>NC_088383.1:136990000-137702500 GCF_037993035.2 Macaca fascicularis | reverse complement strand
GAAAACACCCGGGGAAAACCTGCCATGTGCAAATTCAGAAAGCATCCGATGGAAATCCCTAAAAGTTCCTTCCCATCAGAATAAAAGCACTACTTAGAGGTAGGGCCGAAAGCACTGAAGTCAGCTTCACCCCAACTAGTCTTCCGTTAAGCTTGAGAGATACAAAGTAGAGCCATGAACTGTGCCTTCAAGACTGGGCTGAAACCAGCAACCAGCTAGAGCGGAAGTGCCAGGAGCTCATTTCCGTGTTCAGTGCCTGTGGTGCATTTGAAGCAGGGAGCAGTGAATACTGCATCCTGTGCATTGACCAGACACAGGGGTTCCAGCTCTACGTGCTGAGACCATCCACAGAGGGGTTCTAGCCCTCCGTGCTGAGACCAGCCACACGGGGGTTCCAGCCCTCTGTGCTGAGACCAGTCTCAATTGTGTCCTGGGGATGCAGATTTGGAATCTGAGAACACTCTCCATGAGGCTAGAGGAGATCCATTGTGCTGTGATGGGCTGGGCAGCTATTTGAAGTGAAACTCACTTATCTGGTGTGACCAAAAGCGTCTGGCTGGTGAGCATCCAAAACTCTCCAATGAGGAGCCAAGGGAAAGAAAGAGGTTTGCATATTTCTCTGAGCCTAACAATGAGGACGCTCCCTCCCTCACTGTGTGCTGGGCACATATCCCATGCTGTGTGGGAAACCTGCCCTGCAGCAGGTGCATGGCCAGCGGACTCTCAGCCCACGCAGGGCCATTGCACCCTGCACTCTGGGGCAGGGAAAGCCCAGAGCTAACTCTGGAGCCCATCCTGGGGGATAGGAAAAGAGACAGCTCGCTCAGACCTGCAGAGGCAGCTCCATCCATCTCAGTTTAGCCTCCATACCATCCTGCCCAGAGGTAGGGAGCTGGCCCAGGAGACAGTATTTCCAAGGGCTCACTTGGGTGTTGACACTAGGATGTGCAGTTTAAATTCCATCCTGTGCCTGCTCCCCAAGCTCGGGCCTGGCTCAGTGGTGTTCCCTCAAGGGTACAAAGACATCCCATGGGACCTGTGGCCAGGAAATGGTGATGGTGGAACCTTCTGAGGAAAACAGGTTTCTTCCAGGAGGTTGCATCAGGCACTGTCCCTGGCCTGATATGTTTTGAAAGAAGCAACACAGTGTTACTTGGCCTTGTCTAGATAGGAACAACTGAATTGAGGCATATCCACCTAGAAATTTCAGGCTGTGCATGTCCACACAGGCCCACAGCAGGAGCAATGTTCCTGCAGCCTCTCCAGGACACAGAGACCCAAAGCCGATGCTCCTCTGCAATGTGGCCAAAGTGGCTTTGTTTTCTTTTATTGTGTAAAGAAATGTGGGACTTCAGTTTGGAAGCCACAACAACACACACAGGGGTGCTCACTGTGCACACAGGGCCTCCAGTCCAGAGCCTTTGTGTCCTCATGAGGAAGGAGCCTGTTCAGAGCCCACAGCACTTTTGGATTTGTCTGGATCCTGGAGCAAATCTGTGCTTCTTCAAATCACATATTCTAGTCCCAACAGACCAGAAAAGGTGCATGTTTAAATGAACATTTTAGTGAGATGTTATTGCATTTCAGATAAATATGTGTGTAAGGTACTCTAAAAGTGTGTATTTGGCATTATATTGGCAGAACATTTTTCCTTTGGGTCTGCAGGTAGAAATGGCTCTGGGAAAGCTGCTTCTCTCTCTATATATATATATATGTGTGTGTGTGTGTGTATGTATGTATTTGTGTATATATATAGGTATGTATGTATGTGTGTGTATATATATATGTATGTGTGTATATATGTGTGTGTGTGACTGGAGATGCCCGTATGCCATAAATATCCATATATAGACACACATAATGTTTTATGGTTCTTTGATGTATTATATGTTTTGAAACCTTTGAAATTGTTACATATTTTATGATGAAAGGTGTTCAAGAGAAGTTTCAGAAGTTTTCTTTTAAAGAGCAAATTATAAATTGTATTTGATTTTTCAACCACAATCTCAGCCTCAGAGAAGGCCCATGTTAAACGTGAGAGCACTAGCAGGCCCCTCTCCTTCACTTGCTGGACACTTAGGGCCACCTTTCAGTCAAACACTAAACAGGTTTATTCAGACAACTCAAATGCAGAGGGAGATGACTAAAATACCAATGAATGAGGCCTGGAGGGTGGGCACCCTTCTCGCACCAACCTGGAGCAATGCCCTTAGGGTAGGGTTTCATGATGGGAGCAGCAATGGAGGCCCAGCACGTGGCAAGTGCCATCACATTTCCCCCAGTCAGGACAAACACATGAGGGACCTCTGGTTCCTCCCCCTTGGCTCTGCTCTCCCAACTAGGAGACACAGAGGCCCCCAGAAGGCAGAGGACTGTGGGGAACAAGTAATCACTCCCACACTCCTCCTAAATGCACATATATTAAAAAAATAAATAAAAACATTCAAAGGCACCTTGCCAATGGCCCATGATGGGTCCCAGCTCTTAGAACTCATCTGCTGGATGTCGCACTGGTCTGGGGGCCCCTTGGTCCCTCAGTGGCAGGGATGGAACTGTTGACTTCAGCCAGATCAGCTACAGCACCCAATCTCTCCCGTGTATAGATGAGCTACCCCCAAACCAGCCCCCACCATGGTCCTCAGTCATCTCCATGGCCCCTGGCTACCTGTCTCCCTTACTTGATGCTCCCTGAAGGCAGGGGCTTTGGAACACCTACTGCCATGTGCCCGCACCTCGGGCAGTGCCTGGCCCCAGGAATGCCCAGTTCACACTGGTGGAACAAAGGAAGAAGTCAGGGCTCTGTTGTTAGAATGGGCTCCAGTAGCTGACGGTGCAGTGAAGATGTAACAACAATGCATTCACTGAGGCTTCTCCTACCCTTTCTCCCCTCAAACCAAAGTACTTAAATGTGTTCTAGAGCATTCACTCTGCAATATTAGCAGGTGTTTCAAGGCGTAATACACTCGGAAAGCATTTGGCTACACCCAAGGGATAAATGTTTAGAGATCCTTCTAGGGTGGTTGCCCTGAACCTGGGACATGCCACTGAGCACCATGAATCTATGGCAGGGGATGTGCCCTCCCCAGTGCTATTGGCGGGACAGTGCCTCTGTGTGGGACCATCTGGAGATCCGGATTCTGAGACGCTTCCTTGGGAAACTCCAGCACAGGCGGAGCTTTGCAGCAACGGCACCCTCCAGAGGTGCCCAGCCCAGGATGAGGCTCCCAGAAAGTGACTGCTGAGTCTTGACTGAGGCTTGATGAGTGGAGATTGAACACTCATCAAGTGTAGAATGAACACCAGGTTCCAAAGACTTTATGCAGAAACAAATGAAAATGTCTCATTAATAATGTTTATATTGATTACATGCTGACATGATAATATTTGATATACATTGGAGTAAATAAAATATAAAAATAATTTTACCTGTTTCTCTTTATTCTTGCACTGTGGCTACTAAGAATATATAAAATCACATGGGTGGCTCACATCAGCTTTCAACCGAGCAGCACTGGCAGTGAGACCTCCATGTCCTGGCTCAGCCTTGGACCTCCTTGGCACTGACCTGCAGGATGTAGGAACCTGATTCCACCCTTTGGATATACTCAAAGAAGAGCTCAGGCTCAGACCCGGCAGGCCGGTCCTGCTCAGCTGTCCAGGAAAGGCAGGGGCTTCTTTCTGATAATGACACAGGTGGAAGTAAAATAACAGAATAGGAGTTCTCTGAGGTCAAATCTGTC
Source organism: Macaca fascicularis (assembly GCF_037993035.2). Taxonomy (NCBI): domain Eukaryota; kingdom Metazoa; phylum Chordata; class Mammalia; order Primates; family Cercopithecidae; genus Macaca; species Macaca fascicularis. The sequence goes on along the minus strand of NC_088383.1, from coordinate 137,698,760 downwards.
CTGTGGAGGGTCCTGACTCCCCAAAGGACTCTTGGTGGGCGATGGGGCCTCCCAACTGACTTTCATGAGAGAGTCTGGCACAGGCCTTCTAGGAGGTGGCATCCAGGCAACTGGAGCCCTGTTCATACTGACGAATAGGCCACTCATCCAGCTAGGTTCAAGGTAGCCCACGCTCCTTTAAAATCCCCATCTGGCCGTGTCTTACAAAACATGGCTTTCAAAGTCCACATCTGCAGGTCCAATTGTCTAAACATTTCCAGAGGATAGTGCCAAGAGAGTCTCTGTATATGAGCAGTTTTGTAGAAAAAAGTTCCCTAGTTCCAAATTTTGCCCTGACTCATGAGAATCAGGGTGAGAACAGCTAAAATTAAAGCAGAAATTCAAATTTGCTGGAGAACATCTTGAGGGTGATAAATCACAGGCCACTCTCGTGATGCAAAGGAACAGCTAGTTGCACAGTGCTCACAGTCCTGTCCCTGCCTGCAGAATCTTGTGCTGGTTGCTGGCTACACCAAGCCCCAGTCTCTCCTGGAAGAGGAGGCACTGGTCATGGCCTCACTGGAGCCTGTGTGCTTGAGAGGCTGCCTGGAGGTCCAGGGCCCCAGATGAGGTGCTAAGTGGTGCGAGCTGGGAGGCCCACCAGCAGGCAGGCTCTTCTATGCCCCATGCTTTTGGAGATTGTGCGAGAAAGCTACCAGAAAACAGCCCTCACCCAGGGCTTGCTAAGAAGCCCATGTATTGGGATTGATCTTACTTGGGCTTCAGACACCCCCTGCATATTCTCCATCGACCTCCTCTGGCAGAAGGTTGGAAACTCTACACTGGGAGTGGCAGACGCACGGAGAAGCATCCTCCCTTTCAAAGTTCAGCAAGAGCAGGGAGTGCCCACGCCTCTAGATGTTCCTTTCCCTAGTATCAGTAGGGTCAGGGTGCCCCTTCACTTAAGAGCTGGGAACATCTGAGTGCTGCTTTTTATAATCTTCAGGTCTCTTGGGACCCATAAGAATCTCTTATTTCCTCTCATTTCCCCAGAAAGGCCTGCCAATTCTTTCTCTGAAAGCCAGTTGCCTCTTTACCTCGCTGTCTTTCAAGGCTCCCTTTTGCTCTCACATTAAAGAGCAGCCGTCAGGTGCTTCGGAAAATGGAGATGCCATTCAATGGACTTTGGGCTCAAGCTCAAGGGTAACTACTGCTCTGGGTTTGGCTTTTTAAAATATCACCCAGTATCCGTCCTGGAAGAAAGAGACTGCACAGGGCACCCAGCTCTGCCACGTGAGCTGGAGGCAAGCTATCTGTCTCCAAAGAGCCTTTCAGCGACCAAGTCCCACTCTGAGGAGGGTGCAGCCCCGCACACTGGGCCATCAAGCTAGCAGGAGGCTGGGTCCTGGCCACAGCTGAGTGCACATGCACCTCCAGGCTGATGACCCGGATGGCGTCCTTTGTGCCTCAACCCATGCCCACGGCCCTGGGCTCCTCCGCAGAGCAGAGCGGGCTGGGAGCCTGAGCACAGCACAGAGATTAGACTTAAGCCTTTAGTCTCTCTCAAGTGCTTAAATAACCGCCTCTCCAGGCTCGCATCGGCACTGTAGAGAACGGCCGCCGGAGCTGCACTTTATCTGAATTCTTAAACTCTATCTTTAAAAATCTCTTTCTGGGTCAATTGTGTGCCTGTCTCTGCTTAGTTAACATCGCGGCCTGGCCTACAGTCGTGCCCTCCTATTTAATGAGCTTGTTCTCACACAGCCTCTCTCATTTCAGAGGAAGGGAAGACAAGACCTTAAAATCCCTTGAAGTACCTTGGGACCTGCAGAAAACAGCCCCCAAATACAGTCCATCAGCGCTTCCCAAGGCGTTGTGCGCCACGAGCCACCATGCAGCCCGATGTTTCTCTAGCAACAAACGTAGTCAGATGCCTTCGCCTTTTACTTAGCAGAGTCTTGCAAACCCCTTACGTTGCTCAGGAGTTCTTTCTCTCTAACCTGACTGCATGTTCCCTGTGGGAAGGGCCTGAGCCTTACCCTCGCTCTAGCAGGGTTTTGACTTTTTGTAACCCCCGGACAAAAAGTTTTGACATTTTTTGTTGGAGTTGAGAGAGGAAGGTGGCCTCCACAGTAGGAAGGAGTAGAGACAAAAGGTCTCCGGTTTATCAGCAGCAGCCCCTGGAAAGGCACTGAACTTCTGAGTCTTTTTTTTTTTTTTTTTGGAAATTGCCAAAATGTCTACCTCCAGGGGTCCTGAGAGCCAAAAGAATATGGTATGTAGAAGGAATTGGTAAACTGTAAAGTCTAAACTCAGTGTCTTTAGTTCCTGAAAATCGAGGGGAAATCAGAATGAAGGCTAGAAGGGTTTCCTGCCTCTTGGAAGCTGTTTTACCAATAAACTGTTCTCAGAGGCTGTCAGTGGATCAGATTTCCCCCACCTTGTGCTTTAGATGAGGTTGGAACTGAAGGCCAGGATTTCAGGACACGCAGGCAACTTCCAAACACAGAGCTGAAGGGAAGTCTGAATAGGAGCAGGTGGCTACACGGCCACGGCCCTTGCCCTGCCTCTTTCCAGGTGATCTGCTTGGGAAGGTCACGTAGCTACTGGCAAAGCTCAGGTTATCCACCTGGAAACCAATCCCAAGATATGTCATTGTGCTGCCCCTATCGTGAGCAACAGGAGCTCAACCCCGGAGACTGGGGATCTGATCCACTGACAGCCTCTGAAAACAGTTTATTGGGAAAGCAGCTTCCAAAAGGCAGAAAATTCTTCCAGCCTTTATTCAGTGGGCAAGGAGTTGTGCTTCTGATTTCCCCTCGATCGTCAGCTACTAATGACACTGAGTTTAGACATTATAGTTTACAAATTCCTCCTACATGCCCATTACTCTTTTGACTCCCAGGCTCCTAGGGAGGTAGACATTTTAGCAATTTCTAATTTAGAGAAGAGACTCAGAAATTGGGGCCCCTCCAATAAACCAGAAACGTTTTGTTTCTACTCCCTCCTTCTGTGGAGGCCACTTTCCTCTCTCACCTCCAACAACAACAAAAAAAATGTAAAAACTCTTTGTCCAGGGATTACAAAAAGTCAAACCCTACTAGGGGTGCTGTGTAGAATGGGCCTTAGAAAGTGTGGCGGTAAAAAGAAGACAATATTTATCTATTGGATCCTATCCTAGATCAATCAGGATGTGTCCCCTGGCGTGCTAATTCCTTCACGCTTACTGGTGGGCATTTGCATTGGAAAGGGTAGGAGAGATTCTGCAGGTGCCCCCTGCAATGGCAGCAAAAGGTCAGAGGCACCGCAGCCACTGAGGATGGGGCTATCAGGTACACCTGCCACAGTTGGGTGTGTCAGCAATGGCTGCAATGAGCAGGTGGAACAAGAGGGCAGGAGTTGGGAAAAAAGCAGAACCCAACTCATCACACAGGCATGTCGCCGTAGCTCAGGGCTCGGAAGTAAAACACCTCATCGAGGATGACTTGTCAATCATAATCACAAGAGCGTAAGTCCGGTGTTGTGAATAAACCAACACTCGACAAACAAGAGACCGTAGAGCTAACTGGAAAGGATCTTAAAGTAACTCAGCCGTGAAAGCCCCCACAAGATTAAAGATAGACTCCTTATGTACGAAACAGTAACAAGTGGTTATGTTAAAAGATGAGGTGCTTATACAACAAGAAGACGTAGTTACAACAATGAAAACAACTAGAAATTGTGAAAATAATATAGTTATAAAAAACTCAATAGATGACTACATAGTTCATGAATCCCTGATGAAAAACAACTAATCAACTAAAAAACAGAACTGAGAAAATGACATGAACTGCAGCAGAGAAAGTCTGAGACACAAAGGGATGAAAACAGGAAAGGAGGACGAAGGTGGATCGAGAGGCTGCAGCACACAGCCTCAGTGAGGCTCAGAGAGAGAAGACAGATAAAATGTTGGTGAGGCAATGTTCAAACTGATGATAATGAAGAATTTTCTAGAACGAAAGCACTGAATGAGTTAGATATAAAAATTCAATTAAATGCCTATAGAATCAGTAAAAAGGAGCCCAGACCTAGACATGTCACCATGTAACTGCAGAACGCCAAGGATAAAGAGGAACAGGAAAAGCAAAGATCAGCTACAAAATAACCACAGCCTGGTGAAGGCAGACTTCTCATCAGCTTCAACAGAGACCAGGAAACAATGAAAGGATAGCTTCAAGACGCTGAAGTCAACTTTTTAGACGAAGAAACAATGAAAGGATAGCTTCAAGACGCTGAAGACCACTTACTGTGAGCCTGAAAATCGACATCCATTCAAGTTGCCATGAAAGAATGCAGCGGAATGGGGATATTTTCAGGCAGAAAGGGAATCAGAAAGTCTGATCCCTGTTAAAAAGTACTTAGGGAATGCACTGTAGCAAGGAAAAAAGAAACCAAAGAAAGTCCTGAAATTCAGGAATAAATGATGAGCACCATAAAATCAATAACACATAAATACTGTATTTTGGAAATTTTTTAAAACTAGACATTAAAAGAGACTGATAATGAAACAATAATAAAAGTATTAACTTCTAGGCATATATTTTGGATTAAAACTTTTCTCCCTTAAAATGTATGTGTTGAAGCCCTAACCTCCAGCGTGACCGTATTTGGCGGGAGGATGGCTAAGGAAGAAATTAAGCTTAAATGAGGTCATAGGCATGGGACCCATAGGATCAGTATCCTTATAAGGAGAGACACCAGAGAGTTTGCTCTCACTTCCTCTCCCACCCTTCACATCACACACTGAGGAAAAGCCTGTGAGGACATCACCATGAGGCGGTGAGGTGGGTGGTGGCTGCCTGCAAGGCAGGAAGAGACCCTCACCAGAAACTGACCCTGCCAGACCTTGACCTTGGCCTTCCAGCCTCCAGTGCCGTGAGAAAAGAAATGCGTGGTGTTGATGCCTCCCAGGCCATGGTGTTTTGTGATGGTAGCCTGTGCTAAGACAATGTATATCAATAAGCTGGTGATAAACTGCCAGGCAATCATGTAGGAGTTGGGAGAAGCCTTGGAGTGGAATCAGTGTGCTAAAGTTCTTGCTCATCAAATTTAGTCTTTGCTAAAATAGGTGAGTTTACATTTTAAGGTTTAGCATTAAACTTTTAGAAATAAAAGATATTGTTCTTCACCCAGTAAAGAAAAAAAATAGGACAAAATACCCGCAGGTTGAGTGAACGAGCAGCAACCTGACACACTTTGGGATACCCTTTGAGGAAGATGCATATAAAATACTACAGTCACCTGGAAATAATAGTGGGTGGGAAGATAAAGTGTTTGACTTTAAAGATATAATTATTCTTTTAAAAAGAGAAATAACATTGAGTATAATTAAGTATTGTCTCTGCTTTGCTCATTCTTTAGCTTCAAGATACCCGTGAGTCCAAACGGCCCTGTTAGGGTATCAGTGTTAACCCTGCTGTCAGTATGGATGTGGGGCTTCCAACATTCGTCATGCCAAAACCTGCCCTGCTCCCAAACAAACAGTGTCTTTGTATTTTGCGGTCAAGATGAATCTTGGAACTGACCATGTTCTCCTCATTGCTTTGGCTACTGGGAAAATCGAGTCATTATTTAGGAGTTAACTCTAGTGGCTGTGAAAGACATTACAGCATCCAATGACTCTGCATTCACTGGGCCCCACTTTGCCATTCAAACTTCCTTTTCCCTTTGATCTAATATCTTTATCTTGTTTGTTTCGCTCCCTAATTACTGTTTGTGTGACCTTGAGCAAGGAACTTTACTTCTTTGTGGCTCATGTCTGTGCAGTTGCAATAATTAATAGCACCTGTGTGTTAGGATTAAAGGAGTTGTGTGTATGTATGTGTGTGTTTGTCTGAGTATGTGTCTGCATGTGCATGCTGCCTGTGTGTGTGCATGTCTGTGTGTGTGTGTGCACGTGCGTGCACATCACTCAGTTTAGGAAGGCACACAGGGCACTGGTGAGGCTCAGTAAACATGAGCCGTCATCATCACTATCTGAGGATGCAATTTTATGAACTACCTCAAGTGATGAGATCAGAGGGAGAATAAATGAATGAGAATATTTATTTGGGTAAACACTAAAAATTAATGGAAGGCACAGAGCTGGGGTGTCTCAAAAAGAAAGGCATGTCGTGTTTGCTATCCTGCTCCTAATAAGATAGATGAAAAAAACAGCTAAGTAAATAAATGTGTGGAAGGAGGCTGTAGAAGATGAGAGAAGACCAAGTATCCCATCGCTCGTGGGTAGGAAGAATGTGTAGCATATGCAGAGGATTGAGGCTGGCCGAGTAGCGTAGAGTGAGCACCACCAAGTCATGGAGCAAAATGCACGTGTAATTGGCACAAGGCTTCGATTGTGTAATTGGCACAAGACAAAAATCCCAGGGTCGAGGTTCAGGAAACCAAAAGTTTGATTAAGCTTTTACCACGTGCCAGGCACCTTGCTGTCAGTTTCAGATAGTTGGTTTCATTTACCCTTTAGGGTAACATTATTACCAGAAATGTAGAGATGAGGATGCTGAGGAAGGAAGAGTTTAAGTAAAGTTCCCACAGTTGACAGCTGTGGCCCTCCAGGGCCCAGGAGGGTAGCCACCACACGCTTGTGCCCAGGCTCTCAGAATAGCCAAGACTCCCATGGCCTGATGTCTGTGCAGTCCAGGGGCTGGCCCTGGTAGGTGTGAAGCCCCAACATTGCCATATCCTTTTTCCACAGCAGGGAGCAGTGTCCCTTCCGAGGGTCTGCAGAGCTTTGCCGTTGCATTGTTTGTTGCCCTCTGAGAAAGTGAAGCACCAAGAAGGCTGGTGGCCAGTCCCCTGTGAGTGCGGCTCCTCCAGGAACCAGGAAATGCCCGTCTGGAGCTCCTGGGCTGAGGGTCAGCCACAAGGCTGAGCTGTGTCCTCAGCGTGGCTGTCAACCCATGCGAGTTCCATGCCTCACCTCTGCTATGAGAACAACAGGGAGGGAAATTCGAATCAGCTTTTGACAGAGACTCAGGAAGCCTAACAGTTTAAAATTTCCAAAGTAGGACATGATTTTAACATGGTGCATGGCATGTGTTGTCTCCTCCAGGTGACACGGCCTGTCAAGGATCCCCCAGGACCTGTGTACTCCCCAACCCTGGGGCCCTCTCTCAGCAAGCTCTGGCACCACCACTCCTGCTCCTCTCCATCTCCATTACATTGGTATTTTTTAAAATGTGCATTATTTCCTGAGGTTGGAGGAAAGCAGTCTGACCAGGACAGTGTAAGTGATGGTCCCACCACCCCATTTTAAAAGAGAACAACCGCTCTGTGTGTGTGTTGATGGCCCATTTCTTTTCATTGCCGAGTAATATTCCCTCGCATGGATGTGCTGCCGTCTGCTTACCCAGTCACCTGTCAATGGACAGTGGTTTGTTTCTAGTCTGGGTCTTTACAGATAAAGCTGCTACAAGCTTTGTGAATCTCTGCTTTTAACAACACTCTTTAAAAAGAAAGTGATAATCCGGACAAGGAACCCTTATCTGAAGGTGCCTGGCCAAGAGATCACCACCCACCGTTTCCTCCCCATACATGCCTTGACTCAGGATGGGGGCCTTTTCAAGGCCCAGTTTGCTCTGCTTTTTCCTGTGACTGCAGGAGATTCACTCTCAACTCCAGCCTTGGACCATCTCTTCCCCTCAACCAGCCCCCTTTGAAGCTGAGCAAATGAGGGGCTACTACTTAGGCAGGGCCGAAGGAGGTGGATTAACCATAATCATGCATAATTTATGTGGAGTTTGTGCAGCCGTGAAAATAGGCCAAGGCATATTTTAGACAGTAAATCAGACTTGATGAATTGGAAAGGCTGTTTGGCCTGGGTCATTTCCAGGGAAGCCTGCATGGCTGCTCTCCAGCCAGCCTGACTCAGTTTCCCCTCGAGCAGCCATCCGAAGGGCCAGCCTTTCTTATGTCAGCCAGCAGCTCCTGCCTCTCTCACAGCAGGCAACTAAGGGTGGACTGTGACTTCACCGGGGGCACGGGGCTGAGTCTCACTGAGAAATTCTACACGGGATCTGAATCACTGATTCCTGCAGAGAACCGGACAGGGGCCCTGCCTGTTTCCCCTCGTGTGTGCCGCGGCCAGCTGGGCCACCGCAAACAGGGCTGTGTAGCTTTAAGAAGCAAAAATTAATGCAAAAAGCTTATTACAATCCCGGTGGCTGCTCGCACTCTCTCTCTTCCACTGCCCAAGTGTCTGAATTTCAGCTTCAGATGAGTGTGGCCTGCTGGGATTTGAGCTGCCAGTTTAATTAGTGTTCAGTAATTTCAATAATGAGTGACAATTCATCGGGGCTTTTAGGTTGGTCTTCTGTTCAGAAGCAAATCAATAATCCACAGTTTTTCCCCTTCTTTTAAAGACAAGAAAGTGGCATGTGAGTTACATCAGATGAGAGAAAATAAATGAGGAAACGCTCAAGTCCCTCAGTAACTGGAGAGGCAATTGGCTTTAATGGCGTGGGCAGCCTCCCTGGTTTGTTGATGTTATTGGAGGAACAGAAAGGTCATTAGTAGCTGGAAAGAGGCTCTCGGATTCTCACCGTAAACAGTTTGCCCCGGCTGTAACCATAGTGATTTGGGTAAATGAACACAGGTATACGGATTACTACTGTATTCCCCAGGCTGCCTGTATTATTGCCTCCGAAGATATAAAAACAATTGAGGCTAATTGTATGAGAGTGAGTTTATTACAAACATAAATGGAAAGGAAAAAAGAAAACCAGAGATGTTTTTCCGGAGACTCCCCCTACCTCTGTATGTGTCATCTACGCCCATGCTGGCGTCTGATCTGCGGCTGCCGCCAGCTTGTCCTGGGCTGTCTTTGGAAAGGCACCATGCGTGGAGATGCACTGTTGCTGGAAATCGGGGCTTCTGTGGGTTTGGAGATCTGGCTTTAAATGGGCTGTCATCAGGCTCCAAAGCGCCATCAGGACTCGCAATTACTTTTGTACTGCTGGTGGCTGCATGGACCAGAGGCGCTTCAAAGACAAGGAAACGCATTTATCTCAGCCAAGGCATCGGGGTGGTATGGCTTGCCCCAGCCAGTGGCTGAAAAGTTACCTGCATTATGGCGGGTACCCTGCCAGTCCGCGGGAGCTGTGGCTTTTTTGTAAACTCGCATGCTCCCTTTTGTTACAGCTACAAAGACTCCATCTTCATAAGGTGTTGTGATTTGCCGTATACAAACCCATTAAAAAAACACAAATGAAATCCCCAGCTGGGAAGGTCAAGTCTAATGAGGTGGGCTGTTGCGAGGAGTGGTAGCTCACAGCATCCCCCATGTAGGCCAGAGGTGCTCCAAGTGAACAGCTGCTTATAATTATTCTCATCTGACACTTTTCATTCACCTCAGGTGCTATTTTTTTTCTCACAAGAGAACAGATTAATTGTATATCAACTGATATACATAAAAAAGGGTTTGATAGAAGGCTTAATAAAGTAACATTAAATAGGCAATCCCACTGAAATTCTAATGTGTATATTCTTAATTAAATTCCCTTGTACTGTTCAGTAATTCAGGCGCATCCTGTTTCCTTTTGCACCCACGGAATAGAAAGCCCGGAATGAGGGCAGAAAGGAAGACGGGCACATGAGGATCTCACACTTTCTTCCTTTCAATCCCTGCCCACCTAGGAGGAGTCTAAAAAGAAAAGGAAATTGGCAAGGTGGTACCCAGGCTCTTATTGAGCAGCATCTGTTGCAGATTCTAACACTAAAGAATGCATGTGTGCCCTTTAGGATTTTCAGAGTAGTTACCCTGTCCTGGGTGAGAAAGTATAGGCTTGTTAAAATAAAGGATTTGAAAGAGAGAAAAATAGTAGAAACAGAGAGAGAAAAGAGTAAAAGAGAGAAAGAAAAAAATAAGAGAGGGAAAAGGAGGAGAAACAGGAGAAGATGAAAAAAGAGAAGGACATGAAGAAGAAGGAAAGGGGAAGAGGAAGAAGGAGATTATGAAGTAGAAGAAAAGGAATTCCGAGGAGAAAGAGAGCTGCTCAGCAGCCCTGGGTTCACTCCAGAGTGTAACTGTTGAGCCAGAGAAGAATAAATATATGTTTAAAACCAACGTGTAGAGGTAATGATGCAGTTGTAATTCATTAACTGCCTTGAAGGGAATCCTGCAAAGGCGCTCTGCTCGGCTCCAGAGCATCTGCACCAAGAACAGCACCTCGGGGCCATCCTCTTTCAACTGCCCAATTTTGCCACGTTAGGGAAATTGCAGATTTTCCTTGCAGGCCTAAAAGTAACTCTTTTGCTACAAGGGAAAAGAGAGGAGCAAAACAAGGCAGGTAAAGTGAAGTACTTTCTTCCAAAATATTTGCGTGGAAATAGCCATGAGATTGATAGAGACAGAAGCCTTTGCTGAATTGTCCAAAAAAATGGCAGGATTATTGGTCAGATGCAGATTGACAACTTGGTTTGAAAAGTAAGTATACAACAATTCAAATAGATCGTGACTCAGCAGGGGCAGCCCGGCGGACCTGCCGGTATACAAATCCATTAAACATGGCGGTGACCTTCCAGCCCTGCTGGAAGGAATAACTTGAATAGCTTCTGAAGTCAACAGACTTCCTGGACTGTGAGTTGAATGCCACCAGCAGGAAGAACAACCTGGAATCCTTGTGCTCACATGGTGTATTGCACTGTCACATGGACCACTGGATTTGTAGAAGAACCAATGATGACCAGGCTCTGCTACACGGAAGCTGCATGGCTACAGGCAAGACACTGGCCCCACAAGCCTCAATGACCTTTTCCATAGATGGGCTAATACTGGTCACCTTCCAGGTCTCATGCCCTCACGTGTCCATTCACTGACTGTCCCCTGGCTCCCTATATTGTGCCAGGGGCTGCCTTGTCCTCTGCAGAGGCACATGACCATGCCTTGTCCTCTGCATGACATGACCTTGCCCTGCCCTCATGGAATTGTGCTGGTGGATGCAACAGCAGACACAAATGCCACAGTGTCTGGCATCCATGAGTGCTGTGGAGGAAGGGATCATTTAGGGACCAGCCCAGGGGTGGCTGGGTTTCCTAGGAGGACCTCTCTGCCCAGAGTTGAGGGAAGCAGCCTGGAGAAGGCAGCAGAAAGGCATTCTGGGCCCAGAGAAAGTCAAGGGTGATGAGCTGGTGCAGAGGTAACCCTGGCTTACAGGTGAGGCCTAAAGGGCGTGGCAGGAGCCAGACCCAGGGTGTGATGGGCCACTTGAACTCCAGAGACTCAGGAGTGAGGAACATCACGCCCAGAAAACCATCAGTCCAAGAGCACCGGCTGAGGTGTGGAGAGTGGGGCAACTAGGAGGAGGCGAAGCAGAGACCCACTGAAAGGCTGTTAGTGACTCTTAGTGATGATGGAGCTGGAGGAAGATGGCAGTGACTTGAGCTAGGTTCATGGCAGCAGGTTGGAACGTCAGGGCCAGATCTGGGACATGTGTGGGATGGAGAGCTGCAAGGGCTCCAAGGACAGCACCCAGAGCTGTGTGGCCTGAGCCACAGCCAGGGGCAGGGTGAGAGGGAAAGGAAGCCTGTGTCAGGGGAGGAGCCTGGAGGAATCAGAAGTTCAGCTGGAGATGCCTGCAGACACTCCGGGGCTGGTGGGCAGTTAGAAGGCCTGAATGAGATGTGGCAGACCCTCAGTAAATGACCCCCAGTGCCACAGAAGTAAGGTAGGAATGAAAGCAACATGGCACAAACCACTCTGAGCTGTATTTGTGATTCCTCTGTCCCTGTTAGTCCTGCTTGAAGTTGAGCACAGACTCTTCCATGGTTGTAACAGTGAAACCTGAAAAATAATTAAATACACACATACATGCACACACACACGTACACACGTATACATACAACACAACATATAAGCACACATATACACAATAGATGAAGATGAATCCACACAATCCTACATATACAAGTGCATGCTTATGTATGTACACACAGACATGTGTACATATATGCTTACATGCATGCACACATATGCATATGTGCACACGCATACACAATATACGCATGCACCTACACACAGACTCTCAGGGGCCTCTGAAGTCCTTTGGCTGTCAGTGCTGGCCTGGAAAAGCCTTCAGTGCCTGCATGGTATATAAGATTTATTCTGGTCAAAATGCACGAAGGGTCTTACTGGAACCTTCTGAGATTCTTTACCTTTCTGGGCCTGAACGGTGGTTTTCCCCGTCTGCTTCAGGTGGGCCCCGAGGAACTGTGAGTTAAACCTGCAGAACTGGGGCAGCTCACTCCTAGAAGACGCCTGTGCTGCCCTTAGAACAACAGGGCTAGAGCTGCTCCACTCCTGAGACAGGACAGGAATTGCTTTGCTAGCTGACCTTAACAGGAAAGTGAAAATTCTCTTCCTTGTCAGGAACCAGACACGGCAGTTGGACCTCCTGTGCCAGTTTGCGCTGTCCTGGCCTGAAGATTCCATGGCAGGTGCTTGGTTTCCTTCAAGGGCAGTTGGCCACCTCCCACCCCACCCACAGCTTGTGTCCTGCAGGCCCAGACAAGAGCAGCAGGATCCAGGTGAGCATCTTGTAGGAGGTGCCTCCTTGCTCTTTCCAGCTACAGCCCTCACTCCAGCCCTCCTCCCCGCTAAGCCCCCATGGGCTTGCTCTTTCCTGCCAGATAAGGTCTCAGTGGCTGAGCGCCCCTTCCAATCCTGTCATGTGACCCCACTTACTGCCTGACCCCCTCCACCATGGAGTCTCCTGACCCTGTGGCTCATCCAAGCCGGGCTCGTGGCTGTTCTAAATGCTCCGTGTGTGTGGCTCCACAGGCCTCCACTCAGGCTGCTCCCTCATTGCCACAAGTATCCCATGACTCTTGCTGACTCACAAACCTTACACTGAAGACAGTCCCTGAGCCTGGGCTTCTGGGACCAGCAGCCAGACCAATGTCAACACCCAACAGTTGGGTAAAAACCAAAAATGTCCATCAGGAATTCTCACAGATAGACTGTCCCCAAACAAACAGATGCTCAGCTTCATGGAAAAAAATAAATGAAACTTGGGTTATGGAAACCCTATAGCCAAGCCATGGCTTATTGTAGCCAATGTCATCCAGGATCTGGAGCTTGGAGAGAATGAGCCTGCAAATGCATCACCAATTAGAAGCCCTTGAAGCTCAAAGATATTCAGAGGGTGAATCTAGATCAGAATGACTGGAAAGTCCATCTTCCCAAAGGAGAGATGGGGCATTCCTCCCATAGCTGCGGTTCTCTTGCTGTCGATTGACTAGCCCGCCAGCTGTGCCCCAGGGCAGGGGAAGCCATCAATCCAAACTTCTTTGACCTCTTGGGACAGGGAAGCTGTGTGCTAGGTTCCTTCCTAGGCACATCAGACAGAATCCTCACTCAACCTTGTGAAAAGTACCATTAGTATCCCATTTTTAGATGAGGAAATTAAGGCTCAGCTAGAACAAATAAACTGAGACCACCCAACTTGGAAATGATGGAACCTTGACATGAGGCAACCACCCAACTGGGAAATGATGGAACCTTGACATGAGGCACTGATGCTTTCAAGGCATTTCTTGTAAGCAAAAGGAAACACGTCCTCCATCTGACATCACCATTAAAACTTTAGTTCCTCATAGCAAAATCTAAGACACAGAATGAACAGTAAGAATTTAAACATCAAAACCACACAATACATATTTTTTAATGTTTGAAATTCTGTAGAGGTGAAAATGGCCCAGGAGGGTGGGCTTTGGCTTGACACGGGCAGGTCCGAGGCCTCGCTGAGCTTCCACGTCTTCCTCCACATGGCAGCCAGGAAGAGGACGCTGGGCCATGGAGATGCAGCCCCCGGGAAACGGGAATTGCAAACGGAGTCCACGCAGGTGTGTAGGGGCCTTCCCTGCTGTGATGATGGAAGTCACATCCATTTTGGCGGTCAGTCCAGCAACAATTAGGGCTTTTGTGAGCAGCTTCACCCCGACAATACCTCTCACAGAACGAGCTGCCCTTCTAGTCTGACTGCCTTGCTCCTGCACGCCGAACTTCTTGTCTCAGCGGGATGTGACAGGATCTGCTGACCTTCCCTGCAAGCTCACCTGAAAGACATGACAGACGCAGGCCCCGACAGGGAGCAAGGCAGTGTGCTCGGAGAAAGTCATTCGGCAACCACTGGGCACTGGTGCTTGCCAGGCAACAGGCACCTACTATGTGGGAGGAACCGGGCCCACTGTGTGCGAGGAATGCAGACCCACTAGTTGTGAGGCCTGGGGCTGGGAGTTAGGGAATAAAATTGATGGCAATCGGCTGTCATGGGGAAGACTCAGTGACCTCTCTGTCAGTCCCCTCATGGTCAGGGAAGTGCTGGCATTTGAATGTCCCCTGCCGAGTAGGGCAGTCTTGCCTTTTGACTCAAACCTTTCTTTAGTAGACACAGGAGGGTCCCGAGAAGTTTCCAGAAGAAATGCCAGGAAGTCAGAACCTGTCCCTGGGCCTCACTGCCTGCAGCCTGCAGGATGCCAGGGACTGGGGAGCAGGGCGCAGCCTCTCTCCCCAGGGTTGCGGCCCAGCACACAGGACCCAGATGGGGAAGAACGCATGAGATCACTCCCCAGACCCGCCCCTGAAGGCCATCCCTGCGTTCCCTGGGCTTTAGTTGACTCGTCCTGAAATAACAGGTCTGAAAGAGGTCATGTCCTCATTCCAGCCCTCTGTAAAGTGCATGCCCACCTTTTTAGCCATCTCTCATTAAGGTTTCCTTCTGGGCTACAGGCATCAAGGTCCTGCCCAGGAGCCATTCAAGGTGGTCTGGTCTCCAGGCTGGCCAGGACAGGGGTCCCGTGGTGGGGGCTGGAGCTGGGAGAAGAGGCAGTGGAGAGCGATGCCCACAAGGGGCATCTCTGTGGAGGAAGTGTCCATGTCATGCCCGGCTCCAATCAGAGGGAAGCAGGGAGCCCAATGTCTTTGCTTTACACATGTGCCCTCTGAGGGTCGGGTCTGGAGGCAGCGGCAGGGTGGGGGCCACAGCTGGAAGGGAAGCGCAAAAGTCACGCGGGCATTTTGCAAACTGTCACTTTAAAATATGGGGTGTCCCCACTCAGGCTTCCAGGCAGGGCCACCCCCTGCCTATGAGGAAAAGAGCTGGTGGAAAAGAAAACCGGCTAGCAGCCCTAAGGAGGTTGGAGCCCGTGTTGGGGGGAAACTTGTAATTCAAAGAGAGAAAGAAGAGAACTGCTGAGCCAAAGCATGCATACACTTTCTCTTTAAAATTCACATCAATACACAATGGAGGATACACCCACAGAAGCATCTATGAACCCATGCACACATATACATCGGCAGAGCCTTACCTTCATGCTTAGATGTAAAAATCTTCCCTGTTTTCTTAGCAATATGAAATGAATGGATTTCTTTAGACTTTAAGTTGGACGATGACTTTGGAGAACTTGAAAACCCCATCATGGGGCCATGAGTCTCCCCTGTAGAAACTGCCACAAGTGGGGTCCAGTGATTAAATTTCATGAGCTGAGTCACATTGGAATCACGTGCATGGCTTTTAAATCCTAAGTAGTCCCTGATTTTTTTTTTAATATCTGCCAAACAGAACAATGAGACCCTTTTAAGTCCCCCAGTGAGCAACTATTAAAACCACAATTTACAACTGTACATATCATCTAACGTGTTAACCAGGTGTTCCAGTGTTATTGTTTGAAATTCTACCTTGGTTTAAATCAAATGAAGAAAAGCCAAAAGTCCAATTAAAATCCCACATTGCCTCTTTATCGAGGGTAGGTAAAAGACATTCGTTATAGATTTAAGGGCAGAAATCTCATAAAATGCTAGACCATCCTTTTTTCTTCTCAGTTTCTTATTTCTTACTAGATTCTCACAGCTTACTGGCATTTCCTGTTCCTAACTGAAGGGGTGGGGGGGGGGGGAAGAACGAGAATAAATCTAGGAATTTCTGGCTTAATTTTAGTAGCATCCTGGACACTCTAGCTGAATTTGACAATTGAGTGTTGTCATGGGATATTAAAATTGCGCAGTGGGCTCATTTAGGCGATTATTTCATAGGCTGTCCCTTAATAAGTTCCATGCCTCTGCTGGGCCCTTCTTGCCAACATGTGTCCATTGTGTTTAATAGTTCAGTGACAACAAATTTATGTTGCTAAGCTCCAAAAAGTAAATCCAACCCAAATACCTCCCCCAACTGCCTTTGCAGACATTGACCAAGGTAATATGGAATTCAGTTGTCTTCACTCGATGTAATTATTTCCAGACTTAAACTGCCTGTCTTTGTCTTTGGCCATTTTTCTCATTCCATCATGACCCTGAAATACTGGTGATCCTTTGAGTTTGTGGTTTTCTACTTAGATTTCATTGTCACCTCCCTCCCACCACTGAATCTTCTGCAGACCTTCAGATGCCTCCAAGTCTTCTTCCTTTCCCAGCGGATTCTCCTTTCTCTCTCCCTGGCAGAACCAGCTTTGCCAAGAAGCTGCTTCACACAGTTCCCTGGGCCTACCTTCCTCTTCCAGGGGATGAAATTGAGACAAAAGGATTTTCTGGTGCCCTGGGCGCACTATAATAAATACGATAATCTGATCAATCAGATCAATTTTTTTTTCTTTTCACAGAATTCATGAAAATGAAAAAAAAAAATGTGTCTGTTACAGCACATCTGTTCTCCTTTACGCCTTATTTAAGAAAATAATTCTTGCCAGATTTTTACCCACCCATAATCATTACACCATTTTTACAGATGTGGTTTTTAACAGCTTCATTTTGGCCCCAAATCTTTTATACAATTTGCAATGAATTTGCTTCTTGGCTTGCACTTCATTATGATTTGGCAATAAACAGAGGGAGGTAAACGAATCTGTTCCCAGGACTACACCTTTCACACAAACGTTCTGCTAACCCAAACGAGGAGAGCAGAAACGATCACTGTCGTCATTACCGTTATTATTGTTATTATTATCAGCAGCAGCAGAACAAGCCTTACAAGTTTTGCACTTGAGTATTTCATTTGGCAGTCACCCTTGGATTGTTTTTCTTTATTCTTAATTATCTACTGCCTTTCTGAGCCCCAGCCCAGAGAAGGGCTGTTCCTACAAGTCCCTGGTTGCAGACAAGGAGGCAGATCTCTCCTCCTAGACAGCATTCAGCAACCCCACCCCCACGATGTGCTACGCACAGGACAAGCACCGTGTGAGGAGCCCACCCTGGTCCAGATGAGCGCCCAGCACCCTGGTGGGTGAGACAGATACAGAGAGGCCACCGGAAGGGGAGTAGGTGTCAGCCTGTGCCAGAGGCTCCAGATATGCAGTGGAGGGAGGCGGGAGCTAAACCCAAGGCCAACTAAGAACCAATAGAGTCAGGCAGATGGAGCCGGGAACGGTGGCGATGG
Organism: Macaca fascicularis; assembly: GCF_037993035.2. Classification (NCBI taxonomy): domain Eukaryota; kingdom Metazoa; phylum Chordata; class Mammalia; order Primates; family Cercopithecidae; genus Macaca; species Macaca fascicularis. The sequence goes on along the minus strand of NC_088383.1, from coordinate 137,681,379 downwards.
AAGCCCTGAGCACACCGGGAGGAGCCTGTGTGGATGATGATGTGGGCCATAAGCTGGAATCTCCATCAAAAAGAACCAACAATAGTGCTGCACACCTCAGGGTGTTTGCCCACAGGTTGTGTCCTTTAGTGCTCATGGCAAACTTTGGTGGTAAATGCTCTGTCCCCACGTAGATAGGGAAACAGACTCAGTGAGATGATGTCCACTGTGATGGCAAAGCTTGTGCACCTTGTAGGTATCATGCTGTGGCCACACGGGGACTCGGGTGGCTCTCTTGGCCTTCCCTGTAGGTTGTCTTCTGAGAGATTAGAATTGGTGCCACCATCAGAACCCATGTTCCCGATTACAAAGCGGAGTTCCTGCTGGCCCGGGAGCCACCGGAGGACTCATGACACTGGGAAAGGAAAGAACCCAGTACAAGAGACTACAGTCAGAAAAAGATGCCCATGTGCCCAGGGCCAGCACAGGTTCATTTCCATAATCACAGGATGGGGGTCACCAGTCGCCAGGTTGGTCACAAATTTCTGCTGCCTGCTGGTCCCCAAATGGCTTGGCGTTCCTGCATTTGCTGGATTTCATTAGTTTGCTTTTCATCCCAAATGTTCTGTACTATGTTGACATAGACATGAAAATTATTTACCTTCTTTAATATCCACCAAAAACAACAGCAACAACAAAAACAATGCAAGCAAACAAAAGTCACTCACAGGAGAGTCAGACTTTCCTGAAGTGGAATACACGGAAAGGTTGACATTGCCAAGATGAAAACCACTGGAATGGAATGTGAGATAAACAAAATATTATTTTAAACATATTTCTAGTCTATTCTCGTAGCTCAGACTCAGGCCTCCCAAACTACGGTCTGAGCCTCCACTCTTGCCTCTTCTCTTTCTACTTTCTCCCTCCCAGTCCAACAACAAAATCCCGCCATTTGCTCCTACTGGTTGATTCTGCCTTTCTCAGCCGGTTCTCTCAATCCTGGCTCCAGGCCTCTCAGACAGAAGAAGAGGAATCAAGTTCATCAAAGTCCTCCATCCTAAGGCTCGCTCTAGGTTGGCGGTGGTTGCATCTTTTCTAGTTAGTAAATAAATGACTGCAAAGAAAAAAATGCAACAAACTGAGCAAGGCCCTACATCGCACCATGACAAGGCATGCTCCATCGGAGCCTCTGGGCAGGGAAGGCCTGAAGCAGGGCAGCGTCTGGTGGCCTCTGCTGCTGCCACTCCCGGTCCTCTGCATGCACCCTTTGGTGGGTCCTCTGCTGGGCAGACAGTGACATCCCAGAAGCAGAATGGTTTGTTTCTCTTCTCCAGCACCAGTGCATAGGAGGTGCTCAGAAATACTCATGAGTGAATGAGGGTCTTACAGACTATAGGAAAGACTTTGGACAAGGCCAAGCTACAGCCCCGCACCGGACCCCAGAGAGTGCTGGTGGAAGAGAGTTGAAGGAAGACACACCTCAGGAATCTCATTCTCAGGAGGGGACAGGGCCTGCAATTCAGGCTGTGGGAGCAGGAAGAGAATGGACACAGGTTGGGAGGGGCCTCCAGGGCACTTGGTGGGCAGTAGGCCACCTCCCACGTCCCCTTCTATGTGCCCTGCCTTGGAATGTGTCCCAGTTCCTCCACCTTGTCCCCCTCCTCTCTCTTGCCAGCCCTGGGTCTGATGTCTCTAAAAATTATTGTCCCTATTTACAGGTGGCATGACAGGGGCAACAAAGCCAGGCATGGCCAGAGCAGTGCGGCCCCTATTCAGCCCTGGCTGGTCAGCTCCAAAACCCCCTCTGAAACTGCAGAGCTTGGTGAGTTCCTCTGATTGAAGGAACATTTCTGGAGGAACGTGCACAGTCTGCATAGTCTCTGTTTTTAGATCCCATTGCCTTTGCCAAAAGCCTGAGTCCCCACCTCCAGGCTGAGCTCCCACACAGGGTCCCCAGGCCTGCACCATTGAGGGAGGGTCTTGGACACTGGACAGGCTTGGTGTGCCTCATCATAACATGGGGAGACCCCCTGCAGGGCCTGTGCTCTGTAGCCCACCCTGGGCTGGACGTAGGGGAGTAACTTCCTCACCCTCCTCCTGCAAGCCCTCCCTCGAGGCTGGGTGGGAGAGCAGAAGTGGCAGGGAAGGAGTATCAGACTCCAGATGGAACAGCCTGCCAGTTCCGAGTGCCCACATTATAAGGAAAAGTGATTCTCTCCGGGGCTTCCAGAGGATTTCAAGCTTTAGAGAGAAGAGCCCAGCTGACCAGTAGCTCTGACCACAGTCTGGCCCCAGCCGGGGACCTCAGGTGTCAACTGTTCCTCCTAGCACCCTGTAGCCATGTCCCTGGTGGCCCTTGCTGGGGACCCTGGGCTAAGTTAGGATGTGTGGGGCACTTTTGTTCTTGTTTCCCTTCCAGTGTCAGCTCAAGGCATTGGCGGCCTGCGAGAATGCTTTGCAAGTTTCCTGTGGTGTACAGGGCCTGGCATCCCTGCCCATCATGGCCCAGGGACCTCTGGGGTACACACTGTCCAGGGTCCCCCCAAAAGGCCAGAGCTGCCCTGCCAGCTGGGCACCCATCCAGCGCCCACGTGACTTCCTCCAGCTCCAGGCTCCCTGGACTCTGGGTACCCCCGGGGCGTCAGCGGCAGGTCTGGGGCCTGGGGACAGGGGTGGGGTCCAAGTGGGCCGGAGAGGCCTCCCGAGCAGCACGCACGTGGCTCGCTCTGGGCTGGGAGGACCGCGCGCTGCCAGTCATGAATTTACATGATATTCAGGCGCCTCTGCCACTTAATTCACACGGCGGCCTTGGAGCTGGAAGGGGCGAGCGGAGGGACCGGAGCCGATCTGGTCGACGCGGTGTCAGAGCCGCCCCGACAGCAGGCGCGGCCAGCCTCGACCCACGACAGCCACCCCGGACCGGCCTCGCAGGGCAGAGTCCCGCCGGCCGCCAGCCCGACACGGAGCAGCCGCGCGGCCCGGGCCCTGGGTGGTCTGGGGACTGAGGGTTGCTTCCCAGCTCATTTGCCTGCAAACGCCCTCACCTTGTCAGCGCCAATAATTATCCAGTCGGTGCTACTCAGAGCTGCCATTCCTTAAGATTGGATTAGATTGAAGAGGCTGAGGCCGGGCTCCTCTGTGCATTTTCGCAGTCAGTTAGCGTAATCACTGGGGGCCTTGCCAGGCCTACAGCAGAGCTACACTAACTTTCTCTCCCCTTCCTTATTACGGAGCTTAATAACAGCAGGCAGTGTATTAATATGTAAGAGATCAAGAGATTATTGATTAGAGTCACTTGCCTAATATCCCCTGTCCGTCATGTAGTTCAGCAGCCCTTTCATGATTTTTTGTGTCAGGCCATTTAAATATTCATGACTGAGTTGCTTTGTACCGCCACGGCTGAATTTCTAATTAATCTGTCAAAAGAAATACAATATGCCCGGAAGCCTTATTATTATAAGGGTCAGCTGAAACAGAGATGGCCTGGCGAGGCCTGAGGGGTAATTAATTATAACAATGCAGTGTTTACCTTGTGTGGTACCTGCGGCCTAAATGAGGGCTAAATTAGACTCAAACCACTCCAGTCTGTGTTTGAAGCTTCCTGATATGCCAGACTAGATCATGATGATGGGAGGACAGAGCCGAGAGCCGCGGCTGTGTAACAACATAATCAGCAATTATAGCTGCGAAATGGGGAGAAGGGGGAATTTTATCTCATTAGAAAAGCCCAAGTAGAAAGTTTTTTTTTCTGTCACCAGCTCTTTCCTTTAGAATTCAAATGGTTCCACTCTAAAGGTGAGGGATCTCAAATCTAATTCGAGTGCAGAGAGCTGGCCTAATTAGTGGTATACTTTGGCTAAAATATGAATGACATTTGTTCCAGCTTGCAGCGGCCCTATTAATAGAGGGTGTCAGAGTGAAACATTAAGTGTATCATTCTTCTGTCAATTTATTTCTGTCATTATTGTTTCTTTATTTCCTCTGCCACATTATGGTCACTAATTTCTCCTCACTTTTATGAGATTCTTAATGCGGGCCTTTAATGAACTCCAAAAACTCAACCACAACTCTGAAATTAAAATACTAGGCTCCTGTCAGGGTGGCACGACAGAGTAAAACTTGAATAGTATCATTCTTCTGTCAATTTATTTCTGTCATGATTTTTCTTTATATCCTGCCACATTATGCCCACTAGTTTAATTCCATTTTTATGTGACTTGTTAATGTGAATTTTAGGTGGCTTTTAATCACCTCCAAATTTGTAGAATATCACAATAAATCATAACTGTATCCCCTCTTATGACAATTTATTTCTGTCATTATTTTTTATTTCTCCTGCCTTATTACAACTCCGAGTTTCATCTCCTCCTCTGTGACCTTTACATTGTTGCATTTTAAAAAGAAGCACATAGAAAGTTTGCTGTTTCTCAGGAACTCAAAGAGGGACGCCATTTTCCAGGGCTTTGGGTTTCGTCGCCCGTGCGGTGGGTCACAGGTGTGCTCATGTGCCGGCTCTGGCCGGCAAGACGTGTGCCTCCAAGGAGCCAAACATTGGCTGGAAATTTGGAAAGAGAAAGGGATACTGGAGCAAACGACAACAACAAAACAGAGACTGTCTAGAGATAGAGTGATGCGGAAACGCTAAGTTGAGTTATTGAAAAAAAAATCACTGATTTCCTTCCTGAAACGAGAGTCCCATGATTGTGCAAGTTGGGGAAGAGAGAGCCTCTCAAACAAACGAGCTTGTACTGTGGCCGTTTATTCTGCTCTCTCAAGTTTATCTTTTAAAGCAGGTTTAGCCAAGGCCGGCCTGTGAGCCAAACCTAGCCCCACCACTACTTCTTTCTATACAGACTGATTGTAAGAATGATTTTACATTTTTAAATGGCTGACAAATAAAGCAAAAGGAGAATAATATTTGGTGACATGAAAGTTACAGGAAATTCCAATTTCAGTGTCCACCAATATGGTTTTGTTAGAATACCACAGCCCTTTGTTTCATGGCAGGGTGGAATAGTTACAAGAGACCGTATGCCCCTGGGCTATCTGGCTCTTTACAGGCAAAGTTTGTTGAGTCCATTACAAAGAAAAGTAAATTACCTTGCAGTGGCTAATATTTCTCCTGAAGAACTTTCACAAAGATTTTTGGTTCAATATTCAGAAATGGCTTGTAGAACTTTGCAGATTGGTTCATTGCAAGCTGAGGAACAAGGATGTCTGAGCTACTATGTCCATGCTCTGAGCCGTACTTTGGGTGGTTGAGCCCATAGTTTTGAGGGACTTTCATCCATTTATTTATTCAAAACATGTTTTCTGTGCTGTAATTCTGCAGCAGAGATTGTGTCAGGGTATCAGGCTTTTGAGAAATGGAGATATTGAAGTCCTCCACAACTGTGTTCTCCACCACTAAAAGGAACACAGATTTAAACCCTACAAGTGGAGAAAGAATCTCCGACAACTCTTCTTAATATCAGTTACAATGTTTAGCTGGGGACAGGGGAAGGGATTGAGGCCATCATAGCCTAAAGCTGACCAGCAATTTCATTTATCTTATTGATCACATGACGTAGGCCAGGTAGTTTGTGGTGGTAATTCAAACGTGCATCACTTAAAAGCATTCCCGTCCTCACCTTCTGCTTCCAAGGCAGTAAAGTGCATGTACATTGTTTTCCGCTCTCTGACACTGCCTGTCATTTTACCTGCAGGAGTGGGCGGGACTGACTCAAATGCCTCCCCAGTCCTCTCAAGTTACGGAAACCCATGGTTTTCTGAACTCAACTAACCAGGCATCCAAAACCTCAAAGGTCCGTGGCTCTCATTGTTTGTGGGTTCAAGTTCACACCCCTGTGCCTAAACAGACCCATCACAGGCTGATCCCCACAGGAATTCTCACATTGGATCTCACTCTAGCCCCTCAAGGAGCCTTCTGACTGCTGAGCCTAGATGGACCCTCCCCTCTGTGCTGTAGCTCAACGCTTGCTGCTTCTTAGAGTATTCACTCCCAAGAGCATCTCCATGTTCTCCAAGAAGCCATCCCCAAGGATTCTGGCTGCCCCAGAGCTTTCTCATTTTCTTATCCAGAAACTAAGACACCTGCCATCAACCACTAAGAATGCAGCCTCAGAGCTCCTTGCCCTGAGCACACACATTGTACTAGTTTTTACCTCATCACTGGCATGTGTTTGCATGCGCTCCCTCCTCTCTCTCTCTCTCTCCCCATCTCCTTCCCCCTCCTTCCCCCTCCTTTCACTACCCCTCCCTCGAATTCAAAATAATTGTATTTATTGTAATTTTTAGTGATTCTGTCCCTCCTGATAATAAAAGTAATATGTTCATTTATTGAAAAATACATGAAATTCTCAAGAAGAGAAAAATGAGCATCCATCATCTTACCATCTAGAGAGATACACTATTAATTCTTTCTTGTTTTTTTTTCCTCTGCTGTTCTCCATTTATAATTGAAGTCTACTAGATAACATTTTTTATTTTAAATTACATTCTTAACATTGTGTTGGACTCATTTGTCTGCATTAAAAAATTCCACCAATATGTGTTTTTCAAAAGGCTGTATTAAAAAAACACACACACTCAACACACAGAAACAGGAGGGAGTATCTTCACATGATTAAGGGCACTTGTGAAGTACCCACAGTTGACCTCATACTTAATGGTAGAAGACTGAAAACCTCTTGCTAAGATCAGGAGCATGGTAAAGATATCCGTTCTCCCAACTTTTAGTTGGAGGTTCTAGCCAAGGCAATTGGACTTGGAAAAGAACTAAAAGGCATTCAGTTTGAAAAGAAAAATGTAAAACTATCTCTATTTTTAGATGACACAATTGTGTAGTTGTATACAATTATGTTTTATTTTTATATTGTTATATTTTTATGGAAAACTGAACCTAAAAACATTTTTTAATTTTATTTTTGATAGCATCAAAAAGAAATAAAATACTTAGAGATAAATTTAACAAAATAAATAGAAGCTATATACACTGGAAACTACAAAAGTTCATTGAAATAAGACATAAAAAATAGAAAAACATACCATGTTGATGGGTTAGAAGACTTAATATTGTTAAAATGTTCATAGTCCCCAAGTCGATCTAAAGAATGAATTAAGTTCCTATTAAAATCCAAGCTGATCTTACATTTATATGGAAAAATGCAAAGGACTCAGAATAGCTGAAACAATCATGAACAGAAGAACGAAGTTGGAGGATTCACATTTCCCAATTTTAAAACTTAATACATAGCCACAATTATAAAGATAGGTTAATACTAGCATAAGGATGGACATATAAATTAATGAAATTCAATTTAGAACCCATAAATAAACTATACATTTAGGGTCAATTGATTTTGCAACAAGAGTGCCAAGACATTTCAATGGAGAAAAAAAATAGCGATTTTAGCAAACGGTACTCTAAATTGATATCCATATGAAATAATTAATTTTGACCCCTACCTCACATCATATATAAAAAATAACTCAAATGGACCAAAAAACAAAAAGTAAAATATAAAGCTATAAAAGTCTTTGAAGGAAACATAGGTGTAAATTTGTGTGACCTTGGAATAGGCAATAGTTTCTTAGATATGACACCTAAAGTATATATACCAAAGAAACAAGAAATAAATTTGACTTCATCAAAAACTATTATGCTTTGAGACACTATCTATGCTTCAAGACACTATTATGCTTCAAGACACTCTCAAGAAAATGAAAGGGTAGCTCAGAGAATGGGAGAAAAAGATGACAAATTGTATGTCTTATAAGGATCTGGCATTAAAAAAAAGAACTCACTCAACTCAGCAATCAAAATACAAAAAAAAAAAATAATTTTAAAATATGCAAAAGACTTGAAATAAACATTTCTTTAAAGAAAAAATATAAAAATGGCCAATAAGAAGACAAAAAGATGCTTAAAATCATTGGTCTTTCAAAATATGCAAATCAAAACCACTTCATACCCACCAGGACAACTATAATAAAAAAGACAAAAAATAACAAATGTTGGTGAGAATGTGGAGAATCTGGAACCCCCATACATTGCTGGTAAGAATGTAGAATAGTGCAGCTACCCTGGAAAAACCTGGCAATTCCTCATATGATTCAGAAATTCCACTCCTAGTTTTGTATCCAAGAGGACTGAGAATGCATGTCTATGCACAAACACAACATTTACACAAAGGGTCATACCAGCATGATTCATAATAGCCAAAGTAGAGGACATCCAAATGATCATCAACTGCTGATTGGATAAATGAAGTGTGATTTTTTTTTTGCCACCAAAAAGGAATGAATTACAGATACATACTACAACACAGTTGAACCTTGAAAGCATTATGCTAAATGAAAGAAACTAGACAGAAAAGCCATGTGTTACATGATTGCATTTATTTGAAATATCCAGAAAAGGCAAATCCATAGAGATAGAAAGCAGATTAGGCCAGGTGTGGTAGCTCATTCCTGTAATCCTAGCACTTTGGGAGGCTGAGGCAGGTGGATCACTTGAGCTCAGGAGTTCAAGACCAGCCTGGGCAACATGGTGAAACCCTGCCTCTTTAAAAAAAAAAAAAAAAAGAAGAAGAAGAAAAATTAGCTGGGCATGGTGGCTTTTGCCTGTATTCCTAGCTATTTGGTAGGGGGGCTGCAGTGGGAGGATCACTTGAGCCAAGGAGGCGGAGGTTGCAGTGAGTTGAGATTGTGCCACTGCACTCCAGCCTGGGCGACAGAGTGAGACCCTGTCTCAAAAAAAACCCAAAAAAACAAACAAACAAACAAAAAGAAAACAACAAGAGAGTGGATTAGTGGTTACTGGAAGGAGGCAATAATGGAGAGTGACTGCTTAATGAGTACAGAGGGTTTTTTGTGGGGGAGGAAAACATTCTGGAATTAGATAGTGGTGATGGTTGCAGAAGATTGTGACTATACTAAAACCTACTGAATTGTACGCTACAAGAGTGAAGTTCATGGCACACGAATTATATTTTTTAAAGAATATATAGAATTACAACATGGAATTAAATTGCAATGCTCATTCTCTGATTCCATCTACTTGAAATGTCGTGTGCCTTGTATCTTGTACACCCTACAACTGAAGCATCTCTGTCTATCATTAGTCCCATTCATTAACCCTGGAGAGCCTCATTTCCACAGAACCACCTTATCTCAGGGGTGCCCTTGGGTCTTCGGGGCCCCAGCCAGTTGCTTCTCTGAGTGGGTATCCTACCCATCTTCCAGCACTATTCCCCATTGTTTCTACTGCAGGCTACAGAGGAGTTGAAAGTCTGTGTGGACCTTTTCCTGAATAGGGTACATCCATACATGCCAGGGAGCCCAATGGCTGCCTTCATTGTTTCGGAAGATGCCGCTGAAGAGAGGGAGGGGTAGACTGGCACTGGTTCTCCTAGCTCCTTGTGCCCAGAGTTGCAGGGGCTGCCTATGAGCTTTTAGGTGCACAGAGAGGCACCATCAGGAGGGCAGTCTGTGTGCACAGAACCCCAAAGAGGTGCTGAAGCAGGAAATGAGGAAATCGGCCTGATCCATGTGACCCCAGCCCTCAGCATCTCCACCTAAGCCAGTCACACCCCAGCCATGGCTTCTGGGGGTCCATCCCTCTTGCAATGACCTGGAGAGCTCAGGTGAATATGTATGCAAGCATGTGTGAATGTATTCAAACACACACATATACGTATGCATATATATTTATTTTTAAATGTTCCCCAATGTGTTGTTATAAAAATTTCAAAAACACGGGAATGCTGAAAACATAATGCAAATACATAATTTAATGATTGTTACATTTTGCTATATTAGCTATCTCCCTCTGTAGAAGTTTCTGTAATATATTTTGTTTTGTACTACTTGAAAGTGGGAACCTCATGATACTTAAATTATAAATACTTCACCTTGAATCTCCTAAGAATAAAGAGGTGTATTTGTCTACATAGCCACAATACATTATCTCACCGTAAAACTATAAATAACTTCATAATATTATCTGACATCCAGACCAAAGTCACATTTTCCTAATTATCTCAAGAATGTCTTTTATAGGATTCGATTTAGATCCACATTTGCTTTTGGTTGCTGTCATGTCACTTTGGTCTCCTTTAGTTGGGAAAGTCCACCTCCCTCCTTTTTTTCTATGACAATGTCTTTTTGAAGAACCCAAGATAGTTCTCTGTGGAACGTCCCATATTCTGAAGCTGTCTAATTATTCCCTCATGGTTGTAGTTTAACTCTTTCCTCCAGCCCTGTATTACCTCTACGCTAGAAGTTTGGTTTAAAATCCGATTCAATGTAAAGAATTGATTTTTAAATATTAAATTAATATAGATTAAAGAAAATATGGAAAGTAATAAAAATGTTTGAATCACCCACATTCTCTTTTCTCACAATTATTTTTGGTCTTTCCTCACAGTCTTTTGTGAACATTCATTTGGATATTTTTTCACCCATCCCTTTAATAAGCATATTCATTTATCTTATAATCCATCTATGGAATATCTGCCACGCACCAGAAGCGGCATGGCCTTGTCTAGGTGGCTGTGTTCAGGCTACATAAGCACATTTTAATTCTGCTTCTTTTTCACTGCACACTTTACCATAAGCATTTTCCATGTTATCACACACACTGGAATCTTCAATGAAATTAATCGATACAGTCTCAATTCATTTTTTTCTTCCAAAATTCAAAATAATGTTATCACCACAATTTCAACCAGTGAAACACTATAAAGATGCAGAAAGATAACAAAATCAGCACCCGTTCTTGGTTTCTGCAGGTAGCCAATGCCAACCAGTCCTAGCCTAGCTCGTGCATTCACAGCTCGGAATGGCTGCAGAAATGAGATGCACTGGGCAGTTAAACACAGCTCTCTCTTCCTTCATTGTCCATCTTTAGAGGCTTGGCGGCTTTGTGAAAAGAGAAAGTCTTCCATTGCAGTTTGGTCTTGGAATGAACTTGATTTCATTTCTCGGGCTAGTTGCCCCCAGCTGGGGTGAGCGTGAAGCGCCCCCACTGTCTTCTGCTGAGTCCGCTTTCTCCTGAGCGGCCAGAGGGCCCTGGGTAGAGGTGATGGTGGGGAGTCAAGATGAGCTCGGGGGCTGGCCTCTGCTCTTGGGAGTCCTGAGTATTAGGCTCTTCACGATATTCCTTTAATGAAAGGCCCCCCTGCCTTCCTCCCACTCATTAAACAGCCCTGACTGCAAGAATCTCACTTCCTGGACATGCAGGGCTCAGGGTCAGCTACCCCAGAACTACCCAAAAACTTTAGAGACAACTGAGACTCACCAGCCTGAGACCCATCTTGCCCCTTCAGAACACTGAGGGGATCCAGAGATCAGTGTCTAAATCCAGCTCACCCAGGTCGACCTGAAACTCCCGGATGCAGGGATGCTGCACATCCTGGCATTGGTCCCCAACATGTCTAGACTCCTGTGCCAAGTTCTGCTCGGGGGGCAGCCAGTGTTGGTGGTGAGGCAGGAAGGAGGGAGTCAGGATCTCAATACTCTGAACCAATCAGGGGCAGAACTGGAGGTCTGGGCCAGCTGCCCTCAGGCAGAAACCCCCCTCCCATGGGGATTGCCCCAGGAATATATGTGGAAGGCTGACTTCTTCTGGCCCAGGTGTAGCCCCAGCTGACATCTCATCCCAAGCATTCCCATCCTCCATCTCCACGTGGCTGTCCCTGGCATGGCTAACTATGCATGAGGCTGGGCCAGGCAAGACCCCCCGACTACAGCTGGAAACATACTTGCTCCCTAAACATGCAGTGACATTCCAGAATCTTCTCTCAGGGTTGTTGAGTACCACTACTTTTCAGTTGTTCAGAAGGGCATGCTATTTTAATCCGAACAAAAATATTTTCTTCAAAAATAGCTCTGTTGTTTTTCTGATTATAAAATAAATCCATGCTCATTATTAAACTATTCACAGTTATGTAGAAATCCATTGTTGGTTTTTGGTGGATGTAATGCCAGAGATGATGTGTTTTTTTCGTGCTTGTATGCAAGTACACAGCAGTGCAAGACGGGGCTATGGAATGTTCACTAAAATCTGCATCATTATTTTAACAGTTACGTAGTATTTTATTTTATGGATATTTGACAATTTAGCTAACCAGTTCTCTGCTACATGAAGTTCCAGTTGTTTAAAATATTTTTCCTCTTATAAACAACTTAGAAAAAATTGCATTTATATTATCTTCCATGAATTTCCTGATTTGATCATTGGAAGCAACATTTGAAAGTATGCACACTACTGAAGTTTGTTCTACATCTTAATGGTCTCCTTCACAATATTTTTAAAAATTTCCCCCTGTGACAGTTTGAGAATGTCATTATCTCATATCGTATTCAACGTTACATATGATTGCATTGTTTCATTTTTGCATATATTTATTCTTTTTAACCTAATAGGCGTACACGTTTCAGGTAAATTTTTATTTTCTGATTATGAGTGATTCTTAGCATGTTTCCATTTGCTTATTTCCATTTCCATGTGTCTGACCATTTCTATCTGAAGTGTTAACCTTTTCCAATTGATCTGGAGGAAGCTTTTATGCATAAGGCTACCAGCTCCTTCTCTGGACTCCCCTTGATCTGCCCTTCCTGGTCTGTCACGTGTCTTTGCATTTTTCTTGTAGATGTTTGCTTTTTTTTTTTTTTTTTTTTTTGCTTGTCTTATTTGTAAATTTTCACTTGTTTGCTATATGCATGATTTTTCCCCCTAGCTAAATCTTTCCATCTTTTTTCTTCTTTACGATTTCGCCCTCTGATTTAAGCTTAGAAGTTCTACTTCTCAAGATCATTTATTTCTTCTGCTTCATAGGGGACTTTATTTTCTGTGTTAAAGCTAGGATACATCTGGACTTAATTTGGGTGTATATTATGTGCACTAGGATTCTTCTACCCCATAGGATGCCCTTGTAAAAATAAGAAAAAGATGCCTTTTTCTCAGAAAAAAATGTTAAATACTATTTCTCAATGATAACAGCATAAATTATTGTTTATAAAATAACTTATTAATAGAAAATAAATATTAGTAATTATGTAGTGATTCATGGCACCTGAAGGTACTTGTAGTTTAAATCAAGAACTTAGCAACATTATTTTGATAAATTATGCAAACAGCAAAGGATATAAACTACAACATGAAGGGTTCAAAGTCTTAGCCAGGACATGACTGATAAGAGATCTGTTTATATTTTATTTATTTTTCTTTTTAAAAAAATTTATCTATAGATGAATACATGAGTAGAGAAGGCTCTCATTGTTCAGGGGCTCTGGTCATATTTGATATTGCCAGATTTACAAGATCTTTCAATAATTGAACTTGTTCTTCCTCTGCAAGTCTTAAGCAGGATGATGTATATCGACCATATCTGGACTAAGCACATAACTTTCATTTGATGAAGAAGTGCCATAATAGGCTAATTTATGTTCAAACAAGATTCTTTCCTGCCATCTGCTTGAAAACTCTCAAATACATACAAAGACTCCAAAGACAGTCAACAAATTCATGATACAAATGTGAAAACCTTTAAAAATTATAAAATTACCATTATGTAAGAGGCAACCTCTTCGTTGTGGCTCTTATCTTTGTGAAATACACACCTGGACACACAATTCTGCCCACTCCTCTCCAAAAGGCTTACTTAGAGTTCCCATCACCATTTATTAAACTGTTTATTTTTCTCATCGACTTAGAATACTACCTCAAAGCACATGCTGAATTGCTATGCATTCTTGGGTATCATTTCTGCATCTCTTCTTCTACATTTTGATCTCTTTGTATTTGCACAATTAATTACAGCACTGTCTTCATTCTATACTTTGCCTAATATGTGGTACAATAAGCTTCCTCTCATTATTCATATTTTGTTTGTTCAGCAATTTTCTGATTATTTTGCATGTTTATCCTTTACATTAAAATTTCAAATCATTTTATTCATTTCCAAAACTGACCTCACACACATACACACACACACAAATTCTGCTGGAATTTTACTGGGATAATGTTTAGCATAAAGAATAATTTGGGGAGTATTGTCATTTTTACAATATTGAGTCTTCCTGAAAACACAGTATGCCTCTCCATTTATTCAAATCTTCTTTTATGTTCCTTATTAGATTTTTATAGTTTTCCTTATATACTTTTCCCGTGCATTTCTTGGTAAGTATTCCTAGGTCCTTCATATTGTGGTTTTGCTATTGTCTATGGAGTCTTACATCCATTTTATCACCAGAATGATTGTCATTGGCATAGAATAAGGCAATTAAGTTTTGTTTATTTATTTTAAACTATGTATGTCACTGAAATCTTATTATTTTTAATATTTATAGTGATCCTTTTACATTCTTACATTTTTCAATCATAATTTTTTGCAAATAATGAAAAACATGCTTTCCCATGCCAGCGTTTACACTTTTTATTTTGCTTTTCTGATCTTATTCGATTGAGTTCACACACCCTAAACCATGTAAAAGAAATAGTGGCGGTAGTAAATGCACAGAGGTTCTGGTGAGCTATTTTTCGAGAATGTGTTCATCCAATGAAAGACGTCGCGCTCTGTCATCTGGCAGTTTTCTGTTTCTTCCATAGTCCTTAGCAGGCCCAGCAGGCCTTGGCTGTGGAATTCAGCAGGTGGGAGGCTTGGTGGACTGAGGATGGCCAAAGGGCCCCAGATGCTTAGGTTAGGTAAGGAAGGAACACCCATCCTCAGAGCCACTTGAGCCTGAGCGTCCCTCCTACTCAAAAGCAGCCAATCCCCACCCCCTATAGCAGGGATATGTTGGAGATTCCCCCCAAACTGCCAACAGGTAAGGGAAGCAGGAGCCTCTTTGCTCTGTGATTGTGGGCGCAAGAGCAAGCAGGTGGCGCTGAGCAGTTGCCTGGGTACCGAGGCCTGGCTCGCGTTCTGTCAGACTGGCACGACGTCTCGATTCCCTTCTCATTCACTGATTCGGAAAGCACCAACTATGTGTCACGTCCTCTGCTAGACCCTGGGGATGTGAACACAAGGACAGAGTCTCCAGGGAAGATGTGCCTCTACAAAGGTTCTCCTTGTGCTGAGAGGGGCTCTGGCTTGCAGGCTTCGGAGCTGAGCTTGGCTGAAGCCTTGACATTTTCAACTAACCTAACAATGAGGTGAGGAGTTCACCAGGCAGATGGGAGGAGGAGGCTTGGCACGTGTTCTGGGGGTAGGAAGGGGAGACTGGGGTGATGGGGCAGGGTGTGGGGATGAGCAGCAGGAAGAGACCAACACTGGGCACTTGCCTTCTGAGTTCAGAGCTCAGACCACGTCCCCCATGCCCGGAGAGCCTGCCTCTCTTTCCTAATGCCAGAGGCTGGCACGTTTGACCACCTGCTTAAATGGGTTTTTTTCCTAGATCCTCTACAGGTGAGTATAAATTAGAACGGCCGTGAGTTTTAGAAACTTGAGTCATATCAGTATGACTACAGCAATCCTCAGACTTAATTATAAAGTAGGTTTGCCTTTTAGATTCTCAGCTCCCCATAAAACCGGATGATCTTTACTAGGACTTCTAGCAAACCCTACAAAACAAGTCCCAGACTGCATTCTGACTGCCAGCTTCCCTGGTAACTTCCCAAAGTCTCTTGAAAACCCACATCGTTAACAGGGTGCTGGGAGGGGTTCGGGAAGCTGAGGGACTCCCTTGCCTGGCCGCTGGAGTTTCATTAAAAGGAACACCCAAATTATCTAGTGAGTTGCTCTTTATCCCATACAACCTTGTTCTTTCAACTAAGTACAGGCTAATGATTGTGAACAGGGATTAAAGCCCCTTATTTTAAAGAAAGACGACTTCCCATTTGAATTACTTTTAAACACACCACTTTACCTCTAATTTAAAATGAATAACAGGCTTAGAGCAGACAACAAAAGATCATTAACCTCATAAGATAAGTGTATCAGGAATTTTGTGTTTCGCCAGCAAATGGAAGAGAATGGGAGAAACGTGCTAATGGGGAGATTTTTTTTAAGCATCATTATCTGGGGGACATCTTTTTTGGTATTCAAATAAGAAAACGGAATTCTCTTCAATGCCCACTTGAGCTTTTGTTCTGCCCTAATTGAAAGCAAACCTGTACGTGGAAAATGATCCTTATAAATGTGAAAGGTTTAGTTTGGGTTAAAAAAATTAATCTTTTTTTTTTTTTTTTGCAGAGAATAATTATCTTAGAGAATAGTTTTCATCTTGTTATTTGTCCACTTATTTCATTTTCTGGCTTAATAATAATTCAGAATAAAAGTGTGATTTCATAGTCCTGGGTTGTGCCATTGAAGATACAAAAATCCAAGGGAAAGAACAGCAGGTAATGTGCGGAAGCTCTGGACTCAAAGATTCTGGAATTTTGCTTTTTATTAAACATATGTTTCTAGAAAATGCTTCCCTTTTATAAACCTTTAATTATTTTGTTTGAATATCTGTGGATATGAAAAAATCAGTAAGAATGATGCTTTAACAAAAAGGCAGAGAAAAAGCAAGATGGTTTGGAAACAGAAATAGAACCAGGTAGAGATAGGGGGATAGGCTGAGGGCATGGAGGGCTGTGGGGTGTTTCTAGAAGCTTTTGGATTCCCAGGGAAGGCGCACCCACCGTGCCTGTGGCTGGGCTGGCTTGGGCTTAACCCTGCAATGCACAATGGGAGTCCCACAGGCTCTATCCCCTTTGCTTCTCCCTGTGGCTGTGCAGGCGATGGCCCTGCATGGCAGCCTCACACCGCACAGGAGGGCTGCAGTATGAGTGGGGCTCCGGGAAGAGGCCACGGTGCCGGGCAAGGCCGAGAAGGGTGAGCTGCTATCTCTTCTGGGTTTTCAAAAACTCTTGTCAGTTGGCTACTGACTTCCTAATGCACACTCTTCTAATTCTTAATTAGAGCGACGTAGCTAATTAATAAGTTTTTTCCAATTATAAATCAACTTAGGATCAGAACTCTGGCTTTGCATGTAATTTCCTATAATCGCTAAAGCTACTGCAAAAACATGCCTCCTGCCAACCGGAACTTTTTTTATTTAACACAGACAGACAAGTTCTCACTGGGTTTACATTTTACAGCAAATTATCTCTGTTGGGATTTATGAAGAGAAATTTATATATATATATATATATCAGATTTTCTCCCCTCTTCTTCTACCTCCCCTCTACTTGCTTAAACAAAACAGCATCCTTACAGGATCATTTCTCTTAGAGATTTTAAAGGGAATTTATCTTAATATTTTCATATTATTACAGGGTAGGAAAAGCGAAAGAGCAGGTGATAATTCGTTTTTGTTCATAACTGTTACCACCTTTTCACGGCTCCTGCAAAAATGAATTGGGTGGTGCCGGCATGCTGTTCATTTATAGAATCTTAACTGGAGAGACACTTATCTCTTTAGTAATGGAGAGTAATTAAAGGTGGGCCTGAAGACCAGGCACCAGCTCTGGTGACATGTCACATCCTTGGCTGCCACAATTCCTCAGTGGTTTATCAAAGACTACTCCTTTAATATGGAGATTACACTTATGTACTTGTCTGAACTTGAAAGGCATTTGCCTAATTTACTTATTAATGAGATGTAAATCTATTTGTATGGCACGTCACAAGTTTCCCCGAAATCGCTGCTACTTAACCGGTGATAAACCCTATGATTTAAACGAAAAATAATACATTTAGCTTTCCACATTCATTCTGTTAAAAATTGATATAGTCTATGTTAAATTTATTAATATTGCTTGCTGTCATTCAGTTTGCAGCTCTTGGTGAAATATGACTTGACAGCGGCCGCATTAAAGATGTATGCCATTGTATTCAACAAAGATTAATGAAGCCCGGTAAAAATAGCTGTAAAAGAGAAAGTGATCCGAATGTAAAATCAGTGAATTAAATGAGGCCGCGCATACCATTTGTTAATATGCATGAGGAGGGAGGCAGCGAATGAAAATGACTCTATGCAAAGTTCATTTGGGAATGTTTCAATATTGTCTGGATATTCCACAACTATTGAACAGCAGCCTAATGGAGCAGCGTCCACGCAGACCGGGTGCGCCCCGGGCCCAGTGCCCTCCTTGGTGTGGCCGGCTGGGGCCGGGGCAGGCGGGGAGCCGACCCACGCGTCTCCGCATCCTGATGGTTTTCTCCAGATCGCTCTTCGGCTCCTCCTCAAGACCCCTTGCCTACATCGGCCTCTGTGTGTGTGAAGGAGAATGAGCAAGGAGCGTTTTCGCTGGGGGTTAGTCTCCAAGTTCAGGTGCTGGCGATACCAAGTCTGTGCTGGGCTTGGAGTCAGGTTGTAAACCAGAGATGGAACCTTTCTGTGCCTTGATGTTTTTCCCCCCAAATGAAGAGAGAGCTTAGCATTCCACCATTCGAAGCACTTGGACATCATTAGATGAAAGACCTACACGAGTCCAAATTATTCGTACGGCACTTAAAGAGCACAGATCCTGGGGATTTCACCCCGGCTAAGGCGTCGGTCTGTCTGTTTGCATGACGAGCCTGTTCTATTCTGGCACTGCTGGATTGAAGGACTGGGTAGTGCTTTCTTTGTACGATTTGGAGGGGATGATTTATTTCTGCAGTTCTCATTATAAAATACTGCTGGTGTCATACCCTGCCAGGTTAAGACTTTCAAATAAATTAACAGTGACAGAAAATTGTATGCAGTAATCATAATATAAACCCGGCATATTTATCAATCAAGGAGGTGTTTTGATAGATTTAAGCCATTAATGATAGGTGTTTCTCCCAGCTTTGCCTACAAGGAGGTCAAAGGCTGTCCAGAAGAAAATATTTTGAAGTGTTTTGCTTGGGTTTGTTTTTAGAATTTGCTGGGGATGGGGTGGTTGTTGTTTGCATGTGTGTGTCAGTTTTAATTAACAGAGTCAATGGCAATAGAGTAGCTGGTGCTGCTGCCTCACTGCCAGCTCGGAGGCAGTTGGCGGGGAGGTGCACACATGTTGAGGGTGGCAGCCCTGAGAAAGTGCTGCCTAGAGCACTGAATTTCCCAAAAGGGTGAATACAGGTGTTCGTGCTCAGAACAGTTTAGAGGGATTGTTGTTCTGCAGCTCAGCAAATGTCACCCATTCTGTAATCTCAACAGGTACTGAGAAGCCAGAAGAATTTCCCAGATAGTGCAAGAATGACCTGCATGGGGGCTGGGCAGGTCCTTCCCTGGGTCAGCCTCCACGAACCACATGGTGTGACTCGGTCCCAGGAGCTGCAGCAGGGGCAGGGACCAGGGCAGGGGAAGAAGCTGGGGAAGTGAACATTCCCTCCTCAGGGATGTTCTCCCAAGGCCAATATTTGGCCACTATTTTCAGGTGATCATTAGACCTAAGAGCATTTAATGCTGTGATTAAAAGCCATGGGAGATCAGGCGCAGTGGCTCATACTTGTAATTCCAACACTTTGGCTTGAGATCAGGAGTTCGAGACTAGCCTGACCAAAATGGTGAAACCCCATCTCTACTAAAAATGCAAAAATTAACCAGGTGTGATGGCACATGCCTGTAGTCCCAGCTACTCAGGAGGCTGAGGCACAAGAATTGCTTGGACCCAGGAGAAGGAGGTTATAGTGAGCCAAGATTGTGTCACTGCACTCCAGCCTGGGCAACAAAGTGAGATCCATCTCGAGAAAAAAAAAAATGCCATGGGAACATGCAATGTAAAATAAACGGGCATTTTTGTGGCTTGGACACCCTACCAACAAACATCAGGTCCCATCTCCCTTGGACTTGGTCCCTGCCCCAAACTCATAGCTAATGTGGTAATTTCCACCTGGGTTTGAACCCTCCTGGCCTCAGGCTCACTGCCATTTCAGAGTGGGCTTTGAAGAAGCCAGGTGAGCTGGCATCCTCTCCACCTGCTGGGCAACTCAGCCTCGCAACCTTCCACTGCCCTCTGAGGAGCTCCCTTTGGAGCCAGGCTTCCCATTGGAAGAAGTCCCAGTCATAAGAGGCTGCATCCAAACCTTTGCTGGGCCTCACCTCCCTCCACCATGGTGCCAACACACACTTGTGGGTGTGTCGGCCTCCCTGTCCATGCTCACTGTGGCATCAGGGACAATGGCAGCCTAGGCCCTCCTTGGAGGCACTTTCTGGAAGCACAAAGCAAGGAGACCAGGAGGATCCCCCACACTCCAGGCAACAGGACACCAGTTCATGGAGTCCAGGACTGCAGGGACCTTCAAAGTCACTTTTTAATCCCTCTCTCATTTACTTACTCCAAATCCTGGCTGGGTTGTCCTTTCTGATTTGATTAGGATACGGATGACTGTTCTTCTATAGAAAGTGAAGTTACATTGATTCCATATCCAGAAAACTTATCCCATTGTCCAACTTTTCCCAGTCAAAGAAATGGAAATGGGAAGATGTTACCTCTAGAATCATACCAACCACTCTTGGAAGTGGTCAGCTCTTTGGGCCGGTGGACACATCCTGCAGGAGGGCTCAGTTGTTTTAAGGCAGATTTAATGAAGAAACAATGCCCAGCACTTCTGCTGTTATCCAAAAGATCCCTGTCGATGATTTTCTGGGATTTCACCCAAGGGGGCTAGGAAGTCACAGGCTCCTTCTGTTAGCACATGATGGGAGCTGATTCTTCTCCTCCTTGGTTCCCAAGTTAATCCAGCCAAACTGTCCAAGTAGTTTTGCAGGTGACTATGTCTGCAGAAGCCACAGCACCACGAGTCCTCAACACCCCTCTGGTAACCTTTCCTCCTCTGGAAAAGGACTATAGTGGCAGCTCCCTCATCCAAAATCCCATTTCAAAGGAGGCTGACATGTAGACGCTTTGAGATGCATCCACGGTCGCATGGTGAATTTAAACAAGACCCTACTGGTCCAAGCTCAAGACCCTGATCAACCAAGTTTTCAGGGCACAAGACCAAGACTGGGATTCCGTCTTGGAATCGAAAAGGCAGTCGTTGCAGTCAAGAAGAAGGGAGGGTGAACTGAGAAAACGTCAGCGCATGTGCCTTTATGCCCTAAGCTTCAAACACAATCACAAGATTGTTAAAGGAATAAGGGTATCTTTGTGCTGCTTGGATTTAATGTTCCTTTTTAGGGAAAACATTAAAAATAAAATAAAATTCAGCTGTCATTTATTTAACTAACCTCTGAGCCATTACATAGAATGAGTTTGTGACCTAAAAATTTGTTTTAAAGGATTCAAACGAACTGCAGGATGGGCAATTCTTGAGTAGTAAAAGTCTTACATCTTGAATGGAATGCAGTTGTATACACTTGGTAAACAAGAGCCTCAGAAATACCAGTTTTGCACGTTTGCTGTGGCTTTGTAGTTAGGACATTAGTTAATGACCAAATAGAGAAATGTCTGTGTGCCCAGCAGATGGTAAACAAGCCCAGGAGAACATTACCATCTGAATTGCAAAGAAGGCTGGCAGCTTCCTGTCCTCACACCCTGCCCAGATCTGCCAGCCTGTTCCTAAGAGTGGTGGCTGTCGCTCACGCGGATCCTGAGTGGACTGGAGATGGGCTGCCGGGGGCTGCCACTCTCAGGATCAAGGGCTGCAGATCTTTGCATCAGAGTGTGGGAGGAAGCACAGGTCAGCAACTGTCAGGTCAGAAGCGGGATGCTGAGTTACCTGCTTCTATTTCTCTCTCTCTCTTTTTAATTTTAAAGCTGCAGGGAGGATGCTCTGGTGAAGTCTGACCTCTGAGAGCCAGGCTGGCTTTTCTCTCTTTCTGAGCTCACGGGCATTGCTGCTAATGAGGGTAGAGAAGGCACAAATACGACAGAGACAATAAACGCCAAGGACCCGCCCACGAGCCATGTGTGGCCTGTGAGCCTCCAACCCTCTGTAGCGCCCCATGGCCAGCAGGGCCTCTCCCCCAAAGACAGGGCCAGGGTCACCAGATGCAGGGCATGTGTGTCTTGCCCTGGAAGGTGACCATCTGGACAATGGGCGGTGCTCAAGAGACAGGGAACCACATTTCTAAGCTCAGCACTACAGGGAGAGCTGAATAATGACTGGAATTAGCAGAATTTATTGGTCTTCAGAAGCCTGTGGAATAATCAGCCTCTGGCTTTGTTGTCAACAAGGTATCCTGAATTGAAGCAAATGTCACTCAATCAAAATGTGGAAGGCAAATGGTGATGCAGAAACTTTCTTTTATTCTCAAATGCAGATTTGGTACTTTGATTTATGAGTGACCATCCTGTTTACTCTTTAAGCAATTCATTTCACTAAATTAGAAACTGTACAAAACATACACTCACTGCCTACCTACACTGATAACTGAATATAGGTATGTTTATAAATAGTTCAAGGTGGAGAATAGAAAAACATTAATGGCATAGTTCAAAAATTAGAGACAAACTTGCTTTAGGTGTTTTGAAATCAGTATGCTTAGTTCTTAACTAGTTTAAATGTATTTTTCTTTTTCCCTTCATGTCTTTCTGAGATATAACCTCATAAATACTTATACCTCTGTATTTTATTTCCAAATATTTACTTCCCCTGATTTTTTAACTGAAACAACTTCAGAGTTTAAAAATAAACAATTCGGGGCATAATCAGTGTGCACAAACAATTCATTAATAATTAAAGTCATCAGTCAGTTGGCATGTGTGGTCAGGACCAACAGGGACATACATTTTTTAAGCCCCAAAGCAGAAAAAAGAAACGTGGCCATTAGAAATGTCTAGAAATGATGGGGAAAGGGCAGGAGACAGGGCCGTTTGGCAACCATTCCCACTGCTGGAAACCATTGCCACCAGCAGCGCTGCCCACTGATTACAGAAAACCTTTGGGAGTTTGTTTTGTTTTGATTTGTTGACCGAAGATGAAATTGATGAAAAGTTATATCTCAAAATGGCCTGTTTATAACATTGATAGTCACCGGTTATAGAAGCCGTACTGCGGAGAGCAAGCCTTTTACCCACATTGTCGTAGTCCATCTCCCTCCAGCCGCATGAAGTCTCACTGTCATTCTCACTAAGCCTCTTTTCATTGATGGATGAACTGAGACCTGGAATCAAAAACAAAGTGGAAAACTGCAATAGGCACCACGTACCTAGAATAATGTCTCTCACTGTTACTTATTGAGCAAATTTAAGAATGAGCATCATGCAGAGATGGCTGAGCCATCCCATGCGGAGATGTGGGCGGGAGAGGCTACATTGGGCTGGTCAGTTCACCAGCCTCAAGATAGTCCCATAGAAGCCTGTCCCGCAAAACTGTGGGACAGGCTGACTTCTCACCCCACCCTCCACCCTCCAGTACCCCCATCAAGCTTTAGAGCAGAGAGCCAGGTAAGCACAGGGGAGCTCTGTCCCAATCCGAAAATCGTGAATCGGCAGATTTGTCTTTTTATCCTGTAACTCAGCACAAGTGTTTTAGCCCTGACTGCTCAAAAAGCATGTAAGGATATGGACTATTTTAGATTCTCATTAGATTGGCTTGCTGATTTATTTTCCTTAAGCACCTTTCTGTGAAAGTTCCCATAAAATCATAATAAACACGAGCCGTGTTGACTGAGTGCCTAGAAAGCATCTTCTCTTTTTTCGCCTGCCTCATCTCATTTGAGCCTCAGAACAGCCCCCTTAGTGGTGGTCTTACATTCACAGCATATATATTTTTTTGTTTTGTCTAGGAAGTTATGATTACTTACATTTTCCTGCTGCTTATA
Source organism: Macaca fascicularis (assembly GCF_037993035.2). NCBI lineage: Eukaryota > Metazoa > Chordata > Mammalia > Primates > Cercopithecidae > Macaca > Macaca fascicularis. The sequence continues at coordinate 137,657,730 of NC_088383.1, read as the reverse complement.
ATTTTGGTTGTGACTCAAAACAATTTTAATGAAAATGAAAAGCAATTTTTTTTTTTTTTTTTTTTGAGACAGTCTTGCTTTGTCACCCAGGCTGCAGTCCAGGGTCGCAATCTCTGCTCGCTGCATTCTCCACCTACTGCGTTCAACAATTCTCCTGCCTCAGCCCCCTGAGTAACTGGAACTACAGGTGCACACCACCACGCCTGACTAATGTTTGTATTTTTAGTAGAGACAGGGTTTCACCATGTTGTCCAGGCTGGTCTCAAATTCCTGACCTCAAGTGATCCTCCTGCCTCAGCTTCCCACAGTGCTGGGATTACAGGCATGAGCCACTTTGCCTGGCCAAAAAAAACAATGTATCTAACCTCCAACTCCAGAAAAGTAGATGAGGCCACTCCTTAGAAAATAATTTACAGGTCATGTTGTGGTGGAGACAGAGCAGAATACAGTTGAGACTGAGCCACAGGTGTGAGTGTTTCTTGGAACGAGCCAACAATAAGAAGCATGGAGGTGCTTCCATCACCTAGTCCTGGCAACACACACTCAAGACCAGAAAGGTCCTGGGGTGGAGGCTGGTCAGAAAGCTCACCAGTGCTTGCATCCCTCAAACTCCTGGGCACCAAGAGACCCTACTTTGCAATCTCAGTTGCTTCTGGGTGGGTCTTGGAACCAGATGAGCCATGCAATGTGGCAGCACCCGCTTCTGTGCAGCTTCTCCCTATCCCGCCTTCCTTATTCACTAGGTGGAGTGGACAGGGCCACAGGACAGAATGTTCTGGATCCTGAAGGCTACATTGAACAGACTTCTGTACTCTTCCAGACCCTTATCAACTGAGACAAAAGCCTCACACCTTGTCAGAGGCCGCTGCAATTTGGGGTTAACCACTGTACTGGCTCACTTTCCCTGACCACGTGTGAGCACAACTTGGTTCCTGAGTCAGGAAGAGGAAAGGCCAGCAGGTGGGAAACTGTTTCTCAAACTGTGGATCCAGACAAGGTTAAGGACCCTGGTAAACTGAGGACAATGTTTGTAGCAGAACTCCCCAAAACTATCATTACTGACTCATGACGTCATACAGTTAATAATGCAGGAGCGCAGATGATCTTCTAGTGGAGAGAACTTTCGGATCTTGTCCACTGCTATCATCCCAGGACTTAACATGGCGCTTGATAAATGTTTGTTAAATAAATAAATGCACATCACGCGTTCCCACCCATAGTACCCCTACTGGAGGCTCCCTCATCACACAAGCGGGGCTCTCTCCCGGAAATCCCTAGTCCTTTTTTGTTTGTTTGTTTTGTTTTTTTGAGATGGAGTCTCACCCTGTTGCCCAGGCTGGAGTGCAATGGCACAATCTCAGCTGACTGCAACCTCCACCTCCCGGGTTCGAGTAATTCTCTTGCCTCAGGGATTACAGACACATGCCACCACGCCTGGCTAATTTTTTGTATGTTTAGTAGAGACAGGGTTTCACCATGTTGGCCAGGGTGGTTTTGATCTTCTGACCTTGTGATCCGCCCACCTTGGCCTCCAAAGTGTTGGGATTACAGGCATGAGCCTCCATGCCTGGCCCCCCCAGTCCTCTCTTACGTGTTGACTCCTGCTCGGTGCCCAGGATGTGCCGAGTGACTGATGTTGACAGTGACCTTTCCACTGTGCCTTCCGCCTTCCCCACCCAGATGGGGAGTATTTTCAATAGGACGTCTGTTGACTGAGAAGGATTTCTTTTCCCACCCATTTGAAAGCTATCCACTGTGAAATGTAGCCAGCAACCTGCCACCAGCAATAAATTAAAATCAATGAAATTCCCAGTCTGAGCTTTTGCAAATTTAGGACTGGCCTTCTCTGCGTGGGTGTTATGCTGAGGCTTGATGCAAACCACGCTCCTTATCTTTGACTTTTTAGGCAGCCTTCCTTCTGCTACCACTTGCAGGTGAGAGCAGGTGAGCCCTGTGTCTGCATTTACACTTGGTATTTGGTGACAAATCATTTTTATACCATCTGTCATCACTAGAAGAAGCCCTGACTTTCTCCCTTCCCTAGGAAGTCCATTGGCAAGCTTCGTGAACCAAGATGAAGGCATAATCACAGTTCCACGAGACATTTCTCCTAGCGGAAGCTGGGTCTCCAATTCCTAAAGCTTGTAGTAATGACAATACCATCTAACGTATGTGCTTTCAATATACAAAACCCTGTCACATTTATTGTGAGTGCATTTAAGCCTAAAACAACCCACGGAAGAGGATATGAACATTTTTTTTTTTTTTTTTACGGCTGAGACAGCTGAGACTCAGAGAAGGGAAGGGCTAGTCCAAGGCTATGTAGTCAGAAGGAGAAGAACTGGAATGTAAACACGCGCTTGCTAGCTGGAATTTTATTGCAGGGGAAACAGAAGGTTTAAGGACAGTTTCTGTCTCTGTTTTAAAATGGCATCTTTCTTGTGTGAAGAATTGGGTATTTGCCTAGGAGACCAAAGGCCACCCTCTGAAGACCACGTTCAGACCTACCCAAGCTTGTCCCACAGGCAGGCCCTGTTCTTCCGCTGGGACCCCTCCCCAGGGCAGGGGCTCTCAGGCTGATTGGGGCTCACCAGGGCGCACAAGGCCCCCTTGCGTCATCAGGATCCCCATCTCAGAACCAGAACCTGGTACAGAATAGTAACATCACAACAAGACTGATCGAGGACTGGGAAGCCAGCCTAAATTACTCCTCCTCTGTTGGGTGAGCCCCCTGCAGAGACTCTTCTAGCTGCAGACACCAGCCTCACCCAAAGACCACGCTTTCCAGGCAGCCCTCACCCCTGGATGACCCAAGAGTGCAGAAAGGTTTGGCTGTCCTGGCTCCAGTAGGAACAGATCTTGAGGGAGGTTCCAGCTCTGGGACACACGAGGAAGTGGAGCATGGCAGCTCAACCTCTGCCTCCATCCAGTCCTGCCTTCTCCCTGCCGTTCCTTCTGCAGGCACTGATGCCCACACCCACCCTCAGAACTGTCCTCCGAGTCTGCCTCCTGCACACTAACTGGAGGTACATCTTAGGGCAACGTCACCTTGGCGAAGTGTCCCCATCACGCTGGCATCAGTCAGGTGACACTGTCCCTGCCCCTTGCTTCTGGAATGACAGCAAACTGTCGCCTCCCTCTCAGGGCAGGGTCTGCCTGTCTTCAGTCCCCGGGCTGCCTGGAGAATAATCACTCACTCTCCCTCTCTGCACCTTTTGCTCTGCCGGGCTTGGACATTTATTCAAGGAGGGTTTTATTTTTTCACTTCTGTTTGCCTATGTTAACATCTACATTGAAGCAATGTCTGAGTTATCACCAAAGCTTCCACTTTTGCTGTAAGAAGTTCATCAAATCCTTGCCCCATGGCACCTGTGTGGCCTGTCGGCTGGACCTAAAAGGGCGGAAAAATTCCCAGTTCTGCCTGGGAGAGAACCACACTCTCTCAATGCAGGGAAGTGGGAGTCATGCCCCAGGTCATGCCAGGATCCTTGATGACACCAATAAAACCTAGCTTCCAGTTCTGCTTGGTGGAAAGCCAAGTAATTCAAGAGGCAAAGCACAACTGGAATTCAGGGGCTGATTTCTGAGTTCTCTGCCCACACACCCTCAGCTCCAGCCCTGAGCCCAGGCGCAGATATAATTCCTTCCGCTGCTCCGTCACACGCTGGGTGTGGCTTTTGGACAATCAAGGGGAGCTAGGAAGGAGCTTCTGGACCTACTCAGAACAAGTGGATGCCGGGGTGTCCAGAGCAGAGAAAGGAAAAAACAAAACAAAACAATGCAGTGTCTGGCCCCTTGCTACCATTTCATCACAGCATCCCCCACGGCCACTTCTCCACAGTCTCATTTTATGCTGTTTTGGTTACCTGCGGTCACCCTCGGTTTAGAAATAAATGAGTACAGCACAATAAGACATTTTGAGAGAGAGAGGAACCATATTCTCATAACTTTTATTACAGTATATTGTGGCGACTATTTTGTTTTAGTATTAGTTACCATTGTTCATCTCACTGTACCTAATTTACGAATTAAACCTCATCATAGTCATGTATATACAGAAATAAAAACATAGTATATACAGGGTTCAGCCCTATCCGAGGTTTCAGACATCTGCTGGAGGTCTTGGAGCACAACCCTGAGGATGAGGGGGGACAGCTATAATCGTAACTGTGTTTGCCCTCTGCCAATCAACTCTGGTTCTATATTTGTTTACAAATTAGATAAGAGGGAAGATATAAAAAGTCGTAAGAAGGGCCTTTCAGCAGGGGAAACAGTGAATAACAACCAAAAAAGCTTAGCTAAATTATGAAGGTAAAGGCTAAAGGTGGGACTTCACCAGAGTTGTTGACCTGCTAAAAACGTGCTGCTCATCAGTGAAACACATTCCAGGGCTGGCCTTCCAGGGACTCTGTGCTGATGCAGGTGTGCCCATAAAGAATGCTACCTGGTCATGTTCAAGAATCCTGATCTGGGCCGGCAAGATGGCTCACGCCTGTAATCCCAGTACTTTGGGAGGCCGAGGTGGGCAGATTGCCTGAGATTAGGAGTTCGAGACCAGCCCAGCCAATACGGTGAGACCTCCTCTCTACTACAAATAAAAAATTAGCCGGGTGTGGTGGCACGCACACGTAGTCCTAGCTACTCAGGAGGCTGAGGCAGGAGAATCACTTGAACCAGGGAGGCAGAGGTTGCAGTGAGATAAATGACGCCACTGCACTCCAGCCTGGACAACAGAGCAAGACTCTGTCTCAAAATAATAATAATAATAATAATAATGGTAATAATAATTCTGATCTGTCATAAATCTTGTCTTTTTCTTAAAGAGCATGAAAAATATGTTTCCCATGCTAGCTGGAAATCACGAACTCTTCCACTGAAAATAATCAAAGCAACGGAATTTTAAATTTCCACCACCTGGTCTTGGAAGACAGGGACACTGAGATATCCCAGCTGGGAGGACAGTGCTGAGCGAATTGTGCAAGAGACTAGTGTCAGCCTTTGCTTGGAACAGCCCCACTGAATTTTTATGATATAGTTTAAAGGGAGCTGGTGGGTACAATTGATTCTTGTCCTCACATTTTACATCAAAGAAACTCCATTGGCAGTTCAGGTCACCAAAATCACAAATGAAGTGGATTTAATGGTCCAAGTTTGGTCTCCAGAGATGAGCATGGTAGTTGCACAGTTTCAATCTTCTGGCAGGTGTTTGTTGATAATAAGCTTGAACTAATCTACTTTTAGAGAAGACAGGAGACGGACCCACTGAAGAGACAGGCGGTGAAGTCCAGCCCCATTCACTGTGCAGTCTCCTTCTAGGTTAATGCAGAGATACCTGCATGAAAACCGCTTTGCCCCACATTAAAAGCAGCTTATCCTTGGGGCTCACCTTGCCACTGCTTCAGCTGCAGGTCTTTACTTAAAGACTTACAGGCAAAGCACTTACAGTTCCCAATCCAGTGACATTTGCAGCTTACTATCATTTATTGAATATCGTCCAAAGAGCAAACACAGGCTTGATCCTGGTGGCGTTTTAGTTGGGTTGTAAATGTTTGCCAGTTACCAAGAATAGAAAGAACGGGTGAGACAGGGACATAGAAAGAGATTGAAAGCGAGAGGGAGGGAGAGATGCAGAGATGCGAAGATACGGAGAAACAGAGAGGGTTCAGCTCCCAAGATCGTCCCGAACACAAAGATGATGCCACAGCTGGAGTTTTCACAACTTGGATTTGCTTCATATTCTGCCTCAGCTCCCTTTGCCCCCTCAAGTCTCAGGCATCGACACTGGCACATCTGCCAAGTTGCCTTGGTAGCCTCCTTGTTCCTCCCTGACCGGGCTCACGTGGAAGCCTGGGCTCAGAGAGGGACTTGTTTCTACACCTGGGAGGGAGAGGACAGGAATGTTTTGCTTTTTACTTTCTATAGCCAGAAGATTCTACAAGGAATAATAATTCTTGAGAAGGGGGATGAGGGAGGCAAATGGAAGTTATCTCAATTTATAAACAAGATCTATTATTTGATAAAGTTAAAAAAAACAGCCAGATGTTCAACATCATTAACCTCCAGGGAGAATCGAATTAACACCACAATGAGATATCACCATGTACCTATGAGAATGGCTAAAGCCACAGGGACGGACTGTCTTGCGCTGCTGGTTCTGCCCTGCTTATGTTCTCTGAAGTCAATTTAGAGAACTGCAACCAGCACTTTTTACAAAATGAAATTAATTGTGTAAAATATGAATATTAGAGAACTTTACTTATCTTAGAGGCAGGTAGAGTTCTGTGAAATGTTTCCTGATGAAATGTGTGTGTGTGTGTTTGTGTGCATGCGTGTGCATACGCGCATGTATGCACTGTGGATAGTGACATCAAAAATATTAAAATTAAGTATAAGGTATTTGTTTCTGAATATATAACTGTATTTAATAAGCAGATTAATGACTTCTCTCACATTTTAAATTTACTCAGTTCTACTCTAAATTTAAATATACCAAGACCCAATATGCCCATGTTAGCATATTAAATATGGAGTTTGAAGATTCTTGTGAAAGTTAAATGTGGTGATGTTTATAGAAGTACTCTGTAAACTATAAAGCTTGCCCAGATGCAAGGGATTCTGCTGCTGATACTTTTGGAAAACTCAGGATGTTCTAAAGGGCAGCATTTTTAAGCACCTCAGCGTTTTGTCAGTTTTAGGCCTAAGAATTAGGCAGAGTGTCCCAGAGAGACCGTTCAAAGGCTACGTTCTAACGTCCTGTCCTGCTCGGCCACCAGCTGATTTTTCTCTTTGCTTTGAAGATCCATCTTGTGGTCAAGGTAGAATCACAGTTTCCTGGGCCATTTTTCCTGCTCCAGGCTGATCCTGTGCTGCATGAATGACCAGGCTTGCTCCAGGAGTGGTGGCGGGGTGGGACGGGGGGTGTTACATTTGCATCATCAATCCTCGTTGCCTGCACAGCATCAGCCAGTGGGCATTTGGGTCAAGTGCACAATGCCAGCCACAGGCGGACATCACACCTGATCAGATGAAGTCCCACCCTCGGTCCTTGTGCTGGCTGCATTGTGGCAGGTTAGGAGACAATGGCTCCCTCCGGGACTCTGGTCAGAGGCTCCTTGGCAGGTGCCTGGCTGTCTGGGGAGACTTCAGGGTGTCTGATCTGACAGACTTGGCAGCCCATACTTGTCTGACTCTCTGAGAAGCTGCATTTCCACTTCCCTCCCAGGCTGCCAGAGGGGAAAATGTTGATGCTTCTCCCATTTGACAGATGGGAAGACTAACACTCAGGGGGGATAAATTAGTTCCTTACATCACAAAACACATAGATGGCTAAGTTTAAATTAAAAATTGGGTATTGTATTCCTCACATCTTAGTCCAGCTCTACACCACCAATGATTGTAACACATTACTCATCTGTAAATGTCATCTAGAGCTCCAGGTAAACAAAGGATATTGGTTTATCCACCTGTAGACTGATGGTTTTTGGATACTAAAATCATAAATGCACCATGTGTCCAAGACATCTTAAGAAAGCTCAGCATCTAATTTCCTATTGTTCTCAAAATACTCTAGGTTCATGTCTATTATTTTGTTCATAGATGGCGTCCCAAGACAGTAGGTAAGGCTTATGCTAAACCCCTTTTAAAAATACAAAAAGTAAGGCATAAAGAAAGTGACTTATTTAAGATCATGGGGCAAATTACCCAATGCCGTGACCCAGACTGTTGTTCTGCCATCAACCTGGCCAAGAAGGGTTCCGAGAGGGCTTCGGATACTTCAGATCTGAACCAAATGACTGGGCTTGCCCACGGCTCCACTGAGATTGGTTTTAATTTCTCCTTTGAGTCTAATGAGTACATTCTTAGTAAAGTAAAATACTCAAATACTTTCACGAATTATATCTTACAAAATGTGCCATGTCCCAGTTCCGGATATGCAAAAACTGTAGGCCTATTTAATATTCTCTGGCTTCTGATTCTACCAATAATGTTATGTTGATGAATGGCAGGCATACGATTTTAGGTTTTAGGTAACTCACTGGCCAACGACAAAGGAGTTCATATACTCATGCAATATGTGGAGCCCCAACAGCCTCCCAACCCGTATGTGTTTTAAGAGCACAGGTGTCTCTGAGTTTTTATGGGGAAGGAGCACTGCACTGAGCTGAGAAGTATCTCTATACCTAACATTTCCTGGGCATGTCCTGAGCACCTACTGCTGGGTGCGCCCTAGTTTTTTCCCGGTAAATTCACATTGCGTGGCCCCTCTTGGCTTGCTAATGAAGTACAAGGTTGTCACAGCATTTGTGTATTTTGGGGGATAAGCATATTTTTTGCTGACCATAGTCCCATCTGAATAATATCTAATAATAGTATGGGAAGGTCACAGAGGTTTTCCCAGGAAGCAACTATAAGATGCTCTGGCTCTTTGCCATGCAAAATGAATCTGGCTTCTCTGATGTGGGTAAACTCGTTTCAACCCAGAAGTCCTTTTGCACAATAACATCTCCCTTTAGCAGATTAAATTTAAGAAGATGAAATCAACACTCATTCATTTTTCATGTTTATCCATTTTGGATCCAAGGCTTCTTTGGAAGAAAACTCAGTGAATCGTGGCCCCTCACAAAGTTTAATCAAGGCCATGACAACATGTGGTACCTTAGAGCCTTGGAGACCATTGGACACTCACTCTGAAGAGGGGACAGAGTGCACAACAGGACCGCCCCCCTCAACCCCACCCAGTGCCCGTGCCCCAGAGCTCATGCAGGACAAAGGGTGCTCAGAGCGGCAGGCACTGCAGATTTTGTCCACTACTGGCAGCCTTATGCCCTAATTCCACAGAACCCCAAAGACCAGACAGTTGCAAGGGCCACCTGGGCACTCCCGGCCTTCTGGGCAGCAGTTCATCATCTGACACTCACCCTTGATCTGTGTTTTTCAAACTTCACAACAAAACTTCAAGAAAAAAAACTATTAGCTGCAAATTAGATATTCTGGTGGAAGCCTAGAATTATTTTTCAGGACAGAGGGCTCAATTTCCCGCTCTCAGGTGTATGATTAAAATCAATTAAATCACTCTTCCAATGTCAGCCGCAAGATTCTCCTGACAAATGAAATTATGCGAGGAAAGTGTTCTCTTCCCTCTTCAGCCCCTTCTCAGCCTCCCTCTCACCGCAGAGGAGATCAAAATGCTCAGCTCGGGGATTTCCGAGATATTTTCCATAAGAACAGGAGCAATCCCGGGACCCTTATGTAAGTAGACGAGGAGGTCTCTGGTGGCCAGATTTGATGGCCTCTGTACGTGGAGATAGACTCGCAACTAACGAACAGGAAATGCTACTACGGGAAATTTAACCGTTTGGGGGCTGAGCCAGGCTTCTTTACATAAATTAATGTTTTCTTGGCAGGAAAACGAATGAGCCCTTCAAATTCGGACGTAACCTTTTTGCATGTCTCTTTTTACACATAAGACATCCCTCCATGCGTTTTTCCTTCTGAGGAAGCTCTGTCTTACCAGCCCCGAGAGGTCTTAGTGGATTTAAAACCAACAGAGGAGCTCACTGATGCCTTCTCATCCTTCCAGAGCATGTGCAGGGTTAGCACAAAGCAGCCAGTGCTGGCCTTGAAGAATCATGCCGGGGAGCTCTTTTCAAGGGAAAATAGAAAGCAATCCATTCCCATGAAAATGAGTAGTTGCGGGACAAAGCTTTCTCCTGGGCAGAGGTGCTCACATGTGGCTCTGTGCTACCTTCGGCAAATTATTTACTTGGTAATTGCTTAAAACATGTGGACTTGGGTGTGACTTTTGCCCAAGAGACATTTGTCAATATCATACGCTCGTTTGGTTTGACTTTTTCCCCTACTGAGGATTGAACGAATGGTGGTTGCATTTTGGAAGTGTCTCATCCTTCCTCTGTGCCTCCGGTCCTCCATTCCTGCCCCACCTCATTGGTGCCAGTCACGCTGCATGATGTCTTTTGTTCCCCTTTCAGGTTTCAAGTCCAGGACATCACACTGGAGGAGCAGGCTTGCAGCCAGGCATGCCAAATCTTCTGCACCCCCAGCCAGAGGGCTCTCCGTCAGGGCTCCTGGGCTGGGGCTCCTGGGCTGGCTCTGCCACCCGGAGCCCAGGAGCATCTCTCTCTCCTCCAGTCTGAGTTCAGTCCTCCTTCACACCACGGCTATCCCATAGATGTTCCAAAAATGCTAAGACACCATGTCACTCCCTATTTAACTTCATCAGTGTTTCCAGGTCTTTCTGAGGGGAAGCCCAAACTTTGCAGTGTCACCTGCAAGGCCGACCTTCCTGGCCCCTGCTCTTTGCCCAACCTCATCTGCAACACCAGGGTACTGGCCACACTGCACTTGTACACACCTCAAAAGTCCACTACTGCTCTCAACTGGGTCCTTTGCAATGGCCATTCTCTCTGAATGCCCAACCTCTGGTCCACCATGACAACTCTTGGCCTTTGTTCAAGTAGAGATTGGTGTGTAGAGCTGTGGTTAAGAGGGCAGACTCCGTGTAAGCCTCGAGGTGACTCCTGCTCTCAAACTCACATGAGGCTCATCTCATTTTTCTATTTGCAATTTTGTAGATTTTAAGACAAATTTTTAAAATATCATTATGCATTCATGTTGTCAAGACCTTCTGGATCATCTGCCTTCAGCCTTTCCATATTGTCAAAAATCTTTGGGTTTTTAATTTGTATATAGTTACACCTTTTTTTTTTCTATTTGTTTTCCGCCATTAGCTAAATATTTAGAAAGTCATCAGATGACTTAATATTATGAAAATATTTTCTGGACAATACTTTTATAGTTTCACTGTTAATGGTGTTACATAGATATATGTTAACTTTAGGTAACTAGTTTTCATAACAGCATTATTAAATGAGCAATCCATTACCTGTTGATTTCTTTGTCCTTTTACAGTTTTGTATTTCTGTCTCTAGTATTTTCATTCTAATCTATTGATCTATCTGTTATTTCTAACCCTGCACCATTGCATCCTGATATGAGGTTTCAATAGCCTGACTAATGGTACCTCTCTTTCAAATGTTTCTAACAATTCTTGTATGTCTATCCTACAGAGTGAATTTCAGAATAGTGTTGTTTAGTTCCCCTCTCCCCTAAAACAACTTCCTTAGAAAAGAATATTACTCAACAATAAAAAGGAATGTAATATTGATACACACTACAACATGGTTAAATCTCAAAATAATTATCCTAGGTAAAAGAATCAGAAAAATAGAGTATACTTTATGATTTCATTCATAAAAAATTTAGGAGATGGAAATTAATATTTAGCTACAGAAAGCAGATGAGTGCTTGTCAGGGGATGAGGTTGGGGAGTCAGGGAGAAGTGAGAGAAATTTTCAAAGGGGCACCAGGGAATTTTGGAAGGTGAGGCATATGTGTGTTATCTTGAGTGTGGCATGGACATACATGGAAACTTACCAAACCGCACGACTTAAATATGAGCAGTTCATTGGATTTCAAGGAAACGGCACCAAAGCTCTTAAAAGAGACTGTGGACTTGGGGGAAAAAATCACATCCCCCAAATTGACATATTAACAATAATGAGCCTCCCCATGCAAGGCTTCCATCTTTGCTCTCGCTGGCTCAAGCGGCATTTTCATGATCATCTTTGTGCTTTCTCCACAAAGGCCCTGGATCTTTCCTGTGAACTCTATTCCATAGCACTATATTTTTTTGTGATTGTAAATAGATTATTTTTACATTTTATTTTCTACTGACTATTGCAGATTCCTCAGTGCAGTGGTGGAATCTCGGCTCACTGCAAGCTCCGCCTCCCGGGTTCACGCTGTTCTCCTGCCTCAGCTTCCCGAGTAGCTGGGACTACAGGCGCCCACCACCATGCCCGGCTAATTCTGTGTATTTTTAGTAGAGATGGGGTTTCACTGTGTTAGCCAGGATAGTCTCGATCTCCTGACCTCGTGATCTGCCCGCCTCGGCCTCCCAAAGTGCTGGGATTACAGGCGTGAGCCACCGCACCCAGCCGCATAAACTCCTTTTACAAAAAAACAAAATGAATAAACATAGAGAAGAAAATCATACCGCTGGGGTTTATAACCTGAAGCTATTGATTTGAAATGCTTATTTTATAACTGATCATCTTATTGAACACCCTTATTATTGTTAATTTTATTCCAGTAAATGATCTTTCTTTTCGGGAGGGGAGACCATTTGTGAACAGCTGTGCTACACAAATAATGCTCACTGTTCCTCCTCTTTTCAAGAGGTTACATCTTCGAGATCAACAATAAAATATCTTTTTTTTTAAATCTTTTATCTTTATTTCATTCTGTGACAATGAGCAGAATTTTCTGAACATGTTGAATTTAAGTAGAGGAAATAGACATCTTTATCTTGTTCCTAATTATAATAGAAATGCCTCAAATCTTTCACATCACATACTTTACCAATTATTGATTTAAGATGCTCTTAAGTATTGAGAAATTTCACTTTCAATCTTGCCATGTTGAGATGACACTGAGATTAGATGCTGACATTTTTTCTGATATATTTTAGACATCTTCCTTAAAAGATTCTAATTTGTACTCCTCTTTAATCTGTTGATGTGGTAAGTTATGTTTACACATTATGTAGCAAGAATAAATCCTACTAGTGTATTACCATTGTTCTACTAGTACAGTATTGGAAAGCATTCCTACTCTGTATGTGTATTGTTATTCTATTAGTATGTTTAATTTGATTTTTTGTCATATTTTTGTACTCATAGTCAAAGGTAAAAGTAGTCAGTACTTTATTTTCATGTGTGTATGTGCCCGTGTGTGTGTCTTTTTGAGCTCAGAGATGGCAGTTTATTCTAATCTTATAAAATGAATTCAGACATTGCCCAATTCTTCTAAGATCTGAGATCTTTTAGGTAGCATGAGCATGAGTGATGTCCGTAGAATTTACCATCTGGTACAGGAAGGGCCCAGAGGCTGGCTTAGCTGGAGCTGGGTCCCTGACTGCCAGATTGTGAGGAGAGCCCAGGGCTCCATGCAGTGGGGAGGCATTTAGGGTGTCAAGCTGGGGTTTTTACCAACTGGCAGGAAGTGTTTTAACAACAGTCGTACAGGCCGAACGTGAACCCTGAGAAGGGAGCTTCCCTATCATCTGACCCTTTGCCGTGACATCACCAAGAACCAGGCAGTGGCTTCAGCAGCACACGCGGATTTTCCTCTTTAGAGCTCACTGCATACTGCAGGCAGGTGCAAGCACGTGGGGAAGATACAAGGCATGACGACGTTCTCAAGAAACTGTCAATACAATAATTGGGATGGAGATCATTTTTTTTTCTGTCTCTTCCATCATTTGGGGCCTATTTAGTTTTGGTTACCTTGTATTTTTAAAAATACATTTATTTCACAGAGATTTTTTAAATTCTCTGGCATAGATCTGTACATGACAGCCTTTACAATGTATCAAAGTGGCCATGGTTCCTATTAGCTTATATTTTCTACCTTTACTATACTACATAGGGTTTTGTCTATTTTATGAGGCTTTTTCCTAAATGTTTATGACACCAGCTCTTTGACTTATCGGTTCTTTTTTTGTTTGTTTGTTTGTTTTATTTTTGAGAAGGAGTCTCTCTTTGTCACCTAGACGGGAGTGCAGTGGTACGATCTCGGCTCACTGCAATCTCCAACTCCTGGATTCAAGCGATTCTCCTGCCTCAGCCTCCTGAGTAGCTGGGATTAAAGGCACACACCACCACTCCTAGCTAATTTTTTTGTGTGTGTATTTTTAGTAGAGATGAGGTTTCACCGTTGGCCAGGCTGGTCTCAAACTCCTGACCTTAAGTGATCTGCCCAACTTGGCCTCCCAAAGTGCTGGGATTACAGGCATGAGTCACAGTGCCTGGCTTATTTTTAAATTGTTAATATCTACTCTTATCTTTTAAAGTATTTTTGTGATTTTGAGTCTAAAGTATTGTAAGCATATAGCATGGTGCTGAGAATAATACAGCAAAGGCCCATTAAAGTGCCACACAGATATTGAGAAAGTTGGGCTTTTGCCATATTTACTTTCAGTCTCAACTGTTCATAAAATAACTCTTTCCAGACACAGCTGAAGCCACCAACACCATCACTATCACTACCCACCTCCCTCACCCCAAGGGTAACTGTATCCTTGAAGACATTGGGTGTCCATCCACCCTGTTCAGATACCTATACGTAGATGTGTGTATGTATCTGTAAACAATAACTATAGTTTGTTTTTGAAGTCTGCATAAATGGCAAAAACCCTATAGATTCTCTTACAACTTTGTTTTTCACTTAGCATTATGAATTCAAGTTTTATACCTGTAACTTTAGTTCATTGTAACAGATATGATTCTATTATATAACTTTATCATAGTTAATTCATCAGTTCTTCCATGGAGGGTATTGACATTAGTTCCAATTTTTAGTATAGGGGAACAGTGATCCAATTAATATTCTTATCAAAGTGTCCTTATCTGTGGAGTGAGGAATTCTTCAGGGTGTGTGCCAAGGAGTAGAATTGCTGGGACGAAGAGCAATGGATCTTCAGCATGCGTGGACGCTGCCAGACTGTGCGACATTCATGCTACTTTCCATCTGCACAAATTCTTAGACAGAGGGTGGCCACATCATTTATTGCCCAGGCCAGAGCACTCTGGACAGGAAAAGAGATGTCTGTGGACATTTATGCCTGCCAAGAAGCAGAAACCTGATGGGTCCAAGTTGAGCCAGCACATGGCGGCCACGGCCCTGGTCCCCATGCCTCTGTGTCTGCACAAACACTATCCCCAGAGACTTTCATTCTCCCATCTCAGGTCCTGGACGGTATCTCTCTGTTCCATCAATTTGTATTTCCTTGATGACTGGTGAGGTTGGACGATGTTCTCTCATTCCATGGCAACCCAGGGCTCACTCACTGAATGGCCAGCCGTGCCCTCAGTCCCGGGACACAGAAGGGAATCAGGGAGCTAGGGAGCCTAAGTAATCTATCCCACCGGAGCTCACCTCGACTGGAGGAGATTTTATCATCTCTTCTCTGTCTGTTATCATCCAACTTCAGGCATCATGAAGAGAAATCATGTTGAGTCGGGGACAGATGTGATGATGTCAGGGCCCCATTGGGTAGCTCAGGGCCCCGTGCCAGGCCTCTCAGAGGAAGCCTGTGTGAGGCAGGAGTCCAGGGAGGAGCATTTCCGTCTCTGGGGCCTGGAAGAGCTTTAGGTGTCTGAGGAAAGTGGTAGGAAGCGATTTGGAACAGGAATTCAGGGGCCAGGCCATATAGAATCTCAGCCATGGTGAGAAATGTGTTTTTCCCCCAGGGTGACTGGAAACATTGGAGGGTTTTAAAAAGAGAAGTGAGCCACACCGTATATGGATTTTTATAGTGCTCTGGGGATAGATGGAAAAAAGGAGGCCAAGCGAGAAGTTCATGAGTCCTAGAAGGAGGGGCTCCGGATTGGTCTCAGCTGTAGCTGGAAGTTGAGTTGAGAGAACTCCTTCTATTCAGGTTATGCTGTAGAAGTTAAACCAACAGGATCTGCTGAAGGATTCCCGTGTGGAATGTGAAGCAAACAGCAGAATCAAGAATGACTATTATTAGATTTTTGACATGAGCAACTGGGCAAGATTCTTCTCCTGTGAATTGTTTGAGCATGGTCTTTGCCTGTTTTTCTCATGAGATTTTAAACATTTTCTTATGAATTTGGCAAGTTTCTCTATTGATATTTCATAGTCATCATTTGCCGGTTATAAACTTATAGATATTTTCTTGCCTGTGAGGTATGTTTTCACCTTATAGTAGGATAAATTTATGGTTTGGAATTTTTATGTTTTGTTGGACACTGTTAGAAGAAAATAGATGTAAATCTTCAAAGTATTGGGTTTGTTCTTCACATGTCAGTCTGGAATTCAACCGGAATTTAGGTGCATGTAAGATACAATGTTGGCATCAAATTTTATTTTTTCTATGAGAATAACCATGAGTTCTAGTACTATTTACTTAAAACCATTATTTCTCCCAATCTTAATGCCACTACTATCATGTAGTATATACTAAATAGTAGTCAAGTACATAGTTAATTTCACAGACTTTTGAACTTGTTCCATTATTCTATTTTTCTATCACTGTAAAAATAATAAACTCTTGGTTCTGGTAGATATTTCCACCTAATAGTTTCTCAGCATTTTCTCGGCCCTTAACAAACTAGTCAAAAATTCTTATGGACTGTACGTTTCCAGGGAAAACCACTCTTGGCATTTATATTGAAATTGAATTAGTTTTTGATTAACTAGGGGTAATTGTCATCGTTCTGGTACTTAGTCTTTCTTCTATGAACTTTCTATCTACTCATTTATTTAGACCTAAATTCTATAATTCTATAATATGGTTTCTAATTTTCTCCATAAATGTCCTACATACCTTATATTTAAATTAGGTCATTTATAGATGTTGTTGCCATCTTTAAAAGTATCTAGTTTTATCTTATTTATAATTACTTGCTATAGAAATATGGAAATGACATGAGCAACTGGGTAAGGTTCTTCTGTAACTTGTCTAAGCATGATCTTTGCCTGTTTTTCTCATGAGATTTTAACCAGTTTCTTGTGAATTTGGTAAGTTTCTCTATTGGCATTTATTGATTTATTTGGAGTATAAAATTTTGATTCTTGTGAGCTTCTGGTATCTTGTATTATTAGTTCAAATAATGTCTTTAATTTCTAAGCTGACAGTCATATCCATGGTGATTAATGGGGAAATTTGTTTCTTCCTTTTGAATTCTCACAACTTTCTCGCCTTTTCCTCCTCCTCACCTTTCCCCACTCTCTTTCTGTCTCTCCTCCTGCTGTATTGGCTGGGGTCTTCGCAATGAAGAAGGCTTCTGTATCTTATTCTTGCTTTCCTAATCTGAAATGATCTGCTTCCAGTGGATTTTACTTGAAGTGCAACATTTGCTGTAAAATTTTTTGGTAGTTAGGTTAAAAAAAAGTATCTTCTTTTCATAGTTTTTTTCATTAAAATATATGTTGGACTATATTAATTTTTTCAGAATGTAGGGAGGGAGTTTATCGTAGTTTTTCTCCTCTAAAGTGTTAATTTGACAAACAACCTTAATAGTTTTTTTTAGCATTAAATCCTCTTTACACTTACATGATTAAAGCCTTATTAAATCATAATGAGCTTTAAAGAAACATTTCTGGAATTTTCAGCTAATATTTTATTCAGGATTTTAAAATCTGTTCATAAGCAAGCAAGATCTCAGCTTTCTCTTCATTGTGTCATTCTTGTTCTACGTTCGGTATCAGTTAAATGCTAGCTTCCTAAAAGGAGCCGTGAGTGCTCCTCTCCTATTCGTTATCTGAGATGATTTATATGAGGTACAAGTGAGATTTTACTTGAAATTTGGGGTAAGATTAAAATTCACTTGCAGAAACACCTGGGCCTAATCATGTGTTTTGGGGCAGATTTTTAACATCTTATTCAAATACTTGAGTGATTATAGATCAATTCAGTGTTTCTATTTCTCCTATGTCCATTTTGAGGATTTTTATTTTTCTACAAAATTATTTGTTATTTCTGTTTCCTAATGTATTGGCATGAACTTTCCAAAACACAAGTAACCACTTTGTGTTTTTTATTGTGATACGTATAATAAATACCAAAATTGTATAAAACATAAAGGTAGAATTCAGAAAGCCACATAACTGTCACCAGGTCTTCAAAAACTTCCTGTGCCACAGAGCTACAAGTCACTCCTTCTCAACCACAATATCTCTCTTGTAATTGTAATCACCATCCTGATTTTTGTGATAATCATCTCCTTGCTTTTCTTTACGGCTTTCTAACCTAAAAATACATCAATAAAGTATATAGTGGAGACTTAGGCGTTTTTGAACTTTAATAAGTGAAATTGTGCTTTATGTATTCTCTTGTATCTCTTCTGCTCAACATTGTTTGAAAAATTAATCTGAGTTATTGTAGCTGTCATTTGCAAATTTTCATTGAGGTGTACTATTCCATTATATGCATATATCATAATTTATTCATTCATGTTACTACTGATGAACATTTGGATTATATTCAGTGTTTGCCAATTACTAATCATGTTGCAAAAACAGTCTTGCAAACATCTCCAGACACAGAGCACATTGTTGCATGTTAGGAAATGCATATCTTCAACTATATGAGATGATGCAGAAAATATTTTTCAAAGTGGTTCTACCTATTTACACTCCCACCCGCAGTGTGTGAAACGTTTCATTGCTTCACATAATTTGGTATTGCAGACTTCTTAACTATTGTCAACCTGATGTATGTGAACAGGAATTTCATTATGATTTTAATTTGCATTTGCACGACTACTAATAAATTTGAGGGTCTTGGCATATTTTATTAGCCATGTGGAAAGTCTTCTGCCTACATTTCTGTTAGATGATCTACTTCCGCTTTGGTGATCAGGGAGGGGTTCTTCATGTGTTACAGATAGTAGAACTTGTTGATTATACCTGTTACATACATCATTTCCATTTAGGGTTTAATCTTTTCATTTTCCTTATGGTACGTTTTGATGAGAAGTTATTATTTTTAATGTTGAAAAACCTGTCAAACACATTTATGGTTAGTGCTTTTTGTGTCTGCTTTAAGAAATCTTCGCGGCCAGGAGCGGTGACTCATGCCTATAATCCCAGCACTTTGGGAGACCAAGGCAGGCAGATCATGAGGTCAGAAGTTAGAGACCAGCCTGGCCAACATGGTGAAACCCCATTTCTACTAAAAATACAAAAATTAGCTGGGTGTGGTGGCATGCACCTGTAGTACCAACTACTCGGGAGGTTCAGGTAAGATAATTGCTTGAACTCAGGAGGTAGAGGTTGCATTGAGCCGAGATCGTGCCACACTGTACTCTAGCCTGGGGGTGCAGAGCAAGACTCCGTCTCAGAAAAAAATAAAAAAGAAAGAAACCTTCTCTATCCTGAAATTCTGAAGATCTTATCTTCTATTATTGTCTATGTCCTTTTTATCATCATTTTATTATCATCTAATAGCTTTAGATTTTTTATAATTGACACCCGGGATTGATTTTTGTGCAGGGGAAAAGTAGATATACCACCCTTTTTTGGAATATGGATGCCCAACTGGCTCAGCACCATTCAGAGAAAAAATGTGGATTCCCCACGGCTCTGCTGGGCCATATCTGTGATGTACCAGCCTGTGCATTAGTTAGCTCTGGGCCGTCTCTTTTTTCCTGTGCCCATAAGACAATGTCTTAGTTATTATGGCTTTATAATCAATACTGGTATTTCAGAAAGCAAAACAACTTTCTTATGACTGTGAATGACATTGATTTATATCTAATGCTTAAACAACTTTTTTTTCCTGTTATGAAACACTTTTTGTATATTTTTGGATTTGATAGGCAGTATTTTGTTTAGCATTTTTGCATCTTTATTCATGATAGGTATAGGTCTGTAGTTTTCTTCCTTTGTAATGTCATTTTCTGTTCTTGGTATCAAGGTTACGCACATCTCATAAAATAATTTGGGAAGTATTTATTCTTCCTCTATTTTCTGAAGAAATTTGTATAACATTGATATTATTTATTCCTTACATGTTTTATAGAATTTGCCAGTGAAGCCTTCTAGACCTGGCACTTTCTTTGTGAGAAGGTATTCAATTACAAATTCAATGTCTTTAGTACATATAGGATTATATTTATTTTCTGTTTCTTCTTGAGTCACTTTTGATAATTTGTTTCTTTTGAGAAATTTGTCCATTTTAACTAAGTTGTCAAATTTATTACTATAAAGTTGTACAGATTTTCACCTGCTTTTTTTTTAATATGTGTAGGATCCACTTGCATATGTATAGGATATAGTCTTTCTCTCTTTCTTTTTTCTTTTACTTTTCTTTTTTATCAGACATGGCCTTGTTCTATTGCCCATGCTGGAGTATAGTAGTACAATCAGGACTCACTGTAGCCTTGGCCTCCTGGGCATAAGTGATATTCCCACCTCAGCCTACTGAGTAGCTGGGACCACAGGTGCATGCCATCATGCCCAGCTAATTAAAAAAAAAAAAAAATGTAGAGATAGGGTCTCACCATGTTGCCCAGGCTGGTCTCAAACTCCTATGCTCTAGCTATCCTCACGCCACAGCTTCCCAAAATATTGAGATTACAGTTGTGAGCCACCAGGCCTGGTCAAATGTCCTTTCTTTCATTTCTATTAAATGTAATTTTTTCCCCATCAATCTAGCTAGAGAGTTGTCAATTATCACTATTTCTAAAGAATCAGCTTTGGTTTAATCAATTTTCTTTATTGTTCTTCTGTTTTCTATTTTACTGATCTACACTCTTGCTATTATAACGTCCTTCCTCTAACGCACCCTTTGATATCTAGCTTCTTAAGTTGAAAGTTAGGTTATTTGACTATAGGTCTAATATAATATTTAAATCCATAAATTTCCCTCTAAAAAAGACTTTACTTGTTATTCTGATTTTATTTCTCTTCAATTAAAAGTACTTTCTAATTTTCCTTTTGAATTATTTCATTAACCTTTGAATTATTTAGAAATATGTTATTTAATTTCCAAATATTTGAGGATATTTTCAGGTAATTTTCTGTTAATGGTTTTTACTTCAATTCTATTGTGATCAATGAATATATTTTGCATGTATTTAATCTTTTAAAAATGCATTAAGTTTTATTTCCAGCCCAGTTTATCGTATCTCTTAGTGAATGCTGTGTGGCACTTAAAGAAATATGTATTTTGCTTTCTGAGGGTGGAGTGTTCTTAAAATGTCAACTACTAGGTCAAGTTAGTCATTGTGTTGTTCGAATCTTTTATATTCTTACTTGTTTCTTTGGCTTGCTAATTCTATCAATTACTATGAGATGACTATTGAAATTTCCAACCATAATTGTGACTTTGTCCATTTTTCATTTTCTTCTGTCAGGTTTTGTTTTTTATATGTTGAAGTTCAACTATTAGGTACATACACATTTAGAACTATATGTCTTCCTAATAAATTAAGTCTTTATCATTATAAACTTAACAGTGTTGCTGCTAATATCCTTTGTCCTACAGGCTACTTTGACTGATATTAACATAGCCACTCTGTCTACACTGCCTATCTGAAAACAGTTGTTTCATTTATTCTGTCTATTTTTCTATTTGTTTATGGCATGAGAGAAGTATCAATCCTAATATATTTCTTATGGCCTGAGTGAAAGTCCCCATGATTCTTTCAGTTGGAGTCTGGTAATTTACTATTACTTTCCCAAATTTTCAATGCCTTTAAGGAAATGTCTCTGTATATTTATATGTAAGTCAGTATTTTAAATTATTTTAGTAGTGGTATTGGTTCAAATGATCCAGACTACCATTGCTATAAACAAAATTTATTTAAGATTTTAAAAATTCTTTCCTGTTCATATAGTTTTATCCTGTTTACCTAGCAATGCCCATTAGTGTACTTGTTTCCTTGATTAATTTTGCCCAAATATTGGCTCTTTTATTAATCATTTAAAAGAGCCAAGTTTTGATTTTGTTGATCTCTCTATCATATATTCTAATAATTTCTGCTCTTAACTATGATGTCAATTTTTCTCCTTTTGTTGCTCTTTTTCTAACTTCTTAAGTTATCTTTCATAGACTTGAAAACATGAATTTCTATTAAGTATTTTTTCACAGTAACCCACGGTATTATTATTACTGATATATATTTATGTGCGGTGAAATGCTCATACCATAAGGGCACCATTGAATAAATTGTAAAAGTGCACATTAATACTATACTTAGTAGATTTCTATCACCCGAGAATATTCCTCTATACCCTTTCCCAGTCAATAGCTTACAAGTTCTGACATGTAGAATTTTTATTGTATCTCAGTTCCAAATGTTTTATAATGCCTACTTTGATTTCTTTATTGACAAATGAATTATTTAGAGGTATATTTTTCAGTGTTGGGAGTGCAAGTTTTCCTTTGGTTCCTTATTTCTAATTAATGTGGTCTAGTCAGAAAAAATGACTAATATACCAGTTACTTTTTGAGACTTAATTTATGGCTTACTGCATGATCAATTTTCTTAAATGCACCATATGTTCAAAAAATAATATATAGTTTTTTATGTTGCATGCAAGCATCTAGATATGTTTATTATACAAAGATCAGTCATTGTGACACAAAAATTATCTGTATCATTATTTTTACCTGCTTGTTCTTACCAATGTCTGAGAGAAATCTACTATGATCTTGGAATTTTCTGTTTTTCTTTGTAATTCAGCCAATTTTTACTTTATGTATACTTACAGACAGGGCATCAGAAGCCTTTATGTTCAATATTGTTAACTTTACATTTCACAACTACTTACTGAGTTCCTACCATCTGCCGGGCACTCTAAGTAACAGGGTTATGGCTGAAACACAAGCCATAGATGTCCCTCCCCATGTGAAGTTTGTATAATTATTATCTTGTGCTGGTGATTTTGTCCTTACAATCATTAGATACAACTAGATAATACTAATAGTTTTTGTATTTGAGACTATTCTGTTAATATCACTGCAACATTTTTTAGTGTTTCCCTAGTATATCTTTTCCCAACCTTTTATTTTTAATCTTTCCATAGATTATACTTTAGATGAATCTTGTAAAAATAACAATTAGATTTCTATGATGTATTCCTACAAAATCCTGTTTCTTGAAAACTTTAATCCATCTAAATATGCTAGTGGATAACATTTCTTCCCATTCTTTTGATTTCATGAAGAAATGGGCTATTCATTGGGCTGCCTCCACAAACCTAATGTTTGTTATCATTACTTATGTATTTGGACAATTTCTACTGTATTTCATATTATAAATAAATATTTATGTTTCCCTAAAGGCTTTCCTCTTATCTTATGTTGGATTTATAATTTTTATACTCTCCATTTTTTTCTCTTTACTCACTTCCAGAATCTTTGAATAGTTTTTATTTGCTGTTATCCTTGTGGACAGCTTTAACATTTTGATATGCATAACTGATATATAATATCTAAAATTTATCAATGTCTCTGGTTCTCCTTAGAGAATATAAAACCTTTTACTGAGGTCACTCACAATAACTTCCATATTAGAGTTACATTGTATTTTTGTACAACCTTTTAATTTACTTTTTATTTTATATTTTATTTTTAATTTATAAATAATAATTGTATAAATTCATGGAATACAGTGTGATGTTTTGATAAATGTATGCATTTTAGAATGATTACATCAAGCTGATTAACCTATCCATCACCTCACCTACATATTTTTTTCTAGAAGAACATTTAAAATATATTATTTTAGCAATTTTGAAATATATGTTATTATTAACTATAGTCTCCAGGCTGTGCAATGAACCACTAAAACTTATTCCTCCTTTTTTTTTTTTTTTTTTTTTTTTTAAGATGGAGTCTCACTTTGTCAGCCAGGCTGGAGTGCAGTGGTGAAATCTCAGCTCACTGCAACCTCCACCTTCCAACTTCAAGCAATTCTCCTGCCTCAGCCTCCCAAGTAGGTGGGATTACAGGCACGCACCACCACTCCCAGATAATTTTTGTATTTTAAGTAGAGACGTGGTTTCTCCATGTATGCCAGGCTGCTCTTGAACTCCTGACCTCGTGATCTACCTGCCTCGGCCTCCCAAAGTGCTGGGATTACAGATGTGAGCCACTGCCCCCGGCCTATTCCTCCTTTCTAATTGAAATTTGTACATTTTGACCAACATTTTCCCTCCCCATTCCCATCCCCCAGTCTCTGATAACTTCTGTTCTACTCTCTGCTTCTATGGGTGTCATTTTCTTAGATTGCACGTATAAGTGGCATTGTGCCTGGCTTATTTCACTTATTATAATGTCAACCAGTTTCATCCCTGTTGTTGTAAATGACAGAATTTTCTTTTTAAACAATGTGTAGTATTTCATTGTGTAAATATACCACATTTTCTTTTTTCATTCATCAGTTGATGAACATTTTGGTTGCTTCCCTATCTTGGCTGTGGTGAATAATGCTGCAATGGACAAAAGGGTGCAAATACCTCTTTAACATTTCAGTTCAACTGATTTTCTCTTCAACTGATTTTAATTCCTTTGGATATATACCCAGAGTGAGATTTCTGGATCATACTGTTTTTCATAATGGCTATGCTAATTTACATTTTCACCAATAGTGTGCCAGGCTCCCCTTTCCTCCACATTCGTGCTAAACATACTAGTTATCTTTCATCTTCTAACAAGTGTGAGGTGACAAAACTCATCCTGGTTTTATTTGACATTCCTCTGATAACTAGTGATGTTGAGCATTTTTTCATATTTCTGTTGACCATATGTATGTCTTTTTTTAGAATGTTGGTTCAGATTCTTTGCCTATTTTTTGATTCAGTTTTTTGTTCTCTTGTTATGGAATTGAATTTCTTATATATTTTGGATATTATTCCTCCATCAACTGTATTGCTTGCAAATATTTTCTCCCAGTCTATGGATTTTCTCTTTATTAATTGTTTCCATTGCTCTACAGGACCTTTTTCACTTGATACAATTCCATTTGTCCATTTTTGCTTTTGTTGCCTCTGTTTTTAGCGTCCTACCCAAAAAATTATTGCCCAGACCAACATCAGGGAGCTTTTCCCCTGTTTTCTTCTAGGATTTTTACTGTTTCAGGTCTTGAGTTTAAATGTTTCACCCATTTTGAGTTAATTTTTTATATGGTGTAAGCTAAGGATCCAATTAGCCTCGTACCAAAGACAAGACAAGGACACTATAAGAAAACTGCAGGCCAATACTGTAGATTAGCATAGATAAAATAATCCTCAATAAACACTGGCAAACTGAATCTAACAGAACATTTAAAGAGTCTTTTACCACGATTGAGTGGTATTTATCCCTGAGATGCAAGGATGGTTCAACATAAGCAAATCAATAAATGTGATACATAATATTAACAAAATGAAGGACAAAATGCACATGATCATTTCAATACATGAAGAAAAAGCACTTGACAAAATTCAGCGTCGTTTTATGATACAACATCTCAACAAATTAGGCATAGAAGAAATGTACCTCAACACAGTAAATGGTATATATGGCAAGCTGACAGCTAACATTATATTCAATAAGGAAATATTGAAAGCTTTTTCTCTAAGCTCAGAAACCAGGCATGGATGCACACTCTCACCTCTTCTATTCAGTATAGTACTGGAAGTCCCAGACATAGCGATAAAATAAGAAAAAGAAATAAAAGACATTCAAATAGAAAAAGAAGCAAAATTATCTAATGGTAACATAATGCTACCAGTGCTACCAAAAAATTGTTAGAACTGATAAATGAATTTATTAAAGTTTCAGAATACAAAAACAATGTATAAAAATCAATTATGCCTCTGTATATCAACAACAAAACTATCTGAAAAAGAAATTAAGAAAACAATCCTATTCACAATAGTATAAAAATACTTGGTAGTAAGTTTAAAGAAGAAGATGAAAGATATGTACACTGAAAATTATAAAATATTGATGAAAGACATTGAAGAGGGCAAAAAAATATGAAAAGATATCCCATGTTCATAGATAGAAATAATTAATATTGTTAAAATGTTCATACTGTCCAAAGTGATCTACAAATTCAATGCAATCCCTATCAAAATTCAAATGTCATTTTTCGCATGACATTTGAATAGAAATAAAAATAATAATTTTTAAGTTTGGATGGAACCAGAAAAGACCCCAAATAGCCAAAGCAATCTTGAGCAAAAGAACAAAGCCAGAGACACAGTATAGGATTTCAAAATCTACTACAAACTTACAAACAACATAGTAATCCAAACAACATAGTACTGGCATAAAAACAGAGACATGGACCAATGAAACAGGTTATAAAACTCAGAAATAAGCTCACACATTTATGGTAAACTGATTTTTGACAAAGGTGCCAAGAGTACACAATGGGGAAAGAAACATTCTTTTCAATAAATCATGTTGGAAAACCTGAATATCCATGTGTAATCATTCTTTTTTGTTGTTTTATAGCAAGAGCTTATCTAGACTTACAGCAATTTAACTTGGTGACTTGTCTTTGTATTGACTTCCTTCTAGTTTCCTTCTTTTTATTTTATGCTCTTGGTTCCTAGAATGAAATTCCCAAAAGAAGTATTTGAACATAAATTGTCATCTCAGGCTCTGCTTTGGAGGGAACCCAGATCAAGATATAATTACTGTGAAGAAGAGGAATTAGATGTTTGAGAGGAGAGTTACTTTTTAAATTACTAATGTAGACAGAATGCTGACTGGAGAAACACAAAAGATCTTATAACACAGCTAATGCTAATGTTGGTGACCTTGACTTCAAGGTAACACAAACTACATTTTGGTGTCATTTCTTTCACCAGCCCTCAGCTACTCAGGTGTAAGCACTGAGATTGTGGCAGCTAGTCTGACTGAGGTTTGAAGATTTGCCAAGAATGTGTGATCAGCAATGGGTCATGGTATTTGGGGTCTTTGGAAAGACAGTGATTTTTAAAGTAGACCTTAAAGTCTACATTGCAGAGAGAAGGAATTAAAGAGAAGAAGGAGGGTGTTGAAAAATAAGGAAAAAGTAGAGAGATCAGAGTCTACTGGTCTTGATAAGGGAGAAAATCAGTGCAACTGGTTTGCACAGACCTGGAGACTCCAGGTGTCAGGGTATGAGGCATAAAGTCCAAGTCCCTATGATACGATGGCCTGTAGACCAGAGAGAGTATATGAAATTCAAGGCAGTGTAGCATCTTGATATATATCAAATCACAGCAAAAACCCAGAGAAGGCTAGCTGACTGGCAAGGAACTGTTCAGGTAACCTCTCAGAGTCTCCTCCAAGTGCACAAAGAGTCTACTGATTTTCAAATGTCCTCTTTTTTTGTTTGTTTTTTTCCATTTTTTCTTGTTTCTGACATCTCAAGGTCTCATTCAAGAATTTAGCATCCAAACTTATTTTTACCAAAGGAAATTTTCAGCTGGGCAATCAAATTCCTAGGTAGGAAATTACATAACTTTTCTTAGTTCACACATTGCCCTTTATTATGGTTTTGAGAAGCAGTAATAAAATTTTATTTCTTTGCACTTGGGTTATAGAAATCAAAATTCCCAAGAGGAAAAAACTAATGGTAAAAAAATCCACCAGAGGGAGCTTAGAGTTGGCAAGTCCCCTTGGGATTCTTTTCTCCTCTCCCACCCTTTCTTTGTCTCTTTTTCCTTTCTTTCTCTCTTTTTCCCATCTATTTTTCTCTCTCTCTTTAGTGCTTTTTTTCCTTTCTTCTCAGAACTCAATACTCAAAGTATTGTTTGGTCTCCATTTGTTTTTACAGTAGTAAATATTTTATTACTTAAAAAGGGAAGCAGTATTTGTTCTTAAATGTTTTTGATTAAATATGCTAATTACATTTTGGAATACTAATGACACACACAGTTCTAAATGTTTTAATAATGCAGTGAAATAAGGTGGCAAATATAACAGCAAATTAACCTGAAATGACTACATAGCTTTCCTCATTTTAAATTGTAATAATACAAAGCAGAGGGAAAAAAGTCAAAATTGTGTCATCTAACGCAGAGGAAAACATTTTATTAAACAATTTTGGCATTTTAATGTATTTTCTCCCTAAAAGAGTTCATTATGAAACTCGTCTTTTCTACGATAACAGCCTAGAGAACAGCCTTTTTTTGTATTTGTCAGAATTCATGTTTCTGAAACCAAAATACAATCATATTCCGCTGGTTGGTGACCAGAGCCTCCTCCTTTTGCCATCTTCACACCAGAACGCAGAACAGAGTGTGAAAGGCAGGCCCAGAAATGCTGTGCCTTCCAGCCCAAGAAGTCGGCCTGAAACAGTGATCGATGTCTCTTTGCATCAGTCCAAGTTATGCCATTGTCAGGGAGAAAGAGGTGAGGGAAAACTATTCATCCTGAGACCCATTCATGTTTATATTGTAGACCGTTAAAGATTTTCAATAAGAGTGAAGCTGTGGTTTAGTCAATTTCTGTATTGTCTTATGAAGGGGGAACACATCCTGGGACCAGCTCCCCGGGTGGGGCTGTACCCATCAGTGACACAGTGACAGCGGTGGCCCCAGATGAGGGCACAGGGCTGCCTATGAAGTGGCCTTGCCTTTATCACATGTCTCATGCATGTTCATGTGGAGAGATGTGAATACCATGATTTTGCCCCCCAGGGAACACTGGCAATATCTGGAGACATTTGGGGTTGACACAGCTGGAGGTGCTGCTAGCGTCTGATGGGGAGATGCCAGGGATGATGCTAAAAGTCCTGCAATGCATAGGACAGTTCCCACCGCAAGGAATTATCCCACGCCAAGAGCCAACTGTGCAGCCAGTTGGGAAGTCTGCTGTAGATTCAGCTCCCAAACCACAGCCCAAGTGGGACAGAGAGGAACACGGTAAGTGTCAGGGGAGCCCCAGCCAAATACAGCACTCGGAAGCTCCACAGGACAGCTGGCCCCTTCCTTCAACTGAAATTGCTAAGGAGAAGAAAGGACAAGAGGAGGAAAGAGAGGGGGCGAGAAAAGAAGGGGAGAGAGAGAAGGGCCAACCATCAACAGAAACAAACCAACTAGTTGCAACCCATGTATCTTAATTGATTTTGATCCTGAATTGAGCAATAAACCATTAAGCATGTAGGAGGCGGCCAGGAAAATTTGAACTCTAATTGGATATTTAATGGTAGTAGAGAATTTTGTAAAGTTTTCAGGATATTGTGGATTTTAAGGAATCCTTTCTTTAAACCAGGATAACCTGAAAAATTTATGAGCTTGAGATTTGCTTTAAAATACTCTGGACTGGGGGAAGGTGAAGGATGCAGAGCCTAGATGAAACTGGATCATTATTGTTTAAGCTGAGTGATTGAAATATGGGGGCTTACCTTACAATTCTATTTTTGTAAGCATTTGAAATTTCCCAGAGTAATTTTTAAAGACTTTATTGTTAAAATCATACAAAGCCCATCCATCAACTTCATGGACAGTCACCCAGGTGGTTGCCCCCCAAGGATGGCTTAACTGAAAGGGGCATCTGAAATCCCAAGGCACCAGAAGACAGCAGAGTGCAAAGGCTCGGTGCTGGGAGTCAGGAGACTTGGATAATGCAGCCTGGCTGGGGTCTTGAGTTCCCTGAGCTTCCATTTACACTGCTATAAAGTGAGACGGGACAGAAATCCCGGCATCCCTCACCACGAAGTCCTGAATTCCAGGACAGTGTGGATCGTGGATGCTGAGTAACACTGAATCCAAAGCCCTTCACGGGTGCACTGGGCTGAGCCTTCCTAAAGTGACTCGGGTGTCAGTATTCAGAGGAACAGGACATGGGGTTGCCTCTCAAAGGGCTGGAAGACCCACAGCCTTCCTGGGCCAGTGCCAAAGCTCAGCAAGAACCCCAAAAGAGACGATGCCCAGACACCATCCCGTGCCTAGGGAAAGTACACTGAGAGGGCCCTAGGGAGGCTGGCTGCTTTGTACCTGAGAATTTGGTGAACCTCAGGAATGAATCTGTGGACCCTGGAGGGGGTCTGGCAGTGCCTGGGCCAGGCTGTCTCAATCTGAGAGACAGGAATACTGGGCAACACTCATGGGTGCTCAGCACCAGGAAATGCACCTGTCAGGTAGAGATGAGAGCCGTGTCTGGCCATGGGTAAATCCTGGAAAGATGAATTTGAGACATGATTGTGTCATGCCTGGCATTCATCAGGAGCTCGTTACAAAAAGTAAACACTTGTTATAAACATGTGTGACCTGATGGCCACATGACTGCAACATGTCACCAATCATCATTGGATGGGAGGCATTCCTGCCATATATATGGAACCAGAGAGGGGGACCAACTTGTACCCATTTGCCTGGGACTTTATGGAGTACCAGCACTGAAAGGCAGAAGTCACAGAAAACCATTTTGGTTTGCCCTCAGTTTCAAGCAAACTGGGACTGTTGGTCACCCTATACCTAGAAGGCCTTGTGGAATGTTAGGATGTGAACTTGAGGGCAATGTGGAGGTCCTGCCCAGGCCACTGTTGGCTCACACCTCTCAGCCCAAGGCATGGGGGCTGTGGGGTTCTCCTCTCTGTGACAGGTGCAGGGGCCATGCACCAGGTGCCCCAGGTGGCAGCACTTCCATCACCAGCTCCTCCAGATGGAGTTGACCCACGGAGCCTTCCTGGGCTCCAACCCCAGTGGGTATGCTTGATCTCCAGGGGCCCTCCTGAATCTCTAGTGATTTTTAGGCCTTTCTGTTGTCATTCTGTATAAATATTCATTTTCAGTCCTAATTTTGTATCCTTTTCTCTGAAAGGGTTGCCCAAATTGTATATAGTATAGGCCTCACAAAACCTGGACCTGCCTCTGGGTCTAGGGGCAGAGGCAAAGGATTTGAACTTGGGAGTCTGTTGGAGCCCTGACCTGGCCTGTGCTTCTTAGAAGTCTCAAACACATTCACCCAGCTTTATTCAGTACATGGAATACAAATTGTTTCTATTGCAAAATTAAGGACATTTTTCTGGTTGGACATAAAGGTTCCTTTTTTTTTCTCATTGAAGTCAAAAGCTCCTTTGACTTTGTTCGTCAAGCTCTCATTGAGAAAGGCCACACTGTTAAAAACCTTAAGTTCCTTTCAGCCCCAGTAGAGCCAGCCCCGAGCTGGGGCTTTTGAGAGGGACCCAGGACTGAGCTGCAAGCTAGCAGCAGCCCAGCCCGAAAGGAGGGTCTGAGGGCAAGGGCTGCCAGAGTCTTCCTGGGGAAGGGGCAGCGTGAAAGCTTTCATTCATACGCTGTCTAACAGCCCCAGCTGCCCCTCGAGACTCCTGTGGCACCTGAGGTGTTTGCAAGGTGCCAAAAGAGAAGACACACTCCAGTTGCGACAATAAAGCAGCCCTTCACAAGCGCACCTCTGTGATTTGGTTACAAGGCAAACGCTCCCACGGTCGTTCCCCGCAAGCCGGCTCTCCCTCTTCCCCGGGATCTCCCCGTCTCCTGGTCTCCAGGGTGTCCAGAATGACTTCTAAAGAGAGAGCAATCAGCACATATCCTCAGCAGGCCTCACCTTGGAACCCTAGAACCAGGGGAGACCCCATCTCTCCTGAGCTGTCAGGGCAGCTGGGCAGGAGACAGGGACATGGGAGGAATCGGGGTTTCTGTCCCAGTCAGTTTGTTTTGGGGACCCAAAGTCTGTGCCAAACACATTTGGCCCTATGCCTGGTTCGTGGTGGCCTTGAATTAACATCAGCAGCAAATGCAACTGCTCTTCAGACCCCTGTTTCCCTGAAGGTCAGAGTCTCTAGGACACAGAAGATGAGCTGGAGTTACGACTGCCCAGCTTTATTGGGGAGAAAAAGGAGGGATGCAGGAACGGGCAGGGGTGACCATCAGGCTATCGCTTCAAACTGACCATGTCTGTGCCAATGCAGAGGGGGCTCTGGGGCAAAGATTGCAAAGCGGTGGAAATGGCCCAACCCTCATGCCATTGACTTACTGGGTCCCTGGCTGGGGCCACCTCTAAAAGAGCATCACCTTGGCTCCAAAGTTAAGGCTGACCTTGAAGGAAGAACTGGAGGCTGTTGGGCAATCATCCCTGAAGAGCAAGCGGGTGGTGTGTCTGAGTCATCGACACATCCTTTGTACGATAGGAATAAGAACTACCCGTAAGCGGGTTTTAGGATTAAGCCAGTAATACCCATAGTACACATGGCCCAGAAGAGGCCCTCCGTACAAGCAGAGCTGGCTATGCTGAGTCACAAACACCAGAGTTTTCTGAAGAAATAAACCCATCAGAGGGAGATAAATTCCAGGTATTATTGTGGGAAACCTGGGACCTGCAAAAGGAAGTTCTTGCTGATCAATTAATCCAAGGATCATCATTTTTAGATGAAAACCTCTGCTCAGCTCTTATTGTTAATATCTTTGTAAAACCCTCATGGCCGATTTTTGTCTGAGCACATGCAGTGGAAGGACCCTCTGTGTCCCCTGCCAGCCCATACTCAACTAGGGCATAGGTTGATTTCTCTCTGACACCCCCATTGCGATTTCCATTGTGATGTGCACTGCACTTTGAATTCCAGGCATGCAGTTAGCTCCATGGGGACAGAGACCTTTGCCTTCCTCTTCACTGTTACATTCCCAGGGCCTGCCAAGTGCATGCACCTGACAGATCTTTCTTGGATCGAGCTGATCTTAACTGGAATTTGTAAACGCAGCCACAGCTGCCTCCTTAGAACATTGCTGACTCTGAAACAAGATGGGGAAAAGCCTTCATAGATGGATATCCCTGAAACAAAATGGCTAACTAAAAATAGAAGAAACACTTCTAAACTCTCTGAAGTCCCGTCTACCAGAAACCCATAGCAACCGTGTGCTTAACTGTGGAATGTGGAGAGTGTTCCCACCAAAGTCAGAACCACAAAGGAGTGCCCGCCCAGTAACTCATATTTTAGTCATTATTGTTTTTTCATGAAGATTCGAAAGATCAGCTAAAACAAGAAAAATAAAAAACAACATAACATTAGAACCTTAAAAAGCATAAAACTCTTACTTTGTAAATGATATAACTGCCTGCTTAGAAAGTCTAAATATTCATAATAGTATCAAAAAGAAAAATATTCAAAAATAAATTTAACCAATGAACTGCAAGGACTTCACACTGAAAAGAATTTTTTAAATGATTTCAACTTTTATTATAGAATAAAGGGTCCATGTGCAGGTCTGTTACATGGGAATGTTGCATGACGCTGAAGTTTGGAGCACAAATAATCCTGTCATAGATCCCATTCCCCTTCTTCCTCCCTTCTCTGTCTATTGTCCCCAGTGTCTGTCATCCCCAGTGTCTCACATTAAGACATATCTTAATGTCTATGTGTATTCAGTGTCTAGCTCCCACTTATAAGTGAGAGCATGCAGTATTTGGTTTTCTGTTCTTGCATTAATTCACTCAGGATAATGGCCTCCAGCTCCATCCATGTTGTAGCAAAAGACATGATTCCATTCTTTTTTTACGTCTGTGTAGTATTCCATGGTGTACATATACCATGTTTTCTTTATCCTGTCCACCACTGATGGGCACCTAGGTTGATTCCATGGCTTTGCTATTGTGGATACAGCTGTGATGAACATAAAAGTGTACGTGTCTTTTTGGTGGAACTGTTTGTTTCCTTTTGGATATATATCCAGTAATGGGATTACAGGATTAGATGGTAGTTCTGAGTTCTTTGAGAAGTCTCCAAACTGCTTTCCACAGTGGCGAACTAGTTTGCATTCCCACCAACAGTGTATAAGCACTCCCTTTTCTCTGCAGTCTTGCCAGCCTCTGTTATTTTTTGACTTTTTAGTAATCCCCATTCTGACTGGTGTAAAATGGTATCTCATTGTAGTTTTGATTTGCATTTCTCTGATGATTAGTAATGTTGAGCATTTTTTCATATGTTTGCTGGCTGCTTGTACATCTTCTTTTGAGAAGTGTCTGTTCATGTCCTTTGCCCATTTTTTTAATTGCATTATTTGTTTTTTCTTGTTGATTTGTTTAAGTTCCTTGTAGATTCTGGATATTAGACCTTTGTCAGATGCATAGCTGTCCAATATTTTCTCCCATTCTGTAAGCTGCTTGTTTACTTTGTTGGTAATTTCTTTTGTTGTGCAGACACTCTTTAGTTTAATTAGGTCCCACTTGTCAATTTTCAGATTGTTTATTGCTAGTATATAAAAGTACAATTTAATTTTCATGTTGATCTTTTACCTTGTGACATAGATTAATTTATTAGTTCTAGTGAGTTTTTAGTGAATTCCTCACAAATTTTTATGTAGAAGATTGTACTGTGTGCAATAAAAGACAGTCCTAATTTTTTTTTTTAATCTGGAGGATTTTATTTTCCTTCTAGCATAATTTCCCTGGCTAATAATTCTAGTACAATGTTGAGTAGAATGTTAAAAGTGGAAATTATTGTCTTGTTCCTAAACTTGCAAGTAAAGCGCTCAGTTTTTCATGATTAGGTATAATGTTAGTTAGATGTTTTCACAGATGACTTTTAGCAAGACTCAGAGTTTTTATCCTATTAGTAGTGTGCCAGGGGTTTTATTAAAATGGATGTTGGATTTGTCAAATGTTTTTCTGTGTCTATTGAAATGTTTTCTTTTGTCATTTATTAACATATAATGTGTAACATCTTGATTGACTTTTGGCCATTAAGGCAACATTGCCCTTGTGAAAATAAAATCTCACTTGTTCAAAAAAAAAAAAAAAATCTCACTTGTTCAAAAAAAGTCTAGATATTATCAACAAAAACTGGTGTTAGTGCTAATAAGCTATTTTAATATTAATTTTGTACTAAGCTATATCCCTTGCCTTTCTTGTATGCAATCATAAACAGAGGTGAAGCCCTGAGTGGTAAGCTGTACTGCCTCTCTACAAAACACAGAAGGAAAGGCTCAACCTCACTGGTAAACAGAGAAATGAAAATTTTATACATAAGGAGCCCATGGCCTTTGCCTCTCACATTGACATACTTTTTAATGTTAGGGTTGGGACAGTATAGAAAATGGGTGGTTTTCATACTGTTAGTGACAGTACACAGTTTTGTGCAACTGTTTGGGAAGGCGCATTTGTGAATGAGTATATTTTATAATCAATCCTTTTAAGGAAACTTTCCAATAGAAATGTTAGCATGAGTCTGTTAGTGCGCATGTACAAAGATATCATTGCAATCATATATGGAAAAGCAAAAATCTCAATGAAACTAAATTTTAGATCTGTTTAAAATACAAAGGTATGGGAATGCCATGCGGGCAGCTCTGTATTTGCTAATAGGGATGGGTGTCCACAATGTTTGTTAAAATACAAAGAATGACAGATTAGGTATTGGCATGATTTCGTTTTTTGCAATGTGTAATGTATATACACACACATGCACATTTATACACACATATATGTGTGCATGCATGTATATATAACATACACAGGTATGTAAGATATATAAAGTCTGTAAGGCTATGTGTCCACTTATGGTTGTTATCACTAGGCTCTGAGGGCAGGGACTTGTACCTTTTTCTTTATGCAGTTTTGTGTTGTTTAAATTACTTGCAAGGAGCATGTGTTCCTTTAGCTTAAAATAAGCATTATAAAGCTAAATCCTCTACACCATCTGTTTTTGTTGCTGCTGTTATTCTGGTTTATTATGTTTTTTGCTTATTTTTGATGATTTGCCTATTTTTCCAACAAGCAGTCTCTGAGGGGAAAATCACTCAGAAGAGTCTGAGATGGCAGGAAGTTACTGGAGTTAATTCTCTGAAGGGTGAGGGCAGGCAGGGAATTACAAAAGCAGGCACGTTTGTCCCGAGAGTCCCAGGATGGGCTTCTTGGGTTAAAGGGACTGGCCATTTTGTACTTAAAAAACATGTAGACCAACTGCTTTACCAAAAGAAAAACTGTTCTAATTGGTATTTTCTTCTTCATTATTTCCGCCAGCAATGGGTAATAGAGCTTTTGCTTTTTGCCAGTTAGAGAAATATAAAATCAGCTCTTATTATTGCATTTCCCTGACATCTAGTGTGTCTGACAACTTTTTATCCATATTTCTATTAGGTTGTTTGCTTTTTTCTGGTCAAATTTTAAGAGTTCATTATACATGTGAGATAATTATTATATATAATATGTAATAAATGTTAACTTTATTCACTATCTGCTTTGCAAAATTTTACCAAATCCACTTTCTGTTTAACTATTTTCATGTTATACTTCATCATAAAATATTTTTAAATTTTATGTAGTGAAATGAATCTATTTTCTCTTTCATATTGCTCACTTTCTTGCTTAAGAAGGTCTCTTTTGCTTCTAAATTACTTTCAATCTTTTATTTCTTTTCTTATAAGAGTTTTCTTGTTTTGGCTTTTGTATTATATATACTGGAAATAGATTACCAACTTAATTTTATTTCAAAGGCATAGACAGTTGAGGCAGCTTTGTTTATTTTTCATGCATGTATTTCCAATAAAATTGAGATGTAAACTTTTCATATATTAAATCACAATATACAGCAATCTAGTTTTATTTACTTGTTTCATGAATTGACTAATAGTGCTTACTAGACATGTAGACTCTTCTAAGTACTTAATAAACATTCACTTACCTATTTTTTAAAACTCATATCCACCTTGTCTATTTTTAAAACTCCTATCCACCTTACTATTATGTAACCAGTTCTACTTTTATTGCCTGGTCCAATGTTCCTCCCCAAGGTGATTTGATCATAGTGATTTTATAATGTGTTCTGGTATCTGGGAAAGTAATTATCCCCCTTCTTCATAATTCTTCATTTTTATACTTTTCTTTGCTATTAACTTTTTTTTTTTTACTTTTTCAACATTTTCAGAGGATAGTGTATACAAACCCAAATTATATATCTTGATAACTTTTTCCATTTGTAAACAGCCATATCACCACCACCCAGATCAAATTAAAGAACATCTCTATCAACCCAGAAGATGCTCACATGCGCCTCCCAGCCCATACCATCTGTAAGCAGTAAAACTATCCTGATTTCTACCATTGTGGGTTAGTTTGACCTGTTCAAATCACAGAGTGGGTACTCTTCTGTTTCTTTTACATAACACAATGTCCATAAGATTCATTTTCATATGGTTCTTTTTCATCCAATATTCCATGAATTTACTAGAACTTAATCACTCATTCTGCTCTTGATGGACAATGAGCTGTTTCCACGTTAGGGCTCTTATAAATAAAGCTGCCATGAACCTACTCACACATATTTTCTGGTGAATAAAAGCAACTCATTTCTGTTGGGTATATGCCTAGGAGAAGAATTCCCAGGTCATAGCATCTATATATGATTAACTTCTGCCAGATTGTTTCCAAAATAGAACCAAGTTTTACTCCCAGAAGAAATGAAACAGACCTTACTGTTCCATATCCTTGATGATACCTCACGTTTCACATCCTTTTTAATTTTAGCCATTCTAGTGAATGTGTAATTATGTCATCGTTTAAAAATGATATTATTCTAATGACAAATTATGTGGTGCACATTCTTATATATTGATCAACCATTTTGATTATTTTAATGTCTGCATTTGTGAACGTTCTATACAAGTTTTGCCTATTTTCAAGTCTGTCCTTTTTTTCTTGATTGAAAGACAGGAATTTAAAAAATATTCTGCAGTTGGGTCTTTTGTTGGATATACTTTGAAAATTACATTTTTTGACCTCAGTTGATCCACCTGCCTTGGCCTCCCAAAGTGCTGGGATTACAGGAGTGAGCCACCGCACCTGGTCACAAAAGTTCTTACTGTAATCAACTTATTTGTCACTCTTTACTTTTATGGTGTGTTAGTTTCCAAGAGCTGCCATAATGAAAGTCATAAACTGGGTGACTTAGAACAACAGAACTTTGTTGTCTTACAATTCTGAAAGCTAGAAGTCTGTAATTTAGGTGTCAGCATGGTCGTGGGTTCTCTGAAACCTGTAAGCGAAGGATTCTTTCTTGCCTTCTCCAACTTCTAGTAGCCCCAGAGGTTCCATGGCTTAAGGCAGCAAACCTCCAATCTCTGCTACCATTTCCACATGGTGTTTCCCTGTGTCTTCTGACATTATCTTCCCTCTGTGTGTGTCTGTCTCTATGTCCAAATTTTCTCATTGTATAAGGACACCAGTATATTACATTATGGCCCATGCTAATTACCTCTTTTAACTCTATTTCCTCTATAAAGAACCTATTTCCAAATAAGGTCAAATTCTGAGGTACTGTGGGTTAGGACATTGGCACATCTTTTTTAGAGGGGTACAGTTCAACCCATAACATACAGTTAGTGGTTTCTGCATTCCCTTTTGGTTTTGCCTACCCCAGGATCTTGAAAATATTATATGCTTTCTTTTAAAACTTAATTGTTTTAGCTTTTGCAATCAGCTTACCATCTCTCTTGAATTAATTTCTATGAATGGTATAAGACAGTGGTCGAGGTTATTTATATACAATACATTTATTGATAAAGATAATTCATTTCTGCAGTCAATTGCAATAGTGACTTTCTCATAAGACAAGTGAAAAATTGAGCCATGTTTCTGTCCCTGTGCAAATACCACACTGTCTTAATTAGCTTTATGGAAATTCTTGGTATCTTAGAGTGTAAATCCTATAACTTTCTTCTTCTTCAGTGTTTTCTTGATTATCTGAGATCCATTTTATTTATATATAATGTAATATAAATATACAGAATGTTATATAGATTATAATATAAATATAATTACATATAATATTATACTTATATCACATTATATACAAATAAAATGGATCTAAGATAATCAAAGAAACACTGGAGAAGAAGAAAATTGTAGGATTTACATTCTAAGATATTAAGACTTTCTATAAAGCTAGTTAAGACAGTGTGATATATATAATTGACAGTGTGGTAAATATAATTGACAGTTGTGGTATATACATAATTGTCAATTTCCACTTTTAAAAAACATGCTGAAATTTTTATTGGAATTCAACTGAATGTGAAGATCATTTGGAGACAAATTAAAGTAATAATAAGTCACTTAATCCATAAACATAGCATATCTCTCTATTTATTTAAGTTTTCTTTATTTCTTTCAGTAAGGTTTTAGAGTTTTCAATGTAGAAAACTTGCATATTATTCAGAAAATTATTCTTAGGTATTTGATGTTTTTAATACTACTTTAAATGTTTTTTTAGATTTTGTTTTAATTTGTTGGTTGCTAGTAGATGAAAATACAATTGATTTTTGTATATTAACCTTGTATCCAGCAACTTTAGTGAATTCACTTATTGTTGTTAATAACATCTTGGTAGATTCTTTTAAAAATTATATTCACACAATCATGTTATCTGCATATAAGAGGGTTTTTCTTCTTTTATAATTTTATTAGGAGTCTAAAAACTGTTCTTGCTTCGTTGCACTGAACTGCAATCTTCAGTGCAATGTTGAACAGAAATGGTAATGTTGAGTATCCTTGTCTTATTCCTGACATCAGAAGACAGCTCGATTTTATCACTAAGTTAATGTTTGCCGTAATTTTTTTTTAATTTTTTTGGTATTGGCCTTTAATCAGATTAAGATTTTTTCTATTTTTATTTTTGCTGATATATTTTATCATATATAGATATTTATTTTTTACATTTTTTGCATTCATTGACAAGATAATATATTTTATTATTTTAATGTAGTGAATTACATTAATTATTTACAGTTAAAGAAATTTTATTTCATATGTTATTGTATTTGTGGGGAAAAGTCCACTTGGTTATGTTATGTTATCCTTTTTAAAAATTGTTGGATTTGATTTTCTAATATTTATTTAGAAAATTTTGTTTATTTGTTCATGTGTGATATTATCTTGTAATTTCATTTACGTGGAATGTCCTTGTTAGGTTTGGTTTTGGGGTTATACCAACCTCATCAAACAGTTTCTAAGATTTTCTTTAAGATATAATATTTCTTTCTTAAATGTTTGGTAAAATTCAACAGTAAGTCCACTTGGCTTAGAATTATCTTTGTGAGAAAGTTTCTCATTGTTGTTACATTTTATTTAATAGACATAACACTATTGAGATTTGCTATTTCTTCTTGTGTCTGTTTATCTAAGTCATATTATACAAGGAATTGGTCTGTTAGATCTAAATTTTCAAGTGTTATTAATGACCTAAAGTTTTTTTGTTGTTTTTTAACAGCTTTATTGAGGTATAATTGATATGCAAAAAATTATACATAATTCATATTTGATGAGTTTGGATGTTTGCACACACCCATGAAATCAGGACCATAATCAAAGCAATAAACATATTCATCACCTCCATAAGTTTTCTCATGCTCTTTTGTTTTTTGTTTGTGTTTTTCTTTGATTTTTGTGGTAAGATAACATAAGATATACCCTCTCGACATTATTTGTAAGTGCACAATACAGTATTGTTAACTATAGACACTATGTTGTACGGCAGATCTTTAGATCTTATTTATCTTGAATAACGGAAACTTTATTCCCATTGAACAACTCTCCATTTTCTCTAACCTCAGCCCCTTGAAACCACCATTCTGCTCTCTACTTCTATGAGTTTGATTATTTCAGATACTTCGTATAAGTGAAGTCATGCAGTATTTGTTCTTCTGTGACTGTCTTATTTCACTTGGAATGTGAAAGTATTCGCAAACCATACATCGGATATGGAGTCAATATCCAACAATGTATAAAGAACTCCTACAATTCAATAGCAAAAACTCAAATAACACAAATAAAAACGGGCAAATTGCTTGAACAGATATTTATCCAAAGAAGAATACAAATAGTCAATAGATATATAAAAAGGTGCTCAACAGCACTAAGCATCAGGGAAATGCAATTCAAAACCACAGTGAAATATTATCTCATACCTGTTAGGATGGCTATTATCAAAAAGAACAAAAAAAAAAAAAGAAGAAGAAGAAAACAAGAGTCGGTGAGACTGTGGAAGAAGTGGAACCCTTGTAAACTGTTGCTGAAAATGCAAAGTGGTACAGCAGCTATGAAAAACAATGCAAAGTTTCCTCAAAAAATTAAAAATAGAATTACTATATGATCCAGCAATGCCACCACTGGGTGTATATCCAAAGGAAATAAAATCAATATGTTGAAAAGAAACCTGATATCCACACTCCTATGTTCATTGCAGCATCATTCACAACAGACAAGGTGTAGAAACAACCTAACTGCTCATCAGTGCATGAATGGATAAAGAAAATGTAGTCTATTCGTGCAATGGAATATTACTCAGCAATAAAAAAGAAGGAAATTCTGCCATGTGTGATGACATGGATGAACCTAGAGGACATTACACTAAGTGGCAACATTTTTCAATCTACTTAATATTCTTTTGATTTCTGTAGAATCTGTTCTCTTTTCAATTCTTCCCACTGGTAATTCCTCATACTGTTTTATCTCTGTCTGCTTTAACTAATGAGTGTTCCTAGGGATTTATCAATTTCATAATTTTTGTTTCAAAGAGCCAACATTTTAGCTTTGTTCATTTATTATACATTTGTTTTATATTTTACTGATTTCTGATTTTATCATTATTGTTTATTTTTCAATTTTATTTGAATTTAATTTGCTGCTCTTTTTTAACTTATTGAATTGAAAGCTTAGAACATTAAATTTATACACACCTACACATATGCATACATGTGTACCTAGAGGTACACATATGTGTGTATGTAATACATGTGTATGTAGGCAGGCATACGCTTGTATTTTCTGGCTTTCATTTTAATTTCTTCTTAACCTCATGGGTCTTTAAAACTATTTTCTCAATTTCTAGACATTTGGAGAGTACTACTTTTTTACTGCTACTGAGTTTTAGTATAATTTTCCTGTAGTCACAGAATATTCACTGTAAGATTTCAGTCTTTGAAATTTGTTAAGATTCACTTTATGCTATGGTGTATTTTACCAAATGGACACTAAAAATGTATATTCTGCAGCTGTGGAATGTAGTATTCTATACATTTACTGAGCCTAGGTAGTTGGGTTTTTCAAATTTGCTGTATCCTTACTGACTTTTCGTCTACTGTTCTTTCAGTCAATTCGGAGTGTTAAAATTACCGATATCATTGTGGCTTTTCTACCCTTTATTTTAGGTCTGACAACTTTAAGTTTACAGATCTTGAAGCTATTTCAATAGGTAAGTTTGCATTTGGGATTGTTATATTTCCCTATTGAGTTGACCCTTTTATCTTTATTAAATATCCCTTTTCTACTCCCATAATATTTCATCCCTGAATCTCTCTGATACTAGTGGAGGCTTTTTTGGTTGGTGTTTCTGTGGCACATTCTTGCCCATCACTGTATTTTCAGCATTTGT
Organism: Macaca fascicularis; assembly: GCF_037993035.2. NCBI lineage: Eukaryota > Metazoa > Chordata > Mammalia > Primates > Cercopithecidae > Macaca > Macaca fascicularis. Next base: position 137,615,806 of record NC_088383.1, on the reverse strand, counting down.
GTGTCTCTACCTTTAAAATCTGTGCTCTATAAACAACATTGCGTGTGAAGGACCAAAACTTCTCCCTCCTGAACAACACGTTCTTGCAGGTAGGTGACTAAGCAGCCGAAAGCACTATAATAAGAATGCTGAGGGAGAAGCGGGGTCAGAGGAGAAGACCGGATGTGTTTCAGTTGAGGCAGGAAGTGGAGAGCCTGAGCGCGTGGTAACTTGTTCGCCATTGACGAGGAGTGCAAAGGCATGCACGCGGGGAGTTCTTTAGAGAACCGCAGCATCACAAGATAGTGGGAGCAAGTGTAACACTGAAAGTAAACGTAGGAGAGGAAGAGGCTGGTCCTGTGGGGCCCTCCAGGTTCCAAACAGGGCACTGGTGTCATTTTCCAGAGTGTGAGCTGAGCTGAGCACATGCTGTGTTGACCCTGACTGATTCCCTCTCCCTCCTCAGCTGTGTTGTCATTTGTCCCTGTCTGCTCATCAAGGCTCATCCTCATTGCTGGCACACAGTACAGACTACAGCACCTCAGTGGTGGAATGAAAGTCTTCTCAACCCTTGTGAGGCAACAAGGCAACAGCAAGTGTCCACTATCTGTCCTCCTTTGAAGGAAGGAGGAGTGAGCCTATGGTCTGTGCCTATGGTCTCTTCGTACTGTCCCAGACTCAGGGGCAGAGAGAGCCCAGCCTAACCACTGAGCATCTCCCCAGACTTGTGTGTGCAATGATGAAATGAACCGGCGCTAAAAATGACATTCCTCCAAGGATAACATGACACTAAGGGCCAGGCTCTTTCCAGAATTCTCTTGCTCCAATTGTTCCACTAGCAGAAGAATCCAGACTCTTTCCAACCTCTCAAGGAGAAAACCCTATCACTCTACCTGCAGGAATCCCACAGCTGCCAGTGAGCTCTGGAGTCATGTGCTGTGTGGGAGAGCTGGGTAGCCTGGAATTAAGTGAAGTGGTAGAAAGTTACGTTCAAGTTGCCACCTCCATGAATCCGTGTGTAAATTCTAAATTGAATTGACCCTCTTGTGACTTAAAAACAGCTCATATAAATTACTTGAGAATAAGATTTTTTTTTTCTATTCCCTATGATTTCATTATATAAAACACTGCTGAAACCACTATTGATTGTGTTACAGTTTGCCTTCCCTTTGAAAGCGCCCACATCTAACACAGGTTGTAAAGGTATTAAGCCACCCTATTGCACACTTTCCTGACCCCCCCGCCCAACCTTGGTCTTCTGGGTCTTGGATAGCATGGCATCTTGTTTCACATGGGAATGTGTAAAGGGATATCCCACACTGCCTGTGTGCCACATGCTGGCAGTGCGGTGGCTCTCAGAGACAACTCTGCATCCCTTAGAAGGCTGTGGGCTTTGTGCTGCTCTTGGCTTCTGTAAAGGGGAGGCTGGTATCCTGCTGGGGCACCATGGACTGGCAATTCACATCTCTGGCTCACGTGAAAGGACACAAGTGGCTACAAACTACAGAAAGGAAGAGTCAACTGGAAATTCCTAGCACATTTATTCCCATGGCTTTGGAATAAGGTATGAGGGAAGAGCACATGACCTCTTGCTTGAAGGTTATTCTTAATTTTCCTAGAGTCATTCCCTGCGACTCATGGATGAGTCAGTGTTTCTTCTAAATTTCTCATGAAGTGGCATCAGAATCACAACCTAGAAGTGTCCCAGGCAACTCCTGGTAATATGGGCTCAATGCTTATATATTCCAAATCCACATGTTGAAATCCTCACTCTTAATGTGATGGTATTAGGAGGCAGGGCCTTTGGGAGGTGATCAGGCCATTGGCGGGGGGGTGGGGTGATCAGGCCATGGGAGCAGAGCCCTCATGAAAGGGTTTAGTGTCTTTATATAAGTGACCTAAGAGAGATCTTTCACTCCTTCCACCATTTGTGGACACAGTGAGAAGGGAGTTTATGAACAGAAAGCAGGGCCTCCCCAGACACAGACTCTGCTGGCTCCTCTCTCTAGGACTTCTTAGCCTCCAGAACTGTGAGCAACGCATTTCTGTTGTTTTCAAGGTATATTGTGGCAGCAGCCCAAATGGACTAAGACACCTGGGATGCCACAGTATCTAAGCTCAAGGATGAGCACAGATGCATTCTCCCAAAATCCTCCCCAAGTATGGGTATTTAAACGTAAATGGATGAAATTTTTTTTTTTTTGAGATGGAGTCTCGCTCTGTCACCCAAGCTGGACTACAGTAGTGCAATCTTGGCTCATTGCAACTTCTGCCTCCCACGTTCAAGCAATTATCTGCCTCAGCCTCCTGAGTAGCTGGTATTACAGGCACCCACCACCATGCCTGGCTAATTTTTGCATTTTTTAAGTAGAGACGGGGTTTCACCATCTTGGCCAGGCTGATCTTGAACTCCTGAACTCGTGATCCACCTGCCTCGGCCTCCCAAAGTGCTGGGATTATAGGTGTGAGCCACCACTCCCGGCCAAGAAATCTTAAAAATTAAAAATTCTGTTACTTTTTGCACTAGCCACATTTCAAGTGTTCACCACACGGTGAAAAGGACATGGGAGGAGTATTCCTGGATAGCACAGACGGGGAGCTCTTAGTCAAGGCAGAATGTTCTCTTCACAGGATGGACTGCTCGAGACAGAGGACATCTCACCTTTCCACATGCCAGCATGACACTGCAGTAGTAATCACCATGTGAGAAGTCCAAACATCTGTCTGTCTCCCTTCCAGGATGAAAAAACTGGAGCGCCCAGCTGGGTGTCTCTTCCCTGTGGCTGGACCACATAATCAGTTAGCAAAAACCAGAGGAAGGATTCTAATATGACCTCCAGCAGAATAGTCAAGAAAATGAAAATAATTACAATAGTCTCCCCTTACCTGTGGTTTTGTTTTCCACAGTTTCAGTTACCCATGGTCAACCATGTTTCTAAAATATTAAATGGTATATTTGTTCTAAAATATTAAATGGTATATTAGTCCATTCTCACACTGCCATGAAGAAATACCCAAGACTGGGTAATTCACAAAGAAAAGAGATTCAATTGACTCACAGTTCCACAGAGCTGGGGAAGCCTCAGGAAATTTACAATCGTGGAGGAAGGGGAAGTAAACGTGTCTTTCATTTGATGGCAGGAAGGAGAAGCGCCAAGCCAAATGGGGAAAAGCCCCTTATAAAACCATCAGATCTGATGAAAACTCACTCACTATCACAAGAACAGCAACCAGAGGGTAACTGCCCCCATGATTCAATTAGCTCCCATTGGGTCCCTCCCACAACACATGGGGATTATGGGAACTAAAATTCAAAATGAGATTTGGGTGGGGACACAGCCAAACCATATCAAATAGAAAATCCAAGAAATAAAGAGTTTGTAAGTTTTAAATTGCATGCTCTTCTGAGTGACATGATGAAATCTTGACCCCTGCCTTCTGGGATGTGAATTACACCTTTGTCCAGCATATCCACACTGCACACACCACCCACCTGTCAGTCACAGAGGAGCAGGCTTGGGTATGAGATCACTGTTATAGTACGGCAATGCTTATGTTCAAGTCGGCCTTATTTTACTTAATAACAGCCCCAAAGGCACAAGAGTGCTGGCAATGATGCTGGCAATTCAGATGTGCCAAAGAGGAGCTGGAAAGTGCTTCCTTAATGTGAAAAGGTAAAAGTTTTAACTTAAAGAAAGAAAAATAAGTGTATGCTGAGGTTACTAAGACCTATGGTAAGAATGAATCTTCTATTTATGAAGCTGTAAAGAAGGAAAAAGAAATTTATGCACAGCATATATAGGGTTCAGTGGCATCTGCAGTTTCAGGCATCCACTGAGGGGTCTTGGAAAGTACCCCACATGGATAAAGGGAGACTAATATATCATGAGAATAAGGCCAACTGGGGAAATTTTATAGTGAGTTGGATGAAACTTGCAAGGGTTTTAAACGTTTTGATTAAAGCGAAGCCAGTTGATGAGTCTGCCCGATGAACACACGGGACTTGAAGCCATGTGCAGGGACTGAGAGGGAGCTGGAACTACTATGGTCTATCCGGTGGGCTTTAAAACCCAGACAAGATTTTATCATTTTCATTAAAAAATATTTATAAGTAAAAACTAAGATACCTAAAATAACACACATAGAAAACTGGTTTAGGGGTACATTAGTTTGCTAGAGCTGCCATAAAAAATTATCACAAACTAGATGCTGAAAACAATAGAATGTACTCTCTCACAGCTCTGGAGACCTGGAGTCTGAAATGGAGATGTGGCCAGGCCGTGCTGGCTCTGGAGGGTCTAGGGCAAGCTTGTCTAACCCATGGCTGGTGGGACACATGCGGCCTAGGATGGCTTTGAATGCTACCCAACATGAATTCTTAAAATGTCGAAAACATTATGAGATTTCTTGTGTGAATTTCTTTTTAGCTCATCAGCTATTGTTAGTGTTAGTGTATTTTATGTATGGTTCAAGACAATTCTTCTTCCAATATGGCCCAGGGAAGCCAAAAGATTGAACACGCCTGCCTAGGGCAAGAGTCTTTCTGATTCTTCCAGCTTTGTGGCTCCAGGTCGTCCTTGGCTTGTGGAGACATCACCCGAATCTCTGCCTGCCTCTTCATACAGCCTTCACTTCTTGTATCTCCTTCTGCCTTTTATGGAAACACTTGTCATTGCATCCAGGATGATCTCATCCCCAGAACTTTAACTCAATTACATCTGCAAAGATTTTTTTTTTTTTTTTTCCAAATAAGATCACTTTCACAGTTGCCAGGGATTTTGACATGGTTACGTATTTTGAGGGATCACCATTCAACCCACCGTGAGGAGTGGGGTTACTTTTTAGTTCATGTGAGAAATTAAAACACTGCTCAATTTCATCAAAATTGTGGGAAAGCCCATTCCATGTATTACTGATTCCAGAAGCAGTAAGACTGGCAGCTGCAGCCTGAAGGGCCTCGGAAGGGATGAAGTCTAGCTTTCTAAGGGGCACCAACAGGCACAGGCTCACGGAAAAAGTGCTCTTGAGAGGAACCTGGACTTGGAAGAGCCTGGACCACACAAAGGCACCCCAGCTTCTTTCTGAGATCATTTTCCTGTCTGCCCAAGGGAGTTTCCCCATCAAGGGTGCCATCCATCCTCCTCCAGTCTGTGAATCATCTGCTATTTCTGAAACCCAGAGTGATGAACGAGTCAGCCCAGGGTAGCATGGCGCCTTCATCTGCATCAGACAACCTGAGAATACGCATTTCATTTCACTTCTGACCTTTTTGCTATTCTGCAAACCCACAAGATCTGGGCTGCATAATAATATCTGAGGATCAGAGGTGAGTGTTTAGCGTATCATACAATCCATGTTTACTTGACCTTATGGTGTTAGAACCCATATTAATCTTAATTGCACTGTTAAAATATAGTAAATATCTTTATACAAATTAAGCGATAATGGGAATTTGCAGAGGGTTTTTTTTCATGAATTAATCTTAAAATAAGCTGATTATACAAATCTTTAACCAAGCAATGACTAATCCAAAACACAAACATTACTTTGATAAGATACATTCAAACAAACATTTTTGTGACAAATATTAGCAGAAACCAAGCAATAATTGGGAGAGGGCATTCAGTGACTGACAATGTGAACACAAAGGGAGATGGCCAGATGTGCCCAGTGCTTGCAACCACATTCTAGAACTGGGTCCTTTCTGGATTCATTGCTAGATGTTAGTGACTTTGGACAAAGTAAACTGGAGCATCTGGGGAAAGAAGATCATGGGGATTTTTTTGCAAAATTCAAATTCAAGGAGGGGATGAGAAAAGAATTGATTGTACTTACCCCCATTAAGCTATGTTTTCTTTAAGGAAAAATACACTTATTTGACAATGACTCAATCTTCACTAACTGGTAGACACTGCTTATCCTGAACAACTGCTGTGTTTTCAGCTGCACAAAAGTACCTTCCGAACTGAGTTCTTAACCTCTTTTCTTTGGCCGACAGGAAGCTCAGCACTGAATATACAGTACATTTTTAATAATAGTCCAGAACCACATAATATACACTTCTTTTTAAGTTTTCATATGTAATACTTGACAGATAGGATATTTGTAATAGTTCTAGTATGAAACATAGTAAAATTTAGACTCATGAATCTACACTAACATTATGCCAAAGTCTTTGTCCCAGCAATATACCTCCTCAATCCCATTTCTATGCACCCAGGAGTTACCTTTACCCTGAATTTTGTATCTATTGCTCCTTTGTTTTCTTTTTTGTTTAGTTATATCACATAGGTACATATACCTATACAATATGTTGTTTAATTCTGCTTGTTTCTGAGGTTTATAAAATATTGTATTCTATGAATTGTTCTAGGATTTCTGACATATTTGTATGATTCATTCCTACCATTGCATGTGACTGTATTTCCACTGCTTTATAACTGTCCATTTTAAGACTTCTTGAAATATGTTTATTTTCTTGTGGATGAGTTTAGGATGATTTCTGGTTTTGCTATTATGAACAATACTTCTATGAATATTCATGTATATGGCTCCTGGCACATATATGCAAAATGTTCTGCTATATCCCTAAGAGTAAAATTATTTGGTCAAATATTCATATTTGTAAAATAATGCCAAATTATTTTCCAAAGTGGTTGTTACAAATTATGCTTGGACCAACAATAAAGTCTGTGTTGATTCATAGCCTCACCAACATTGGGTATTATAACACTTCAAAATTTTTGCCCAACTAGTAGATAAAAAAATGATACCTCACTACACTCTGTGCATTTGCATTTTCCTAATCTCTACTGAGGTTGAGCATTATTTTATATGTTTAATTGTCATTTGTGTTTCCTTTTTAGGAAAATACCTCTTTATATTTTTTGCACATTTTTCTTATTGATTTGTGCGAATCCTTTTGTATTCTAAATATAAATCCTTTTTTAGTTATATGTGGTATGAATATCTTTTCTTAGTACATGCCTTGAATTTTTACATCCTTCCTGTGTATTTTGAAGAACAAATACTTTCTGATGAAGTTATAGAATGTATCAGTCATTTACTTCATGGAATATGTATTTTATGCATTTTTTAAAATCCTCCTCTATACTTTGGTCATAAACATGAAAAAGCAAATTAAAATACTTTTAGAAGACAGGAGGACTAGGGGACTATTATTAAGTCTTTAAGCCACCTGTAATTGATTGTTGAGTAGGTGTGAGGTAGGTGTCAAGGTCCACTGTTTTCTATATAAACTACAATTGGCCCATTATCGTTTTGCTAAATAGCTTTTCCTTTCCCCTCTAATCCACAGTACCCACCCTGGCATGAGTGAAGCTCTGTATTTCTGGATGTCAGTTTCTGGCTCTCTATTCTACTCCATAGGCTATTTGTCTAGGCCCATGACAACCCTAAAACATCTTATTTTTGACATTTTCTCATAAGAAAGAAATCTGATAAGGCAAGTTCCACCTCATCTCCGTCTTATTCTTCAGAAGTATCATGGCTATTTTGGGCTCCCTCTTTCTCTCTCTCTCTCTTTATATGTATATGAACAATACTTCTATGAATATCCATGTACATGTCTCCTGGTGCACACACACATGCACACACACATGGATATTTACACACATTTTTATATTTTATATACACTTTTGTCAAGTTCTATTAAACTGTTAGCATTTTGGGAGAATTCCATTGAACCTAGAGATCAATTTATAAATAATTTGCATCTTTATCCTACTGAGTCTTTCTATATAAGTTCCTTCTATAGTTTTCCATTTATTTAGATTTTTTTGATGTCCTATATTAAGGACATAATTCTTTACATAAAGGATGCTTTGTGTAAACTTTTGTTACTGAAAATTACATTTTAAAAATTATATTTCTCGCTATTTGGATTAAACATAATTTTTTTAAAAAATTTCTATATAGACAATCAGCAGCAGCAACTAATGACAATATCATTTCTTTCTTTCCAATGCTGTCACTTTTTATTTCTTTTTCTTGTCTTGGTGCAATTGCTAGTACTTACAGTAAAATTTTGATTAGGTATTCAATAGAAGGCATCTTTCTCTTTTCCTAATATTACAGACAATCCTTTTGAACTTCCATTGTTATATGTAACATTTACTATAAATTTTATATGCCTTTTATTGGGCAAAGATAATTTTTTTCTTCTTTTGTAGTTTGCTAAGATATTTGATAATAAGTTGACCTTTCATTAAAGCATTACTAGAAGGCGATCCTTCATTGATAATCTTTAAATTTGAGGAAGCTATTAATTCCCTCTTATTAAATAAGAATTGCATTCCTGGTAAAATCCAAGTTATGTAAGATGTGTTGTCTTTTATTATATTGCTGGATGATATTTGCTAATGTTTTTCTTTAAAGTTTCTAGTTTGGTGTTCATGAGAGAGATGGGATATGTAATTTTTCTTATTCATACTATGTGTGTCTGGTTTTCTTATCAATGCATTGTTAGCCTCATAAGAGAAATTGAGTTTTCTTTTTTCTTTATTTTTTTTCTTTCCTTTGGACTAGTAGAGATAGAAATTATCTTATTTTGCCTTTGGTAAAACTCATCTACAAAGAGATCTGAGTTTGGCATTTTCCATTTGAGAAAATTTTAATTTGCTTGGTGACTGTAGGACTATTTAAGTGTTCTATTTTTTCTTGTGTATGTTTTGATAAATTGTATTTTTCTAAGAATTTATCTATTTTGTCCAATTTTCCATATTTGGCATTGTTTTAAATAATTTTATCATCTATTTAATTCTGTAGTGTCTAAACATGTTTCATTCATTCCTAAAATTGTGCCTTTTCCTTCTAATAATCTTTACTAATTCTACTGTTCTTTTTCTATGACCTTTAAGTTGAGTGCTTGGCTGAATAATATTGAGTCTCTCGTTATTTCTAATATAAGCATCAAAGCATTCTCTTGACTTGCTGGTTTAGAGGTACGGCATAAGCTTTTATATGAGTAGTATCCTCACTATATTTTAGTTCACATGTTTTTTAATTTCCTTTTTATTTTTTCTTTCAATATAAATTGTTTAAAAGTAAGCTTGAAAAATATTCCAAATATGGGGAGTTTTCCAGGTGTCTTTTTCTTTTTTGTGTCCAGCATACTTAGAGCGTGTTATAGCATGCCGTCAGTTCACACCCTTTGACATTTTCTAAGGCTAAAATTATGGCCTGACAAGGTGTCAATTTTAGCAAATATTTCATCTGCTTTTATCTTTATTGTTTCCTCTTTTCTGCTTGCTCTGGGTTCAGTTTGTTCTTCTATTTCAAGTTTTTAAAGTAGAAAATTAGATTACTGATTTGAGTCCTTTCTTTATCATTAGTATAATTCCTTAATGTTATACTTGTCCTGCTAAGTACTGAGTTAGATGCATCCCACACAGTCTGATAAGTTATATTTTCATTTTCATTCAGTTAAAATATTTTCAAACTACCCTTGAGAGTTTCTCTTTGAACCAAGGAATTTTAGAAATATGTATCTAATTTCCAAATATTTGAGCATTTTCCAAGTATCATATTTTTCTGTGATTGACTTCTAATATAATTCTATTGTGGTCAGAGAATATATTTTGCATGATTTCAATTGTTTTACATTGTTTATGGTTCTCTGTGTGTGTGTGTGTGTGTGTGTGTGTCCCAGAATGTAGTCTCTCTTGGTGAATGTTCCATATGCCCTTGGAAAGAACACATATTCTATTGTTTTTGGATAGAGTGTGCTATAAATTTCAATTTGGTCAAGTTCATTGATGGTGCTCTTCAGGTCTTCTCTATGCTACTGATTGACTATCTATTGTTCCGCTGATTACTTAGAATGGAGTGGTGAAGTCTCTGGCTATAATTGTGGATTTGTCTATGTATCTTTTACTTTATATCAGTTTTTATGTTAGGTACATGTCCATTTAGGATTCTTACATCTTATTTGGCAATCCACCCTTTTATCATTCTGCAATGTTCCTTTCTATTTCCTTGTTCTGCAGGCTATGTTGTGTGATGTGAATAAAGATGTTTCAGTTTTCTTTCGACTTTTACTTGCTTGGTACATCATTATTGATCATTTTACTTTCAGCCTATCTATGGAATTATATTCTAAGTAGATTTCTTGCAGATAATATATAGTTTAGAATAATTAACAAACGAAACAGGGAACTCATCATCATATTAGTCATTTTCAAGTTTTGAACTTTCTCCTCATTATCCCTGGTATTTTTTAAAAATTTCAGAATCTTCAAATAGTGGTTGAGTTATTCTTTTCAGAGTTTCTAGCTGTGATCAGTGTGAGAGATAAGTGGAATGTGATTACTCCATCTCGGCCAGATCTTGAAGTTTCTTTTGTTAAGTTTTAATTTAATTCCAAGTTAGGAACAAAGCTTATACTTTATGATTTTAATCCTTTAAAACCTACTGAGATTTATTTGTGCTCTAAAACGTGAACACTGTATTAGTCCTTTCTCATACTACTATAAAGAACTGCCTGAGACTGGGTGATTTATAAAGGAAAGAGGTTTAATTGACTCACAGTTCAGTATGGCTGGGGAAGCCTCAGGAAACTTACAATCATGACAGAAGGCAAAGAGGAAGCAAGGCACCTTTTTCACAAGACAGCAGGAAGGAGAAGTGCCAAGCAAAGTAAGGAAGAGCCCCTTATAAAACCATCAGATCTCATGAGAACTCACTATTCCAAGAACAGCATGGGGGAAACTGCCCCCATGATTCAATTACCTCCACCTGGTCTGTCCCTTGACATGTTGGGATTATGGGGCTTACAATTCAAGATGAGATTTGGATGGGGACACAAAGCCTAACCATATCAAACACAGATTTTGATAAATGTCCTAAAGGAACTTCAAAACAATGAACTTCAAAAAATTGGTAAGAAGTAACACAATTAACCAACCTGACCTAATTGTATCATATTTATATATATAATATGTTTTATATATGCATATAAGAACATATATGTAAGGTATATATAAAAGAAGAATACACCGTATTTTTCATGTGTGTTATATATGCTATATATAGTATACAAAAATATAATGGATTCTTATTTTATATATACCTTACATATATGTTCTTATATATACATCCTATCTAATACATATAACATATTATACATAGAAATAATAAAATTAGGTCACGTTGGTTAGGCATATTACTCCCTACTGATTTTTTCTCTGCTTCTGTTTATTATTAAAAGAAGGATGCTAAAAATCTCCAGTCATGCCTGCACATTTATTATAATCTCTCTCCCTTTATTTCCATCAAATTATATTTTATATAATGTGGGATTGTAGTATCATATATGTACAGATAGATGTAAGATTCTTATGTTCTGCTGGTTGTCAAAAATGTTATTAATACATGTCCATCTTTATACCTCATAACACTTCTTGACGAAAGTCTATAATGTGTCATATTAATATGGCCACACCAGCTTTCTTTTGATTCGTGTTTTCATTAGTATAGTACATTTTTTTCTATTTTTTCTTTACTTTTAACCTCTCTGTATCCTTAACTTTGATGTGTGTTTCTTGTACACAGCATTGGATTCTCCTTTTTGTTTTTGTTTTTGTTTTTTAATGCAGTCTGAGAATCTTTGTCTTTTCAATGGAGTGTTGTATTGAAATCTACCATCTTGCATTTGTTTTCTACTTAGTTCTCTGCTTTCTCCTTTTCTGCCTTTAGTTTTTGTTCTTGTTACTTAGTTAATTATTTCTATCATTTTATTTCTTCCTATATATTAGGTTTTTTATAATATATCTTTATTTTAGTGATTACCCTAGATTTACATTTATTCTTTGAATATTATACTAGTTTAATTTAGTAGTCTTACCACTTCCTGAACAACTCAGAATTTTGAAACAGTTCAATTATATTTCCTCTTCGTGTTTTTGTTGTCATGTAAGTCACTCATATACATGCTCTCCATTCCATAATGTATTGCTGTTGTTGCAGCTTTATGCAGTTGATATTCATTTCTATTGACCCACGTAGGTATATTTTCTGGTGCTGTTTTTGCTACTGCTGATAAATTTTATCCCAAAAGAATTTAATGAGTTTTTTAAAGTTAGTTTATTTAAAATGTAATGTTTTATTTCCCAAAACATTTTTATTTTGACATCAATTTTTAAAGATATGCTTGATGGATATAGAATGCTAGGTTTTTAATTTTTGCCTGTGTTTTAATGGCGTTATTTAATGGTCTTCTGTCCTCCCTAATTTCTGTTGGGGCAGCAGCCCTCTGTTTTGCCTTTGAAGATTCTATGCCCCTTTCTCCCCCTTCCTTACTTTCCGTGTTTCTTTGATTTTCAGCAGTGGAATTGGGATTACTGTAAGGGCCTAATCATGGAGGTCTTGTGAATCCTAATGAGAGTTTGGTCTTTATTTCAAGACAGAGATGGAGTCGCTGAGTCACTTGGACCTGATGTGTATTTCCTGTTGTTGGAAGAAGCAGAAGGCAATGGGAAGAGTGGAGGCAGGGAGGCCAGGCGAGGCCTTGCTGCAGTTCCAGCAGATGACACAGCAACCAGGGCCAAGAGCAGGTGGAGACAGTGAGCTATCACCAGAATCAGGGCATATTTTGAAAGTAGATGAAATAAAAACGCTTAAGAATATATATATGTGTGTTAAGAAGAAAGAAAAACTGAGAATACTTGTCGGGTTTTCTACCTGAGAAATTGGGTAGATGGAGTTGCCATTTATTGAAAAAGGGAGAAGCTGGGGTACAGGGAGGAGACTGGGGAAATCTACAGTTCTCTCTTCATCCTAAGTTTGAGATGCCTGTTAAATGGAGATGATGAACAGGAAACTGAAGAAATAAATCTCATCCAAGAGTCTAGGTCTAGGCTGGAGATTGAAAAGCAACAGCAAGTTTGAAATCATCAGAGCACAGAGGAGGCTCAATGCCATGAGGCTGGGTGGGATACATCAGAAGAAACAAGTAGGTGGAGAAGAGGACCCAGGACAGATCTCTGGAGAGCTCTGCTCTGTGGAAGTTCATGGAGAAGCAAGCAATAACAAAAAGAAGTAAGAACGGGCCACAAAAGAGATGGTTGCAAAAATACGAAAAGCAAACATTTCAAGAAAGGAGTGATAACCATTCTGCCTGCTGCCAATTTGTCAAATCAGAAGAAAAGTGTGCAGCTGGCTTGGGCAAGTTGACCATGAAAGAATCATTTCAATGAGTTGTTGGGGAGGAATCTCTGGAGTGGCTGGGGACAGGCTAGGGATGAGGAAGTAGAGAAAGTGAGCAGGAGCCACGTTTTGTGTTATGCATTTTATCTGGAGTCTCACAAGCACAAAAGAAAGATGCACACAAAGAATTTGTGAGCCCCATTGGAACCAAGAAACTGCTTGACCCTCTTCTTGTCCTTTGCAATGCATTCTCCATTCTGTACGTTGAGAGAAGATTTTAAATATGACAAATGGAAAATGGAACACCTGAAATTTGAAAGTATGTGGAATTTGGGGCCAGTTCCTTGCTTACTAATCATTGAGAATTTCTCTTTTTCATAGATTAACTGAATTCAACTCTCCAAGTCACACAATAACTGTAGCCTGAGATGTGGCTTTCTAAAACAAACATTCCAAGGTCACAAGAAACTGTTTTTTTCTAAATGTCTGAAGCCTAAAAATGAATACAGAATCATTACAAAACTTGTTTTTGATTAGAAAAGTAATGTATGTAAGTGATTAATCAAGAATCAAGAAACAGAACAGAAAGTCAACCTATAATCTATTTTTCACTATCCACTTTGTCTCATTTTCCAGAAGCAACTACTGTCAACAGTTTATTTTGTACCTATAAGCATATCCTTTAGTTTTTATACAAATAAGATAATATTAAACATACTGCATTTTAGTTCGCTTTCACTAAACAAATACTACAAATACCATTCCATGTCATCACATGGAGATCTGCCTCATCCTTTCTGATGGTCTTTCATTTTCTGATATATGTATATATTATATTTTATTTAAATAGTCCCTGATCAATTTCATTTCATTCCTTTACTTGAATTTTTTCCCTTCTAACAAATCATTCTGCAGTGAACATATCTCTCGGTGGTTTTGCAAACCTATCTATAGGTTAAGTTCTTTGCAATGGACATGTATTTTCAAATCTTGACAGATGTTGCCAAATTGCCTTCAAAACCATTTTTCCAGTTTATATTTTCACCGATAGTGTATAAGATCACCGCTGTTTCCTCATCCTTGCCCACACGTATATGGTCAATTACATTAATGGCCTCAATTTGTTCCCTTCCCTGGACCATGTCCTTTGTTAGATGACTTTGCAGTCCCTCCTTCTACTGGTTGGGGTTTCGCTGCAGAGTTGCTTCAGTACACTGGGACAAGCCTTTGACATCAATGAACCCAGCACAGTCCCTCTGGGCGGGAGTGCCCCAGGCCCCTGCACATGCTGCTGATGGAGCAGGATCCAGGTAGACACCCTGGGACACTCAGAGAGACCTGCTGAGTTCCCCTCAGGTCCTATTCTGCTGGCAACAGACATTTGTGCCAGGTGGTCCCCTGTCCTAAGTGGAGTCCCCAGGCCTGGAACTCTCCTGCTTTCCTTTGACCACCTGCCAAAAACCAGGCCCCAGTCACTTGTTTATTCTTCCCACTTGAATGGACTCTCCATCCAGCACCTTTGCTCTGCCTCTTAGAGCAGCATCAGGCAGATGGCAGAGACAGCCAGGAGCCCATGGTCACGGCTCATCCGATGGAAACATAGGCTTTAGCTTGGGACCATGGCTGCCTTTTGGCCTCCCTCCCGTTTCTCCAGGCCACATTTCAGAGGAGAGCAGAGCCTGAGGAGCCAGCACCCCTTCCCTGTTCCTCGCCTGCCCATTCCTGCAGCTGCTTTCCTTCTACCTGCCCTGCACCCTCCCTGGGCCCTGAACTGGTCTTGGATGCCAGCCAGAGTTTGGATGTCTGGTACCCAGGGCTGGGACGAGGGGGAGGCCAGGGAGCACCTAGGGCCTATAATTTAAGCGGGCACTCACTCCCAACCTCCTTAGATTTTGCAACCTAGGCACCTCAATGCCTGCACCCTAGTCCAGACCTTGCTGATGTGCAAAATGTATTTTTAAACGTCCTGCACTTTTCCATGTTTCTCTGAAACCCTCTGATGCCCACAGACGTTTTTTTGTCATTCGCTACAATCATAGATGCACCAAGACCAGCCTTTCGAAACAGGAGCAAGGACTGTCTGTGCAAAAATATTTTACCCTCAGTACCAAACACAGCTAACTGCAGATTAGTTAGGAAAGGGAGAATACCCTGAAATTATTTTCTGTCTTTAGTAACTCAAAAACAGTAATAAGAAAACTCCCCCTACAGACGCTTTGTGGTTACTGCAAAGTAAACAGATAAATGTCCTGCAAAATATTTGCTCGTCTATCAAGACCATCCAGTGTTTTCATTCAACTTCTTAAAAACAAAACCGTTTCATTATGGCATCCAGCAACTCTGTTTCCCTGGGGAGATGAATAAGGCAGCAGGAGCTCCTCTCCCTTTCCCAGTTCCTCTGGCCACAGCTGCTGAATTCAACAGCAACGCTAAGGGGGCTTTTTTGCAAAGAGCTGAAAATTATCCAGTATATTTTCATTCTTATTCTCATTCTCATAAATTCACTGAGTAGAAGAACAAGTTTTAATAGGGAAATATTTGATTCCTCCCAACTTGAAGATGAGGAGTGAAACACTGTGAAATGCCACATAAAAATCAGTTGTCGCCAAGTCCTCGTCGACCTTGGGAACAAACACATAATCGATAAACAAGGAAAAGGACCATCGCTTGGCTGGAATCCACAGCCAAACTTCTCTTTTTCCTAAAGCTGCTCTGCTCTTGTCATCACCTCAAAATTCTGACACCAGCTTGTGTTTTAAGCAATGATTGTTTAAATATTTAGTTCTAAATTAGAAGAAAAGCCTGCCAGAAAAATCACTTCAAATTAAATAAAATGATGTTTTATGGGAATCCCTCCCAGCTGTGCCCAGGTAAGAAATGCACCCTCTCCACTGTTGTCCTGGGAACCATACATGAATTTAGCTGTCTGGTTATGGCCCTCGGTAGAACAGGAAGTCCATGCTGTGGCTATCCCAGGGGGTATAGGAGGTGGGTGGAGGGGCAACCTCCCCATCACAAAAGAGTATTGTTCCCTTCTGGTGTGCTTGTTACTTTAAAATTACATATATTATGAGCCCAAAGGTTGAAAGAGCTCTTGGTTTTTGTTAACGTGTTCTCAAACCACTAATTATTTCCTCCTGTCTTGAGGTGCTAAATACATAAACACATGGAGTCCTCAGCTTAAAAAATTAGGGCTTTGCTTTTTTCCCAGATGAATCAGCGTGAAGGATGATTCCTTCAGTCTCCATCCGACACAAACTATGACCACACGCTAAACCATGCAGCAGAGAACAGAACCCCGCCGGGCTGGGCTGCCAGGTTGCTGGTGTCAGAAGTTCTGAGCACACACCGAGGCTGCGTGGAGACCTGCTCTCTCCTTAGAGTAGTTCACAGGGAGTGTATTAGTCTGTTCTCACACAGCTAATGAAGATATACTTGAGACTGGGTAATTTATAAAGGAAAGAGGTTTAATTGACTCACAGTTCAGCAGGGCTATGGAAGCCTCAGGAACCTTACAGTCATGGCAGAGGGAAAGCAAACATATCCCTCTTCATATGGCAGCAGGAGAGAGAAGTGCCCAGCGAAGGGGGGATGATCCCCTTATAAAAGCATCAGATCTCGTGAGAACTCACTCACTATCCTGAGAACAGGATGGGGGAAACGGCCACCATGATCCAATTATCTTCACCTGGTCCCTCCCATGACACGTGGGGATAATGGGAACCACAATGCAAGATGAGATTTGGGTGGGGACACAGCGAAACAATATCAAGGAGTTCGAGTGAGGTCCCTTCCAGCACCTTTGAATTGACAGTGTTTGAGCACCTACAGCCTAGTCTTAAAGTGTGAATTTGGCCACATGACAACACATTTTGATAAATAAAAACACAGGCTTCATAAATCTTGTATGGATGTGAGACATGTAAAAATATTTTTTCAGTTTGGTTAAATGAACATTTTTATCTGCAGAGAGAGGCTTTATAAATTCTAAAGTTCAGTAGCCACGTGGCCTAAATTACATTAATGTTTAAGTTATTCAACGGCAAATGTCTACACTTCACAGTTAATTTCTGGATGTCCCCAGAATCTATCCTATCTTCTCTGTGATAAAGGCAAGGTGAGATTAAGCTGGCTGACTTCATTGAAGGAAAACAAGAAACTAGCCGCTGCCTCTCAGGTCCCTGAGTCAAGCCCTGGTTCCTGGACAGAGTGGGCCTTGAATGCTGATAATTGAAGGCAGCACTGCCTGAGGAGGTGGTGGCACCTGCAAAGACATCTGGTGGGAGTCCAGTCCTGTAGAGAGGTGAGGGCCGTGCCAACCCAAGGCCCCAGGACGTCAGTCACTCAGCTGCTTCTCTTCTCAGACAGGCAGGGCCAGGGAGCTTTGGCCATTCCTGGGTTGGGTGGCTCAGAGGGCCAGTAGACATGTCACAGCAGCCAGGGCCCCTGGAATGACACTATCTGGGCCAAGGCTCATGTTAATACAGCCAGCACTAGCCACCTGGAGCTGCAGGGGTCTCTCCAGCAGGACCCTCCTCTGAGCCTCGGAGTCAGAGCCACCTTCTTCAAGAAGACACAGGCCTCCTCTCACCACTGGCTCTTTGCTCTTGCTCAGGCAGGGGGGAGGTCGTGCTGTCACTTGCAGGTTCAGACTGGGCAGAGTGGTGTGGGTGACTCAGCTGGATGAAGACCAGGACATGGGGTGTCATTTCCTGTTTCTCTGTAATACAGATGAAAACCCAGGACGAGTCCAATAAGCACAGGCAAAGACACTCATTACTAGCTGGTAGGGAAAAGCAAATTAAACAGGCAAATTCATACAGACAGAAAGTAGGAAAGAGGTTGCCAGGGCCTGGGGGAGGGGGAACAAAGAGCACTTTCAATGATAGTTAATGTCTCGGAAGATGAGAAAGTTCTGAAGATAAGTAGGTGGTGAAGGTTACATAACATTGTGAATGTACTTAATTCTGCTGAATTATACACTTAAGGTGATTAACGTGGAAAATGTTGTGTTACATATCTATTATCACAATAATTTTTTTAAGTCCCAGGGTAATGCGACATGGGAAAACTCATGAAAGTGGCCCACAGAGCGGTTGGCTGGTCCCTCGCTCAGACCCCATCCCTGTGTCCTCAACTTCTTCATCTTGACTGGTTTCATTCCCTCCCTCAAGCCCAGAAACCTACAGTTTCTCCGACGTAACAGAGGAAAATTAACTTCCTGTGGAAACTTCACCACCTGTTAAAAAGCTGAGGGAGGGCCTGGCCCTCTTTGCCGTGCAAGTGTGTCAGCGGGACCTGCTTTCAGAACATGCCCATTCGCCCAGGAAATGCAGGTACGGCCTCCTCCCGGAAGCGCCGGGACAGGCACTCATGGGCCCAGAGGCATCTGGGGCTAAAGATTGTGTTTGTTTTTATTACATATTACCCAGTGTCATCTACCTTGCACTACCTCAAAATAGATATCTGATTATCACCAATTTAAAACCAGCTTTTCCTCTTACTAAAAATTCAGTATGAAGCCATTGTAGTAGAATTCCTCTCACATTCCGAGGCTTGCAGAAGAGAAAAATATCAATAAAAATCATGTGAAATGTCCACAATAGATCAATTCAGCCAAAGCGGCCAGATTCTATATTAGTCTGTGCGGTTTTTCTGGTTTTCCATGAAGCATATTCCCTTTCCTGAAGAACACAATTATGGCTATAAAGTCATTTGTCCAGCACTGTTCAAGGCATCTCCAATCACACGTCATAGTTTATGAAATGCCGTGAAAGGCACAGTGAGGTGCTTTTCCTAATGGTAAAGGCCAATTTTATGCAATCACTTCCTGAAGTACAGGCTACATTTTTCTTCCCTAAACTCCTTTTAGCATATCTTTTTATTTGGCCATTATTCTCGGTAGTCATTATAGATCATCTCAGTAAATGAACCTCTTCACATTGTAGACACCCCAACGAGGATTAAAGGTCCTCGCACAGCACACAGGAAGGACAAACGGGAAGTGGGGGCTCTCGGGCGTACTCCGGCATGGCTCCGGCGGCACTGTCCTCTGACCTGCTCAGAAATGTGGGCCTGGTGGATATTGCCCAGCTCTGATTGACAGAGTCTCTCACCTGTGCGGTGACTCTCCAGCCTGGGCCAAGGGCCACTTGCCTCTGCATCAGAACATGACCTCTGCATCGCTCCCCTGCCTCTTCCTCCCCTCAGCCCCCTCTCCCTTCCCACCCTTTTCCTCAGCCCATCGCTCAGTCCTGATGACTCTTCCTGAAGTCTCCTCCACCTGCCACTCCTTCCCCTTGCTACTACAGCCACATTCGGATCCCTTCTGCACTGTGCCTTGAATGACCCTCCAGCAGGCCCCTGCTGTCCCTGGCCTGCCATTTGCCCCATTGCCTGCCTACTGGGTCATGGTTTCTTCTTTATTTTTTTGAAACAGAGGAGTCTCACTCTGTCACCCAGGCTGGAGTGCCGTGGCACGATCTCTGCTCACTGCAACTTCCGCCTCCAGGGTTCAAGCGATTCTCTTCCCTCAGCCTCCCAAGTAGCTGGGACTACAGACATGCACCACCATGCCTGGCTAATTTTTGTATTTTTAGTAGAGATGGGGTTTCACCATGTTGGCCAGGCTGACCTCAGGTGATCCTCCCACCTCGGCCTCCCAAAGTGCTGGGATTACAGGCGTAAGCCACCGCAGGTCGTGGCTTCTATTGACACAGGCTCCATGCCTCACGTCAACACACTCTCACTCTTCCTATATGCGTGTTCCTCCAATGCCGTGGCTTCTACAGAACTCCAGGAACACTTGCGATCTCTTTGTCTTTTTCTCTCCACTTTACCTACTGGCAATACTTTTTGTCCCCAGGTGCATCCCTGTTGGTCTTTTGTTGTTGTTTCCTGGTCCACCTGAAATGGTGCGGCTCCCAGAGGCTTCCCTGCAAGCAGCTGAAGGTTGCTACCACCTACCCCTCTCACACCTGCTGTCTTTTCTAGTCTTCTGATGTTAATGTCTGTGAAAGCGAAGCAGAGATATAGGGCAGGAAAAAGGCTTAATTTCCTCAACCAGCCTAGAAACCATTAGAAGAATGGTATTGCGTTGTATCTTCCATCAATGACCACTCAGCATTTAGCACAATGCTGTCCATTCTGCAAACTCCCAGTAAATACAAGTGAACTGAGGGTGGAAGCCCAGTGCTGTGTGCACTGATATACTTGCTTCTATGGGATTTGTCTCCACTGGACTAATAAATAAAGGGGTCTTTCCAGCCCCTTTCTGCTGCTCATGGAGTGCACACAATTGAAATCAACTCTGGAGACCTAAAGTCATTAAAACATTCTTGGCCCCAGTGCCAGCCTGACCCCGCCCCAACATGCGACAGTGCAGTGAGTGTACTTGTTTCTTCTTCTTTTCACGGACTGCCAGATGTTGACTCATTGTGTCCCAGAATAAGGACAATAATATCCCTTTTCTGGTTTTCACACCACCCCAGCACCCATTGATGAAAGAATCGACAGTTGCAGAACTGCTACTATGAACTAAGAGGGATGTGTCCACCAATGATCAAATAAAGGAAAGCAGTGATGGATGCCCGGATTGAGGAGGGAGAGAAAGTTCTAGACCTGGAGATGGAGGGAGCCTCCTGTCTTCCCAGAACTCACAGAGCACCCTGGGACAGAGCTCCTTCCAAAAAGAGAGTTGTAACTTGATAGCAGTTGCACTGTAGACATTTGTGACATGGCATTTATAATAATAACATTAAAAAATAAAATAAAATCAGTAAACATCATAAATGAAAAAAATTAAAGGTGTGAGAGCCTCCCTGGATAGGCCTATAATCATTTTTCATTTTTATTTATTTATTTTTTATTTTTTTTAAATTGGCTCTGAGACCTTATTTCCCATCACCAGGGACAGCACTGGTCTCCATCTCCAGGGGTGTACTGAGACGCCCACTGAACAGCCTCATCAATGGGCTGCCACACGCCTTGGAACATGCCAGTGGGATTGCTTGAAACGTCATACCCAGGGCAAAGGTTCTTGGCACCCAGGCCTGGAGGGAGAAGGGTGTAGGCAGGAATGGTTCTGAAGAATGCGTGCTGGATTCACCACCTATCAATCAGAGATGACATCGTGTATGACATGTTTAGCAAGGAGAGGACTATTTCGAAGGGTAGGGATGGGGGAGGCAGAAGCCAAGGGTTGATGGTAGAAATCAAGGCCACGGCTTTCTGCTCCTTGTGTTTGAGTCTGCTACAGCCACAGCCCTGTGGCTGAGGTCTGCGTGGGGGACAGTTTTATCCACTTCATATGCCGATGGCCTGCCTGTAAGAAGTAGCAGGTAAGATGGCAGTTTTCAGTGATTCAGGATAACGAAAGAGACAGAAATGCAGGGAGCCCGCACTGCATGGCGGCATCCACAAGGCCCACGTGTGGCACAGGCAGGTGTGGCTGGCATTGTGCCTCCCGCCAGCCCTGACCCCAGCAAGGCAGCTGGATTTCTCCCAGGTTCCTGAAGCTGACCCACCCCACTCTTCAAAAGGGTCAACTGCACTGTTACGCCAGGTGGGGCCACTGGGAAGACCGCCCGCCACCACGCGGGAAATCCCTCACCCCTTCTCCCAGGCCCACCTGGGAAGCCACTTCCCTGCAATCCTTCAGACCCTTCTAAGACCAGGAAGGGGATGGACCCTCCCACACACTCTGCAGGAGACCCTCCCACACACTCTGCCTTAAAATAGGAGTGACAGAGTCCTCAGATAATCTTCCTGGGACCCATCCAAGTTAGGCCCCCTAGAAACAGACTTCTGTTTTCTGTACCAGGAAAGCTGCTGCTCCACAGCACTTTTAAGGAGAAGAGAGAAGGTGGAAGGGGCTGGGCACATCCAGGAGTGGGGACTGAGAAGCCAGCTCCTTCCAAAGCCTCAGGTTCATCTTGGACCAGAAAGGTGTACGGTTTTTTTTTTTCTGGTTGAAACTGGTTATTTTCTGAACTTTTCCGTAGGAATGATACACCGTTATGTGCCGTGGAATAATAAAATAGTGTTATAAATAGTGGGAGGGAGGTATTTTCCTTTTTTTTTTTTGTAAAGTAAATAGTGCCCATTTCCATAAAGAATGTGAGGGGCACAGACTCAGTGAAACCATTTTACCTTGCCACCCAGGTAAAAAGACAAGGGCCAATTAAGGTGGAAGAGATACATGACGATAGAAAACCAGGTCAAGGTAAGCGCCACTCTGAGGCTTCCGGCAACCAAAGCAAAAAATGATAATAAAGTTGGGGGCAAGGGGCAGTGATGGATTTGACGGAAATCTCTCTATTCTCATGTTTTCTCAGAATGGCCTGGGAGGTTTCTTCTTACCAAGCAGATACATTTCTCAACACTAGCCTCCAGGAAGAAGCTGTGCTGTGGGTGTTGACATGGGAGACTGCTAGTCGGCCCTTGGTTGATTTTACAGAAATGCAGCAAGGGCCCACAGAGGGTTAGTGCTCCAAACACGCATCTTGGCAGGATGACTTTTGGATGTGCCTTGGCACAGGACTAAAGCCAAGACTCTCTGATGGGGTCTGCTCATCCTTCTAGGTCTTCTTGAATCTCAGCCTAACATCATCAGGAGCTGGAGGACACCGAAATAAGACTATGGAAAGGATGGAAAAGGAGGAAAGAAAGGATGTCACCAGTGGCTTCCGGAAGTATGGGATTCTGTGGAGTGAGAGTAAGGCCAACCAGGAACCCCATACTGCAGAAACAGAGACAGGCAGATCGGAGACACTAAATCATACCATGAATCCTGCACTCCCCCAAATCTGGAGTGTGTCATTTTCACAGTTCAGGGCAGAATTCTGGCTTCCAGGTGATGACCGAGTCCCATCTCCATAAGGAATACAAGCCTCAGGCCATTTGAACTCTATTGAGCAGTGATGGTTACAAGGACAGTGAGTGCACTGTGTTGAATGGTGTCGCCTAAATTCATGTCTACCCGGACCTCAGAATGTGAGTTTATTTGGAAATGGAATTTGATATGGCTTGGATCTGTGTCCCCACTCAAATCTCTCATGTGGAATTGCAATCCCCAGTGTTGGAGGTGGGGCCTGTTAGGAGGTGATTAGATCATGGGGGAGGAATTCTCATGAATGGTTTAGCACCAGCCCCTCAGTGCTCTTCTCATGATACTGAGTGAGTGAGTTACCACGAGTTGTTCTAAAATTGTGTAGCATCTCCCCTTTCTCTCTCTAGGTCCTGCTCTTGCCATGTAAGATGCCTACTCCTGCTTTGCCTTCCACCTTGAGGCCCCCCGAGAAGCAGAGGCTGCCATGCTTCCTGTATAGCCTGTGAAGCCGTGAGCCAATTAAACCTCTTTTCTTTATAAATTACCTAGTCTCAGGTGTTCCTTTAAAGCAATGCAAGAATTGACTGATACTGGGTCTTTGCAGATGCAACTAGCTAAGATGAGGTTGTACTGGAGTGTATGGGGCCTAAATCCAATGGCTGGTGTTCTTTATAAGAAGATCATACAGAGACAGAGGCAGAAATGGGAAAGATGTATCTATAAGCCATGGATCATGAAGATGACAGCCAGCAGAAGCCAGGAGAGAACAAGGAAGGATTCTCCCTTCAGTCCTCTGGAAGGAAGCAACCTTGCCAATACCTTGATTTCAGACTTTCAGCCCCTGGAATTGCAAGGGAAAAAATTTCTGAGTTTGAAAACACCCAGTTTGTGGACTTTGTCCTGACAGTCTTAGGGAACCAAGTAATCAATTGCACTTTCTACTCCCTCAAACTAACAGAATGCAACGCCATGCCAGCCACTATGACATTTATGACTAATTCTAACAATTATTTCCTAAAGAAGTCTATCAAAATTGGTACTTTCATCATTTTTCCCTAAAGCAACAAATTCTGCCATTCAACTCTTAAAGAACATGGGCATATGTCCCCGGGTGTCCCAAGTCTGTGGGTGCAGAAGAAGGTTTTTAGGTCAACGTGGGACCTAATGGGAGAGAGAAGACCTGAGCCTCTCTGTCTCCCCAGACCATCTCTAGCTCTGGGCTATCTCTAGCTCTGTCTCTGCCGGGTGCTTCTGCAGGTCCCTGGGCAGTGTCCCACGTGACTTCTGAAACAGGTGACCACCTGGCTTCTTACTGAGGGTGCTTCTGCTGTGTATGGGGGCACTTGTTTACGCCCTGGCTCTCGCTGCCCGCACTCCCCAGAGGCCAGTCTCCAGAGTTGCAGATTCACACTGGGTCCTGTGCATTCTCAACTTTCCTTTTGTCTTTACAGCCACTGCACACTAAAAAGATAAAGAGAATACAAGCCCAAAACACCTTTTCTTCTTCAGTTAAAATTCAAGCAAACGAATTCAGGCAAGTCATCCTTACAGGTGCCACCTTCCCGCATCTCCACGAGAAGAGGATTGGGTGTCCCAGCAGGGTGTGGGTGGAAGCCCTGCTCCATTCACATTCCAGCGGGTCCTGCCCGAACGCTCCCTTCCCTGGCCCGTGCAGGTTACTGTGGGTCACAGCAGGTGAAGCTCAGACTTTGCATAAGAAAGGAAAGACTTTATTTCTAGAACTTTCATCAGCTGAGTGAGTGAAATCAAAGCCCCCATCATTGGCCCTTGATCCTAAATGAGCCAGAGTCAGAAAAAAGGATCCTCAGATTCTTGTGTGGCTATCAGCCTGCACAGAGGTCCCCAAACTCCACAGCATGTGCCAGAGCCCAGGGAGGAGGACGCAGCAGGAATGGCAGGGAAATGCATTGCCACATGCTCAGTGTAAAAAGTCACCCATGTTGGAGGAAGGTAAAGTTTTCTGTGAGATGACGGAGGGCGGTTTTGGCTGAGGAGAGCACACAGCATCAGATAACACCCAGCATGGAGCTCCTGCTCATGATGGGAAGACAGTCAGCCAACTTCAGAGCATCCCATCAGCAGTCACTACTCATAGGACCAAGGTCAGGCTGCCATCAGCAGACTGCGTGTTTTCAGGTGGCTGGAAGGGGCCCATCCACGAGCTTGCTGGCAGTTCTGACAGTTGAATCAGGGCTGCCTGTATGAGGCTCAGAGATGGGGAAAATGTGCCTGACACCTTTCTTTTTCCATGGTGAGGGTCTTCCCTGCTGGGCAGGGAGGAGGAAAACATAAGCTTGTCCCCACAGAATTCTTCCTCAGTGGGATGATTCAGGATCTTTGTGAGAAATGCTCACAATTTTGAAATTCTGGCTTCTCTTCTCCCTTCTACACATCATGGGGTTGAGGGGACAGCCCGTGTGTGTGCACGTCAAGGTGGGGTGACTGTGCAGTCCACCCTACTCCCCGCTGCAGAAAGACTCCCAGGCCTGTCCCTGCTCTGATGTCTGCTGTTAAGTCTTTGCCTTGCTAAAGTCTGTGACCCCAGATTTTCTTTTCTTTTCTTTTTATTTATTTATCTATTTATTAATTATTTTTTTTTTTATTTTTTGCTATTTTCAACTCCAGGCTTCTATTGACCAGCTGACCCTCTCCCCATATCTCTAAGGCATTATCCACTAGGGCTTTGGGACCTTCAGGGTCCCCTGTGTCCCCTGCATGGCCAGAAGGGATCCAGGAGTCCTGCCACTGGCTCCCTCCGTAGCCAGCTGCCCCACCCTGCCAGGCAGCCCCTGTGCACCAAGTTGGTTGTCAACTTCTAGAGGCCAAAAGCCCTCCCCAGGGAGGGCCAGCACAGCGGGACACACTGGCCACATTCTAGCCGGTCACCACACCTGCGTGCTAGGCCCAGGGACAGGGAGTTGCCAGGATCCTAACCCTGACACCCTCACTACACTGGATCTACTGCACCCAGAACGCCCCTCCCACCCAGATAGGAAGCACTTCCTTTCCTTCCTGGGTGATAAGGAATTTCTGTACCCTACATCCTGAGACGATTCCACCCCAGGCTTATGGAAAAGTTCCATGATCTCATCCAGCAGGCCCAGCCCTTTGCGTGGCAACTAAAGGAATTTAGTAAATCCTTCTCTCTCCCAACCTAGCATGGCTTTCAAAACCTTTGCTTGCTAGGGACTCACAAATCCTATTTGCCAGTCAAAACTGAAAAATGACTTTGTTTTCCTAGCCGGTCTATGCTGGCCCTTCCCTTGGAACACTAAAACCCACTCCCCCCAAGGCAAGGAGCCCGAGGACAGCACGATTTATAGGTTATGAAAATTCATTTGAAAATATGTTTTAAAATATTATCCCCATTACGTGGGAGGATGAAGGTGTTAGTGAGTCATGCCCGGCATCTTCTGTGGAGTCAGGCAAAGCCTCGAGACACTTTTATTCCTGGGGTTGATTTTATGCCCTTGGTCTACGCTGAGAGTTTGTGATGGAACCACAGTCTGGTACCCAGTAAAGGTGAGCCCATGGAAGCTGGGGCGTGGATGACCGGAGAAAGTGTGGGTGAGGGGAAGGAGGAACAGATAGGGCACTCCTCAATGTCCAGAGACACCTAGAACTATGCAAAAGCATGCTTTGGTGAAGAGGTTCAGCAGGGTCCTGCCCTGTTTCTCTGCCTCTGGGAACATGGGCCATCCTGGTGGACGCAGGCCCTCAGTGCCATCCTGGCACCCTGTCAGCCCTGGATTGTGGACAGCGCATATGCTGAGGAGCTCAGTCCCCACAGAGAGAGGAGCACACGCCACTGGGTGATGGTATCGTTCCAGAGGCTCCCAGAAGTATACAGCTTTCCAGCATTAAAAAATGCATTTTAAAAGTTAAATGTCAAGAAAAAAAAAGAGAGTAAGTTAAAAAAAACCTTCTGTGTTTACAAGACCAAGAGCTGCATTTTTTAAAAAAGAAGACACGTGCTCAGACACACAGAAGTGAAGCCCTTCTGTCTAGAACATTTGAAAACAATGAGCAGCCTGTGCCGTGTTGCTTCACTTACTATGTGTTATTGAAATAACTTTGGGTAAGGTTTGCACCTACAGACTATGGCACAATTTAATTGTTCTTAGTATCATTGGTTTTCTTCTTACTAAATGAAGTTGCGTCATTTATTTGGAAGTTCTGCACGTGACAGGACGTTTCAGAATGGATTTCCTTTATAATAATGGTATCTTCATCGCGTTGGGTCCCTAGAATATCATTTTTCAACAACGAACAGCAACTCTGATTTCCTGGAGTGGGAGTTTTCATTTCTCTAACACATCACCGAGGCCTAGTGGCCATGCATCTGTGGAAATGCAGTGTCTTCCGTAAGGGATTTGACATCTGTGAAGCTCCAAGCCAGAGGGGGTTAAACTAGACAAAGTTACTTGTCCCTTTCAACAGAACAAAGGCCCGGGAGGCCTGAAAATGTAATCTGCAGCCTCCCCCGGCTGCGGGACTGCCAGCGCTGCATCTTCACAACCAGTGCCGCCGGCCGGGCTCTTCCGCTCTCGGAATTCAGAAAGCTACAACTAAAAATATTCATCTGCTAAATATCCTTGGGTAGGCTCTTATTTTTTATTTTTTATTTTTTTTTTAGTCTTTGTCTTTATTTTCCTTTTTCTTTTTTATTTTGTTGTTGTCGTCATGGGAGCTTGTCAAGAAGAAAGAAAAAGCACAGCACAGGTGTCCTTGATCCTGCAGATTCACCAGCATGGTGGGATGGAAAAACAAGCCCGTGGCCAATGAAACCAGCCACTGGCAAACAGGGAGGATGTGGCTCTGACGGCCTGGCAAGTGGGGTTCAGCTCCACAGGGACCTCAGTTGTTTGTCCCCCATCTGTCTGTACTACTCCAATCCATGACCCCTCTTCTGGCCAGCCCTGCCGTTTTCCGAAAGCTGCACCTTCAGCCTGCCTTCAGTGCTGCTGGGACTCCGCCTGGGGACTTGTAATGTCCCAAGATCATGGGTGGAGTCAAGGCTGGCGGGGTGCCGTCCCTGCTGACCTGTGGTTCTCACCATGACCACCTCTGCCCTCTCTGCCCTGCCATGCCCAGTGGGTCCTTGAAAGACAGCACTGCCAGGGCCACCTGCTGGTTTGGGCCCCCACCTCCCAGTAATGGGAGAGCTGCTCCGTGACCTTCTGGGACCACCTGATTAGGGTCAGAGCATTTGCCTTACACTTGGCCTCAGTGACCCTCGTTGCTCTGGCTAGAGTGTCACACGCGCCTCTCACCGTCACAAGCTTTTCATCCTTTTTCCCCCACTTTGCCCCTGGTGTGACTATTTTGGCCAGCCCCTTTCTCTCTCCCTGGATCTCTGCATGGTGTGGGGGCTCCGCCAGCAGCAGAGCTGTTTCTGCCCAGGAAGCCTAATTAATTAGTCCACCAATTAGCAGCAAAAAGCAAATCCCTTGCTTGAGTCCTAGTTTACGTGTTTTTTCTCCTGAGACCATCCCTGACTGTGAAAATCAGAGGCCATGCGATCCAGCAGGGGTCACCGATGACGAGAACCTTTCCAGAGGGCTCTGGGCTACACTACTTATGTTTCTGCTTGTTGCACCACTTCCAAGGCCATTTATGCTCCCTTCACAAACACAGCCTCTGCCTCCTGCGGCTGAACTTGCTTCTTGTTTTTGATGAGGACAGTTCTGACCTATAGGCAATGGCCTCTTGTGTTCCTTAGAAACCTTTCTCAGGTTGTGGCCCACTTGTAGGTTCGTTAGCCACTTAGTGACAAATGCCGCTCTTAGGGCATCCCTGGATGAGTGGTGAGGTCACTGGCTCGGCTCAGGCATGAGATGATGAAGACAGAGGGGGACTCTGGGCTGGTAAGGAGCCAGGAGGATCTCAGCCAGGCCCAGGCTACCAGAACAGTCAGGAAGCCTCCTACACAGGCCAGGGTTCAGGGGCAGGCTGAGGGCTTCGTTGTGTGGATGGCACTGGGAGAAAGGCCGCTGTGTGGTCTCATCGCAGCCCCTCATCAGAGAATGTTTCAAATAAGAAGCCTTCCCCAAGCACTGCCAGGCAGTGCCAGCTGGTCTGAAAGGGTCCACCGGAGCCATGCATGGCTTTGTTTAAACAAGCTTCATGGACACAGGTGTTCCAATCGTTTTAGGAGGTCTGGGGCTGGAGATGGGAATATTCTCAATCTGTGCCTGAACAAACGCCAGGATATAGGTCAATAGGCAGCCTCATCACTACACCAAAAACCAAAAACTAGCTGCAGTTTGTTTCCTGCAAACTGCAAATTGAAAATATAGCTTGTTTTTCCCTGTAAATTGTTGGAGTCAGGCAAAGGTTATTTCCAGAATGACGAGGAAAAAACTCGTAAGCAATTTATGGGACATGTGGACATCACTTAATCACTGTTTTTGATGCAGTGGGTTGTTGATATATCGCTCACAGTGTTTCCTGTTAAGGCACCAATGTGGGAAGAATAAAGCGGCTTCTGTTAAGAATCTTGCCCAGGCCAGGTGTGGTGGCTCATGTGGGAGGATCACTTGAGGCTGGGGGTTCAAGGTCAGCCTCAGTAACATAGAAAGACCTCATCTCTACCAAAAAAAAAAAAAAGCCAAGTGTGCTGACTCATGCTTGTAGTCCCAACTACTTAGGAGGCTGAGATGAGAGGATCCCTTGAGCCCAGGAGCTTGAGGTTGCAGTGAGCTGTGATTGAGCCACGGTACCACTCCAGCCTGGATGACAGAGCGAGACTCCATCTTAAAAAAAAAAAAAAAAAACTTTGCCCAGATGTTTGTCATTTGTCTCTGGGGATGACCATATCTGGGTTGGGTGGGTTGAATGTCAGAAGCTGATTGTGATGGTTGGATTCCATAGGGAGAGAAACCAAGTTATTGCAACTTTATATGCATCCAGATGAAAGACGGTAATAATAATGGCTTACTGTAAAATGAAAACAACACTAATGATTGTATTCATTAGCAAAATGATATTTGCTGGACTAGCATTAGCAGTTACCGAATTGCAGGTGATAATAGGAATGTGAAATTAATTTCATTGAAGGAATTGAAGAATGATTTATTTACAGTGAATATCCATTCTATTTGAAACTTCACTGACTCCATTAAAAAATATAGCTGTATTCTTCTTAGAATGTGGAGCTCAAAAAACTAACAGTTTGAAATCTCATCGTTTTATGCTTTTAAAAGGAGCATACTTCCTTCTTATCTCCCCCTTAGTGGACACAGAGGTGTCACTTCAACTCTCGAATGAGGATATTTTGTTAAAGTATGAGAAGTGATAGTTTAGGTTATGTGACTTCATCCTGTTTTGATTGGCCTAATGATATTATATAGTTGTTTTTATGTTACTAGGGTATAATTTATAAAAAGAAAAGTGAGTAAATTTTTTTTTTTTTTTTTTTTTTTTTTTTTTTTTTTTTGAGACGGAGTCTCGCTCTGTCACCCAGGCTGGAGTGCAGTGGCTGATCTCAGCTCACTGCAAGCTCCACCTCCCGGGTTCCCGCCATTCTCCTGCCTCAGCCTCCCGAGTAGCTGGGACTACAGGCGCCCGCCACCTCGCCCGGCTAATTTTTTTTGCATTTTTTAGTAGAGACGGGGTTTCACCGTGTTATCTAGGATGGTCTCCATCTCCTGAGCTCGTGATCCACCCGTCTCGGCCTCCCAAAGTGCTGGGATTACAGGCTTGAGCCACCGCGCCCGGCCGGAAAAGTGAGTAAATTTTAAGTGTAGAGTGTAATGGGTTTTTATCTAGGGATACACCTGTGTAACCATGGCCCAGATCAAGATATAGAACATTCCAGCACCCCCAAGAGAGCTCTCTGCCCCTTCCGGCGAACACCTGGCCCTCAGGGAACCACTATGCTGACCCCAACACTGTCGACTAGTTTGGCCTGAGATCCGGTTTATCTAAATGGAATCCTACCGTGTGTATTCTCTGAAGTCTGGCTTCCTTCCCTCAACATGGTATCTTTGAGAAACATCCATGCGTTGTCATGAATCAACACATGTGTGTTCTTTTTTTATTGTCTCATTTCAGTCTTTACATTTGTTTCCATTCTGTACAAGGTGGAATTTCTGACTTCTTGCCATTGAGTAACCTAAGGTGAACTGGTTCATTCTGATGAAATCGGGCCCATTCTATAAGGCAGTGTTGTGGCTGGGAAGGACAAGAGGACAGGGAGTCAGGAGATAGTCTGTCGTGGATGGGGGGCCTGGGGTGAGCCCCTTGGCTGCCCTGACTTTGGGGGACTGTCTATGAACAGTGACCAGGGGGGCTGCTCCATGGACTTCCTGGGGTCATGGGTCACGTGGATGATGAAGGGCCCTGAGGACCCCAGGGGGAGCTTTGCTGGTGTAGGTATCTTCAGGGAGCATGTCCTGCTGGGCCCTCCAATATTTACGCTCTGCGGTGGTGCCACGCGCCTCACTTACCATTGATTTTCTTTTTTAAAATCAGCTCCAAGCTCTGGTAGTAAACTTAACTTTCAATTTTTGCTGCAAGCATACGGTTCTCAGGCTCCATATCCCGACACACGACACACACAGAAACCCGCACTGTCCCGTTCGTTGATGCACTTCGGTGTCTCCTCAATGAACTCGTGTTTTCACTGAAGTTCTCTTGGGGACGTGAGCTCCAGCAGCCTTCTCTTCTGTATTTATTTATTTATTAGTTTGTTAAGTATGAGATTGTCCTCTTTTTCTTATTCATTGTTTTTTAAGGGTTTGAACTGATTATCTAAATAAACAGTGCTCTTAAAATGTTCCCTCAAGTGGAATCGCTAACCCCACATTGTATTTTTGTTAAAATAGTATAGGATCCTTCCCCCCTTGAAAAGCCCTTTTCATTCCACCTTTTCAGGAACTAGCCAAGAATGGACAGAGATTCAAAAGCCAAGTCCAGTCTCATTTCCAGAGGGAAATGGAAGAAGAAAGTATGTGCTCCACAGTGAATAGGTGCTAACAGCTTTAAGAACTGCCCCTCATGTATTAGCTGCAATCCAAAACTGCTTTTAAAACAGAAAATGCAGTTTAAAAGTCTACCTGGCCAGTTAAAAATCTGGAAGGGAAAATGACTTCAGCATGTGTCCCCAGAACTTTTCTCCCACTGTGGGAGATGTTGCAGTGGTGAAATATGACACCTATTATAAAAATAAAGCAATGCCATCTTTGATATATAGCCTTCCCCGATTCACGCTCATCATAAAAATCAAAGGGGCAAGCTAACACCGTAAATGAGGTCACTTGTACTTGCTGCAAAAGAAAAAGAGAAAAAAAAAGTGCACTCTGCCCCATGAGCATTTTGAAAGAACCCTTATCCTGGTGGCCTCCCCTGGTGCAGCTCCCAGGAAGGAGGACAGCTGGGAGCACGAGGGTGGATGTCTGGCTTGGCATCGGGTGGTGGGGGATGCAGCAGAGTAGCAACTTTGGTAGACAGCAGTGTGTCTGGTGCTCAGAGCACACAAGGGCCCTAACACAGGTACAGTCCTGCCTCCTTCCATCTGCCTGGAGGCTCCACAGGTGAGAGGGACCCCAGGTAAGGGACCATCCACCATTGCCTAATCACTCCTCTGGGGTCTCTTCTTTAGGGCAGGTTTGGTCTCCCACAGTCTCTATTACACAAGAAACTAGGAAAGACCGAGGGACTGCAATATCCCAGGACCTGTGAATACTATTGAGAGAAGGGTCTTTGCAGATATGACTAAGTGAAGGATATGGAGAAGAAATCAACCTGGACTTAGGCTGGACCCTAAATCCAATGGTAAGCATCCTAAGAAGTGAAAAGAGATGCAGATTTGGGACAGAGACACACAGAAGGGAAGGCCATGTGACCATGAAAATAGAGATGGGAGTGATGTAGCTATGAGCCAGGGAACACTAAAGATTACTAGAAGCCACCAGAAGCTAGAAGAGGGACGTGGGATAGACTACCCTCTAAGCCTCCAGGAGGAACCAAACTTGCTAGTACCTCGATTTGGATTCTGGCTTCCAGAATTCAGAGAGAATGCCTTTCTCTTGATTTAATCCACCCATCATTTGCTGTACAGCCACAGAAAACTAATATGATGAACACCCTAGACCACTAAAAGAGATGGGAATTTTAGGTCTGATTTGGAGTCAAATCCTAGTGAAGAGTGACCCCATTCTACAGCCACAGTGTCCTCACCTGTGCAATGCCTATTCGAATGCCTGCCTGAGGCTTGCTGTGCAGATTTAGGGAACTGTGCTCTACACAACACTGGCAACAAGCAGCAGAAGGGAGAGGCTGAGGAAAGACAGAGCTCAGCAGTTATCAGCTCGGTGTGGACAGACCCCAGCCTGGTTCTGTGGTTCCAAGACCTAACAGTAGTGGAATAACTTCAGGTCACTGGTATCAACAGAGAAGAAGGGAGAGCAGGGAGCCTTTGCACATTAAGGGCTGAAAAAGGATTGTGCCAGATATTTGTCAACATAAATATATTTTATCCTCACAACAAGCCTAAAAGGCCATTGTCATTCCCTCCAGGTTAGAGATGAGGAAGCTGAGCTCAGACAGGTGAACCATTGGCTAAGACCTCAGCAGATGAGTGGGAAGAGCCTACTTCCCGGGTATCAACTCTATGGGCTGTGTAGTGCCACCTCCAGGAAGTGAGAATCTACAGTGTCATTGTGCAGCTTCATTACACTGGGCTGATATCACCTGGAGCTTGTGCTCTTTCCTAGTGGGTGCGGTTTGAAGTTTGCCTTTAGCTTTACTCAAGCTGTGGAGTATGAAGGGTGGAGGCAGAGCCTGCAGCAGATAGATGTTCAGCTCTCAGATGGGATGACTGAGGAAACCTTTCAGTCATTTATGATTGTGCACAAATAATGTGTGCAAATGGATCTTTTCTGATCACTGGGAAATGTTCCTAAGGGCCCATATAAGGTAAAGGCCATAAAATCCTACATTAAAAATATATAAATAAGACTCTTGGAGACACTGGCACGTTTCCTCCAAGGTTAGTTGGACAGGCTTTGCTCGTGATCCTTCAAGCCACGATATGAAACACCCGGGGCTGGTAGGAAGACCAGCCCACACTCACTGACAGGTAAGTTATGATTGTGACAATCGTTTGGTTTTTTTACATGTCTACTGACCTAACCAAACATTTTATGCATTTTTGAGCATTGGTTTACTTAACCCAGTTTTAAGAAAGGTATAAAAGAAAATCTGCAGAGGCCAGGCGTGGTGGCTCATGTCTGTAATCCCAGCACTTTGGGAGACCGACGGGGGTAGATCATGAGGTCAGGAGATCAAGACCCTCCTAGTTAACACAGAAACCTATCTCTACTAAAAAATACAAAAAAATTAGCTGAGGGTGGTGGCGGGCGCCTGTAGTCGCAGCTACTCAGGAGGCTGTGGCAGGAGAATGATGTGAACCCGGGAGGTGGAGCTTGCAGTGAGCCGAAATGGCACCAATGCACGCCAGCCTGGGTGACAGAGCGAGACTCCATCTCAAAAAAAAAAAAAAAGAAAACCTACAGAAAGATTCGGAACTGAGGCGCACATTGGAGTCATCATGGAATCACTTGGAAGATTCTGTGCCCCAGAACAGAATGCTGGTCTCAGGTCTGGGGGAGTTCCCAGCATTAGTGCATTGGCTGTGTAGCCAGGGCTGAAAACCACAAGCCATGAAAGTAACCGTATTAATCTTTTCTCACACTGCTAGTAAAGATGGACCCAAGACTAGGTAATTTATAGAGGAAAGAGGTTTAATAGATCCACAGTTCAGCATGGCTGGGGAGGCTTCAGGAAACTTACAATCATGGTAGAAGGGGAAGCAGACACATCCTTCTTCACATGGCAGCAGGAGACAGAGTGCCCAGCGAAGGGGGATGCCCCTTATAAAACCATCCGATCTCATGAGAACTCACTCACTATCACAAGGACTGGATGGGAGAAACTGCTCCCAAGATTCAATTATCTCCACCTAATCCCTCCCATGATACCTAGGGATTATGGGAACTACAATTCAAGAAGAGATTTGGGTGGGGACACAACCAAACCATATGGGTAACATACACCTCAGTTCAGGAAAACAGGGAAAGAACTTTGAAGAAAGGAAGGAAGAAATGAGTGAGTGAAACACTGTCAGACACCCATTCAAAATATTGAATTAAAAAGATCAACATGGTGTAACCTGTGTGGAAGGAGCACAAGGCAGAAACCAGAGATTAATTGTAAGCACCGTGAAACAGGGAGGTACTTCCAGGGAAGCCATGGAAACCAGACATGAAAATGACTTTTTTCATGGTTAAAAGGAGATGCCTCTCTCCAGGCGACCCTCTTCCATGACCCCAAACAGGCATTGGGATGGTCTTGATAGAATTGGCTTAAACCTTCTGGAACTTTCCACTGGTCACCCATGTTACTCCCTTGAGAGTTAAATTGCTGGACTCATTAAACTCGATATCTAAGATGAAAGGTGTCATTGACTGAGTTTCCAAATAAATCAGTGCATTAATATTTTATTAGTAATGATTAAAATCTTCTAAAACAACCTGATAATCCTGGATATGGCCATATATCAGGCAACAAAATGGTAAGAAATTATTGAGCTCTGACTGAATATTGACAAATAAAGTCTCCAATGACCTGGTGATTCTAAGATGGCTCTGAGCCTGGATTCTAAGTCCTGGCCTTATTAAGAACCTAAGAAATTGTCAACCCCCAAAGAAGACAGATGGGTCAGGACGAGGTGACCCAAAGGTCCCTATCTGGTGCAACCAGACTGATCAGTGCTTTGCAGGGCAGGGTTCACTAGAGCCGAGGTCCCTGTCCAGTCCTAGCTGCCCCTCCCTTTCCCAGGCCCTGCAGCCTCCCTGCCGACCCAGGCCCCTCACCCAGCACCACGCCAGCATCCAGTAGTGGAACACACTCCTGAGGCACTCTCCCATCAACCTGCCTTTCTTTCATCTGCCACCACAATAGAAAGTCTCATTTCAGTGAAATGAGAGCCACAGGCCTGGTTTTCCATGCGCAATGCGATCCTACCTCAGCCTCATCTTTCCAAGGCCTGATCACATCTTCTAGTTCTTGCTGGCCCGATTCACAGGCGAAGGGCTGCATTTCTAGGTTTTAGCTGGGAATGTGAGCAAAAGACCAGCAGCTGGAAGTCTGCCTTTGAAATGCTTCCAGCCAGACCAGAGGAGGAAATATTGGATTCTTCACCAGAAACCTGTTTTTATCCACTATGAAATTCAAGTCCAAAGTCAGGCTTCCAAGGATTTAGAGACATGCCCCTGTAGCATCTGAGTCATGGGAATTTAGGAAACTCCAGGTCTATCCTGAAATCTTGAGACTAGTCTCTCTCCTAAACAGCTACATTCATCAGGCATTTTCATGGAATAACAGGTACTGGTTTTGTTCTAAATATCAACAATAACAGTATAAAACACAATCTTAGGGTAGCACAAGCTTTATCAATTACCAAGGAAGCCAGCTTCAGTTTCTCTAGAAATGCTGTATCTCAATATCTTTAAAAAAGACATGTGCACCTCTGCCATCTCAAAGTTACACAACACACTTAAAATATCATAGGATTTTAATGGGAAAACAGGAAACAATAGTTTCCTACATAGCATGTTGTTTATTTTTTATTTTCCCATTAAAATCCTACAGTATCTTTCAACATCTTCACCGTAATCACAGGCAGCCCGACCGTGGGCTCACCCGAGGCCTCACTGGGGGCTGCTGGGAGCCATGGCAGGCCTGCACGGCTGCTCTTTAAGAGGATGGGACTCAGGCTCTCTGGCTGCCTCTCCCTGGGACCTGCTGGTTGCTGTCACTTTCCTTTTGCTCTTTTTGTCACTAACTTTGCTTAATGACCTTGTTCTCTGGGACTTACCATTTCTCCAGTGGAGAAACAGGCCCAGCTCTCCAAGGCTGGAGTTGGGGGAATTTGCTCTCTGGCTAAGACCCCAGAGTGCGGGGGCAGAACCACGTGGGCTGTGATGGGACCGAATGTTCAGTCCATTTTTTTTTTTCTAAATGGATGTTCAATATTTTAAGTGGCACATCAGTTACTCTGGGGTGTTCTTACCCGGTTCACTCCATCAGCTTCAATAAATGCCAAATTAAAAAGAAAGAAAAAAAAGAAGAAGAAAGAACTAGCATGCTCTTCAGTGTGTGTGCGTGTGTGTGCGTGTGTGTGTGTGTGCGTGTGTGCATGTGTGTGGCACAGAATTCAAACTTGGGAGTAAGAAACAAAAGGAATTAACAGACTGGGCTTGGTGGCTCAAGCCTGTAATCCCAGCACTTTGGGAGGCTGAGGCAGGCAGATCACCTGAGGTCAGGAGTTTGAGAACAGCCTGACCAACATGGTGAAATCCTGTCTCTACTAAAAGTAAAAAAATTAGCCGGATGTCTTGGTGGGCGCCTGTAATCCCAGCTACTCAGGAGGCCGAGGCAGGAGAATTGCTTGAACCAGGGAGGTTGCAGTGAGCGATTGCACCACTGCATTCCAGCCTGGGAAACAAGAATGAAAACTCGTCTCAAAAAAAAAAGGAATCAACAAAGCAAAGAAGCAGAAAGCAGGTGGGAAGAGGTGAAGGCCGGCTGGCAGCACTTTCCCCAGACATGGCGGTCTTCACCGCTTCTTTCAGCCTCTGGATGACCATGGAAGGACTCTTTGGAGTCCTTCCATTGTACCACCCCATCCCTTGGCTCTGCTTTCTTATTTTCTGTGCCTTTTTGGTAGAATGAATAATGCCCCCCACCCACCTCACAAAAGGCATGGACAGCCTATCCCTCAAACCCACCCTCTTACATTGCCACAGGGACTTTGCAGATGTGATTAAGTTAACGATCACGTGATGGGGGTCTAGATGGGCCCAATGTCGTCACAAGGGTCCTGATAAAATAGAGGTCTTTTTTGTAATAACAGTCTCAAGAAACTTATACATTTCCCCTGCGCTCTGTTCTTCAAAGTCCTGCACCTGACCACTGGCTCACCGGAGAGTTAAAGTGGTCGGAGCTGTGTAGACCACATAGGCCACAGTGACCAGGTGATGACGTCATCTGTGCAGGGGCAGTGGCTGCGTGATGACGTCATCTTTGTTGAAGGTGGGTTCTCAGTGCCCCTGAAGCCAGGCTGGGCACAGTTTCCCTGACTTGGTCAGCCTGGCATCTACCCCATCTTAATCCTGTAAAAAGTGTAAAAGAAAGTTCTAGAGCCATTTCTGCCTTCAAGAAACTTCCTATCTTGGCTGAAGAAATAAAACTTCCATGTGAGAATGAGAGTGGCCCAGAGGGGTGCTAAGTGAGAAGACCGACATCACACAGACATCACACAGGCCCTGTGCGGCTCAGTCCCACAACTCATAGTTTGCCTCGGGGGAGAGAGAGGGGCTTGCAGCTGTGCTCTCACTGCAGGGACAGCAACCTCCACCCTCCGACTAATCCCTGACATGAAGAGGTTCCCTGCCAGCTGCAATGCCTGCACCCCCTCCCACACTGCCCTCCTTACTTTCATGGCCTGGGATATGGCATGGAAGACAAGGAGGGAGGCAGGCCTCAGTCCGAGAATGTCCAAATGTCCGTGCCCCAGACTGGGCTGTCTGAGTTCCTTCAGCAATTGGGGCCTTTCTGACTTTTCCAAAAGGAATCCCTGGGGAAGGAAAGCATTTTCTCAACCAGGACTAAACAGCCTCTCCAAGAGCCGTCTGCTCACATTTTCAGAGAAAGACCTGCTCCCTGCCAAGAGGGCAGAAAGGAATGGTGAGTTAATGGATTTCATCACATCTAGGTCCTCTTGGGGTTAGAACATGTGAGTGTGTGCCCCCTGATAGGGATCTGCGTGCAGGAACAACCATCCAGGGCAACTCTGTCCATCGGGCAGTGTTTTCCATTTGAGAGCAGCATGCAAAGCTGTGGGAAAGGCCAAGGCGGAGCTCCTGCTCCTTCCAAGTGTCTGATACCCACCCTTATTACCCTCTGCTTAGAGCTATTCAGCCAAAACATCCTCGATGATCCATTATTTCTAGATTCCATTGTGTTTCCATTTTTTTTCTCCCAAGATGGTGTCCATCTTACTAATATCCACTCTCCTCACTGCTTTCCTGATGAACGCAGGTCTAATTGCTGGACTTCTGCCCTTTCTGTCTTCGGCTCAGTCACCAGCTTAGGTTTGCTGGCCAACTCTGGGACCTGTTGGAGGGTGGGGTCGATGGCATCCTGCATTGGTTCCTGGGTAAGGCTGCCATCTGGATGGCAAGGCCAGATCTCCAAGACAGCACTGGATCAATGGAAAAGGAAGGAGAGACAAGCCAACAGAAGGAACCAAGCCAAGCTCAGGTCAGAGAGAGCAGCCATGGCATCAAAAACGAAACACATCTGCTTTGCCTGCTTTGTCTGTCCCAGTTCCTGGGAAATCACAACCACAGGAGATCTTCATTCTCATACCAAAAATGCACCAAGAGGCAGCAGAGGACAGCCATACCCAAACTGCCTGGAAAAGGGAAGCACAAGTAATGACTTGCAGGCCCCTCCATCCCCAAAGCCCCCAGTTCTCAGGGCAGGAAGGTCATGCCTGCAGCCCACCGGGACACCTCCTGGGGGGGACCCGTGCCTCAGGTTAGAGCCTACAGTGGGCTGTCTCCAAAAACACAGCCATGACTTTTTTCAGATCAGCCATGAACTCTGGATATCCAAGATCCTCACATCACTACAGCACCCGGAGAAAGCTCATTTGACCCCATTACAGATTCCTCTCCATCAGCTTTGGCAATGCAAGAGGCAAGGCTGATTATCCTGGGACATGCTCTGCACACCGGGCATTAGGAATGAACATTTAGCATTCATCCTTTGATGTTTTCCAAATGGCCTACACAGGGGCTGTCAGCACGAAGAATTATTTTATTACATTTTCAGCTGTAACTGAAATCTCGTTTGGAGCCACCGTTTGGATGTTAAAACAGCATAGACTGATTTTCTGTAACTGAAGGACAAATTGATCCCAGCAAATGCAGCGGGAGGAGGCATGGTGAGGGCAGGCAGGGAAGGTAGGAGGACAGCGGCTACAGCAGACAGCGCCACGCATGTGGCTGCCTGCAGGGCAGACCAGGGCAGGTCCCTGAGTCTAGCCCAGTGTGCCCCCTCAAAAGTGATTTCCAGGGAAGTCTTTTTCCCCTGTCCAGACCTCAGATTGTCTGTTTGTAAAACGAGGGCTCCAGATTCAGATCCGGTCTCTAAGACAAAGAGACGGGCTTTCAATGAGCACAGACTCAGGTCTCCAGAGCTGCAGCCAAATATTTGGGTCTAAAAACAACCATGTTAAGCCTTCTGAGAGGGTCTGTGCAAAGCCTCAGACATGTGGGGTCATGGGAAACCTATTCACCCTTCCTGGGCTTGTCAGAATATTTCAAGTAAGTCTAGAGAGAAGTCCTTGCTCTTCCCAAACATAGTTTTGGGTGTTTTGTTAAGAAAAGGCCAAGAATGAGACCAGAAGCTGGGCCGTTCCTTGGAGTGTCCATGCGTGTATGTGTGTGTGAGCGTGTGCACGTGTGTCCATGTGTGCCTGTGCACGTGCGCATTGGCTGTTTGCACACGGAATGCATGCATGTGGGCATGTTGCCCCACTCTCAGGCCCCCTTCTGTGTTCTCAGGCTCCCCTGGGGATTTCAGCTGTGTCCACACTGCCCAAGCATCCCCTCTGTGGTCTGTCCATTGCCTGCTGCCAACTTGGTCAAGGACATCCACGGTCACTGTGCTGTTAAGAAACCCTGCCACTGGTAGGGTTCCTTTGAGGAAATGAAAAGAGAACCTGGTAGGAGTTCCTCTCCCCTCCCCAAGGACCAGCTTATTAAGATGTACGTGGACCTGGCACTCCACAAGCACCCAGAGGGCTCAGACAGAGCCATGAGCAGGCAGTCCCCTTGAGGATGCTGGGGTGTGGGGGTGCAGAAGGAGTTCTGTCCACAGGGATAAGGACGGATGGCCTGGTATGTCCCCGCCTGGTAAATCCCCACATGGAAGGAACACAGAAGCTGGGCTGGAGACAACCTAGAGGCCCCTGCTCGGTGCATCCCTTCTCCAGGTGAGACAGCAGCCTTCAGGGGAATTGTGGGCTGCTCCGGAAAACAGCAGTGAGGATGGAAGTGCCTGGGCAGGGAGAGGGGAGGGGAGGGGAGGAGGAAATAGTGGGGGACAGGGGTGGGGCAGAAACAGCAAGTGGTGACTGGACTAGACCCTGAGGGCAGGGAGGGGCCCGACTCAGTAGGATCCTGCAGGGAACCAGGCAGGGTCCAAAGGCTACTTGAGTCTCTGCCATGGGTCTGTCCAGGTTTTCAACCCCACGATGCCCTCTGGGTTTTGCTTGACCTGGGTGCTCAATCAGCAGACTTCAGCTCATGCGGAGGCCTTGCCTGCTGCTCAGGGTGCCTGGTAATGAAGGTCAGAGCACTGCAGCCATGCTGGGCTCCAGCCCCCACTGCATGGTTACTCATGGGTGCCCAATGGTGAGCCCTTCACCTTCTCTGAGACTTGGTTTCCTTGTGTGTGAGACACAGATGAGATACCTCAGAGGTTTCAAGGGGGATCAAACTGGCAGTCCCTGAAAATTCTCAGCACAGTGCCTGGTGAGCAGGAAGTGCCTGACAAAGGTAGCCTTTATCCCAGCCCAAATCTGGTCTGCGTCTGCCTCAGGACACATTCCAAGTTAGGGGGGAAACCCGGCCCTAGGTGCCAATTCTGAGCCGACTGCAGCCTTGATATCTGGGAAGCTCTTATTAGAAATGAGAATCAGAAGCAATATTTAGAAACACAAGGAATGGCGAAGAGTTGGCTCTGCAAATCAATCAGCTGTTCCCCGAGGGAAGAAGATGGGGGTGAGCTACCTGAGCCTTATTTTCTACACAGGGAGTGTGAAGGTGAAGAGGATGGACATGGATCTCTGGGGCTGTGGCCACATTCCTAGCAGACAGGAGAGTCCAGGAGAGCCCTGGAGGGGACCAGAGTCCCCAAGTGGCCTATGGAGAATGTCTAGTGTCCCATCCCAGCTACTTCTCATGACTTTAAGAGTCTGTCCCTTGCTCCTTCTGTTAGAACACTTTCTCACCTTAAGTGCATTTCACTCAAGACCTCTAAGCTTCAACCTTAAATACCTGGGAAGATAAGAGCTGAGGTGGGCATCCAGCCTGCTGGACAAGGACCTGGTCCAGGGGCTAGCTCAGCCCACTGCTTACGAAGGAGAGAAGCCGGCCCTCCTCGTGGCCTGAAGAGGCACAGAATGGACGAGAATCTCAGAGAGGGGCCTCACTTACATCTGACCACATATCAGATGGGACCCGATGAGGCAGAGGCTGCACCTGTGTCTGCTTAAGCACAAAGAAAGATCCAGAAGACACTTATCAAACCCCGTATCCCTGAGAACGTTGTCTCCACCAGCAGCTCAGCACAGAATGGAGTTTAATTCTCACCTCCTTGAAACTCAGGAGAGAGAAATCTTACAAGCAAGATCTTCTAAGGGAAGAAGAAGGAATGTATAAACCAGATAATTACAAGAAAAGGATATGCACATTGCATTTTGCTAAATGTGCAATCTACTAGAAGAATCAAAGGGGTCGCCTAAGGTAAAAAATCTACATTCGAGGTGCGAATTTAACTGACAAAAATCAAATGGAAGATTATCATGTACAACTTCATAGTACCAGAGCTTAAATTTTCAAGGAAAGTTGCCTTTCTGAGGAAAGTGATCACTAAGAGTCAAAGTAACGGGAAATAAATGAAAACGTGGACAGGAAATGAGGGAAGGGTCTCCCCACTGGAGAACATCTTTCAATATTGAATCGACACCATGGACCACTTTTATCAAAAGCAAATGTCTCAACAAACTGTGAACAGGCATCTTGATTCCAGTCTTGTCACTACACCCTGAAAGCTAGGCATAAATTATCGAAATACCCTTTGAACATTGGCCCATTAGAAGCTTCAAAGAGAATTTGGAATGCAGAGAAAAAGTGGGAAATTACCTAAGACCCAGGCTGGTGCATCGGCTATATCCTTGCCCCGCTAGACTTTGCACACTTAATCATGAAATTGTGCACTTAGTAAAAGGCTTAGCT
The DNA here is from genome assembly GCF_037993035.2 of Macaca fascicularis. Taxonomy (NCBI): domain Eukaryota; kingdom Metazoa; phylum Chordata; class Mammalia; order Primates; family Cercopithecidae; genus Macaca; species Macaca fascicularis. The sequence goes on along the minus strand of NC_088383.1, from coordinate 137,572,717 downwards.
TGTCTCATACAGATGAGAGGAAGGAGTGGTTTGTGAGCATACAACACAGATGCAACCATGACCCTCCCACCCCTCTGGGTATCCAGTCTCTAAACAGTGAAATCTCCAACTCTGCTTCCAGCTGCTGGTGGAAGCCTGTGCCTGTCTGAATGGGTGCTAAGGGAAGCCACCCTGGGGTGGGCTTGCTATATCTGCAACCCACAGCAAACTTATATGAAATTGATGATTGACTGATGGCCTCTCCCAGCAGCTGATCTCCCAGCAAAAAGCACTCCTCCATTTGGTGAGTTAATTCATTCTCCGGGACAGAGGCGCACTTGCCCAAAGCAGAGCAATGAGAAAAGCACAAGGAAATTGGCTTCTGTTTCACCAATTTCCTGCAGGGGCTGGTGGGCGCGATTGCTCTGGACAGCCCTCCAGGAAGGGGCGCCTCTTTGGAGAGGTGTCTGTGACCTCCTGGCGTGTCTACGGGGGAGGCAGATGAGGTGAGAGACTCAGAAGCAGGAAACGGAGTTGACTTGGCAAGTTCCCCTGGAGGAGAGGGAGCAGGGATCAAGAGGCCTGATTGAAAATGTATAGAAAGTATAGATTACTTTGCATGAGATTGACAGTTCTGCTTTTCCCCTCCTTGGCTTTGGTGATGGAGAATGACAGACCTGGGCTCTGCTGGGCGAGTGGTCAGGCAAACTTACTAAAACAGAGTAGAGAGCATGGAGACACAGAGTGACTGGCAAGGTGACTGGTGGGGCCTGGGAGGAAGCCAGGACACTGCACCCACGTGCCTACTCCCGGTTCAACAGCCGGGTCCTTGACCCAAGTCAGACAAATCCTGGTGGATGTGGTGAAAAATCCTGCACCTCCATGTGGATCTGCAGGGGACCTGCCACATCATCTTGAGCTGGCTCCTAATTTGACCAAGCATAAAGGAAGCAACCTGGAGACTGGAGGCAAGGCCTCCAAATTCTCAGCCCATCACTGCCCCCAGGGGCTACCTGCGGCTCTCAGCAGAATAAAATAGAGAACATGATTTGGATACAAATGCAAATAATATTAAATTATTTATTTATTTAAATTATTAAAATGCAAATTATTGACGTCATCCTTATTATTACTATTATGTGTAGATCTCCTTTCCCTGTCTCATGGAGTGCAGTTTGGTATAAAAAATAAGTGATATTGTAGTCATCTATTTACAGTGAAGTTGTATGCATTGATTAGTTTCCAGAATTAGTGAATAAGAGAAGATTAGGATTACTACGTATTCTAGTTAATACTGAGTTATGTATATTCCACTCATCTATTAGCAAATTTTAAATGATGACAATGAAATATGTTGCAGAATAAACTTATACTAAACATAACTGCACCATTCTGTGATGATTCAGAGAGCTGTTCAAGATTTAGCCGTAGAAGATTTTATAAAAGAAAGAAAAGCGATGTTGAAAAGGTTCAGGTGGAGGAAACCTTTCTGGAAAGCAATTAGGCAGCATGTACAGGGGACTCTGAAATATTCTTATCATGTGATCCAGGAATTTGCTCTCTAAGAATCTTGCCCGGGGACTAGGTTGTACAAGGATGTTTATCACTGCATCTTTTATAATAGGGAAAAGTTACAGATAACTTATGTCCAGCAATTAGGAACACTTTCGTTATTTCTCTTAAGTGGAATATGGTATAGCCATTCACAGCCGTGTTTTCAAAACCAATTTTATAATTACGTTTATAATATAATCGTAAGTTTCAAAATGCACCTCCCGGCTGTGCGGCATAATCCTGATTTTGATAGGTGACAGACAACCACGCTAGGATTTGTGTGTTTGTACACACGCATGAAGCAATGATTAATATACATTTCTCTTCTTCATCACTATTTTCTGTTTTTCTCACATTTTTATGAGGATCATGTATTATTTTGAAGATTATTTTACTTTTCTAAGGCATGTATTTGTATATTTATTTTATACAAATAAAATATACAAATAAGTTAAACTTATTTGTATTAACTATTAACTATGAAATAGTTCAAACATAGAAAAGAGAACAGAAAATGGAATAAAGATGCCCACATAACTCACTTCCCAGGTTTAACATATATTAACATATTTAATCATATTTAACATATTTGTGTTGGACATTGTTTGAAATAAATTGTTACAGGTACCGCTGCAATCACCCCAAAACATAAGCGATACTGTAAAGTGGGATTCATTTGCATAGATGTTTTTCTACTTTTACTAAATATTCCTATTCCTATTCCCACAAATGATATGTACTCTTGAATTAATTACGTTTTAATTTGTACAAAAGTTATTTCTTTTGCAGCTTGATCTTTTTAACTCAAAGTTACGTTTTTTGTTTATCCACACAGAGGCATGTGAATCTAGTTCATTAATTTTTAACTAGCGTATGGTATTTCCTTGTATGAACAAACCACTATTTATGGACATACCTCAGAGATATTGCCTGCTCTGTTCCAGAGCACTGCAACAAAGCAAATGTTGCAATAAAGTAAGTCACATGATTTTTTTTGTTTTCCAGTGCATATAAAAGTTATGTTTACACTACACTGTAGTCTATTAAGTGTGCGATAGCATTATGTCTAAAACAGCAATGTGCATACCTTAAGTTTAAAATACCTTATTGCTGAAAAATGCTAAGGAACATCTGAGTCTTCAAGTTGTAACCTTTTTGCTGGTCCAGGGTCTTGCCTTGAGGTTGATGACTGCTGACTCATCGGTGTGGTGGTAGCTGAAGGCTGGGGTGACTGTGGCAGTTTCTTAAAATAAAACACTGAAGTTTGCTGCATCTAACGACTCTTCCTTTCACAAAATCTTTCTCTGTAGCATGTGATACTGTCTGATAGCATTTTACCCACAATAGAACTTCTTTCAAAACTTGAGTCAATCCTCTCAAATCCTTCTGCTGCTTTATCAATTAAATTTATGTAAAATTTACATGGATAAATGTGTGCCATGGTGGTTTGCTGCACCTATCAACCCATCACCTAGGTATTAAGCCCCACATGCATTAGCTATTTATCTTTACATGTATCCCAGAACTTAAAATAAAATAAAATAAAATTTTTTTAAAGAAAAAAGATGTAAAATTTGAAATCAACTGTTGTTACTTCAACAATGTTCACAGTATCTCTACCAGAAGTAGATTCTATCTTAATAAACCATTTTGTTTCCTCTTTCGTAAAAAGTAACTCCTCAGCCTGGCACAGTGATTCATGCCTGTAATCCCAGCACTTTGGGAGGCCGAGATGGGAAGATCATGATGTCAGGAGTTCGAGACCAGCCTGACTAATGTGGTGAAACCCTGTCTCTACTAAAAATAGAAAAATTAGCTGGGCATAGTGGCATGTGCCTATAATCCCAGCTACTCAGGAGACTGAGGCAGGAGAATTGCTTGAACCCAGGAGGCGGTGGTGTCAGCGAGCTGAGATCGTGCCATTGCACTCCAGCCAGGAGTTACGTATGTATTTGTTTATTTATTTTGAGTCTTACTCTGTGTCCCAGGCTGGTTTCACCACGTTGGCCAGGCTGGTCTCAAACTCCTGAGCTCAGGTGATCCACCCACCTTGGCCTCCCAAACTGCTGGGATTACAGGCATGAGTCACTGCTTCTGGCCTATTAGTTTTATTAGGAGATTGTAGCAGTTCATTGACATTGTCAGGCTCCATGTCTAGTTCTAACTCTCTGTTGTATCCATCACATCTGCAGTTACTTCCTCCACTGAAATCCTGAGCCCCTCAAAGTCCTCCATGAGGGTTGGAATCCACTTCTTTCAAACTCCTGTTAAAGTTGATATTTTGACCTTCTCCCACGAGTTGTAAAAGTCCTTAATGGCATCTAGAATGGTGAATCTTTTCTAGATTTTTAATTTACTTATCTCAGATCTTCCAGAGGAACCACTCTGATTTTATAGAAGCTATAGCCTTATAAAATGTATTTCTTAAATAATAAGACATAAAACTCAAAATTACCACCCGATCCATGGGCTACAGAATGGATGTTGTGTTAACAGGCATGAAAACAACATTCACCTCCTTGTGCATCTCCATCAGAGCTCATGGATGACCAGGTGCATTGTCAATGAGCGGTAAGATTTTGAAAGGAATCTCTTTTTCTAAGCAGCAGGTCTCAAGAGTGGGCTTAAAATATTCAGTAAGCCATGCTGTAAACAGATGTGCTGTCATCCAGGCTTTGTTTTTCCATTTATAGAGCACAGGCAGAGTCAACTGAATACAATTTAACATAACTCTTAGGGGCCTAGGATTTTCAAAATAGTAAATAAGCATTGGCTTCAAGTCACCAGCTACATTATCCCCAAACAAGAGAGTCAGCCTGCCCTTTGAAGCTTTGAAGCCAGGCATTGACTTCTCTGTAGCTATGGAACTCCTAGATGGCATATTCTAGTATAAGGCTGTTATGTCCATATTGAAGTTCTGTTGTTTAATGTAGCCACCTTTATCAATGATCTTAGACTTTCTGGACAACTTGGTTCAGCTTCTCCATCAGTACTTGCTACCCACCTTGCACTTTTATGTTATGGAGATGGCTTCTCTTCTTAAACCTAATGAACTGACCTTTGTTCATTTTCAAACTTTTCTTCTGCAGTGTCTGCACCTTTCTCAGTCTTCAGAGAACTGGAGAGAGTTAAGGCCTTCCTCTGGATTAGGCTTTAGTTTAAATGAATGTTGTGGTTGGTTTGATCTTCTATCCAGACCACTAAAACTTTCTCCGTATCAGCAACAAGGCTGTTTCACTTTCTTGTCATTCATGTGTTCACTGGAAAAGCACTTTCAATTTCCTTCAGGAACTTTTCCTTTGCATTCACAACTTGCCTAACTGTTTGGCATACGATGCCCAGCTTCAGCCAATTTCTGCTTTCAGCATGCCTTCTTCATTCAGCTTAATCATTTCTAGCTTTTGATTTAAAGTGAGAGACCAGGAGCTCTTCTTTTAACTTGAACACTTAGAGGGCATTTTAGGATTATTAATTGGCTGGATTTCAATACTGTGTCTCAGGGCATAGGGAGGCCTGAAGAGAGAGAATTGCAGAACAGTCTGTCAGTGGACCAGGCAGAGCACAGGCATTTATCAATTACATTTGCTGTCTAATATGGATGTGGTTCATGATACTCCAAAACATTTACAATGGGAGCATTAAAGATCACTAATCACAGATCACCATGAGAGACAGAAATAATGAAAAAGTTTTAAATACCATGAGAATTACCCAAATGTGACACAGAGACACAAAGTGAGCACACGCATTGGAAAAATGGCACCAACAGACTTGCTTGACGTGGGGTTGCCACAAACCTTTAATTCGTAAACAATACAATGTCTGCCAAGCGCAATAATACAAAATGCAATAAACTGAGGTATGCCTTACGTATTTGAAAGCTGAATGCTTGCATGAGTAAGGTACACATCACAACGGGCTCAGCTCATGGTTGGGTCCGGGTACACAGAACAGCACCAGCCTCAGGACAGGTGGACAGTACCAACTTGTTATCGGAGACTCCAGTTCCCTCTGTGGATGGCGAGGCTGGTGGGATTGATTTGCTCATTGTCCACTGATGGATTTCCATCTAGGAAGTACATTATCCTAGGCAGGATAATGTACTTTGTATGCTGAGGCACTTTTGCTTTCCATAATCCCACTTACTGCTTAAAAAAAAAGAACAGATACATACCATATTGTTCTCAAAATACCAATGCAATTAACAGAGAGCTAAAAGACAAAAATCAAGCCAGGTGCGGTGGCTCAAACTTGCAATCCCAGCACTTTCAGAGGCCAAGGCAGGTGGATCACCTGAGGTCAGGAGTTCAAGACCAGCCTGGCCAACATGGTGAAACTCCATCCTACAAAAATACAAAAATTAGCCAGGCACGGTGGTGGATGCCTATAATCCCAGCTACTTGGGAGACTGAGGCGGGAGAATCGCCTGAACCCAGGAGTCAGAGGTTGCAGTGAGCTGAGATCGCGCCATTGCACTGGGCAACAGAGCGAGACTCTATCAAAAAAAAAGACAAAAATCAAAACAGAAAGGTCAAAGTTATTGTTTATTTCCTGATAATGATCACATAGCCCCAAAAGCCAAAAAAGGCAACAGTAAGAAAATTTAGTATGGTGGTTAGGAAAAATTTGATATCTAAAATCAATAGCTTTCCTACAGTATATGTTAAAAATAACTAGTTAAAACAGAACACGATAGGGAAAACAATACTCTTTAATATTAAGAAGAAAGTTAACAACAACAAAAAAGAAAACGAACTCCTACTGGGAAGCATAAAAGAAGTCTTAAACACATTTAAAAACACAATTTGTACATAGCTAAAAAGATCCAATATTATGCAGATGCCAGTTCTCTCCAGCTTTCTCTGCAAATGCATTCCAGTCCTAATCAAAACACTAGTGAGATTTTTGAGAGAGAAATGATGAGCTCTTTTAAAATTCATAGAGAAAAATCAAGTTAAAAAAAAAAGCCAGAGAAATTGCCAGAAAATAAACTACCACATAGTAGCCCTAGCAGATCTTAATATCCACTTGAAAACTGCAAAAACTGAAATAGTTGAGTACTGACCCAGAAATAGGCAGTGAAATCAGGGAGAGACATATTGAAAAGCCAAACAAACAAAATACATCTGGCATCTCAAATCCAAAGGAAAAGATCAAAGATTACACATTTGGAATTCTTACCTTTTTTCACCAAAATCATTTCCAAGTAAATCAAATATTTAAATGAAAAAAAAAATGAAAGGATTAAACTATTAGAAGAAAAACCTCGACAGGATTTTTGTCTTTAATATTATTTTGAGGTAGACAAGTACATCTTAGCAAAACACAAAACCTAGAAGCAAAAACAAGTTTGATCAATGTAAGCACATATTTTATAACATAAAATTTGTGATATTATATTATAAACAGTAGAAAGGAAAAAACAATCTGAGGAAAAGTCATTAAATAAAGAAAAATTTATGTAATGAGGGTGGTAAAGTGCTATACAAATCATTAGAAAAAAAGAAGATAACACTTTAGAAAAATGAACATTGACTACAAATAAAAAAGTAAATAAATGGCAAATAAAATCTAAGACTCAACTTAATGTCTAATTAAAGAGATGCAAATTGAAACAGTATTATCAAAGCAATTGTTACCTATAGGCACTCTCAAATGGGCAAACTGATAGGATTATAAGGATTATAAAAATGGGATTATTCTCTAATGAAATTAACTCATCAGTTCCACTTCAAGGAATTTATTCTACAGATAAAGTTCCCAAAGACATATCCTGTATGGATGTTCACAGTAGCATTGTTTAAAATAGCAAAAAATCTAGGAAAAGCCTGAAAGCTGAGTGCATTATGATAATGTATACATTCTCTTCTATAATGATGTTAAAAAGGGCAGAAGCTGTATGAATTGGAATTCAAAGATCTTCAGGATATGATGTTAAATAAAAACTCAAGTTTCAAATCATATTATGGTTATTTTGTTATGCTTTTTTATTTCTCCATAAAGACCAAAAAGAATCTGTGTGTGGTGTGTGTGTGCGTGCCTATGTGTAAGAAAATAAAATTTCTGGGAATTGTTTACACAAGAAGCAAAACAAGGAATAGTGATAAAATACGTATGGTGAGACTGTAGACATTAAGACAAGAGTCTATATTTGATTTTTCTCTTTGATTCAGATTAACTTTTTAACCATGTTTACGTATTACTTTTACAATATAAATTGGTAATGAAGCAATTCTAAAACTAGAAGACTTAGAATGAGAAAAGATAGATTTCTCAAAACCTTGAAAAAATAATCTTAGGGATGTCATTTCTTTAATTAAAAGCATACTTTTATTCCTAACCTTTTAGCGTTTCCTGTTCAGGGCTGATTCTTATTTTTCAATGTCTTTCTTTATCTATCTGTACCTTGAAGTGGACATTCTGCATGCTTCCTTCTAGGAACCCTGCAATAGATTATATTCCATTTCCTGATCCTCTCATGATAGAGCCCCTGTCCACAGAAGGCAGACAGCAAGGCAAGAAGGCCTCAGCCAGGACACTCCACTGCGGAATATCCTCTCCATGCCTCTGGGAGCTTATCAGTGTTTCCAGATATGAACTGTTTCTGGGAAATGTCTGATCTCACCTTACCATTTCTGCCTTCAGTTTATTGACATTAACCTACAATTGACATTGGTTCACCTAAAACTCAGACAAGTATGTGCTGGGGTGGAGGCAGGGTGGGGGACGCTTTAATGAATTCATCCAACAACTCTGCAATTAGAAAATATAGAAAAGCCAAATAATCTATTCTGACATACATACACAGATTGTCTTGTATGGCTTACTATTGTTTTTAATCTTGAATTGAGCATGGAAGGTTTTAATTCAGGCTAGGCCACAGGTAGAAGAGGTTGTAATCTATGAAGACCACTTGGTCGTGGGTGTTTCTGTTTGTTAGAAAGTCTTTTAAAAAAACACCACTCCAAATGCCTATTTTCATGTTTACTCTTCTGAAAGTGATGTTCCAGCTTCTTCCACAGCAATCTACCCTGTTTTATCTGCTGGGTCCCTACCTGTGGTCATGAACCTACAAATGGCCCACAGCTCACTTATCCAATACTCCCAGTCATTAATTAGGTCCAAGTAACAGCACTTTGACAGGCACTGGAGGTCAAATAAAGCCCACTCTCCAGAAAACAAAATGATCGATGGTTTTGTGACCATCTATGAGTACAATTACTTTCTTCCCAGAGAAAGCAATCAAGTTTTTACACACCTTTATTAGAATGAAGGCAAACATAAACATGGCTTAGTTTGGAATATGAGCAGACAATTTAGTTTTTAATTTCATTATCAAAATTAAGGGAGGTGGCTTCTCTCTACGGTGCTATTCCTATCGATCCCAAAAGGATTTTGCAGTTGCCAAAAAGTGCAATTCCCCTGCAACGAGCTATTCGAAAGCAGCTGTGAAGCTGACTTTTCTCCTCCTCACAACTACTGCAAGGACTTTATGGTTTTCCCCGTTTAGTAAAAAAAAGGAACCAGAGTAGGAAAGAAAGATCAGACACTCTAAATTTTAGCATAAATGTCAAGGTGAAAAGAATGGCAAACCCTAAAAAACTCTCTAATAAAGGCTGGGAAGACTCCTATTTTATTTCAATGACAACCCGTACTTCCAACCCAAGTTCCAAACCATAAATGGTTGATGTCATCTTAAAGATACATTCACTTAAACACATTGCCAGAGAATATAAACCGTTCAAAACATTTAATTGAGCCTCTAAACTTAAACAGCCTTTCTAAAGCACCAGTTTAAGCACAGCATACAGTGTTGCCCTGCCAAGGACAGACACAAAGTAAAAGGCATTTTTAATTGATTTCTTTATTCCTTTTTTATTCTTATTTCAGAGACTCCAGGAAGGGCAAGAAACCAAGTGATGTGCAAGAGAGAAGAAAAAGAAAGAGCCGAAGAGATGCAATTAGAAATGCACCCTCTGTCTGTGTCTTCCCATTGAAAAGTGATGAATTCAGTTAATAGTTTTATACTTCCTGAAATCTACACGTTTGACACCCCATAGTCAAAATGGGTGCTTATCTGACTTGTAGGGTTTCCTTCAAGTTTTGAAGTTGTGCTAACATGACAGCAACGTGAAATACAAGAACATATGCTGGGGATAGGCAGTGCCCAGGATTCTGAGTGGTACATGGGAATTAACGGAATGTTTCTCATGTATGCTGAGAACTGAACAACCCTGTATTTGATTGTATGATTTTATATTTGTAACTAAAAATATACACATATGCACCTATAATGCTGCATATTATAAAATAAATAAGGAATGGAGTAATGACTGTGTGTGTTAATAAATCAAGGAGAAAGTGAATACACATTATATCCATGAAATTTCAAATCATAAGGAAAGAAAACACAATTTAAAAAATGTATTTCTTCTGTCACCCTACTCATATTCCCCAGAAGAAGCCACTTTTCATAGTTTCAGTTTTTTGGTTCTTCTGGAAGTTACCACTGTAACTTTAAATAATGTTATAGTCTTATTTCTAGATCTGCCCATTTTACATAATAAGTGTTTGCTGACTTCACTTTATTATAAAATTAAGAATTGAGTTTATTTTCATTACCTCTACTTTCCCTTCTTTTCTATCTCCCACTGGCTATTCTAGAGGATGTTTATACCTTTAATAAGGTAATCTAAATCCTGAATGCTTAACTTTAAATAATATGTATTGAACTCTATCGCTGAAAAAAAAATCAGAAAATTCAAGTGGAATCACTTTTTTCCATTTATGTCTGTCCCCACCTCTTGAATTTGGGTAAATTATTTTGTACATGTTGGCAATATTTTCAATAATTGTATTCTTTCCCATAACTATAATTGTCTTTCATGATTTATTTATAATTATATTTTGCAAGTTTTATTGTGCATATATAATAACTTTAAAAAGTTGTTAAAAGATACTGAAACCCATTTGCTGCTAGCCATATTAGAGTACTTGGTACCAAACTAGCCCTGCAGCAGCCATAAGCAACCATAATGCTGAAGAGAATATTGAGACAGTTGTTTTCGCGCATTCAGCAACTGGCAGCGCTCGACTAGGATCTCTGGGAGAAGGGAAACCCATGAAGTGATCTACACAATTGCCCTGGCTTCCTGCCAAGGGACAATTGCCCAACCGTGATGTAGAGCACAGCAATTCCAATGAGCTTAGGGGGCAAACATCAAAGTTCAGGGCAACTAAAATGTCTCAAATCTGTGGGTCAGGGAATGGCATCAGGTAAGAGGAAGATGTGCAAAAAGGAAGACCCATAATCCATGTGTGGGATCCCTGGAAGTCTGTGGCTAACAGCGGGGCTGTGCATTCGCAAGATGAGACTACATGAGGCCTACAGGTAGCAAACCAAATAGGATTCATGTAGTGCAGAGACACTGAGGTCAAGCAATGATGGTGCAACACCCATCCTAGAACACTGAAGTTTTTGCCTTGCCATAGTGGAGAGATCTGAGGAACATCTCTTTAACACTGTGGGCATACAACTGAGACACTACAAAGGCCGCCCCTTATGAGTAGAGACTTTATCCCAGAGTAAGAGTTATTCTAGGTCATCCTAGCCGAATATAGAGCCAAACTCAGGTATTACCTGCAGGGAGACAGTGTTACGATATTGAATTCTCACAAGCTAGACTGGCTTGGGAAGTACGTTAAGCTTTCCACAGTTCTGTTCAAAAAAGCATATAACGAAGCACAAGTCAATATGATCACAGAATAACTGCAGTGCCCACTAGAACAAGAGCCAGTTATCTTCAGATATATATAACAGAATCTTGAGTTGCTACAACAGATTATTTACAATGTCCAGTGTTCAATCAAAAATTAGTAAAGGTATGAAGAAACAGGAAAATTTAAGACCAGGCAATAGAAACTAAATTTCAGATGGTCTAGATTTTTAGTTTAGGAAACAAAGTCCTTAAGGAAGCAAGCATAAATATGTTCAAAGAATCAATGTTTAAAATGGTCAAATAATTTTTAAAAATGGTCCTCATAAATGAACAGATAAAAAATATAAGCAGATCAATGGAAACTATAAAATAGAATCAAATAGAAATTCTAGACCTGAAAAGTAAATAACTGAAATTAAAAATTCATAGGCTGGGCCTCACAGAAGATTGGAGATAGCAGAGAACAGAATCAAGGGATATAGAGTTAAATCAATAGAAATTGACCAATCTGAAGAATATAAAAGGAAAGCATTTCAGAGAAAACTAAACAGGTCCTTGGAAATCTGTGGCATAATATCAGATGATCTTGAAATCCAAGAAAGACGAAAGAGTAAACTTGAGGCAGAAAAATTATTTGAACAACTAATATCTAGAAATGTCAGAAGTTTGATGAAAAAACATTGATTTACAGATTTAAGTAGTTCAAAGAACCTCAAGTAGGATAAATAGGGAGATAACTATACCACAACAAATTTCAGTCATAATGCTGAAAACTAAAGACAAAGAAAAAAGACCAAAAGCAACTAGAGGTTAAAAGAAAAAGATTCTATGCAGAAGAACAAGAATAAGATATATCACTGGTTTCTCATAAGAAATAATGGAGGCCAAAAGACAATGGGATAAGATAATTTAAAGTACTGAGAGGAAAATACTATGAACCTCTGTCTGCATCTATTGAAAATCTTTTTAAAATGAAAATAAAGTTGTTTTCAGATAACGAAAGCTGAGAAAAGTCATTACCAGTAATCTCTCCTACAGGATATCCTTTATAAAGGCCAAAAGAAACCAGATGAAAACTTGGATCTACAGGAACGAAGCGAGCGAACCAAAAGTGGCAAATAGGTGGGCTAATGTTTTTAAATTATACTTTCTTGAGTATTGTAATTTACTTAAAAGCATTTATAGCCAAAATAAGATTATAAGATGGGGTTTATAATGTATGTATAAGTAAAAGATATGACAGAAATTTTACAAAGTAAGGCAGTAGAATAGAATTCTACTATTGTGTGGCTATTATATTTTTAAACTGTTAAGTGCAAGAGTAAAGTGGGAAGTGTCAAGTGTTTAATGGAAAGAAAGAAGTGTAAAGTATAAAATGTAAAATATTAAATGTTAAGGGTAAAATGTGATGAAATAATGTGCCATACATAGGCTCTAAATAGGCTGATAATTAAGCATGTATATAGTTAGCAAAAATAAAAAATAAAGAAGTATAGCTAAAGCAATAAAGAAAATAAAATAGAACAATAAAAATAGTTGATTAACACAAAAGAGGGCAGAAAGGAGCAGGAGAACAAAAAAAATACACAAAATAAAGCAAGACGGTTGACTTAAACCCAACCACATTAGTAATCATAATAAAACTACATGAGCTAAATACTCCTAATTAAAAGGCAGAGATTGTCCCTCTGACTGGATAAAAAAGAAATGACCCAATTATACAGTTTTTAGAGGAGAGCTATTAGGTTGGTGTAAAAGAAACCGCAGTTTTTGCATTGTTGGAATTTGCTATTTGATATTGGAATACATTCCTAAATAAATGCAGTTATGTGATACATCATTTTCATGCACGTTTCTCACTTTATTTTTTGCTAATGACTTATTACTTGTTGCTTAATTTACATTTACTTTAGACTATGGAAGTGATGTTAGATGAAAAGCAAATATAAGCAATTTTCTTATTCCAGTGCAAAATGGGTTGTAAAGCAGCAGAGACAACTCACAACATCAACAATGCATTTGGCCCAGCAACTGCTAATGAAGGAACAGCGCACTGGTGGTTCAAGAAGTTTTACTAAGGTGACAAGAGCCTTGAAAATGAGAAGCGTAATGGCAAGCCATCAGAAGCTGACAACAACCAACTGAGAGCGATCATTGAAGCTGATCCTCTTACAACTACATAAGAAGTTGCCCAAGAACTCAACATCAACCATTCTATGGTCGTTTGGCATTTAAAGCAAATTGGAAAGGTAAAAAAGCTCAATAAGTGGGTGCCTCATGAGCTAAGTGAAAATTTTTAAAAAATCGTTTTGAAGTGTTGTCTTTTCTTATACTACGCACAACAATGAACCATTTCTCAATTGATTTGTGACATGCAATGAAAAGTGGATTTTATATGACGACCAGTGATGACCAGCTCAGTTGTTGGACCAAGAAGAAGCTCAAAAGTACTTCCCAAAGCCAAACTTGCACCAAAAAGGTCATGGTCACTGCTTGATGGTCTGCTGCCTGTCTGATCCACTACAGCTTTCTAAATCCCAGTGAAACCACTACACCTGAGAAATATGCTCAGCAAATTGATGAGGTGCTTCAAAAACTGCAATGCCTACAGCCAGCATTGGTTAACATAAATGGCCCAATTCTTCTCCACGACAATGCCCGACTGCACATCATGCAACCAATGCTTCAAAAGTTGAACGAATTGGGCTATAGAGTATTGCCTCCTCCTCCATATTCGCCCGCCCTCTCGCCAACCGACTACCATTTCTTCAAGTATCTCAGCAACTTTTTGGAGGGAAAAAACGCTTCCACAACCAGCAGCATGCAAAAAATGCTTTCCAAGAGTTCGTCAAATCCCAGAGCATGGATTTGTATGTTACAGAAATGAACAAACTTATTTCTCATTGGCAAAAATGTGTTGATTGTAATGGTTTCTATTTTGACTAATAAAGACATGTTTCAGCTTAGTTATAATGATTTAAAATTCATGGTTTGAAACCACAATTACTTTTGCACCAGCCAATTATATTTTCAATATAAAGATATGGTCATATAAAGAAAGGAAAAAGGTATTCTATGTCAAAAATAAGCATAAGGCAGCTGGTGTGAACATGTTAAAATCAAAGTACATTTCAAGGCAAAGAGTACCACAAGGAATAAAGAAAGACATTATATGATGAAAAAAATGCCCTATTCTTTATCTGGAAGACACAAAAATCCCAAATAGGTTACACCTAATGACAAACTATCAAAATTCATTAGTAAAACTGACAGGGAAAAATATGCAAATGCCACTCATATCCAGAGATTATATGTTACTACATCTCTATTATTTAAAGAAAATGAAGCACTAAAGACATAAATTATCTTTAACCACTTTTTATTTTTAAGGGGTTATCTTTTTTATTTTCTCAAATACCAACTTACTTCTAGTTCATTTTGCTGGAGTATTTTTTTAATAAATGTCTTCAGATGGGACTATGGAATCAGGATGAAGGGGAGCTTGATTCATGGACGCAGTCAACAAATTATTTCATAATATTCATGTCTGGGCACATAAGATACTAATTCATATCAGTCGCATCACTTGAAGGAACTGTTGTTTCAGCAGGTTGATGAAGTTAAAATCTAAATTTGCTTATTAACAACGTGGTTTTTGATGTGTAATTTTTCTCTAAGCCTTGTTTGTTTTCATCTGGAAGTATCTGAAGAGTCAGGTGACACATTTAAGTGGCGAAGGCAGTACTCTGAATTATTTCCCATAACATAATGACTGATCATTTCTTGAAGTAGCTTAAATGGTAACCTTTCTCAAGTATTTGCTCCTCCCACAATCAAAACTCAGCAGTTGAGATCTTCTGTAAGGTTCTGTTCTCTGAAATATGAATGGTCATACATATTAAAATATGGCCTCTCGCTTTCCAAATTCACATTTAATTCCTTACCTTCCAGTGTTTCCTAGGTTGTTTTAACCGATGAACTGGTCTCTAGAATGTGGGCAACCTTATTTATTACTGTATCCTGTGCAATGAAAGAGTCAACACAGGTGACCCAGACATTTTCATCTGCATAGCTTCAGCCATCTCTAAATCTTTCAGCACAACATACTGTTTCAACAGTGGAAATCACAGACATCATTTTTTTTCCCCTCACCAAAGTCTTCGTATTTTATGGTGGCTTTTATATGACCTTTACATCTATTTTTTTAATTCTCTTCAAACTTTCTGGGATGTATTTGTAGATAGAACTATATAAAGAACTCTAAAAATGATTCTTCAACTTTCTTCCATCAACATCTAAACACTTCTAGTTTATGTTATTTTACGGTATCAATTTTATCATACTTTGTCATAAAATCCCCTCGGTTGTCTGCATTTAAAGATGCAAAACAAATATAATAGAGGCTGACTTCCTAAAGAACTTAAAAGGCAAAACAATATTTGAATCATGCTATGAAGCGACACATAGAAAAATGTGCTGATTAAATCCACTCTTGGCTGAAAATTTCTAAGCATTATATTAATGACCTTGAAGATTGTCCAGCAGAAATACCTTGTGGGTATGAATTTCTTCAAAGGTTGAAATACAGGTTAGAACTCTCCGGAGGCTTCTGTGATATCAAATAAAAAGCTTAATCAATTTGTAGAAGCAAAAAGGTGGACATGCTTTAGAGCACCAGAAATTGATACTCAAATCTACAATTATTAGAACTGAAAGTAACTAACTTGTAGTCTGGTAAGATTTCTTTCTACTAGTGTCTCTCTTGCTTGAGCAGACATGAAAGCAAAAACAAATTTCAGTGGATTTGAAATCAACCAGACTTTGTAAATGTGTCAGAATTTGCACTTTATAAAAATGCCATCTTATACGATCAAAGGTTAAGTTCTTCATCCTGATTAATACATTGGCACAAAGATTCTTTCCTTCATCACCCACCATTAACTCTCTCAATGTGACCTTAAAGCTTAAACCTAAGCAGGGTTTAGCCAGTGTTGGGTCCACATCCTGGAAGCCTATCTACCTAAGTCCAGGCAACAGGTAAATGTCCATGCATCAGTCTGTATAAAATATAAGTACATCAGAACAGATGGAATTATTTTCAGACATAGAAAGGAAGCTTCCCCAATTAAAGAAATACCTGCATATGTTTATACATTCCTCATTTTCACTGAAGCATAAAGGAATCACCAACATACATCCGCCATGATCTCGGCCTCCTCTAGCTACCAGACAAGTAACGAAGGCATTCGCTGTATTTTTCTCCTTGGAACTCAATGACAAGGCTAATAAGAATGCAGAAAACTGTTCCTGATGAACAGGAGAGAGGAAAGCAGATCAATGGACTCCTGATGATCTTGAAAGTTTAGAAAATCACTTGAGAATTTTCTACCCTGTCTCGTGATGACAAGCGAGGCTTTGTCCCTCCCAGGTGAAGCTCCAAATTGAAATACTAGATTTGAACTGATTTTAAATGCTTAACTGAAACATGGTGTCAGTTTGCTTCCTTTTGTCCTCTCCAAAGCATTGTGAACAAGTTCTGACTGCCCAGAGTCTTGCTGATTTATTTCTCAGTGAGTGTAGCCTAGGAGACTCCAGCAGGTCTCTGATGAGACAGATATTCCAACGGCGGGGTTCAGAGATGTGGCCCATCCTCTGGAGGGGAAGTCACGCTCATTACACCATCACTGTGCTCAAAAACAGTCTCCCAGTAACCCTATATAGTCAAGCCTGAGGTGCTGTAAGACCATCCTTCAAGGAGACTGTTAGTCACACCTCCTCCTACTGGAAAACGCCATGGCTGCCATGACGCCACCTGAAGTCACAGCATCCTTTTGGTATCAGCTCAAGTAAGTGGTTTAACGAGCAGGAAGAAGTATGAAGTAGGACATTTCCTTTTTTCTAATATTAAGGCATTAAAAAGCTTCAAGTCATCAACTACTAGTTGCCAAAAGGAAAACATCTAAGCCGTACCTAAATATTTTGATGTCTTTACTCAACCATTGGTATCCACTATACTTTATAGAATATATACCAATTATATCTGCTGGTTTTCATGTTTTTACGATTTTTAAATTTTTTAACATATTTTAAACTGTCTTAATAACTCTTACGCCCTGAGCTGGAATACCAAATGCACAATTTGAAAAATATGAATAGTCTGAGTTTGTAGAAAAATAGTTCAAGGAGCTCCCTTGAAAGTTGCCAATTATACAAAGAACCTAAGTAGTAATAATGAGGATAAAATTTTTACTAAATTTTTCTTGATTAACAATTTAAGAAACTAATTTCTTTTAACTTATCACCTAAGAGAGCATGTCTTAGTTTTTGGAGATTATAGCTATATGAAATATGGAATTTAGGCCAGGCTGCAGTAGCTCACACCTGTAATCCCAGTGCTTTGGGAGGCCAAGAAAGAAGGATCACTTGAGGCCAGAAGTTTGAGACCAGCCTGGGCAACATAGTGACATTTTGTCTCTACAAAAAATAAAGATACATAATTAGGCAAGTGTAGTGGCACAAGCCTGTAGTCCCAGCTACTCGGGAAGCTGAGGCAAGAAGATTGAACCTAGGAGTTCAAGGTTACGGTGAGCTATGATGCACTCTAGCCTAGGCAACAGAGCAAGATCCTGTCTCTAAAAAACAAAAAGAAAATAAATATATAATATTATTTAGTCAAGACATATATGTATTACCATGACATATATTTGTTGACTCTGCTTTATATAATACAAAGATTCAAATAAATATATTATAGAAATGTGATCATATTGTTTGGATGAGGACATATTCGAGATAAAACCAAGTTGTAAAGAATGTCATTTGCTCCAGTGAAGCAAAGCTCCAGTTGTCTCACCCGCCATCCCTCTGCGGAAGTGGAAACAGTCACTGTGTGAAGATGCTTTGATTCCTGGTGGTTTTCCCAACCATTCTTTCTTTTCAGTCCAACCTGTGGCCATCTGGCCAATAGGATGCTGTATTAATAGAAACTGCTGTTTTCAAGTTTTGGTTACGCATTTATGCTGTAGATTCAGAGAGAATCTGCTTTGCTCTCTCGATACTCCAGGAAACGAGACAGGTTTTGTGTTCTGCACACGGTCCTCAAACACCATGGTGAAGGAACCCTTGTAGAATACAATAAAAATGAATTCCAGCCGGGCGCGGTGGCTCACGCCTATAATCCCAGCACTTTGGGAGGCTGAGGTGGGTGGATCACCTGAGGTCAGGAGTTCAAGACCAGCCTGGCCAACATGCCAAAACTCCATCTCTACCAAAAATACAAAAATTAGCCAGGCATGGTGGCTGGTGCCTGTAATCCCAGCTACTCAGGAGGCTGAGATGGGAGAATCGCTCGAACCAGAAAGACGGAGGTTGCAGTGAGCTGAGATGGCGCCATTGCACTCCAGCCTAGGCGACAAGAGTGAAACTATGTCTCAAAAAAAAAAAAAAAAAATTGAACTATAAAGATGAATTCACTAGAAACATTAAAAAGACATAAAATATATAAAATAAGCTTTATTTTTTAAATTCCACAGATATAAAATTACTCAGTCAAATATGCATAAAGGTTCCAAAATGCTGCTTTTCAGCCTGCACTCACCTCTCTGCAGGCATTTCACAAGTGGCCCCCATACCCCCTCCCCTGTTCTTGGACCCTGGTCTGGAGGGCGTCCCCGCTTCAGCCAAGGTGGCACCCTATCTTTTTTCTGTATTTGAGAACAACACAGCAGATGACCTTCATCCTGGCTTTTATTTGTAAGGCTAAAGTCATTAGAGGAATAACAAAAGTCAGGCAACCTTAGAGAGAAAGGAAGGAGGCAGTATTCTTAAGTGGATAAATAAGACAGGCCCCACCCTAAATGTCTTTTTGAGGACTGCAAAGAGGAGAACGGTGTCTGGAATATTTCACAGATGTTAGAGATAAGAGATAGTCTCTTTCATCTGCCAGAAAGCCAAAAAGCCCAGAAAGAGGCAAAGGAAAGGGGTGGGGGATGGGGTAGGAAGAAAGAAGGGCTCTGCATATCAGAAAGACTCCACAAATACCCTCTTAAAGCCCAGGAGATGGGAAAAGCCCCCGATTCAAGAGTATGTGGGCACCCAAAAGGACAAGTAATGGTGAGGACATAAGACTGACCTGCTGCATGGAGGCTTCTCTTGGTGGAAGGGATGACCAAAACGTGACCAGGTGATCCGTCATAGTCCATGGGTGAGATTTAGACAGGATTGACTATTTAGATTTAGAAAATCATTAACGTGATAATAGTTACCCTGCAAGTTTTAGAACATTTTATACTCACATGTTCATATTGAACCACCAGAGAGAATCCATTTCCATTTGCTATACCCTCTCCAAGAATTTAGAGAATCCAAATGAAGATGGCTATCTACATCTCTCTTACATTCTACTGGTTAAAGAATATCTGCCCAGTAACTGAACCGATTCCATGCATTTAATGTTCAGATGTTCAAAGGAATAGAAAAATGGGAGAAAGTCTGTCCATGGTAGAAAATAGGAAGGGATGTTATTTAAACACTACAGACTTTGATGGGGAATGCATGTGAGATGTGGTTCAGGCACTTGGGGAGGGTGTAGAGGGTGCCACTCCTCCATCCAGCCTGAGTCTCCCACTATGGTCTGGGCTAGCTCAGGGCCCAGGGCCCAAGAAACTTGAGAAAAGGGAGCAGTCAGGCTACCACACAGTTCCTGGAGGTGACCATAGGATGGTGCAGTCCACAGAAGCAGGATCTTGGAGGCCCTAACCCCAGTGTGGAACAGGGCCACCATGTCCCTAATCAGAGAAGCTGTGCCTGTTAACTGGGTGCATTGTCATTTTCTAACTTTAGGCTTTCTAATAAAACAAAAAGGGGTCTTTGGGAATGGCAGAGGGGAGGGGAATAATTTTGAAATGAAAGCTTCCAGTTGCTCAACGATTTGCTTCTTCAATCTGGCAAAGCTGAACCACAATAAATCAAAGAAATTCTTATTATTATTTATTGGAACCTAGAATATTTTCACAGGGTCCATTACTTCCAGAATAGTCCATGTCACTGGGTAGATGAAAAGATTTCATGTTTCAAAAAAATGGACCAACCTGACAAATCAGAGTAAGTGTTCACTTAGGAAACTCAAGGAATAGCAGGGTTTAGGGAGTATGTTAGTTTTCTGTTGCTGTGTAACATTACCACAAACTCAGGAGCTTAAAACAACACACACTTCATAACTTACCTTTTCTGTGGGTCATGGTCTGAGTGTGGCTTACCTGGGTCCTCTGCTCAGCATCTTACAAGGCTTCAAGCAGAGCACTGTCAAGGATGTGTTTTCATCCAGAGACTCAATCAGGGGAGAATGCGCTTCCAAGCTTACTCATGGGTGGGCAGAAATAATTCCTTTGTGGCTCAACTGAGGACTTCAGCTCCTTGCTGTCTGTGGGTCCAAGGTCACCCTCAGGTCCTAGAGGCTGCCCACACTGCCCTAGTGTGTAGCCCTCCCATAGGATGTTCACACATAGAGGATGTCTGCCTCTGCAGAACCAGCAATGAGAATCTCTCCAGTGCAAGCTAACAAAGCCAGGATGCGCACATGCATGTGTGTGTGTGCGCGCACACACACACACACACGCAGGACTGGAGGAATGCCATCCCCTTATCTTTACCAAATAATGTAACAGAATCATGATATGACACCCCAACACCTTTGCCATACTCTGTGGGTTAAAAGCAAGCCATGGTTCCTGTCCTCACACAAGGGGAGGGGATTATACAGGCAGGGACAGGGGACCACTCTAGGGTCTGTCCACCACAGAGGGTGTCTGCGTTCCCCCCTCAATGCTACAAAACACATTCATCTATGCAAAGGGAATTAAAGGGTGGCAACAGAGTGTGTGTGTTGTCTTTCAATAAAGAAA
The DNA here is from genome assembly GCF_037993035.2 of Macaca fascicularis. Classification (NCBI taxonomy): domain Eukaryota; kingdom Metazoa; phylum Chordata; class Mammalia; order Primates; family Cercopithecidae; genus Macaca; species Macaca fascicularis. The sequence goes on along the minus strand of NC_088383.1, from coordinate 137,551,563 downwards.
CTAGCAAACAGTATGTTGGAAAATCCAGGAAACAGTCTATTATTTTTTCATTTTTATTTTCCCAGATTTTAACCCTAAAGAGTAAAAAGATAAATCTGATAAGAGGAAGTGAACACATATGGAAGTAGTTTCAGGAAATTCAACATATGCACCACAGGAATCCCACAAGGACGCAGAGAAAGAGTATTGGCAAAAGAAGGTTTCTAAGCTAAAGAATTTGTCTTCCCCTTAAAGATAAGTTTATATAGGGAATGAACTTCCCAGCTGCCAAATTATGATGATTATAATAATAATACATATTTCACATAGACATACTAGTGTGAAAATGTTAAATCTTCCTGTCATCTAGATTGGGAGAACAAAAGTAAATTACTTATACTACTGTTACTAATAATAGTAAATCAATTTGCCCTCAAATATACCAAATGCTAAGACATAGTGGAGCATCATCTACAAAGCTTTGAGGGAAATTATATTGGCACCACGCTAACATTTTTGTTATTAAAATTATACCAACCTATATTCATTCTAAAGGAAAATCACTCAAAGATGACCTTGAATAAGCTAAAAAGGGGATTAATAATGTAAAACATGGATGGCAGGGAACTACAAACATTCAAGAGTTAATTTCTAAGTAGTTTTAACACGATAATGGAACTAATTACAACTTCCAAAAAAAAAAAAAGTTAAAAGTTAAAAAACAATGCAAGACAATCTAATAATACAAAAATAGAAATAATTATCTGAATGCAAAAGTTCAATACTGAAAAGTAGGTAGAAAAAAGGAAAATGTGGTAATTTGTTTTTATTTTATGAATTAAGGAGAAGTGTCATTATCACTGTTAACAAAGTTATAAAATAACTGAGAGTCAATAATATATCTGTAAAACCCGTGCTAACTATGCACTTGTGTGAAAGACCCAGTATACTAAAGAAGCCAATTCTCTTCCTCCAAACTGACCTTCAAATTCAAGAAAATTACAACAAAATTTCCAACAGAAATTTTTATACGTGATAAAATAATCCTAGAGTTTATTTTATAATAATCAAATTAGAATGAAGAGCAAGAATGAGGGGGGCTTGCCTAAGCAAAATCAGGACAAATTGAACAACAGTGTTTTACTGGTACAGAGACAGGCAGATTCATAAAACAGAATAGGACATCTTGAAACCGATCCAAGAATACCATAGTGGCTTTTAATCCAGATGAAACAAATGTATTGAGGGAAATAACTACTTATTTTGAAAAAAGAAAAAAGTTAGGTGCATGCCTTTAATAAGTTCCAGAGGGATCCAAATTTATCATAAAGCCATAAAATAGAAGGAAATACATTATAAAATTATCTGCAAAAATCTGAGGATGAGGAGACCTATCTGAAGATGACAACAAAAGCAAAACTATAAAGGAAAAGAGAGACACATTTAACTGCATAAAGGCATTACACTCCTGGGAGTCAAAAATACTATAGAAAAATAAAAATGCAAATAATAAATAAGAAAATTTAGATGTTAAAATGTAAAGGCAGAGAGCTTTACAAATTGATAAGAAACTGAAGCCTTAATGGAGACATTTGTAAGGAATACAAAGAGGGCATTCAACAAGATGAACCACAGATTTGTAATATACCCGTAATAGTCAAACATGCAAATTTAAATGGATTACAACACCCATCACTGTCATCTATTAGACTGACAAATGTTCAAGATAGTTGGTTTGGTGGGTAGATGGATGGTTAGTTGTTAGGTAGATAGACAATAGATGAGTAGTAGATAGGTAGATTGAGAGATATATAGAAGATAAGTAGATAGATGATGGATATATAGATGAGTGAATTGTAGATAGGTAGGTAGAAGATAAATAGATAGATAGATAATACATGGATAAATGGATTGTGGATTGTGGATAGGTAGATAGATAGAAGGTAGACAGATAGGTAGATAGATAGATAGATAGATAGATAGATAGATAGATAGATAGATAGATAGATAGAGATAGGTAATAGATGGATAGATAGATGGTGTATGCATAGATGAATGGATTGTAGATAGCGATAGATAGAGAGATACATAGATAGATACATAGAGAATACATAGACGAATCGTTTGTAGACAAGTACATAGATAGAAGATAGATAGATAGATAGATAGATAGATAGACAGACGTGTAGTTCATGGTGAGGCTAAGAGCACAGGGAAGGAACATTCTTACGTACTGCTTTGGCAGGGGGGTAAATTGATACGACTATCTAGAAGCATTTTGGCAAGAAAGATCAAATTCTATTTCACTTCTGGCAATGTACCTCAGGCAAATAATCACAGGCACCCATACAGGTTCAGTTAAAGTGATGTTCCTCAAAGGAATGTGTATAAGAACAAAATGTACTGGTTAAGAAAAAGCCTAGATGATCAACAACATAGGGGTTGCTTAAATAATCTTGGCATTTAAAGAGATTCACAATATATTATGAGACAAATGTTACAAGGCAGCCATGGAATATATCTCATATTTGTAAAATCAAAAAGTATATTTTCATAGAAAATGCAATGTAGGTTTATTTTGTTTCAGTGAGCACCAAATATTTTCTTCTTAAAATGGTTACAAGTGTCCAAGCCTCACAATATGTTAAAGAAAATAGCTTTGAGATATAAAGAAAATATCCCTGGTTTTCCTTTATAACTCAGAGGTGGGTTTAAGAAGTTCTTGACTTCAGTGAATATTGCCTACTTTTGGATTCAACATTCTGAATGTTTGGGTGAATTTGCAACTAGCAGGAGGATGGATGTGCTTGGAGAATCCTACCAGAGTGACCTATCCCTCTAATTTATGGGAGTGCTACCTGGACAGGAGTCCCACTCCACTCTGACTTTTCAGCATATGGCCCCACTATTACAAAGACGTTGTGACCAAGAAAATGTACAGTTTGTGAATGTTGCACGAAGGGGTCATGCTTGGCTGATAACACCAACTGGCAGAATGAGTGCAATTTTTAAAATATGAAATACAAATTTTTACCAAAGGAGAAGTAAAACATTATAGCTTTAGGTTCATTAAACCCGGCTCACATTCGGGGATTCCAAAAATAAAGCACTGGCTATTTAATATTGCAGCTTGACGAAATTGCTCTGGATCCAACCCTGGAGACTGGGGGAGCTGAGCCTGCAGGGTTGCTCCTTTCCCTCCGCTGTGCTTGGGTGGGCTGGGAATGGCTCTTTCCTTCTCTCCCACCTTCGGGAAACAGATGTCAGCAGCCAAGCCCACGGAGGTCCATCCCAGGGAGCATGGGCCGGCTTCCCCTACCTTCTCAGGGAACTCCAAGCCCACCCACAGACGGTGCCTGGTGTCCCATTGATGAATGAGTAATTGGGGTGTCCTTGGGCACAGCCTGTGTGACCTTCGGTGTTGGTGTGCCACTTGCTACAGCCCACACTGTCTCTTGGAGACAGGCAGTGAGGACAGCTCGGCCTAGGAAGTGGGCCAGTGCCAGGGGCCTGCAGTCCTGTCTGAGCCTTCCCATCCTTAGTAGTAAGCAGCCATCCAGACGGTCCACACCTCACAGGGTGGCTCTGAAGATGCCATCACGGGGCACACGCACTTGGCCAGGGACAAGGGAACCACAAATGTGGGTCATGATTGTTACAAGCTTCTTTAGGTCCTGAAAGTGGAAGGCTGTGGGGCACAAACGTCCTGTATTCAGGGAGATATCCCTATTTCATTCTTTCTCCTTCAATGTCTTAGAATTCTTCTTTTTTTTTTTTTTTTTTTTTTTTTGGACAGAGTCTTGCTCTGTCGCCCAAGCTGGAGTGTATGGAGTGTAGTCGTGTGATCTCGGTTCACTGCAACCTCCGCCTCCCAGATTCAAGTGATTCTCCTGCCTCAGCGGCCCAGGTAATTGGGATTACAGACGTGCGCCACCACACCTGGCTAATTTTTGTATTTTTAGTAGAGATGGGGTTTTGCCATGTTGGCCAGGCTGGTCTTGAACTCCTGACCTCAGGTGATCCACCTGCCTCAGCCTCCCAAAGTGCTGGGATTACAGGCATGAGCCACCGCCCCCGGCCATGTCTTATAATCTTTTTTTGAAGAGGCGTGGCTTCCCTTGCTCCATCAGCTGCCAGTTTCCTCTCCTTTCTCTTCCTATAAACCCTTTGGGTCTCTTCCAGCCTCTTTCCCATGGGCCACTTTCCCATGGCCCAAGTGAACCTTAGGCTACCATCCTGGCTCCTGACTTTCCTCCATCTTCACACTCCTTGACCAGGGCCTCTTGCCCCCAGCTTCCTACAAACCCTCCTCTAGAGGCCCCCAAAGTCCCCATGGGCACAGCTGTCTCTGAAGTCTCCACCAAGTGCTTTTTGAATGTTTGCCTTTTCTGCTGAATGCGTACAGGAAAATAAAGGCAATTTTCAGATTCACTTTTTTAAAGAGACGTGTTTTTGCCTCAAGTATGGAGTTTAGCTGTAGATATCAATCAAATGCGTTGGTCAAATGAACATTATACTTTTCCTACTGACAATAACATATTCATTATTTTTTATTGATCAACAGAATTCAGGTTTCTATGAGATAGAAAATTATATCACCAATAAAATCAGAATAGCAGCACTTAAAATTAGCCTTGTGAAAAAATAGAAACACGTTGCCAAATAATGAAAATGATTATTACTATTCGGCTCCCCTTTGGGGTAGACGCTGGTAGCCGTGAATGGCATCAGCCCTTCTTTTCCACTTGCCAGCCTGCAAATGCTTGTATATCGCTTTGTTTAAAATCAGGCTATGTTTATACCAAGTTTCTTTTATTTTGGGGGGGGTGAGAAGTGGGGGAGATGATGGTAGTTATAATTAAATAAAATTAGCTGTGATGGTACAAGGCAAGGTTTGCAATAAAAGCTTTCTCCACTGAGAACAAGTTCCTTTTCACCAGAACGGATCTTATAATTCAAACACAGCCTGCTTGTGAAATTTCTCCAACGAAGTCCTTAGGAGCTATATCATGTTAAATGCAGGCAGTGAAAACTGGGGAGACGGCTGCTAATAACAGTGCCGCATTAATTAATTGCTATAAAATTTGCAAAATAAAAAGAACATTGGGAACAAAGCGATATAATATTTACCAGTGCTGAAAATTAGAAATAAATATTCAACATGCCCTTTTTGAGTCATACAAGCAAGCAGTTTTGAATAATAAGGCAGGACAAAGTCTTCTACACAGGAAGAGCTAATGATTTCTGCATTTTGCTGCTGGTGAGGAATTGAAGGATGGCTGATTTGAATCTTCCTTCAATCTCCCATCAATAAAACAGAGACAAGGCAGAGGCGAAAGCTGATCTGGGAGAGTCATGTTTTTATAATTGCTTTTTACCCGCAGGCATTTGAAATCCAGAGGGTCAGAAGTACTTGTGAGAAAGGAGGGAGCCGAGAGGCCCAGTCAAAACCCTGAGACACAAATTAATTTGTTTGTGGGGCTCAGGTCTAATTTGTGGGAAGGGAGTGCTGCTTGGCACTTTCTAATGTTATAACCTAATTAAAGATGGATCCATGTAAAATATTTATGCAAACTTTACCAAATCCAAAGATTTTAATCTCATTTGAGAGGTTAGCTGACTTATGGGACTAAAAACCATTCCTAAAACAAGCTTCTGCACCAGGAATCCGGAGGACAAACTGTTTTTTTTTTTTTTTAATTTTTAAAGATGTCACAAAATTTTAAGTCATTTTGGTACTTATTAATCATTTTAATTAGGGAGATCTAATCTCAGGCCAGTGGTTACTGGTGAAGTCCAAATTTCTTTATTCAAATATACTGTAACTCCTCCTTTTTTTTTTCTTTCCTACTTTACTCCAAGATGGGAAATAGAAGTAAAAATTTGCATTTCTTAGGATTTTGCAATCTGCCACTGATAAGCCTACCTGGGACAGATTCAGCCCCGAGCCCGACTGTGGCAGCCTTTAATAAGTTCACAGCAGGGTAAGCTGGAAGGAAGCCACACGGCCTGAAGAAAGGAGTGAACAAAGCGTAGGCGGCCACAGCCCTCTTGATGTGGGACTGCTCCCAACCACTGTGTTGCCCATCATACTGCAAAGGAACATTTCCCTCCGACTCCAGATGAGGCTATTCAGATAAAACCTTTCCAGGGCCACATTCATTCTCATTATTTTGCCTATTAGGAATAATGAGATCAAACTTAAAGTAAACACCGTGACAACACAAATGTGCTTTTCAGTTCCTGTTATTTGCTGAATTCATCCTCACAAAGGCATCATGCTCCTGATTCAGGGCCAGGACTGACTCGTCTGATCTTCTTTTTGAGGATGGCACCCACTAACACTGTCATGGACCAGATCTGCAGCAGCCCAGGACGCGCCCTCCCTGCCAGACCAGCTCCTAGAGAAGGCCCCACAATGTTTTCCAAAGATGGCCCCAGAGACCGCTGCAGGACTGCCCTGCCTGCCTGGCCTAGGGGCTGGACAGAGAATTCAGGGCGGATTGACTGGCTGACAGAGGTCCTGGGATCTTGAGCCGAGTGGCTGGAATCCCAGGAGGTACTTCCCCTAGGACGAGAGGCTCTACATGCCTGACGCATTTTCACAAAATCAGAGACTTCGTGGGCCAGGACCTCAGCGTTCACTCTGGGCACCCTTTTCCTTTTAATGTGGTAAAATATACATAATATATGACATAGATTTTCGTTTTTTAAGTGTACAATTCAGTTTCATTAATTAGAGTAATAATGTTGCACGGCCATCCCCCTATTTCCAAAAGTGTCTCATTGCCCGGAAGAAAAACTGAAATCTCCTCCGCTCCCCCAGTCCTGGGAGCCCTCCAGTCAAAGTTCTGTGCCTGTGAATTCCAGGCACACTCTCCATGCCTCACATTTCCTCTTGCAGAATTCGATTGTCAGAGAGAGGGAGGGAGGCAGTTAAGAGGGTGCCCTTACCTTGTGAAGGGAGAGGAGGGAAAGAAGGGTGAAGTGTGAGGGACGTCCAGGACCCAGAAGCTCTTGAGGCTGCTGGACGAAGGGGCTACCCAGGGCCAACATGGGGCAAAGAGACGGAGGAAGCTTTGCAGCCTGAAAATCAAGTTGGAAGGGCGTGACAAAGACCCTAAGGGGCTGGAGGAAGAGTCAATACTAAGATAGTTCCATCTTGCCAGGTCCCTAGAAGTAGAAACGTCCAGGAATGCACGATGCAAGCATCCAACCTAAGCCAACAAAGCGCAGTCACGCGGCAGGTAAGACAGCCTAGTCTGGACTTGGTGATTTGGTAAGAGGCCACCCCCAACAAGGTCTTTCCGAGGCCAGACTTCCTGGCTGAAGAATGTTTTTGCTGGCTAGGTAGCAATGGGTCTGTGTGCTGAGTATTCGTGTCAGTGTCATGGAGATTCAGTGTACCTCTGCTTAGGAGACTACAGGTTCTGAAAGCAAATGAGGAACGTCTCCAAATAAAGATGGAATAAATGAATTAATTTCCATTAAGTTCACATTTAGAATCTCTGCAGGCAAGTGCCAAAGGCCACTGGGTCCGTGTCCAGCCCAGCACCTGCGTGACCTCTTTCAGTTTTAGAAACAGCTGACCGCTTCCTGCTTGTGAAGTGCCACCCATGTAATTAGGTGGCAAGTTCCAAGCCAAGTAGACTTCTCTGTTGGACCCTGTATCCTAAAGTTGGTGTGTGAGAAAAAGGCTACAATATATCTTGTTTTAGGGCTACATCTGACCGATTCTAAGGGTCCCCGGTGTTCCATAAAATGCTCACCTCCTAAGGAAGAACTTAATGAAATTCAGCTGTAAATCACCATATTTAACATTGACGTTTGTTTACTCTGCACCTGACTTGAAACTGTTGGTTGACTTTGTCTGACACATGTTGAGATGGCCTTGGCCCAGGCCACCAGCCAATTGCCCCACCTCTGAAGACCCCTAGCCCAGGCACCCCTGTCTGATTTGGGAGGCAGGAATGGAGCCTCCTGGTGACATCTCACCAAATAGTACGTCTGACTCTCCCCGAGGACAAATGGGGTGATACCCAAGGAGCCTGAGCCATATTGTTGCTTTCTGGCACTGCTTTATTTTCTCTAAGAGCGACCCGAAGCCAGAAACTTGAGAGAGGCAAATAGGAATACGCACTCTGGCTTTCCCACATATGTTTCTGAAAAGAAAAAAAAATGAAACACCCTGTGAGTTTTCACTCTCCTGGGTGGTTTTTCTGAAGATGATCCTTGCATGTAAAAACACAGGGAGATTGCATCAGAAAAGAAGGAATGCTGGAGGCAGTGACGAAGCCGTTGGATTTGTTCCTAATTTCGCTCAGGGCCGGAGCATGGGGACCCGCAGTCTCCCTGCCAATGGAGGGAAAATCCACCGATCGGCACCAATACATTTCCCTGTGTCTTGGATAATGCAGTCCTTGAATGACAAAAAGAAAAAATAAACAAATGTCCTGGTTCTAAAAGGAGATATTTTTATTAATCATTTCAGGTCTATCTTTCAATCACATCATAAAGATTATGTTCTGAATCTTGTTGTGAAGATAGCCGAGAGGTATTGTGGAAGGAAGAAGACAGGGTCCCTCTTCCAGAGGAGGGGCCACACATCATGGTGGCAGGTTAGAGTTCGCATCCTCTCAGGTAAAGATGAGGCCATTTGGGGGAGAATTTTTATTTTTCATAATTAGAGCAGGCCTTTCACTGAAAATGACCATTGACTCTCTACACTGACAGCAGCTGTGTGAATAGATGGAGAAATGTTCGGAGCCTCCCCGAGCTGCAGTTTTCCTCTTTGAGCAGCGCAGATGAACGCCCTCCCCTTTCTAAAAGAGCCAAAGTAGCAGCTGATCTGTGAAGGAAATGGCCCGTTGGCTAATGAATTCTGAAAATGCAGGATTAAAGAAAAGTGTCCAGTCCCTTCCTGGGTCTTTACAGGGCTTTCCCGGATTCCACAGGCCCCGTGGGTGGCTGAGAGTGAGCAGGGGTAGAGGACTGTCACACAGACTTCCTCAGACCACACCCTGAACTGGATGGAGCCTAGGTGAGAAGACTGCTCCTATGTGTCTAAAATTGGGGAGTCCGCTTGGAAAGACGTCAGAGGGCACTTCTCTGACCGGTGAAGCGGCACCATTTTTATTGCCAGAAAGTGTTAAACAGCCATCTCTCTACTGAGCCGTCCAGTAAATTTGCACTTGATTTCTATCTGCTCCGAGACTTCTGATTTTCACACTTCCCAGCTATTAAAGATGTGCTTTGGGGCAGAAGCTAAGATATGATATGGATACTCAAAACTGTAACATCAGCAGCTGATGAAGCTTCCTGTGTTCCTCAGTGTGGCGGGTTAAGAAGAGATTCTGTTGGAAAGGAAGGAGTATTCATGATTCTGGAATAAATTATTCCAAAGCTGTGCTTATACTCAACTTAGTGACTCACCCTCATGCTAACTATGCGAGCAGAGGAGAGAGCATAGTCAAAATCCAGAGAAGAGGCCAAAGGGTGGGGGGAGAAATAAATGGAAAAAAATACATAAACAGGAGAGTGGGGTGCCCCAGGAAAAGAACTCTAAGCTGTCTTGAAGAAAAGTTTTTTAAATTATAAGTCATGTTATTTATACAAACATCATTTCCAAATGAGGAGTCCAATATAGGGATCACAGATTTTCTTTTTTTTTTCTTTTTTTTTTTTTTTTTTTTTTGTGGCTGTGTCCACTTGGGAGAATATTTTCAAGAGCACCAAGTCTAAGGTTCTATTTTAAAAATATAAATGTGCAATCCAAATAACAGCCTGCTGTTCATTACAAAATAAATCACAGCCAGCTGCTGATTGGTACCCATATCAGGTCTGGCAAAACTTACCCAAGACCTTGGGGGGAAAAAAAACGTTACTTATGCATTGGTACAATTCTGTAGAAGAGATAACGCTCACTTAACGCCATCACACACCAACCTGAACATTTCACTCTCTAGGAAAGGAATTAATCAATGCTGGCATTAACATTGGAATTGGATGTAGGATGTATAGATTAATACTCTAAAAAGTAATCTAAGCTAAACAGAAACTCCTGACTATTCCTGACTATTCCTGACACGATGAGATTTTGGAAAAATAGAACCTTTCACAAAGCAATTATTTGGCCAGGGCCGTAATATTTTACTAACATGAATCCATAAGGTGACCCTGGAGATCAACAATAAAACAAAATTTTATAATGGGCTTAAATAGCCAGAAAGGTTTGGCGTCCACGTTTCCTGGCGCAATAGATTCCCTTTGGTTGCCATGTCATCATTTCAGGGAACTTTCCCTGCAGCATCTCAACCCAAAACCTCTTACAGACGAAATGGGGTCTGAGTCTCCTCATCTAGTATTGCAGTCTTGATGGAGGAGATAACGTGTGTACCTTTTCACGACTTTCTTGGTTTTCTCCTGGCTCCCTCAGGCCCCCTCCCAGTCTGTAAAATGGAGGTAAATTAAATAAATTATGAACTACGCAGGAATTGAAACGCTTTGCCAAGTTGCTGTGCCAGTGTTCAGAGCCTGTGCCGTCCCGCCTCCCCGAGGTGGGCTGCCGGCCGCCTCTGTCTCTTACAGTTGCCCTTGCCACTTCAAAATGTGTCTGGAAACGGCTTTGCAGATGGCCTCGTATGTTTTACAGGAAATATTACTTAAACATTGAAAAGGATCACATTTCTCCTGTTAGGAATTACAAATCTGGATTTCATTTTCTTTCTCGCTTTTTTTTCCTCCTCCAAACCCTGGGAAAAAAATGTAACTGTTATATATGACATGCAGGAAGCATTTGGGAATTTTTTAATACACCCTAGCACTTGCTCGCTGGCATGCTTTTCATGTATATTTACACACACGCATGTAAAATATATTTACATATCGTATATAAATACGCACATACCCACAATCATGTTATTTCATTTATAAGTAAACATAATTGCACAGGGAGCAAGAAACCCGTTTTGAAAATTTAGAGGACTGTTGCTTCTTTTTTTCTTCTTCTTTTTTTTTAATCTTCGATAGCATAAGAAAAAAAAATTATCATTCAACTCACTTGGATAACTAAAACATGAACTGCTTCTCATTCACTGACTTCCCTTTCTGCGTTTTATGTAGATTCATGAAGACCCGGGGAATTCCTATTGTTGGGAAAATGATTAGCATCAATAAACAAAATAGTAGTGAGGATGTAAGTCTGACAGAAGCGGTCCTGTTCCCGGGCTCTTTCCACACTCCCGTCATCTTCAGATGGGAAGATGGTGAAATGAGCATTCTGCACGGGTCAGCCCTGCAGTCTCCTTAAATCCCACTTCTCAAGATTTTAGCAAACACTCCTCTGGAAAGGAGGCCCGCTGAGTCCGAGTTCCGGCAACCGAGCCACAGGAGCAAGGCAAGGCTGTGTGGCCTCCTGGAGGTGACGGAGGGGCCTCCAGAGGTCCCCAGCACCACCCGCTAATGCGGTGAACTCAGAGGGACCCAGACCAGGCTCCAGTTTGCATTTTAATGTTTCTCACATGGACCCAGACTGGAAGAAAACGACCCAGCCAGACAGGGACATTGCCCTCCTCATCATGGGGTCTCGAGGCATCTCTAAATGCTGCTACACTCAATACGGCTGGGTCCTCTATGCCCAGCTGTAAATACTGTGCTACAGGAAGCCAGGGTCAATGTCAGATTTTCATTAGACTTGCAGCCATTCCCTGAAACTCCAAGTGCACAGGCTCCAGCGATGCAGGCACCACGCCGGGCTGGAGTCTGCAGGGTGTTCGCACTGCCTGGCTGCAGGCTCTTTCCCTCCAGGTGGAAACACAGTAAACACGGCCCCATGCAGCAAGCCAGGGACATTCTGGGCATCCTAAGCTCCAGCCCCTTCTCCTGAGGGAGTCGGACGCTCTTCTCTGGCCACAGCAGAGCCCTGCCCGGCCACTGTCGGCACCGCTGCCAGGCTCCACCGCTGCTCACCTCTAAGGCACAGACGCCTCTCCAGCCATCTGGAACCTCCTCCCTATGTCTCCACCTCATTAATTCCCCATCCCATTTCATACTTCCTCGGAAAATGTCTCTTTTCTCCTCAGTCTCTCATGCACTCTGGCCTGAAGTATCTGCTTCCCTTAGCAAGGCCACCATCCTGGGAGGCACCATGGGATCCAAGGCCTCAGAGACGTGGGAGGCCAGAGCCTAGGAGCTGGCTTCCTAGGACGGGAGAGCCTGGACACCCCCGGTGCTGGTGCCCTGCCTGTCTCCCCTGCTCACCTGAGCTTATTCCTGCTGAGGGCAGGTGGTAGGAAGTGCAGGCCCCAGCACAGTATGGGCAGGGGCTGCAGCTCAGACCAGGGACTGCACGGGGAGGCAAGCAGCCCTGGGGCATGGGCTCAGCACTGGGGCAGCCCCTCAGAGCCCCTGACTCCATGCCCTGGCGAAAGACAGATGGCAATTCCAGTGACATTGTAGGGAAAGCTCCCCGAGGGCTGAGGCCACCCCAATGCCAGCCCAGCTCTTTGTCTAGATCCCCTGACAACCGTCAGAAGGACTTGGGGGGCCAGGAAGGATGGGATGCTGGGGGCAGGTGCAGCCATGGAGGGCCAGAGAAACTCCAGAAACTCAGCCCACTGGCCGGGTCCTTGCCTTGTCCTCTCCTGGCCAGTGGCCACCTTTGTGGATGCCCATTTCATGCCCTTCCCAGAAGGAAGAAACACAGATGCTGAACCGGAAAGATGTTGTGGGGCCTGGGATCTTCACTGGGGCTCAGCACGGGACAGACCAGCACTGTACTCAAACTGCAACGAGCTTTGCAGCATCTAGAAGTGAGTCATTATCAGGGTTGAAATATTTGGAATTTCTTAAAATGAATCTAAAAGTATGGTAACGACCCCAAACACTCGAGCACTCAATATTTTCAACATGCTCCTGTTCACACACAATAATGATAGATTAAAGGAAATGAGCCACATCTGCAAAGTAACATGCCCTATGCTAATCCAAGCAACTCCTGGATAGGCAGCAATTGCAATTACATATATTTGTATATATCGATACATATATTTGGCACATGCTGGACCCTAAATAGGTATTTCTTGAATGAATGGATAAAAGGACGGATGAATACGTACCTGTGGCACCGCCAGACTGGATTTCATGAGATAGTTTCACTGCTACCTGTCACTTTTCTTCTTTGCATGACAAAGGCAAAGAGTCATTTGCTCCTTTTTCTTCTTCTGTTTTCTTGAACTTCTCTTTGAAACTTGCTTAGATGCTGTATTATAAGCTCAGGACATTTCCATGAGATGAAAGTGGGGCCAGGTCAGGTTCATCCCAGAGTGATGCTCTGTTGGTTTGGGGGGATGGAGGAGCCTGGAAGGGAGGAAGTGCTCCCCTTGGTGGCCAGTGGCAGCCTGCATTTTATCAGTGGCCCCCTTGCTTGAGTGTGCAATTCCCCTTTAAGTGTTTATCTTGGGAAGAAAGAGCTGCAGCCCAGGGCAAGCTGGCCAGGAATGAGCCTCATCCCAACTTCAGACCCCCCTGCCGTTGTCTGTACCATGACCTAAACTAATGCTGCTTCTGGAACTTAATTGTAAATCCAGAAAGGGGCAGCTGAGAAAGCAGGATGAGAATTACAGCCTGATCCGCAGTCAGGAGGCAGGGAGGGGTGTGGGCATCCTTTTAGGAAAGAGGCTTCTGATCTCAGAGAACCACACCCCTGTCATTAACTCTCCAGCCCCTAAGGGCCATTGCCACACAAATTTAGGGTGAACCCGGAGGATCTTCATAGCTGGAGTAGAATATTTCCATCCTTACAGCAAAATTTCCCCCAAAGGGTGAAAACGTCCCTGAGTGTTATGAAAAGTGAATACTTCCCAAGATCAGGAGAAAGAATCACCCACAGAAACACTGACTCCACTAAACTCAACCCCACAGCATTCTCCCCAGAGAAGAGGAGCTTCCTGAGGCCTCAGAATCTTTTGCTGGTAGTGCCCAGACTGTTGTGTTAGTCTCTCATTATGTGAAGAGCACAAATTGTACACAAACCGGTAAGACGACTTAGTCCTGTGTGGACCTGGCCAGGAGGTGAGGTGCAGACAGAGATCAGAATAAGTGGAAACTCAGAATCAGAACCATCTAGAGGAAATGCAGTGTGTGTTGCTGAGTGTCCATGAAAGACCCGAGCCGAGTGCCAACCTTCAGGACCATTCCGTGTTGCTCATTCTAGCAGGCACAACATCCTAGCTCCAAGGCCTGTGTTTGTAAGCACATGCTACCTCTACAGTTTCTAGCTGCAGTTCTTCTTCATGGATCATGTCAGTGCATGCTCTGCCTCATTCCAGGCATGGCAGGTGCCAGGTATGGCAGGACTTGTCTTTCCAGCATCCCTGAAGTGTGCCCCATCTCCCAACCTCACATGCCATCTTCACGGTGCAGGACTTAGCAAGCTCTTTGTTCAGTGGAGGCTCAAGAGAAACCTGGCTGGGCCCCTCCCATGCTCCCACATTTGGAAATCGGTGTTCCCTTGAGCAGGACTGCCCTGAGGAAGCTGGCTTTTCTCCCTGGGGCTCCCATGTGTCCTCCTGATGGCACCGGCTTCGAGATTGGAGCTCTGTTCAGCTTTGGGCCCTTCACCTCCAGCAGGTCTGAAGCTGTAAGCTGTGAAGAAGAAATTCCTCCATGACGACCAAAAACACATTGAGAGCATGGGCCAGTTCTGGGTCTTTTGCAAGTGACACATTCATGGGGTTTGTCTAGACTCCTGGCTAACAGCACCCGAACTGGCAGTAGGGAAACTGTCAGCTGCCTGAAGACATTTCTGGCGGGTGCCGGCGTGGGCATGTGCAGCTCTGGCCCAGCCCCCTGAAAGTCCAGGGAAAATGGCCCGTGGCAGCCAAAGCCACAGGATTATTTCCAGGAAACACTCAGCGGGCTCCCAAGGCAGCATCAGGTTAGAATGTAGATAAAATTGGTCTGGGATGTTCACATTAAATGAAAACAGAACTTAAAAAAACATTAAAAATGGTATCATTCCATTTTACGAAAGCTTCCCTCCCCAAAATGAACACAATTGATGGGCAATTTGATCCACAACAGTGTTTCTCTGCCGTTGTTTGGATGGGAAAATTCCAAGATATAAGATGATTTATTGAAAAGAATGCAAACACTATGTTCACTGTAGAATGTTTATCTTTTGGAGAAAATCTATTTAAGCTCTTATCATTTTTAGATCCTTCCCAAGCTCCCCAAATTCTTTTACATACGAAAAAATGCTCATCTGCCTCATTAATAATAACAGCGTGCAATTACAGAATATTCTCTAATAACGATCGTTAACTCCTCTGTGGTTTTCATCACTCTGATATTAATGTGACATTGGAATTAGCGGGGTTTTCAATTTTTAAATAAGCCAAACAAATTTGGGGAACCATTTTTTAAATCTAAGCAAGCATATTCGACATTGCAGGGGCAGAGGCGATGCGCAGGAGGCGCGGTGGCAGCAAGGCCAGGCAGGGGGCTTTGTCAGGCTTGTCTCTGTGCCTGCAACACGCTCCTGGCACTGGCTCTAGCAGGCCCGGCTGGCTGCCTTGTGCCATGCCTACCTGAGGGACAGCGAGGTGGCACAACCCTGGACATCTCACAAAAGGGGCACGGCCCCCCGCTCCTCCCCAACAGCCTGCCTCCTCTGTACCCTGAAATATGATTGTTCCTCCGCAGAGCCCCTTCCTCCGGGCGTCCTGTGGAAGAATGCAGCCTGCGCCGCCCCTCCCGCACTCAGCTATCTGCTTGGCACAGGCCGCACTCAGCTGGGACTTCGCTAAGGATCTCGCTTTCCTGGGCAAACACAGCTTCACCTGCCCTCCAAATCCCTCTCTCCTCCTCCTTCCCCAGCCCTCCCAGCTGAGCTATGTTAATCAGGTGGGGGACACAAGGTAACATTGAAGTAATTCAGCCAATTAGGCCCTGAATTGTTTGCATCCAACAGCATTTTGTATTTCTGCAAATGTGTGAAATGCAAAATGTGCCCTCCAGCAAAAACGACAGCAGCCATGTACTGGCGGCATGTCAACAGATCCTGGGAGCGGGCGGCCCTGACGGCTAATAGCGACGCATGCATATGCTTGGGAAGGCCAGCCTTCTTTATGTGTGCGCCTCTCTGCGAGGGAGGCAGAGCTGGGGGTCTTGGTGGCAGATGGGCAAGGGTAACAGGGATTGGCTAATCCCAGATCTGCATTCTCTTCTTCACGTAGCAACTGGGGAAAGATGGGGCCAGCTGTCAAATGGAAGACTTTCATGGTCCCCTGCACACAACAGCTGCACAGGCCCTGCCTGCTTGGTTCTAAATTATTAAACATCTTTTTAGTTTGTTCCAGCTGCAGGCATCAGTGTGTTTATGCAGCCTTTGTGCATTTTACATATGATTCCTTCTCCCCTCCTCTCATCAAAATGCTGTTTGTAAAAGTCATTATCCCATCTGTGCCCCAGTTTGGCCAAACAGCCTAAGACAAATCCGATGGCATTCTCCTTCCAGGACAATTTGGGAGCTGAAGATGATTGCTGTGACTTGAGACTTCAGGGGTTTGCCGCATTCTCTCTGCCACCTGTAAGAGGTGGTGTCATCTCGGCAGCTTCAGGGAACCGACGCATAATGGGGATCTCTGCAAGTAAGATTTCATTGTTGCGCACTTACGGCTTTAGAGAAAACACGCACGCAGAGAAAACCAAACGCGGCCTCCGCATCTGCGGAGGTTTTCCAGCGCGTTGTCATGGAGGAAGGGCGGCCGGCGAGTCTTCTTTCAATCATGGCTCACCGGCAGCTCCTGTCCCCGAAGAGTTCAACCACAATCACACTGTTATTATTTGCCATTGACATGAATATTCACGAACAGGTATCAAGTGCGCCGCTTGAAGGCCTACTTTGGCAGGGAAGTCACTGTCGCCGGTCTCCTGGATGGACCTAAGCTGTCTGGGAAGCGATAATGTCATAAACACGCCCCTGGCAGGACGGAGCCTGACCTGATGTGTTAATTATATTCCCGAACCCAAAAAATGATTTGTTGGACGTGGTTGCTTCCTGCAGGATATTGCGGTGGCAGCCAGATTCCAGCACAAAATGAAAGTCACCAGCAACAGTTGCTTTGTTTGTAGCCAACATTAACTCTTTCATCCAAAGCACCCGGTGCTCTCAGGGTAGAGGCAAGAAGCTCTGGGCAGACCTGCCTGCTTTGTCCTACCTCTCCCGAGCTGTCCACGAGCCCAGAGCTACAGACACCAGCGAGCAGGTCTCCTAGCCCCTGGCCAAGGGCCACTGCTCCTTCTCTGGCTGGGTCTGGGTCCTCCCTGGCCCCTAACACTGCCGCTCTGTGGCTCCCTGGCACTGCTAGGTTGTCACTGGTTTATTTTTAATGTAACGGCACATGCTTCGAATGGGTTTTGTAATGGCATCTGAATAGTGTATTTCCTAGAGAGTCTATCAATGATCACCCATCGCCATTCCTCCCCTGCTAGATCCAGGTACAATTAGACAAGGGCTGAGTGTGGCTCTTCTCCCGGGCCAGTCGGTGGCTTTCCCAGAGCCTCAGAATTGCTGTCAGACACACCTCCACACCGAGGAGAGGAGAGAGACCAGCCAGGCCCTGGAACCCTCCCAAATCCAGGCGACGCTTGCTTAAAAGGTGCCAGGAACGCTAGAGAAAGGCCAGATTGAAGGCCCTGTCGGCTCAGGGCCTGGAGGCAGCATGGTGCGGGCAAGTCCGACCACCAGCAAGGCAGGTGTTAAAGGCTATGTGATACCCACAGAGAGCAAACCAGAAGAATCTCGATTGCCAAGAGTCCCTTGCAATGCCATCTCTCCCTGTCTCCAGAAAACAACCAAATGGCCAAGGCCAATCAGACAAGACTGTGCTCACAGTCCCCTGGCAAAATCACTCTTCCCCTGGAAGAGAAGAAACGCTTCATCAGGACACAACCTTTTAAAGTTTTCAGCTTTGTTTTTCTTATCCCAAAAGGCAGGTCTGCCCCTTTGGCCATTTTGAGGGACAGGGCTGTGCTTTCAAAGCAGTACCATGCAACCTTCACCAGTGGCTGTAAAATATCACTTAATGGGAATGAGTTTGCTCAGAAATGTCTTAATGAAGTACTAAGCATTTATCGAACTTCACTTACTTTAACTGCAGCCAGTAAAAGTCTCCAAGGACAATGAGGAAACCAAAATTTCCAGGGAATGTAAATTCCAGCTTCGGCTAATTTTGAGGACAATGATTTCTCTCCTTTATGAGGTGCATAATGAGGTAGCCCACAGCCTCAGCAGAGCAGGCTCTGAGCAGGCAGGGGCAGGGAGGGAGGCGGAGAGCAGGGGTGCTCCATCCCCAGGGCCGGGGAGCGCAGGAAGAGCCGGTTTCACACCAGACAAATGACTCTTTTGTTTCACTCATTTTTAATTAGCCTCCTTTTTAATGACCTAAGTTAATAAGTGTCAAAAGGTGCAAAACACAGCTTGTCTTTATTTTTAAAGTAGGAATTTGCCTTTAATCTTGAAGGAAAGCCCTGCCCTGGGTGAGTCTCCCCTGCAGAGGAGGCAGTGGCTCCGATTGCTCTGGCACCTCTGGCCAGCGGTCCCTGGGCACCCCACCTGCCGGGCACAGTGGGTCCCGAGGAGCTACTGGGCTGGACCCGGTATCCCACCTCTTCCAGAAGCCACAAGGCACCCCAGCACAATCTCAGACAAGCTCCCACTGAGCGCAACCTCGCAGGAGCTCACTCTGCATTCCTCCTACAGCTCTAAATAGCATCCCTTGAAACTGCCTGTCTTGTAATGGACAGCAGGCAAGGGCCAAGCAGGTGGCAGGCTGTTTCACCCCAGGGGTCTGAGGAAGATGACACAATTCACAGGTCACCAGGCAATGGGCAAGGTCCCACCCACAGGGCCGGCATCCCAGGCCGTTTTTCTTCTCTCTGCTGTTACCATCACTGCGGGCTCGGTGCTCAGCACCTGCCCCTCATCTTCCTTTGCTTCCTCTGCTAGCCCCAATACACAGGAGGAAGCCAGAACCACACAGAGTGAGGGAAGGGAAGGCAGGGGCTCTTCAGGCTTGGAGACTTTTCCTAGAGTGGGCTGCCGGAGGGAACTGTGGAGCGTGTGTGTGTCCACGTCTGTGTGTGTGTGCATGCACAGACATGTCCAGCTCTGGTTTCTGCTGGACTCCTAAAGACACGTGCTACTTGGAATACATTTAAACCCCACTCCACTGGGCTTCTGTGGCAGAGAGCTACAGGGAGGATGAGAAACCTCTCCTGTGAGCGACGGAGCCAGGATTCACTTTGTGGTTTCCTGGACTCAGATGCCACAGGTGTGGGAAAGGCAGGAGCTATTTCAGGCCGCCCAGAGCATCTCAGGCCAGATGGCTCACTGGGGAGGGTAGCAGTATTACTTTTGTGGCATTTTATGGTGTAGATAAATATTCCCGCCAGGCCAGGCCCCAACCACAGCGCTCACATTTGTTTAGGATCAAATAGGGTAAATGAACAGGAGGTGAAGTGCTGATTCGGGGGTCTGCACCACCAAAGCCTTTGACTGAAAATGTTGCTCCCAATGACAAGCTCATATCCAGCACTTTGTCCCGTAATAAGATGAGCCAAACACTCATGGTGGACATGAGTCTCCACCAGCAATTGTCCACCCCTCAGAGAGGTTCATGTGGAAACCTCCCGCTCACCAAGGCACCTGTCTGGGGAGCCCGGACAGAGTGGGTGAGCTGGCTCTGGGGATTGTTTGCAAAGACAGAACATAGGAGCAAGATTCTATCTCACAAGACTCTCATAGCAACTCCCCAATTTTAGGATGTGCTGGGCTCCACTCTATTCTACCCTTAAAGGGTCAAAATGAGCAGAAGTTTTGAATGTCCCGCAGGAACCCGTTGTGATGGGTGTCTGGGTAGATACATTACCATACATTTCTAAATATATTTACATAAATAAAACCAGGTTTGTGGCTTAGGTTTGTTGGTACAAGTCATTTCCATAAAAATTAATATTCCTAACTTTACTGGAACTAAATAATTAAGGAAGAAAGTATATTACAATAATAAAATTATCAACAGACTTTTGACAAGCAGTCATGTGCTTGTAAATGAAATTTATTTAGGTGCCACTCAAAACATTGTAATTAAGAGGTACAGAATGCATTACCAGATGGTTCCTGTTTAGTGGCTATTTCCTTTAGAGAACACGGAGATTAGAATGAGCACTAACTAGCGCCTAAAATACTCATCACCCCAAGCCCTTAAAACAGCACCCTGATCATGAAGCTTCTGTGTGTAGCATAACCATCATGTAAAAATTGGTGGCTAAACATGTGTATAATATAAATTTAGGTGACCACTAATTAAAAATAAAAATGGGGAGTAAGAACAATTGTGAGACTACCAGGGTTTTAGAGCTAGGAGGTAGGAAATAAATTAGGAAAATGAATTCTTACTTAGTACTTGCTAAATTCTTTGACTACACCATGGTGTCACTGGGCGGTTCCATTTAGTAAATCAGAGAGCAGGTGGTTAGTCAAGGCACTCTGTCAAATCTCGGTGTCTTCATCCTAAGGAGAGTTACTGTCTTATTTTCCTGGGATTACTCTTTTTTTTTTTTTTTTTTTTTTTTTTTTTTTTTTTTGAGACAGAGTCTCGCTTAGTCGCCCAGGCTGGAGTGCAATGGCGCAATCTCGGCTCACTGCAAGCTCCGCCTCCCGGGTTCACGCCATTCTCCTGCCTCAGCCTCCCGAGTAGCTGAGACTACAGGCGCCCGCCGCCTCGCCCGGCTAATTTTTTGCATTTTTAGTAGAGACGGGGTTTCACCGTGTTAGCCAGGATGGTCTTGATCTCCTGACCTCGTGATCCGCCCGCCTCGGCCTCCCAAAGTGCTGGGATTACAGGCGTGAGCCACCGCGCCCGGCGGGATTACTCTTATAAAAAGTGGTTATATGCTCTGTGGGGTAGATCCTCAGAGGGATAAGATATTGGAGCCAGAAGGATCCAAACTCCTCATTGTACAGATAACGTCTCCAAGGCTCAGAGATGTTGAGTTAACCGAGATCACACAGGGGTTGGGTGGTGTATGAGTCTGCTCTAGCTTCACCGCAAAGCACCACAACCTGGGTGGCTTAAGCAACAGAATGTACATCTGTAGAGTCCTGGAGGCTAGAAAGCCAAGAGCAAGATATTGGTAGTGTTGTTGGTTTCTTCTGAGGCCTCTCTCTTTGGCTTGTACATAGCCATCTTATCGGTATGTCTTCACCTGGTCTCTCCAGTGTGTGTGTCCTAATCCCTCTCCTTATAAGGACACCAGTCAGATTGGATTAATGTCCACCCTAATGACCTCCTTCAACCTCCATTACCTCTTTAAAGGCCCTATATCTCCAAATACAGACAGTCCCCCACTTACGATGGTTTGACTTTATGATGGTGCAAAAGTGATATGCATTCAATAGCAACTATACCTCTTGTTTTGAATGTTGATCCTTTTCTGGGCTAGGGATATGCAGTGAGATACTCTGTCTCAATGCTGGGCAGCACCAGTGAGTCTCAGCTCCAGGGCAGCCATGCCATCAGGAGCGGACGCAGCCGAAACGCTACAGTGGACTGTGTTGCCAGATGACTTGGCCCAACTGTAGCTGATGTACGTGTTCTGATCACGTTGAAGGTGGCCCAGGCTAAGCTGTGACACTCCATAGGTTGGGTGGATTAAATGCATTTTCCATTTATGATGTGTTTACTGGGATATGACCCTATCACAAGTTGAGGGGCATCTGCACAGTTACATTCTGAGGTACTGAAGGTTTGAGCTTCAATGTATAAATTTTGGGGGAGAAACAGTTCAGCCCATAGTAGATGACAATATTAGGCTCTTTGGGGCCACCTGATCTTTTGCTTTGTCTCCTATATCCTGTAATTTAAGGATGTCCAGAAGGCCCCCACCTCAAAAGATCCCTGTCAAATATTAGTTGCAGCCAGGTCTTTGTAAGCACACGTGTCTTTCAGGACAGAACCCCGGGAGCCACTCATGACTGAATGAAGGCTTTCCCTGTGCTGTGGTGAATGCATTGAGTGCTTATTACATGCTAGGTGTTATTCTAAGTCTTCATCTGTAGTAACTAATTTCATATTCACAATAACCTAGTGTGCTAGGTAGGATGGTTTTTCCCATTTGACAGATGAAGAAATGCTGGCACAGAGAGATGAAGTGACTCGCCCAGACTCGTGCAGCTTGGAAGCAGCAGTTCAGCAGTTTGAAACTAGATGACTGGGTTTCAAGACACCCACTCTCCACCACCATGCTTGCCACTTTTCTGCAGCAGTAAAGATAGGAGGTGAATACATTTTCAGCCACATGCTCTTAAAGATAGATTTATCTTGGTATCAAATGTCTTTGAGACTCCTAATGATATGCTTGCAAAGCAGATATGTGAAGACCTTGAAGCAGCTTACAGAGCAAAAAGCAACCTAACATTTGAGTCAACAGCAGAAATGCAGGCACCTGGTTGTCACATTTCAAACACTACATTCTGCCTTCCTCTCTTCCCTCCTTCTTTCCTTTGCTCTTTCCTTTGCTCTTTCCTTTCTTCCTCTCTTCCTTCTCCTCCCTCTTTCCTCCTTCCTTTCCTTCCTTCCTTCCTTCCTTCCTTCCTCCCTCCCTCCCTTCCTTCCTTCCTTCCTTCCTTCCTTCCTTCCTTCCTTCCTTCTTTCCTTCCTTCCTTCCTTTCTTCCTTCCTTCCACCTTCCTCTCCTAGTTGTAAGGCAGCCAATACCAGCTGGGACCAATCTAGGAGGGAGTCCAAGTGGGGCAGCAGCCTTGCAAGGTCACGAAATTAACCACAAACAAAAAACACAGAATTGATCAAATAAGAAAATATACTAAGGATGATGGGAGTTAGGTTTTTTAAATAAAACAGACAATTATAAAAAGAGAAAGTTAGAGTAAACCTTGAAGCTGGTTAAAACTGGAGGTATTTGATCTCATACATAGGTACAGCCATAAATGCAATACCTGTGTGTGCTCATGTGCACACACTCATGTTTTCTAGTTCTGTTCACTGAGAGGGCTGAAAGCACCAACACCCCAGGAGCACTGAGCACACCTAGAACCAGATCTTGATTTCTAAACACCATTCTCTGCTAAAAGGAACCTGGCCTTCTTGGAAAAATGGATGATTGTATTGAGAAAACAACAGGTTATTCTGGACCATCTATTAATGCCAGAAAATAAAAAACTTACAGAAAGAAGAAGGGTTAGGGGATTACCAGATGGTTAGGGTTAGGTCAAAGGGGTAACTTTAAGTGCTCTTAAGGGCTGAATTTGAGACAATTTGAGCAGCAAAATAATTGTAATGGATTAAAACCTATGGCATAAAATAGATACACAGAATTATAACTTATGGAATAAAATAAGGACACACTTACATAAATAAAAAACTAAGAAGAAAAAAACTGCTCCTTACAGTTGAACACCAACTGATAAATATAGAAGAAATTATGGAAGTAGAAAATCACCATTTGGCAAACATCATAGTAATAATGCATGTAGGCAAAGGACATCAATGGATGCCAAAGCTAGTGGGTAAAAGGGCTAAGGAATCTTATCTTACGTAGTGCCAAAAGTGCCAGAATGTCACCTCTCACCGTGCTTCTCCATGAGAAAGGGAGGGAGCTAACTTTAGACAGGAGAAACCGAGCAGGAACAACCTCAATCAAGTCACCCAAGGGACCATCTTCTAAAACAGCACAAATTAATATCATGCACTACAGTGACAAGAACATAGCACCACTCCTGTGATATTCTGGCAGAATTATAAAATGTGGCTCTGTAAAACACTGATGGAACACACATTGAAGAATACAGAATGACTGGCCTGTAATCTTTGGAACCATCAAGGTCACAGAGGACGAAGACCAAGAAACTGTTGAAGATTGGTGGAGCGTAGGCAGGCATGAGCCTTGACCTTTGGCATTAAAGATTTCACTCAAAGAGAAACCTGAATGGGGTCTCTGGAAGGAGAATATGGGGAGTTCTTTGGGCTATTCTTGTAAACTTTCTGTGTTTGAATTTATTTTTAATTAAAGTTAAAAAAAAAAAAAAACCCTTCAAAATGTAGTTCTCTGGCATCTAGATCAGAGGTCCCCAGCCCCTGGGTACCAGTCAGTGGCCTGTTAGGAGCCAGGCCACACAACAGGAGCTGAGTGGCAGGTGAGCCAGCAAAGCTTCCTCTGTATTTACAGCTGCTCCCTATTGCTCAAGTTACCACTTGAGCTCCACCTCCTGTGAGATCAGCAGCAACATTCAATTCTCATAGGAGCATGAGCCCTGCTGTGAACTGCACATGTGAGGGATCTAGGCTGCCCACTCCTTATGAGAATCTAATGCCTGATGATCTGTCACTGTCTCCCGTCATCCCCAGATGGGACTGTCTAGTTGCAGGAAAACAAGCTCAGGCTCCCACTGATTCTACATGATGGTGAGTTGCATAATTATTTCATTATATATTACAATGTAATAATAATAGAAATAAAGAGCACAGTAAATGCAATGTGCTTGAATCCTCCTGAAACCATCCCCGCCCTCCGCCATCTGGGGAAAAATTGTCTTCCACGAAACTGGTCCCTGGTTCCAAAAAGGTTGGGGACCACTGATCTAGATGATGAAAATAAAGCACTAGCTAACCTCTCAAGAAGGGGTGGTAATGAGAAAGAAACATGCCTAATAACAAGGACCCAGGGGCTTAGGGAAAATAAAGTTTTCAGATACAAAAGGAAATGAAGTCATATTCTTTCTTATAGGGCTAATGGGAAAACATATTTCCTTTTTCAAAAGCATTTTGGCTGGGTATATTTAGACGTGGATTATTTTTTCCCTTTGACCCTACAGTTCCATTTCTGGGACACAGTCCTGTGGAAATAATCTGAAATTTGGAAAACAGTTTAAGTCCAAATAGATTTATTGCAAAGTTATTAATAAAAGCAAAAGTTTGAAATCAGTCTAACTGTTCAACCTAGGAGAACAGATTCATAAACTTGGTATATCTACCCAGTGGAATGATGCGTGGCCATTACAAACAATGTTTATAAAGAGTTTATGATGTGACAAAATTCTAATATTTGTTTAAAAAGTAACATAATCTTTGATTTAAATGATTAAATGCATACTGTGTATAAAAATGTGTCTTCTTTTTAAAAAAATCTCACCTTTACCAATGTAACAAGAAGCTCACCTATGAATAAAACTGTTACTGCCTTTTTTCTCTTCTGCCTATTTTTTGTACTTAAAAAAATGATAACATATATGTTTTACCTTTATAATGGGAAAACAAGGTAAATTTTATTTTTGTAAAAAAAATGAGCTATTAAATTGTTTAAATGCTGTGAAGTACATAAAGCAAAAAGTCAAATTGAGGCAGCTTCAGAGAGGGATGGCGGCCCTCTCTGCCCCACTCCAAAAAAACCCATACATCCCCAAACTGATTTCTGTCCACAGCCCCCCGGGAGGCTCCTACAGTGAACACAGTTCCTTATCACAAGACTGTATGGCTAAAACATGCATATTTATGAATCATCTATCTCTTTAGTAATGTGTAAAGCAAGCAGTTCGCTCTGAAAAGTAGAGTTCACCTTACTTGCCATAAAATGAGGGTTTCAAACTTTTGGGTTAAGCCTGCGAACATGTGGGGAGGCGGGGAGCAAGTGTGATGCGGATGAGAGAACAGTGCATCTCACAGAGCCGTGGTGGACATTTGAACAGAGGTCTGTCAGTACCGCAAAGGCAGCGGGTTAGACTGAATAGAGGACAGAGAAACATCCTTACCCCGCCTTGAGGTCTCCAGCAGTCTGGCCCTTCCCAAAAGTCTTTGCAAAAGCTTGCAAAAGCTCCCACTTGCCTGGCACATGAAATGAAATTAAAGCAATTATTGGGGGTGATTAATCTGACCGTCACTCCCAGAACGGGTGGTGGGGAGGGACAGGGATGTAGGCCTGGGGGGACTGATGGACACTGATGGAGAAGGAGCCCAGAGGCTGCAGAAGTGGAAGAACCAATAGGGGAGGAGGCAGAGGAAACCAGGGAGAGATCCTCGGGGAACCAGCACCCTCAGGCACAGGAGGAGTCAGACAGGCCGGAGAAAGAGATCCTGGGACAGGAGAACTGAGAAGGACAGTACCCTAAAGTTCAGGAGGAACTGAACTCTAAGAAATCAGAAGCAACGTCAAACCTGAGAGAGGATAAGGGACCCATGGATTTGGCATTTTTATAAAGTATTGAGTCTTCTTTAAGGGAATCATTTCAGATGTCAAATTGCAGGATTTATTTTAGCATAAATTAACAAATTATGTGATGGGAATGTAAGCCTTACCTACTGCAATAAGGAAACAGACATAGCTCTTAATCAAATATTGTACCTTTTATCTCACTCTTAAAAGTGGATTCTTAAATGACAATCATCTGATGTATTAGAGGGTAAAACATCAGTCATGTCTATGAAATGTTCTAGTAGAAACAGGTAACTGAAAATAAAGAAGTGGAAACTACTAATCATGCCAGAGCAGTGGACATTCATGAAATGTAATTTTAATGTTATGCATTCAGCATACCTACAGTGACTTTTTTTGCAGATATTTCACATCATCAAGCATAGCAACCATTGTTACATAGGAAATAAGGCCAGCACAAAGTGTGGTTTTATCGTAGGAAGTACTTCCTACACATCCGATTGTCAACTACATTGTCTGTTCTTAAAGAAAGAGCAATGACTGGGAATCAGGGATGGGAGAATGACAGTGAGGCTCTTCGAAGCCATTTTTCTGGGAAAAATCTATGCTGATTGGACTACATGGTCTTTTAGTAATTCCAGAGATAGGACGGATATGGTCTTATTTCATGTCTAGGCAGCTTTTGCAAAACTTCCAAGCTCCTTTAAGGTTAACTTATAAATAAGTTGTCTCTCCACTCTCCCAGCTTTAAGTGCAAGAAATTTACTTCTTGTCACACATTTACAAAACGATTCTTAGCATTTGCTGCTAGCATATTCTAAAGCCTTAAATGACACAGGTGCTTATGTCAAAATGTGATCCCAGGCCAGGTGTGGTGGCTCATGTGTGCAATCCCAGGACTTTGGGAGGCCGAGGAGGGCAGATCATGAGGTCGGGAGATCAAGACCAGCCTGGTCAACATAGTGAAACCCTGTCTCTACTAAAAATACAAAAAATTAGCCAGGCATGGTGGCAGGCACCTGTAATCCCAGCTACTTGGGAGGCTGGGGCAAGAGAATCTCTTGAACCCAGGAGGCAGAGGTTGCAGTGAGTGGAGATTGCACCACTGCACTTCATCCTGGGTGACGATGTGAGACTCTATCCCCAAAAAAAAAATCAAAACAAAATAAAACAAAAACCATTAACCTAGAACTGGCAAATGAACTTCATGTTCCATTTCCAGATCCTGTGCCCTTAACTCTGATACTCTGTGAGTATGTGGTAAATCCTTGCCTTCATTACGCTGCTCATAGAACGTCTTACATGGGTGCCTTTGTCCTGCATTGCAGGTAGCGGTGTGGCCACAATCCCTCAGCATCCAGAGCCCAACCCATGTTTACCCCCAGGCCCATCAAGACCAGCAGCATCTCATCCCCTTTGCCAGCCCTTCCAGTGTGCATGTCTGAAGCCTGGCACATTTTTAGAACCACTTCTCTGTCCCTGTTTAAGTTTCAGCAAATTCTAATTTGTTGTCCTCATTCCATCAAATTATATCCAGTACAAGCGTGTCAGCAGGATGTCATAACTTTCTTCTCTCCACACTCAACATAATTTACTCACAGTTTCATTTGAGACTAATTATTCACATATTAATTTTTTGCCACAAAGAATGCAGCAGTACCAGGGAGCCCAGGGGCCTCCTGCGACAAGTCTTTGCAAACGGTGTCCTGGCGCACACACCCAGGGTGACCACAGGCTGGGGCCTGCCTTTCTGAAGACATTGCCTGTGTTGCAGGGGTGGGGGTGGGGGGAAGGACAATCCTGAGGGGTGTATGCATGAAGCCATAGCAGCTGCAGGAAAGTAGAGATCCCCTGGGAGGGGCAAAAACCTGAATGCACCAAGTGATCTGATGGGCAGAAGGCCACTCCCTGAAACTGAGTCTACCACATTACCGAGGGTCTCCTGTAGTTCAAGCGCCCACCATCCCCGACGTGTTTTAATGGCAATCGTTCTGTAATTGTCAGTCCACAATCCTATGTGTCCTCATCCCCTTCCCAATCAGCACCTCCAGCTTGTATTAATTAAACAGCCCAGCCCATGCGGCTCATCTTGGTAAACAAGCAAAGGAAGATTTTTCTAGAAGCTACAGTGTGAACTCCTTTCTGGAGATCAGTTATTAGCTGCAGGCTTCCGCTTCGTTCGCCTGCCTTTCACTTTAAAGCCAGCCGCCACCACCGCCGCAAACACAATGATGAGAGAGGTCATAGAGCAGCAGTTGTGCATGAAAGATGTGAAAATTTACTGCAAATGAGACAAGAGCAGTAAATTCATTTTTATTCAAATTACTGTCATCATACATTACCACGTCTCCTGTAAACATTGTGCTTCAGACAGGGTGACAGCATATTATTATTGGTGAGATTATACTATTATTAAGCTATTAACATGTCACCCTTGCTTGAAACACTGACTCAGCTTGGTTCTGCAAAGCAGGACAAGGGAGGAGACACTCAGAGGTGACAGAAAGGTTAGTTTTAAGATGGCAGGCGGGTGGAGAATGACAGCTGGCACTTAGGGACCCGCATCACGAGGGCCCTGTGCATTTTTATTTGGGAACCTTCATCATCACATCCTTGCACCAAAGACTGTGTTTGGCCTCCTTCACAAAACACTTCGCCCAAACATTACTAAGTAGTAAAAATGTTCCCTTCAAAACCAAAAGCAAAAGGAAGTCTGGCTGAAAGAAGTCCATCCATGCCTTAGGTCACCCTGTGACTGAGGAGGCTGCCTTCTCCCGGGATGCTGCCCTCACTGCGAGCATCCGATTGTGTGTGTCAAGCAGGTGTGTGTAAGGCAGAAGTGTGTGTAAAGCAGTGTGTGTAAAGCAGAGCTCACCGGTGCTGAGCTCTGACGGTGCAATTGCACAAAATGCCAGACAGAAGCCTCTCTGACAACCCAATGCTGCCTCTCTAATTCCTCCTGCAGGACAGTGGTCTTCTAGTTCTGGGCTCCCGGTCTCAAGGGGTTGAGAAGAATGAGCATGTTGAACTCTACAGGCTTCAGAGACCTGTGGTGTGGTGTTGCTACCTGCTATTACTGAGGTGTACAGATCACAATGCATCCAGACATCCCTTTCTATCTGCAGAAGGTGCTTGCCACATTTCCCCTGGCCAGAACCAACGTATTAGCATTCTTAAGAATGTTTGTTTTACTGGTGGGACTTTTTCTGTCTCCACTGCAGCCACTTCAGAGTCAGTGGACTCAGAGCAATCCCACCTGATCACCCGCAGTCATTCTGGCCGGATGCCTTTTCTTGTGGTTCCAGGATGTCACCATTTTCTCCAGCTGAGGGTCTGTCTACACTGAGGATGAGGATGGGAAGAAGCATCTAGCAGCCTCGCTGTGGGTCAGGGCAGCTCCTCCTAACTTAAGACAGCCCCATTCCCATAGCTCCATTGGCTGTTCTTGGGTCTTGGGCTCAACCACTGCTCTACCAGGCCTGCTCTGGGTGGTAGCTATTTATCAAGTCTGAAGACATTTGTGTAAATAGAGTTTGTTTCACTGTTTTGTAGGCTCCTTTGGACAGAAATGACATTTGTGAACTCAAGTACAGAGCAAATGTTGAACAAGTTTTGTTCTAAATTAGTTGGGAAGGAGCCTTGTGAAGCAGGACAAATTTAGGGATACATCAGTGTGTTATAATGTTCACATTTTAGGCTGGATGAAAAACAAATTAAAATAACGGTGCAGCTCAGAAGGTGTTCCAGCTTCAAAGGCTGTGTGTGTGTGTGGAACTCGCTGCATGCCCCCGTGCTGACTCAGGCTTCTCAGGATGTTAGAAGTTCCTTTCTAAAGACGGTATCTTAGGCAGTAAGAATATAACTTTGATATCTTGAAAGCTCTGGGTTGCACATAATATTTTGTAAAATTGTCCTTAAACAATCAAGAAGCTGAGAAATTGGCAAATATAAACCATTCACAGGGTCTGAGCCTGATCTTTTGCCACTTGTATAACCATCTTGTTCTCCCTAAACTTCTCTTAGAAATCTGAATAGCAAAGGCATCCCTTACTCTTCCATTGATAATGGACATTTCTCTCTCCTCTCCAACATCCTCCTGCTCATCTCTTCTTTAAGAAAGTGGGTCTCACCTCTCTTGGCCAAGGATCACCTCAGCTCAGGGTCCCATTCCTCCAAGTGGTCTTCTCTCCTGGTTGATGCAGTCCTTCCAAAATAAAAGTCAGTCAGTCTGGGGATCCTGGAGAGCAGGTGCAGCTGTGTGCCCCCACCCCACCAGCCACACATGCAATGGCTTCCCTCTTTCGTGAAAATGAGCAACTTAATCCTTGGTCATGAATCTCCCCCACCTCTCCCAGGCACGAATCCACAATGCCCCAAATTCTCTTCCTCGGAATTGGCTCTCAGCTTTCTCTGGCATCAGTGGAGCTCCGTACAAGGGACAGACCATGACGCTTTTCTTCCATGCCTGTTTTGTGTCACAATGATAACCATAATTTTGAAAGTGAGGTAGGAGACCATCAGGACTTATTTCCCAGTCCAGACAGCATAAAGTTAAAAAAAACTGGCAGGAACCAGCAGATGGCCAGGAAAGTGATCCCTGGCTACCCTCATTGCTCATTAGCATAAGGCACTCCCACCAGCATCATAACAGTCCACAGGTGCCATGGCAACAACGCAGAAGCTACTGTCCCTTTCCATGGCAATGACCCGAAAGTTACCACTCCTTTCCTAGAAAGTTCTCAATAACCTGCCCCTCAATTTACATTAACCCACCCCTTAACTTGCATGTAACTGAAAGTAGGTATAAGTGGGTATACAGTTGCTAATAGCCCAGATGTGTGGGTCTGGGTGCACTGCCTGTGAGTTAGCTATGCTCTGCAACGAGCAGCTCCCATTTAATAAAAGATTGCTGTCTAACACCACTGGTTTGCCCTTGAATCTCTTTCTGGGTGAAGCCAAGAACCCTCCTAAAAGAGAAAGTTGAAAGAATTCACTAGATGTAATTAAGGAAGGGTCTGGCAAGATGTCATCCATGCATCTTTTTGAAGAATCACATGCCAGAGAAAGTTTTCCAAGGATCTTCTGGTCCAGTTCCTGGCCCTCACACAGTGAGAATTTTCTAGGGTTTGGGAGATATGACCAAGGCCCAGAGAGAAGAAATGTGATAAATTTATTGTTTAATAATTCACCATGCCCAAGTTTGCTTGGCTGGTTAAAACCAGGTCTGATGCAAGCTTCACAACCTCCCGTCTGTCACCTTGAGAAGAGCCAACTCAGCTCCAGTTCCAAGCACAACCTCAAGCCAACAAGCCTTTTGTTTTTTGGTTTTTTTTTCCTTAAGAAACAAACCACTTTTATTGACCATAATTATGCTACAGAAAAAAAATCTAGTAATAATAGATGTGAAGACAAGGAATAAACAAATAGTAACCAGGAGCACCACAGAGATCATTTAAATTTAAAAACATTTTCCATGGTTAGGGTGAGAACCATTTCAAAGCCTGTATGTCTGGAAGAGGAAGTTCAGAGGAAGTTTTGTTCCTAGCCAAAACCCGCTTTACTTGCTCTTGACAAAAGGCTAAGATCTACTAGAAAAGGAATGTAGCCCTCGTGCTCCAGAGCTCAACTGAGCTCCACCAATGTGTCCACAAGCGTGTTGACTACCGATCTGTCCACAACGAAGGTTTCAGGTGGTTGTTCCAGGTGGGTTGTACAGTAAAGGAGGGGAGGGGTGGATAAAATGGGTGCCATGACGCAGCTGCTGGCTCTGGCCACACCACCTGACTCTTTCCCAGGTAATACAATCATGGCCAGTTCTGAATGGAGAACCTCCAATCCACCAATTCTGCACCATTTCTGGCCTGGGTAGAAAGTCAGAGGGCTGGGTGGCTTTCCACGGATGGCCCTCACACTCCTGAGTGTGGAAGTCTGGCCACAGCTCCAAAACACACTATGTTCAACCTATTGGAAAGAAGCTTTTGAGAGAAGTCATGTCTTCCCATAAGCGAAGGTAGTCCTGTGAGCAAAGTCAGTAACATCCCCATGACACTCCGGCAAAGCATTCAGTGCAGCAGTTATGAGGGTAAGTCCTGAAGTAAGGAACTGGGGTCAGCCACATGTGACTTGGGGCAAGGGATTTGACTTTCTTCTGCCTCAGTTTCCATTTCTGAAAACAGGAGATAACACCAGCATCAGCTGCATGAAGTCAGACCTGGATGTGAGCCTCAGACAACCACACACACCAAGCAACAATTGACCCATCAAGAGCAATAACTAAGTCCCTATACCAGGGCCTCTCCGTAACAAGGCCTTCAGCAAATGCAGGCTTCTTGTGGTCAGCTTCCCAAGGCAGGCACCTCATTCATCAGATGCCATGACGAATGCCCGTTTTCTGGTACAAGTGGATG
Organism: Macaca fascicularis; assembly: GCF_037993035.2. Lineage (NCBI taxonomy): Eukaryota > Metazoa > Chordata > Mammalia > Primates > Cercopithecidae > Macaca > Macaca fascicularis. Next base: position 137,518,949 of record NC_088383.1, on the reverse strand, counting down.
TCCAGTGAATGCTGGCTGAACAGATGGTGTTTTAGGCCGTTTTCATGCTGCTGATAAAGACATACCTGAGACTGGGCAATTTACAAAAGAGAGGGGTTTAATGGACTCACAGTTCCATGTGTCTGAGGAGGCCTCACAATCATGGCAAGAGGTGAAAAGTACATCTCACATGGTGCACAGGCATGTGCAGGGGAACTCCCCCTTATAAAACCATCAGATCTCATGAGACTTATTCACTATCACAAGAACAGCCTGGGAAAGACCTGCCCCCATGATTCAATTACCTCCCACCAGGTCCCTCCACAACATGTGGGAATTCAAGATGAGATTTGAGTGGGGACACAGCCATGTCTCACCTGCCCTCCTGGGACTCTGCCAGGCACAGCAGGTGCAAAGATGGAGTTTATCCCAGCAGAGATGGTAAACCCATGACTCCTGGGCAGCCGCAAAGCCATCCTCAGCCACAAAGACATTTCCAATGAACCAGGATACTCGTGCCAGCAAAAAGGGAATGGAGACCCCCATCCCTCACACATGAGATCCATCAGCCTGAGCCCGCACAGGTAAGACACTTTCTATCTTTGACGAAGTGACGCATTGTCTCTCTCTCTGCAGGAAGGAGGGAAGACAGGGTGTTGCCTGGAGGACAGCAGACACTCCATCCTCATTTGCCAAATGAGTGCTCCTTAAGGATATAAAAGCCTTGGCTGAGGGGGAGGAGGGAACTACCAGAATCTCAGGGCAAACCAGAGCCCCGGGTTTCGGTGCCCTTAGTTCAGGGTAGTATTGGTCCTTCTGACTGTGGTCCTTCTACAAAGGGAACTGAGAGAAACCCAGTGAGTTCTGCCAGAGTTCCAGGGCCTCAGGGAGACTGGCTGTGTGGGGACAGGCCTGGGCCACACCAGAAAGAAGTGTCAACGGGGGGTTAGGAGAGGGGGCCTGCATTGTGTTTCCCGAGACACCTCTCTACCATGAAACTTTCAGCAAATGTCTTAATATACTAGGATGGGTAAGAGAAGAAAGGAAGAGGGAGAAGTGGCTAAATTCCAGTGAGGTAGGAGAAACAGATTCTACTGCGCCATGGCCCTGCAGGGTGACCCCCGTTAACATGGTATTGTATATTTTCGAATAGCCACAAGAGAGGACTTCTGAGTGTTTCCAACACAAACAAGAAATAAATGTTTGGGTGACGGATATACTCATTACCCTAGTTGATTATTACCCATTATATACGTGCACTTAAAGATCACACTGTGCCCCTAAATACGTGCAATTATTATGTGTCAATTAAAAATAATAATAATAAAGTCTACATACACAAGGGCCTCCTGTGAGGGGCACTTTGGGAAAGTGAAGGACTCTCCAGGGCCCGAAGCAATGGGCTGCAAGCACAGTCAGTGACCAAGGCCAACCTCGGAGCCCAGCATGATGGGCCGGAGTGGAGGCCCCACACTCTGCCAAAACCACAGGGACACGAGCCCCCAGGCCCCGGCCCAGAGGGTGGGGGCCTCCCAGCTCTCTGAGGGATGCAGGCCTCAGCCGTCTTTAATCAAAGAGTGGAGCCCAGAGTCTGCAGGTGTGAGAACTGGGAGTGCATGGATCCCTGCGGAGGATGGGCCTTCCCACTAGCAGACAAGAGCTGGGAGGGCAGGAATCATGGTTGCTATTCACAGCTGGATTCCCAGTACCTACTAAGCACCTGGCCCATAAGAGGTGCTCCATCAAAATCTGTTGACTAAATAAGTCACCGAGCGTCTTTCTTTCCCACTAGACCGTGAACCCCTTGAGGCTAGGGTCCGTTTTCCAATTCTGTATCTTCCAGGAGGAGCACATGCCCAGCTCATGACAACTGACTTAATAAATGATTACTGAATGATTGAATGAGGGTAGCCCCGTGGAGATCAGAAAGACACGTGCAGGTGTCAGGCACCATCATGGGAGCATGCTGGTTTCCTAGGCTGCCCTCTAGCTCCCTTCTTCCCAGGGCACTGGCTTGGTCCAGCCGCTCAGCTGTGGCCAGGTCCCCTTGCCCTGCCATCCACCATTCTCAGCCTGGACAGCCACCACTCCCAGTAGAAAGCTCAATTCCATTGCTGTCACTTTTATTTCACTCTCTCCTCCCCCGCACTGCCCCTGTACATTGTGTCCTCCATACTTGTGATTTTCTGCACACATCATAATGCAGCAATTTTCCGTGGCTCTACAGAAGCCATTTCTTCAACCCCATGCTCTTCATCCCTTCTGGAAAGAGTCACACGAGAGAAACTGTCTCCCCTTATCCAGACTCTTTCTCTGTGTAGAGACGCTGAAAGGGGTGCTGCGGGGGGCAGGACTAGGGCACCCTGGTGTTCCCCATCATCTCCATCAGCCCCTCCCTCAGCACAGCCACTCCAGAAAACAGGTGGAGCTGAAGAAAACCATGCTTGTCTCCTAGGCAGATCTCCATCAGGAGAGTCCACTCCTCTTCCAATCGGATTGCTCCCTCTGGGGTCCCTCCCCGGGACCCTGGAGCTCCCCATGTGGCAGCCCTGTCTTACTGCCTGGTCCTTCCCTGAGGACGGGACAGCATTTGATCCTGTATTACACTCAGTGTTTCAATGACTTACTGTTGACCTGAACACAGGTATTCACCATCTCACATCCATTCACCATCCAGCGCTGGGGCTGGGACATGTTGTTGTGTTTCCTTAAAAATAAAGCAACCACAAATTAGCTCACTGAAAAAGTCATCAGGAAGTATCTACACAATGACGCTTCAATTTAATTGAAGAACCAAGATTCACTTAGTGCCTACCAGTTCAATTTTTGAAGGAACACAGATTACTCCGGTAAGAGTATTTTTAAAAAACAAAATATCTGATAGCTCTGTTAGATCATATTCCTAGAATGACCTGAAAATTGTCGGCTATTTCAATTCTTCCTCCAATCGTGACTTTTTCCTTCATTGTGCTCATGACAAGCAAAGGTTCAAAAAGGACTGAAGTGAGACACAGGTGAAGAGCCCGGCCTGGCTGTGCGAATGACAGCAACATTACTGTATCGCCGACAATATCATGAATAGTGACAGAACTTTTTCCTTTCACAATGGTGCATGTGAAACTTAATTGAGTTCGATACAAAATGGAAGTGTCTTCAGATTAATGGGACGTTGATCTCTGTGAAGAGTTAAAATGCCCCAGGCAGCAGGATTTATGCTGACCAAGAGCAGCCCAGGACCCCTGGCAAAACAGATTCCAAACTGGTATCTAGGAGGTGGGGGTGGTAGTAGTAGGAATAACATACTAAATCAGGAGTTAGCAAATGACAGTGTGCAGGCTGAATCTGGTCCTCTGTCTTTGTAAATAAAGTTTTATTGGCACACAGCCACGCCCAGTCATTTACATATTATTTATGGCTGCTTTCACACCACAATGGCATAGTTGAGTAGTTGCAACAGAGACCATATGGCCGCAAAGCTGAAGATATTTACCATCTGGTCCTTTTCAGAAAAAGTTTGCCGACCCTGGTGCTAAATGAATAAACTGAGAATTATATTTGTAGCACACTGCCAATGCACAGGATGTGCACTGAGTCCTTTCCCTTCCTCAGTTCGACTCATCTTTTCAATAACCCCTATGGTAGGAGCTACTATTGTCCACATCTCACACGTGAGGAAACTGAGGTTCTGAGGAAGAACGTGACTGGCCTAGGTTCCAATGGTAAATGGGCAGGAGAGCTGGGATGGGGCCCAGGCTAAGTGCAAATTCAGCCCTGTGCACACTTTTGGTGTAAGTCTGTTGTGGACACAGATCCTCCCTCCTGGAACAGCCTCCATCATCACAGCTGCATTTGCAGAGTGGAAACTCCTCTCCTATTTTCAGTCCTCCTCCACCAAGCCGCCCTTCAGAATTCAACGTGATTCCTCGGCACTACAGTCAAAGCACCGCATGCTACCCTCGCAGGGTTTCCGTGAGAACAAAGCAAGGCTGAAAGTATCCTTCCTGATGCCCTGAACATCTAGGAGCTTCTGCTGATGTATGCATCATTCACTTAACACACATTTGCTGAGTGCCTTGGTCCCTGCCCTGAACGAGCTCACAGTGAAGTGGGGAAGGCGTTTGTCACGTGTCTAATAGAAGCGTGTGCAGGGAGGGGAGCCAGGAGGAGAGACAGGGGTCTAAAAGACTTCACAAGGTGGTCAAGATGGCAGGGCATGAGCTGGCCTTGGGCTGGCCCTTCTCTCTGAAGGACAGGCATTTCTAGATGTGCAGTCTTCACTCCATTGCATATGCTGTCAGAGGCTCAGTGATCTTAATTAGTAAGGGAGATAACAGGAAGGGAGGGGACGTACCGGGGTAGATAATCTTCTAGTCTCAGCACTCTCGGATTTTTCAAGTCTATGCGCGGCTCATAGGATGTTTCTGCCTAAAGAAATATGTTGAGTTCAAATAAGGTATTTCCTGCCTTTGCCTACTGAAAGAAAATGCAGGACTTTTTAAAAAAATTAAACAATTGATTTCCACTCTTACTGCAAACTCTTCTTAAGAAAATAATAGTCTGGAACAGATCTGTCATTTCCAAAAAAGAGAAATAAATAAAATTTCAGTATAGAGTTATGTTGTTGAAACACCTAATGTAATTTAGCTTATATGCTATTCCCTTCCTCTCTCCTTCTGTCCGTCCCTCCCTCCTCCCTTTTTCCCTTTTTTCCTTCTTTCCTTCTATGAAGAAGTTAGCAGTCAGGAAGTCTACATGCTCTGCATAGGAACAGAGGCAGTCTATCGGCCTGAGAGCAGCGTGGGCCCCAGGTAAAAGAGGAACAAGGAATAATGAAAGGGCGCGTATGGTAGACACAGACATTGAACATGGGACTTCATGTCAGCACGGACACCTTCCTAGTTATACCAGGCTCAGACTGTTTCTCAGATCTGCTCTCTCCCCTAGTACAGAGGCCAGGGCTGAATATGAAAGGGGAGTCAGAGACAGAATGAATGCTGTTTCTGTGAATAACCTACCAAGTGTCCGAGCTGTGCCTCACTGGTCCTTATGCTGACCATGGAGAAGATGACCAATGCAGCAGACACACAGGCCCGGGAATCATGCCCGTTCTCAAAAGCCCCTCCAGAACCCCTGGGCTGTGACCTTGCAAAAAGGCCAGCAAGGCTGACAGAGGAGCGACACTCCAGCCCCACTGAGGTGGGGCCACACGGACTGTGGCCTGGCCCTGCCCTGGCTGCCTGAGGTCCCTGTCGGGAGGTGATAGGGAAAGCCCTCCTTCAGAGAGCTCTGCCGGCCCCCTGAGCCTCTCCTCTGCTCTCTTCCTGGCCTGGTGTCTGCGATTAGGTCTGGAGAGGGTCTGGGAAAGACCGCCTCTGAGTGTAGCCTGCTGGGGAGGTCCTGCCTCCAGTCCTATCATGGGCCAGTGTGTCCACACTGAAGCCTGCCCAGGGGACGCTTGTCCTGGTGGAGCCTGGCTCTGACTATTTTTCTCTTCTGTAACCACAGACAAGTCTCTCTGTTGCAGGCATTGCGCTCCTCAGGCTGGGGGTGGCTGCTGAGGCCCAGGTGCTCTGGGCAGAGCTGGGGGACAAGCCTTGGCCCAGCACAGGTGTGGACCAGGTGACCACTGCAGCTGAAGAAGGGGAGCTGGGAACAACAGGCTTCAAATGCACTTCTTGGTAAGTGGGTGCATCTCAGGGCCGGACGACCCCATGTCAACACTGGGTAGCACTGTACTTAGGCGTGGTGTGCTTGTCAGCCAGCTTCCATCCAGGTGGGTGGCCAGATGTGGCGACGGACACTGAAACCCCCAGGCTGACACATTGTCCCTAAGGACAGGCACTGAACCAGGAGGTAGTAGACGGCGTGAGCCGGGGCTCGGCCTGGTGAGGTGCTGGGTGGACAGGTGATGTCGGGCTGCCAGCACTGGGAACAACTGGCCTGCACCTGCTCCTCTAAATTCTGTCAAGCCCCTCAGGTGGCTTGGGCAGTGCCATCCAGACCACCTCAGACACAATTCCAATCCTATGCAGAGCTAACAGCCGCCGCGTGAAGTCACCGTCACCACCGCTGACGGCATAACCTGCACCAGAATGCAACCCACAGTGCCTCATGTTGTTCAGACTTGCCCGGGAAATGTAACTGCCCGCAAACATCCGAATGAGGAAGGAGCCCCTCCTACCACGGCCCAAGAGGGTTTCAGAGTGAGTGGGGCGTCGGGTCCCTCATGGGGACCTTGTGTCCTCAGTTCTCACCTCTTGCCACCCTTGTGCCTGTGTGTTCCCAGACTCCTGGAACGTGTGAAAACGCTGAACGGCAACTCCACCAAATTCTCTCCAGCCCGTTATGAATGTGGGATCTCAAGTGCTCGCCACTGATTAGGCAACATTATTTCTATTATCCTACTGGGCTTCACATGAGGAGTGGAGGCTCTCGCCTTGATAGGAAACTAGCAGACACCAGGAGAATCTGCTGATTGCTAATGAGAAGCTGAGGTTTTGTTGATACCGTCTGGGACCCTCTTGCTGTGGGCTGAGACGAGGATGAGGAGCTCTACATAACACACCATATTAAGCCGGCAGTGACTCTGTTATGGCCTCAGTATAACTTTTCATGTCTGCTGTACGCCAAGAGCTTAGCCCGAAACACCTTTTTCCAGAATATGAAACATAATATCTCCGTGCTCATTGCATTATTTAAAAAGGGGCAATGTGGTTCATAACTTTACATTTATTGCATACTTTTAAGCCACTTGACCCATATAAATATTGCTATAGAGTTGCCCTCAGTTATTAAATTCTTATTGCTTATAAAAGGGGCAACAGGAAGTATATCACCTACAGTCTAAGGAGTGGGGAGGGCTGTGGAGGCCTGGGGAGGCCAGGCAGGGGTGTGTCCGGGGTGTGTGGAGAGCAAATGGGCTTCAACTCTGCTCTCTGCTTTCAAGCATGGGTTTTTTATTATTATTATATTTTATTTTTCTTCCTAGTTGTAGGCAGCAGCCTGTTTTACTTTAGCTCAAAGAAAATTATGTGTTGACATGGCAAGGGACATTTTGCCTTTCTACTAATTAAAATGGAACCCCACTCTTAAAAGAAATCGGTTGAAAGAATTTTTTTTTTATTTCAGCAGCACAGCTGAGACCAGATAAAAACAGGGCATCAACATTTATCAGGGTTCAAAGTCGAGTCTCCTCACTGTGAAAGGGAAGCAAACTGTGCCTTCATTGTCAGTCTTGTATTCTTATTAGCACTGCCTCCCTTGTTCTCCTGATCTGCCCAGGACACTCGGGGGCTCGGGCCATGCCAGGCACACCTGCCCCAGTCCGGAGGCGTGCACCGTTCACAGGTGCCTACGGAGCTTCTCTCCTGCTGTGCACTTTTGGGAAATGAGAGAATGACCATAAGCACTTTAAGACAACTCAAAGCAGCTCTACAGCAGTTTCCAAAAAGCTAGTTCCCTTGAACGCCAGTGTGTGGCCCGTTTGGGCTAGCCCCCCATCTGGAGGACACGGCGTAGCGAGAGCACATTTGATCATCTCCAGCACACAGAGTAGAGGTAGAGAGACATAGGGTCCAAAGCTGTTATTGAAACAGGAATATATTTTTTTATCCGTGATAAGAATCCCTTCTGCCCCGATCTACAGTAGAACCTGCAGGGGGCAGAGGGAGGAGGATCCTTTGCACCCTAATGTTAGCCCTTCCCATACACAGGAGAACCCTGGCAATGCATTCACATGGACGATTTTACTTACCTTGCTTAGGGCAGAGTCTTTAAACCTAGAGGTTACTGCTGTCAACATAGGACCTTTTTCCTCCCGTCACTGTTTTCTGAGATGAAGGGGAAGATTTCCCTTAGCCTACAGCATTTAGCGTGCAAACCCCTCCACCTCAACATTGTGAAACCACAGAAATCATGAAGCCAGCCCGCGACCTTCCAGTTCAGTGACAGGACAGGAATCCCTTGAGCAGTGGACGCCTCCTCTGATATTTGGAAAAGTGTCATGTTTTCTTTACACAGAAAACTGTCAGGTTGTTGTTGGCATAAAATACAACACTTCCTAGGTTGTGATTTCCTTGTTTGCTACAAAATGTCACCTGGGCACATGACATGTTTTTATTTTGCTCACAGCAACTCTCTACTTAAGATATTCAAATGTTGCCTAGAGAAAGGCTGGCTCTACACTGGGGTCGGCCCTCTTCGCAATTACAGACTTCCTGGACTAGGAGCACTGTTTGCCGGCCAAGAGGGCTGGTGTGATGGTGTGGCTCACTTGTTTTGACTGGATAAAAAACACTCTGCAAATACATGTTTACCCTACTGATGTGCTCTTTAGAAAACCCCTAGAACAAAGACACGCAATTACTGGCCACAGCTGGCCGTGCTGTTTTAAAAGAAAAAAACGATGTAATGTGAATACCATTAAAAAGGCCACCACCAGCCACACCTAGCATTGGCTGTGGTTCTTGAAAGCCAACAGACTGCTCAAGTTCGCTGGTTACCTGTGCGTACCACCTGAACACATCCATGTATCCAGCTGCTGCACCGCGGTCAGCCTGAAGCTCCCCATCCTGGATAACACTTATTTGTAAATTCCTCTCTCTCTCTTTTTTTTTTTTTTGTTCCGTTTCTGGGTACTCTTCTCGCAAGCACACTGCAGGATTTATACTTAATAAACGGTGAGTGATTTAAGTGACATCAGAAGAAAGCTCGAAGAAATATAGTATCCATGTTATTTTTTTCTTTTTGCCCCTTTGAAGATCTAAAATAGGAAAAATCTGTCCACCTTTAAGTCTTATGTCCTGACAGAAGTGCAGACATCTAAATAATGTCTTTTTTTTTTTCTGTTGTAAATTTGGTGCATAAAATAAAAGCAAAACATAAGCAGTCTCAAGAAGGGATCTGCAAAACTCCGTTGAATGCCTAAACGTGGTGCTGGTCAGTAGACTCCCCTGCGAGGAGATCTGTCCAGCCCTGCTGTGGTTCTCAACTGTTTGGTTAAAGGAGCAAGTAGGAATCCTATCCTCGGGATGACAAATGCAAGAAAAATCAGGCCCCAGTGACCCTCTGGTTGCTCTGGTACTTTTGCACTAGGAGTTGGAGTCAAGTGAAAAATAGAAATAAAACAATTGCACAACCATCAGGGAGTGTTTTCAGGTCACGGTGAACAATACAATCTCATCTTGAGCTGCCAGTGCCAGTCACTGAGCTCCTAGCGCGCAGATGGACGGAGAGAGGCCAAAACCGAACAACAAACGACGCTGGCTCAGAAAGGTGCTCTGCTTCCTTTTTAACAGTTTGGACGATTTGAAAAATATGTCATGCAAACCAAAGAGCAGATTCCTTAACTGCCATCTAGTACACCCCTGTCTGCTGGGAATGCAGCTGGAAGACTGTGGCTCTGTGGTTAGGGCAGAATTTGAGACATTCTCTCCTTTTCTTGAATTCTTTGTGCCAAATGCACCCGGAGAGTGAAAAAATACAGAACCTGTTATCACGGCTTTCCTAGGAATCGGAAATTAATTTCTTGCATTTCTATGCATACAGTTGCAACTCTGGACACCAGCCCTTCAAGACCCTGACTCTGGATTCTGATAACTAGACACTTCTGGCGTATTTCCATCAGACAGACATTAGGGAGCACACAGAAATACGGCCTGTTTATCAGGACTCGCGTGAAGTTTTTTGTTTGTTGGTTGTTCTTTCTGTTTTGTGTTGCCTTTTATCCTTTGATGCCCAAATAAAACTGCTTCACCTGCAACCACACAGCCAGTCAGGCCAGATGCTGGCTGCATCCTTATAAGGCAACCCTCCAGAAATGGTACAGAGAATTGTACCTCTGACCTGCAGAGTGGCTGCGGCGACACTGCATATTTCAATGTCATTACAACAGTGATAAGACAGCAGAGAGCACTGCTCAGCCCCGGGCCCAGTCAGAGGTAATTTCGGGCATTTGCTGATGGCCTACACAGTACTTTAAGGGGCGCTTTTTAGTGTGATTGCCAGGAAGGTGCCGAGGATTACAAAATCCATTGCAGACACCTGACATAGCACAGGGCATTCGCCACTGCACACAGATACCATTTCCAGAGTGGATTCCGTATTTAATCTATTTTTTAAAGTCAGAGGTGATTTGAATAGGAAAACTCAAAAGGAACTGTATGAATACAACCCTCTCAAAAAATGGAGAAATTTTTCTGGGGGAAACAAAATCCTCCCCTTTCCATCTCACTTGGAATTGAACTTTGGACAGCCTTTGGCAGTCTTGCATAAAAAGATTCATGTTCTGTCCTGGTGGACATTATCAATGGTCAATAATGCTCATAGCAAAAAATACACCTGGCTCCGATTCTTGCCCAGAAGATATTCTTCAGAAGGACAACAATGCACATTACCCAAAGTAGGTGTTTTCACTTAAAACTATGAGCAACCTTCCCCTATTGCATTACAGCAATCTGACAATTTCTAACGCAGAGCAAGGACAGATGCTTCCCAGCTATGTTGATATTACACTTAGCTGGCTGTTCTGCCCGTGTAACTCACTCCATACTTAAGAGAAAGATTGCAGGGAAAAATTAACATTTTTTTTTCCTTGAACATTTAAGGCAAGCCCTTCTAATGGTAGAACTTTATTTTCTTCCTCATAGTAATATATAGTACTGAAATTCCAAAGGTTTCTGGTGCATTTCAACTGTCACCTCGAGTCAAAACCATACAGTTCAGCTATAAAAGAATATAATAAATTTAACCTGACCTAACTGGGGATTTTTAAGCAGCCAATTTTTTTTTTAATTGTGTATCTATGAGCTCCCTATTCCCACATATAAATGTGTGTGTGTGCTTTTTTTTTTTTTTTTTTTTCTGTTTCTTGCCTGGTTCTTTCTTGAGTTCAAACTTGTGTACATACATGAAATTATCTCTGGCTAAGTACTTTCAAAGATGTTAACGTGAATACCACTATGGACGAAAATGCAATTCTAGGGGAAACTTTATTTTAACCTAACCTCCTATCTCCTGAATTTTCGCTGCCATCCTGTCTTGGGTGACTACTGTAGGAGCCGGCCACGGGGAATCTTCCTCTTCAAGAAATGTCTATGGAATGCGCCTGGACACTCTGGCCCCAGCCCAGCCCTCTCGCTATTTAGAGCTTAAGGGGCTGATATTTTATACCCCCGAAGCAAACTTCCGCACTCCAATTCAGATGTAATCAATGTTTTTGTTTTGCAGCCTTTGTAGATTGAGTCTTTGTTAGGCGAGCACGTCTTGTTTCCCCAACACCCGAGGAAATCCCCGGCATCAGAGTGCCCCCAAAAGGCAGCCCGGGAAATGAGCAGGAGCGCGCTGACCTTTAGCGAGACAGCTAAGGTTATGCACATAACATTTGCTTGTTTACTTTGCAAAATAAGCAACGAGTTGGAAACTCCGAGTTTTGCCTGCGCCTCCGCGCACTTAAAAAACAACAACAGGAACCCGAGGCTGCCGGTCTTCCCAGCTCCCTCGCGCGGAGCCTGTTATCTGCTTTGCTCTGTATCTATCCTGATGCAACTTTAATAACGTTAGCCAAGACTGCTCAGAAAATCACAGCTGTAGCTGGAGGCAAAAGAAAAAAAAAAAAGGAAAAAATCCGCTAAAACGAGGTCCTTCTCCCCAGCCTCACCTAGGAGCCGGGTCACGCCGGCCTGCACGGGGGCAGGGGCCACCCGATCGATGGCCGCAGCGGGCTGATGGCCACTGGTCGTTTTGATGGATATGACTGTAAAAAAAAGTCCAGATTGGTTCACAGTGGACCTCAAACCATGTCAGCTAAAACCAAAGAGACAAAAAAGTGACAGCTGTGGAGAGCGCACTGCAGGCAGTCAACGGCGCCTGTGATTTATTGTTCCATCTGCCTCGCCGCTGTGAGGACAAGTTCCCCCTGATTTGGTTAAAATGAAAAGGACCTCAGAGAGCGCAACGTGGGTTTTGAAAATGTGCAGAAACTATTTTTTTTTTAATTTCCTGATTTATGTCCCTTTCCCCTTTCAGAAAGTCTGTCCCGCTCGGGAGCTCAGCAGGAGTGAGGGTTTCCGCGCCTCCACCCCCAGGCCCGCCGGATTTGGGGGGTTCGGGGGTGCAGCGTCCGCATACCACCAGGGCGCACTGCGCGGCGCTGCGGGGCAGGCGGCTGGGGCCGCGGGGTGCAGCCTTGGGGCGCCCCGGCGCCGACTCCTGGCGGGCATTGTGAGCCGGGGGCCCAGGGAGCCGACCCCCAAAGTGAAGGCAGGGCGCGGGCTCCTCGGATGGGGGCCGGCTGGGGCACCGAGCGCCCCGGTCTGGGTCCTGGCTGTGCCCTCCCCAGCCCGCCCAGACCCGTCATTCCCTGGAAGTTCAGCCTCCTGCTTTCGGATTCTAATAAAAGTTTTATGCCGGTCAGCACATTTTCAGCCAATTTCCCATGAAGAGGCCTGTTGGTTGCGGTGGCGCGTGGAAAGTTCTGCGCTCTCCTGCCTTGGCCGGGGCCTCTGGAGCCCTGACCAGGGGCAAGCACTTCCTGGCTGGAGGTTTTAGGCCTCGCAGCTCCAACCTGGTGTCAAAAGCTGGCCTGTCTTCTGTCTCAGGATGTTGGTTTTACCTCTCAAGTGTTTCCTGAATTTGCGAAAATTCTTTTTCTAGCCGCTTGTCCATAGTGGCTTAATGCTCAAAAAAATATTTACTTTTTTTTTTTTCTGGACAGACAAAAGGGGGGAGAATGGAGATGGGGGTACTGAGAAAGGCAGAGAGGCGGAGAAGGAGCAGGGCTTGGCGCTACTGTGGAGCTGGGGCCGTCCCTGGGGGCCAGTTCTACTTTTGAGCTTGTTCCTGTCAGGCAGGGGTCAACATCTTTTACCTTTTTTTTCCATTATTCAAAATAAGTATTGATGTTATGTTTTAGCTATTTAAAAGCCAGCTGCCTCGCTCATTTCAGATACTTTTCCTGGTATGATTGTATGTGGTAATAGCTGGTCTGTGTATCGTCTTTCACAAAATCTAGCCTTTCAGAGCCTCAGTCTTCAAATGATATCAATCAAAATTTATGCAATTCAAAATCCATATGTATAGAGTCCCAGTTCACCTCATTTAATGATAATAGTAAACCACATGTTGTGTACATGTCTAAAACACTTTTCTCGCTCTTGACTGTGGTAACCCTAGGGGCACCCTCCTCTGCACAGCTTGCCCAAGTGAACCGCATAATACATTGATTAATACCTGGCAACAGCGGAAATCTTGAATAATAAAATGGTGAACGATGTAAATGCAAACTAATAAAACATGGGGAGCGTCGATAATATTTGAAGATGTATGTTAATATAAACGACCCAGGAAGACCTGAGAGGTGGTGGAGGCCGGTTAATCTGGATGTACGGAATTGCCTCTTATTAACCGTCTTAACGTCCATCTTCACTCAAAATAGGCGTAATGAAGTGGGGAAAAGAAACGATTTGGCCAAGCCTGGCTGGTCTTTTCAGGAGGAGTTAAGGGGAGGAGACCTCTGCCCCTCACCCCAGCCAGGTGAGGCAGGGTTGCCTTCAGAGGCAGGGTTGTTGCTTCTGCCCTTGTGCTTGAGCAGAGGGTTGGGGTGGGGAGAGGCGGAAGGAAGAAGAGGGCCACCATGAAATCAGTTCATCATTGTAATACCTTAATCTTAGGTGGGAAAAATTAAAGTGGGATTTTAGAGAGTTCATTTGCATTAGCTTTGAGACCTGGTCAACATAATGCTTGAGGTTTTTTCAAGAAATGGCTGATAAGTAGGTGGTTCAATAAGACATGAATGAGTTCACTGGGCTTGGGGTTACCTTCTGATAGGCGTGTTAGACTCATGCGCAGACTTTATCACCACGCAGATGAGGGTGCTCTTGGAATGACGAAATCCTTCCTGTGATCTGTTTTTATCAAAAGCAAAATTGGTAGCCCTTCCTTGTTGCACAATAGCGTTTGCCTCTGACAGGATGCATTATTTACTTCGGGTTTAATGTACATTACAAATAAGATTTGCTTTCATAGAAAAGCATTAAACATTTGGCAAAGGGAGAGCTGAACATTTTCCTTAATTTGTTTTGGCAAATCTGAAAAATAGAGGTCGTTACACACATTTCTCCATTCCAGAAGCATAACTAGAAACAAAATATTTTAAGAACATCGAGATTATAATTAAAAATACCACAACAGTTTTAGGACCAAGAAGGCATGAGGCAGTGAGTGTCACTCTCTGCTGCAGCTCCCATGGAGTGGCTTCTAGAAGGAGCAGAAAATTAGAGGTGCAGGCTCTGAAAGCATTTTTTTTTAAATTCTTAAAAACACAAAATAACACCAATTATTCAACATCAGACTAAATTAGTTTCTTTTTTCCCCCTAAAAACAAGCCTTTCTGAAGCACCTATGTGTATGTTCACATTTCTGTCATATGATATTTCGCGTTTACATGAACATTCATATTGAAAAATTAAGCACGCTTTTGTTTTGATTAACTGCAATCGGTTCCTAAAACCACAAGGTGAAAACGCAGCTTGCGCCAGCCACATCTGTGTCTTCCTCTTCTGCCCTCCAAATGAGCCACGCCGAGGCAGGAAAGCTGTTGACAAATTAATACTTTAAGAAAATAAACTATGGTCATGTTCAACATAGAGCAACTTTATCCTGATTAATTTGTGTTGGAGGCTCTCCAGCCCCCATTGACAAAGCCCCGCAGTTTGTACAAATGTAATTTCCTAATATTTACATGAGGAAAGCCTCAACAGTTAAGCTTTGCCTCCAGTGTGAGTTTGTGGTTTGTAAAAAGACAATAAAAATACAGAGAGGTAATTGTAAGCACATTTGAAAAAGAAAGGAAAAAAGAAAGGATTTTTTTTTTCTATCCTGCTCTTTGCATAGCCCTGTAAAAATGGGCTGTGTGTGCAGACTCAGGAAGGGAAGCCAGCGTTCAGCTGGCGAAGTTTTAAGTAATGTAACACCTAATACTTAATAATGTATCCCTGCAACTGAATACAGCTAACGAGCCGGCAGAACACCCACCATTGCTCTTAACATGCATCTTTTGCATCCTGGCATAATTCATCTTTGTCCATCTACATGTTCTTGTCATTTTATGCCTTTATTTATATCGAATGTGAGGCACTTGTATGACTGTCTGATTGAATAAATATGAAAAAAGAAAAAATGCAGTTGGAATGTGTTGCTTTGTTCTGAGAATATTAAAAAAAATAACCTTTAGTTTTAATGAGATTTTCTCCATCAGTTTACACAATTTTCCAGATGCAAAATGAGCTTTTGGCTGTAAAATATTTTATCACATTGTCTTACACAATAAAGATTAGATGTTTTCTCTCTCTCAACTGCACTGCAATTATTTTTTAGTGTTTGCAAATCATAATATCATTTAAAAACCATATTTTATACCTCATCTAAAATACTTTTATAGCAGTATGATGAAAAAAATGACATCTATTTAACTACTCTTTTTAAGTGGCTGTTATGTGCTTTAGTATAATGTCCCAGGAAAAGGCATAGCTAAAAAGCTTAGCTTTCCTTGAAAACATATCTCCCAAGCAACATCTTAGCAAAAATCCCCAGAATTTAATTCCCCGGACTGGAAAGCCCAGAGTGCCGGAATGTAAAAATAGTAGCCCTGTCATTTCACATTCATTAAGTGTGAAACTCAGAAATTAATAATGTAAAAATATGCTTTTTAATTAGTCTTACATTCTGCCCAATGTACTTAAATGGGATCAGCGGCTCCCTAATGATTTTTTTCTTAATAAAGTATTAGCCAGTGATGCACTGAGGTTGACAGGTATGATAAACTGGAAAGTACTTTTGGAGGCGTATGAATGATACCAAAATAGTACTCGCCCATTTAAATGTAATTAACATCAGGGAGCAATATTGCAAGAGAAGCCTGTAAGATTTTTATTTCAGGGTTTTTTTTTTTTCATTTCTTATTTTATGAGTAGTTTGATGATTGCAGCAGTGATTTTATAATTTAATTACCTTTGCTGAAAGCTAAGCTTCGACTAATAGCAGGTCAACAGGATCATAAAGCAGCCTTCAAAAATATTAAAAAGAAAGTAAATCCCTTTCGGTGGGCTCTCCAAGTATTCTGTGTGTGTTTACATATAGAGAGATATAGATCTGCAGAGAGAGGGATACAGTAGTTCCCCTGTATCCAGGGTTTCACTTTGCACGATTTCAGTTACCTGAGGTCAACCGCAATCTAAAAATGCAAAGGGAAAATTCCAGAAATAAACAATTCGTAAGTTTAAATTGCGTCCCATCCTAAGTAGCATGATAAAGTCTCTTGCCATCCTGCTCCGTCCCTCTCTGGACATGAATCATTCTTTGGTCCAGCGTACTCACCTTATTTATGCTCCCTGCCCACTTGTCACTTAGTGGCTGTCTGGGTTATCTGATTGAAAAACAATATAGCATGTATGGAGTTCGGTGCTGTCCACAGTTTCAGGCACCCACTGGGGGTGTTGGAAGCAAATCCGTCAGATAAGAGGGAGGACTCCTGTATGTAGATCTAGATAGATGAGGATGTGTATATGCATAGATGCAGGCTTCTTGAGCATGTGTTAGTTCAGGAAAGATTCCACCTGGGGTGATAAGGACCATCGGGAAGGAAGCCTGGTCGCTTGTCCTCTGGAAAGAATGGCAGGAAATCTTGAACATTCAAATTTGGGAAAAGGCAAAAGAAGTCCTGAAAAGTGCCTTTGATCAGGGCATAAATATGAAAAGTCATTGCTGAGTAAGACTCGAGTCAATTGTCATCTGATTACCCCCTAATGCACAGTCTCCTGAAGAGAGCAGCAACTTTGAATGACTCTACTATTCTAAATCACCAATAATAAATGGAAAATAGATTTCTTAACACATTAGCATGCTGTCAGCATTGTTTATTCAAGGACTTTCCCTCGGATCTCTGAGTAGCAGAGTCCAAATGATGGTCCCTTTCAACTCAGTCAACAAGAGTGACAGGACATATAATATGTGACAAAACCCTAGGCAGTCTTGAGTTTGTCCCTCACCAAAAGGGTGGGCTACATGGCCAGGTTTTGTAGCCCTTCTGGGAGAACTCCAGGAAGCCAGTGGAAGGCTGGAAGCTCATGAGGCTGCTGTCTGATAGACATTCCTGAGTGGCTGTAGACTCGTCCCAGCAGCTAAAGGACCAGCCTGAAGACCACCACGCTCATGCTGCTGATGCCTGGTCCGTCTGCTCATGGAGCTAATAGAGCCCCAGGAGTTTCTTTTTTAACTTGCCTCAAGAACAAAGAGGTAGCAGAGCCATGACTTATCATTTACTGGAAATGTTAACAGCCTTTGTTGAGATCTCATAATACCTGTGTATTCATGTGGTGAAGAAGCAACTTGGAACCCAAGGTCCATCAGTTGTCCACTTCTGTGTGGAGTTTAGCTCAGTGATGGTAAGACCTGTCCCTACCTGCTAACAAGGTAACAAGCCTGATTTATTCTGAATGTGCAACTCTCCTCATTTATCTGTTCCTTCCCGTGCACTGATCTATTTACACCAGTTTGCAAAACTGACTGAAATCCCTTAAAGAGAAGATACACGAGCTATGTTAGGAAAATGTTTGATTGCTTCATCATGAGATGTGCTTTCTGTATTTTACACAACCTTTACCTATTATCAATCATTTCTTTATTAGAAAGAAAAAAGGGAAGATTGTATCCAGAATACAAATTTTCATACTTTCTTAAAATTCAGCTGAACAAAATCCCAACTAGAAGCTCCCTAAGAGAAGAGTGGGTGTTTTCCTTGCTCGGGGAGGCGTCCCCAGCTGCTAGAATCCTGCCCAGGGCACATGCGCAAAATGAATGTAAATGAGTGAAAGAATGTCAGATATGACGTGTCCTCTGCGTGCCAGAGCCTCAGTGTCAGCTCAGATCCACTCAAAATCTTGAGAGCTGCGTTTTCCTTAGTTCTCTTCTGACATAAAATGGAAATGCATTCTTCAGCTTTTCAATCTATTGCACAAAATACCTAAAAAGTCACTGCCACAATAAAGCTGCAAAAAAGCCAAGCACTGGAGGCATCATGGGAACGGAACCAGTCTTTATCACCTTTAACCACACGAGACACCTTCTGTTCCTCAACCCACGGGTGGAAACCCAGCCTTCGCCTCTGATGCTGCCAGGCTGAGGGTTTCATTATGTTTCTGGTGATTGGCAATACATTTACCTAAAAGCATAGCTAATAACCATAAATTTGCCTACTGCAGAACAGATTATTTTTCTGTTACTATGTTACAGAATTTATCCTTGCTGGCGATTCATTCTGCTTTTGTTGGAGAGACATACCACAATGTTAACTAACTTCTCAACCAGCAATAATTTTAATTATATTCATTTTTATGAAGAATTATGCCAAAATAAATGTATACACTTGTTTATATGTTCTTAAATAAAATCAATCATTAAAAGTGATTTTTTTTTTTTTTTTTTTTTTTTTGAGACGGAGTCTCGCTCTGTCCCCCAGGCCGGAGTGCAGTGGCACAATCTCGGTTCACTGCAAGCTCCGTCTCCCGGGTTCATGCCATTCTACTGACTCGCGAGTAGCTGGGACTACAGGCGCCCGCCACCATGCCTGGCTAATTTTTTGTATTTTTAGTAGAGATGAGGTTTCATCATGTTAGCCAGGGATGTATCGATCTCCTGACCTCGTGATCCGCCCTCCTTGGACTTCCAAAGTGCTGGGATTACAGGTGTGAGCCACCGCACCCAGCCTAAAAGTGATTTTAATAATCTGGGACTTTAATAAAATCTCACTGAACTTAAACGTTTTTTGAGATTACTAGGGGTGCTACATGATTAAAATAGACTTCTTATATGAAATTGCTTTCTACACAAAAACAAAACCAATTAAAACTAAGTGAAAAACACTTCTGAACAAGCCAGCATAACATTCAAGAGCCAGTCTTCAAGATATGATCATACCCAGCCTGATAGATTCTATTCATTGAATATTGTTCATGATGTCATTTGCAAATGAGGAAGCTGAGGTCCAGAGAGTCCCGGGCGGGGACTTAGCTGAAGCTATGCCCCATCTAAAGGATGCTCAGGGAGGCAACACTTGACACAGACCAGGGAGTTTTCAGAGGTCATGGGGTTTCACTCTGCTGCCCTGAACCCTCCCTGAGGACGATGGTATGGCCCAGGGGTTCGGGGGATACTGACACCTGGAGGATACTGACATCACACCTGTGGTGTTCCTACCTCTCTGGTTCCCGGGATACAGATACCTTTGAATGTTATGGCTTGGGAAACACATGTAATCACCCCCAACCTGTCAAGCGTATTTGGGGATCATCACATGTCACATGAGGACTGTATGGGCTGTCATTCAGACAATGAAAGTTATAAACTATGTCAAGGTCAACCCAGGTTGTTTCTATTGACTTAATTGCACATTGGATTAAGACATGCTTACAAATAAATAATAGCTATTACCAAAAAGTTTTACATAAAAATAATATAAGATTATATCTCAGTTCCAACGAGTCCCCTTAGTTTCTTTGCCGCCCTCATTTTCTTCCTTCTTTTCTTTACCCGTTCCTTTCTCTTTTTACTGTCTTCCTTCCTTTTTTCTTCCTTCCCTCCTTTCTTCTTGTCCTTTCTTTCTAAGTCCTAAACCCAGAGGTAAAATCAAGTTGTCTTTCTTTCTGTCTTACTTCATTCTTCCTCTTGGAAAATATGACTTAGGCCATTCTCTTCAGGGGAGTTTAATTTATTTCCTGAATGAAGGAGACTTACAGGTGGAGTGTCACCTATGGAGAGGCAACCAGGGTCTCTCATACCCCAAGGAAGATCCTGGCAGCCGCCTACTGTTTTCTGGAAACTTTAGGGTCAAACTGTCGTCAATCCAGGTCCCTGCAGGGCTGAACAGTTCATGAGTCACAGAGGGCTGTTGATGTGCCCATCTCTTCCCATGATAGACCTAGTGGGTTATGGGGTGCCCTGATCCTAGACCCACCAAGACAGCAGCTCCAGGCAGATAGGAGGTGCCCACTGCTAGCCTGGCCTCCCCTCCAAGGCCACTCCACTTATCAAGGGCTGACAGTCCCAGAGCACCCCTCCTCTGTTTGTGGATCCACAAAGGGTTCCAGTTTGCTTAAGTGTGAAATGAAATCAGAGACATTAATGGAGACTTACAGACAAATCACTGAACACTAAAGGAAGCAGCAGTAGCACACACCAGGAAAGTCAAAAGACTTGGTTCTAAGGGACACGCGAGTCCCAACCCTGGGACGGGGGAGCAGAGGACATCATACTGGGGATGTGCTTCCTTCCCGGAAGGACGGGCAACAGCTCCCACAACAGGCTTTCTTAATGGCCAATCCATGCACTGGCATTTGTGCAGGAGCCGGAGGGACTGCTTGTTTACCGATTGGATGAAAGAACATGCTGCAGGGTTAGGAACACAGGACCAAGAGAGACCTGGGAAATCCAAGGGACATGAGTGAAATATAAACTGTGGCAAATGGGCCAGGTGCAGGAATTCCAAGGGTCCAATTACTCTGAAGTTTTCTGCAGTCCCAAGAAAACTGGAGAGGCACAGGACAAAGACATGGCCTGGCAATGGAGGATCCTTGTCCAGAGCCTCTCTTGGCTCCAGCCAAAGGGAGTGCCCGCAGTCCTACTGCCGGCCCTGGAACCTGCTTCGTCCGCTTCCAGTGTACCCTCAATAAGGGAAGGAGAAGCTCTCCCTGGCACCATATTTAGGAACAGATCTGAATTTCCAGTGGAAACACAATATGGATATGCATGATGACATTCAATTGAGGAAAGAACAAACATGTCCATTATTAGATTTTGTAAACGTCCACACAGTGAAGTGATGGGTGGAAGGTGTGTAATAGGTTCATTTAGGGATTTAGGAAGCCTTAATGTTTATCATGGAATAATATACAGATCACGCGTGTGTGTGTGTGTGTGTGTGTGTGTGTGTGTAGACTACGTTTACTGTCTTTAGTAATCAGCTGAAACTGCTATGAAAAAAATTTCCTCCCATAGCTATATTTCAGCAGTGAACATTCTTAGTCCTGAATCTAACCTCCTCCACATTGTGTCCAAAGTGTATTCCTCCATCTAGCATGAGGAGTATAGTTTCAAGAACCCCTCTTTAAACATGAGACTCAGGGGAGAGAGAGTTTGAGCTAAGGTCTTCTCTGAGCTGGCATTAGGACTGTGATAATGGTGTACAGTGAAGAGAAAAATAACATGTCCTTCATTAGGCAGACCAAATATTTATGTATATATTGTAGGATGGATCCACTGTGTTTCAGCTCAGAAATTGCTGTTGTGCTGCCAGTTGATTTTAAAAAGCAGTATCACAGCTCTGTAGTAGGAATAAAACATTATCAAGGTCTATCATGTACAGGGAACATTGTCTGCTTGGTGGAGCTCAACTCTATCCTGAGAGCAAGATGAGATATGCTGGGACACGAGGGCCAGAAGGAGGCTGTCCAAGGGATGTCAATCAAAACTGAAGTCCATTTAAATATTGCCAGAGAAAGAGACACTTGGCAATTCAGGATGAATAATCCTGACTCACTTGTTGGCCAAATTGGGGTGCCATATTCTTTGATCAGAGGCATGACGGCCCTGGCAATTCATCACACTCTTGGAAAAACTCCTGAATGACAACAGCAGGTGGTGGCGAAGGCTGCCAAAGGATGGGGATTGGGAAGCTTCGTGGGGTTCACCTCTGGAGAACTCCCCACTCTGGGGAGGGGTCCAAAGACTGAACCTAAAGCCTGATTCCTTCTTGTGGGGGCCACTAAGTGAAGCTTGCCAAAGTCTGTCTTTGTATGGAGGAGGCAAGAATTGATTTCTACCTAAATGACCTCTAAGTTTAACCTGGAATAAGGACATCTTTGTAGGCTCAGAATTCAATCTGCTGTTGTAGCCTCAGAGTTAAAGAATTGTCTGCTACAGAAGCAATAGCCTGAAACTGAGAAGGGTTCAAATTCTTGTTGAGTGATAGCACGTATTTGGCAGACTTGGGTGACCTCTAAGTTCATTCTCTTAAAAAGCCATTCTCCTATCATATTTGATTTTCTAAAACTAGTAATGTAAATTTGATAGTTTATACTAGATAGTCTAAATTTGATAGTTTAGTCATCAGAAAGCGTGATGACTCATTTATCTAGCTGCCTCTTCACAGTTAAAATCCAAAGTGCTACTAGGAGTAAGAAAAAAGAAAAAAACATTTCAGACCTTTCATAATCCTTAACTAGACACTTCCACTAATGAACAGCAGATGGGGCTACAAAAATCACCAGATTAAAAACATGGGGTGGAAAAGAACCTTTTAACCTAAAAACCAATTCATTCAGAACCATTTCAAAACATAAACAGGGTTCTTGTTTGTGGTTTAAGATGTCGGTGTGCCTGTTTCTCGCCAGAGCTTTTGCACCATATTCCTGATGTACTCATGAGTTCAAACCGACTTAATTTTTTAACACGGCAGATTTGTAAATAGTTTTCATCCTGTGTTCCTCTAATAATGCTACAATACAATTTGCTAAAAGACAAAATAATTATCTATAGTTAATTTAATCACTGCGATCCCACCCACCAACATCTCAGAATCAGGATAAAACGTGCTATGTATAGCCCTGTCACTATGGTCATGCACGTCTCATGCACACACACAGGTATTCATGCACGCAAATTCTTTAGGTAATTATTTTTCATTAGATTTAATAGCCTGCACCAACCACAGTCGGGAGAAACTGTATCAAGCTGCAGGCAGCGCACAAACTTGTGTGAAAATGAGGCACAAATACAAGGGACAGAGCACATCGGTCAAGTGTGTGTCTTGTAGAAAAAGTGCACAAACCAAACCAGGAAATCAATTTCTCCCACTTGACTCTCAAGTGAAGAAAACAGTCCCTGGGATTTCCTTGTGAAAATAGGAGTGAGCCAACCCAGAGTGGCCACTGCACTGGGCAAGCGCCTTCGGAGGCTCACCTGCTTCCAAGGCGTTCCCTCAGCCGCCAGCGGGGTCCATCTGGGGAGAGAGCTGAGCAAGTGGCAGATGGACAGATGCCACTTCTGGACAAATCCAGTCCACAAGAGTGTCAGTGACTTGAAAGCCGCCAGATCTGGCTGTGCATTTGGGTCCACTGTTAAACCAGATGAAGAAGGAGGAAGCTCCTGCCTCTAGCAAAGAGGGCTGCCAAAGGAGAGCTGCGATTTTCTGCTTGTGATATAGACTGGAGCAATTAACAAGTATAAATTGTTTCAAAATAAGCTTAAATCTGCATTTTATGTGTGCAAGTTTCCAGCTGTAATGGGATTATGATGTCAGCAAAGGGAGAGAAGTCCGCAGCTGCGGAGGGCTATGGGGGTAGCATGCAGCTGTTAAAATAGAGAACTAATGGCGATTAATTCTTATTATGTGTTTGAAGATTTCACAAGGAGTTCAAGACCCAACCCTTCCCACAAGGCATGAAGGAGGCAAGTGCCTGAACTGTCACATTCCCCAACACAGCCTTTTTGTCATTCAGTTTTCAATTCCATTCAGCGTTTTTCCCAGCCCAGACACTCTGAGTAGCTGCTGGGTCACACTCACGGGAGACAGCAAGAGCGACTGCTTGCACTGGTGCCCAGCACGACCACGGCCAGGTGCTCATCGCCTTCCCCTCCAGGAAACTTTGCTATCAGGCGGGGGAGGTGGCACACATTTCCAGGGACCTGGTGTCCCCAGGCAGGGCTCACTGGCAGCCTTGAGCTCCGCGGCCCTCTAAGGTGGCCGCGTGCCCTGGACGGGCCCTTCTGTGTATGCAGAAACCATGAGCTCAGACCGGCCCTGGGAAAACTTCACAAACAAATGGTTTTAACTTTTATCTGCAACCATGTGCATACACGGGGCCACGAACCAAGTTTGGTAAGAAGCTGATTCATTTCTGAGGTTTTATGTCACTTGGATCTCTGTAAAACGTGGGTGTTTCCTTGTATAGCGTTGCACATAAAATTGGGTATTACGCCCTGGAAAGGGAAAATTAAAATAAAAACTATCGTGTCACACAATATGAAAATTACATAAAATGTAACCAAAATAATGTTTAAAGTAAGAGGATAATTTTACAATAAAAACAACCAAAATAAGAGGGAAAAAATCTTGCAAACTTTTATGCAAAATACCTCTGGTAAAAACATTCCAAGATATAAACTGAAGTTCAGAAGTAAGTAGCCCCAAAGTCAGAACACCTGAACTTCCAGGTCTGCAGTTACCAGCAAGAGAGCACTGGAAAAGTCAGCTTCGTTATTTGTAAAATCTCTATCACGGAGGATGCATCCGGCATGAAAGTCCAGTGACCTTAAAGGGAGAATAACAATCTGGCAATGATCTCACTAGATACTGGACTCAGAGCTCCAGGATCCAACCAAAAGCCTCTTCACCCTGAACAGTGGATTTTATATTCTTGCAATAGCTTTCAGGCCCCATTTCCTGCACTTGGGGGAAGTTTGCATTTTTTGAATGTGTATGTTGACCTAATTTAAGAAATTAGGAAGAGACTGAATTAGGAAAAGAAAGAAACATCAGAGGCAGTGGCTCCAGTTGCAAGAGACCATGAGCAGAGGCTCAGAATTTGCTTGAATGGAGCCCAAAATCATGACCATTCCATTAAGGGAGTCATCAGGCATCGTGCATGGCATCTGTTCTCCAATAGCGTGTCTTATTTCTATTTTTCTGCATGTGCAGTTCCCACATAAGGATGCATTCCTCTGCACAGGTCAGAAGGCAGGCAGGCTGAAATGTAAATGAGGCAGAATCCGGCCTGCATCGTTTTCAGAGTGGCCTTCTGCCTTTGACATAACTCCTGGGGCTTCAGGGATGGAAACAAAGAGCCTTGTATTCCCGCTTCCTATCTCTGGGAAGATCATATTGCTCACTCCTTGCTCCCCCTTTTCTTTATTTTAGAAAAAATAGAAGGAGAAGAATTACAGAGTTCAAACCAGGGGGAAAAAAAAGTTTGGAGCCCCGTAAGAACACTTAGGCTCTGCAGGGGAGGGAGCGGGAGCTGGGGCCCCAGATTGAATTTCAGGGCAGTTAATGCAGCTGATCCTGAATCCATCAGATGCTACACAGGATTCACAAGGTTCTGTGACCTTGGGTCCACGCCTTCCTAGCTACCCTGTAAAAATGTTTTGAGCTCACCTAATTTTCCATACAGCACTACCTTGATAACTTGATTCTTACGTTGGCAGTGGTTTAGTGGTTTGCTTTCCATTCTTTTATTTTTAAATGAAACTGGAGCCACAATTACTTTTCTATCTTTTCCTTTTTCCTTCCCTCAATAAGGAGTTTAAAGATGATGAAAACGGCATCTGAACTGCATCTGAACGTGTCCATCCCACTGTAAGTCTGCTGGTGTGCCTTGTACTTGAAGGTTACAAGTTGGCAAAAGTTGATCAGAGGGAAAAATAACAAACCAAGATACATTTAACCTTCAGCTTAATGTGTGCGGGACCTTGGTCTTTCAGGAAGGTTGGGCCTTGGCGGGTGCACCGAGGCCGCCTCCGAGGATGTCCTCTTCAGGACAGATTCCCGGGGGCTGCCCGAGGGCCCCGGAGCCCTTGCACAGGCCGGAAAGCTCCTGCAGGCTGCATGTGAGGGTTTCCCGTGCGTTGCAAGCTGGAGCCTAGGAGGCTTCCATTTCGCCCAGTGTCAGGGCCCAGCTGAGCAGCGGTCACAGCTGCTGTGCTCCGTAACTCTAACAGGCAAAGGTAGGGGGTCTTGGAGGTGTGCCAGGAACTGCCTGAGAGGTCAGAGGAAGGGGGAGGCTGTGGAGCTGGAGGGGGGGAGTGCGGAAGAAGGCTGTAATGGGATGGCAGGATGCCCAGGATTCATGGGGCATAAAGACGGGGAGGCGGGGTAGGGGCAGTGAAGGATTGTGGGGAGGCAGCAACCAGGCTGCAGAAACAAGGAGAAAACTGGGATTCGTCACAGAGAGTGGCCCAGAAAGACAGGTCAAATGGAATGGATTCAGCACAGAAATGTACTTTCTAATCTGGGTGTAGAGTGTCAACAATTATCTAGCAACACATCCTAAATAGTAAACAGCCAAACTCTGCTCAGATCCCAAGGACACGGACATTTCTTTCACAAAGGCAAGTGTTTCCATAATTTTCACACTTAGTCTATGACAATCGACACAGGGAAGTATGACTCTATTGACTAAAATGAAGATATTCACAACACGATAAGTAAGATGTTTTCACAAAAATCTGTTCCAATTTTTGACTTGCATAGGTCTAGAAATAGCGATTTCTGATTTTTCCCAATGTTTTATCCCAATCTCCACTCCCCTGCTTCTGTGAAAATAAGCTTTCCTCATCCTAAAGGTCAAGCAGTATAGTGCCGTTGGGAGGTTCAGAAGATGGCTGAAATGCATTCTGCTTGCTGGGCAAAAGAGAGACTAAAATTCCAGAGTCCACACCAGCAAAGGACAGTCACCGAAGGAAGCTCAGTGGGCATCTGTAGGCCAGAGAACAAAAGAGAACAGAGCCAGGCAGAGCCATGGCAGTGAGGAGCAAGGGGAAAGTGCTCAGAGGGAGAGAAAAAACAGTGAGCACAGCCTCACTGAAGACACAGGAGAGGGTGGCTTAGGACGGGCGTCACACAGAGGGGTGCTCAGGTACTGGTGCTCTCCGCCAAGGCTAAGCAACAGCTCACAACGACTTGCAGTCCCACTTCAGAAAACCAGCAAGGCGCCCATCCAAAAGCCACTATCTTCTCCTATTCTTATTTCCACCCATGCTTACTACCTTCCAACAAGCCCTATGTGTCACTTATTGGTCGTGTGTATCCTGCTTTGTCCATCCCATTCCACCAGGGTATGCACCGTAAGAGCAGGAACCACTGTCTATCTTGTCCACTGATGGAGACCATGTGCCTAGAACAGTGCCTGACCAATGGGAGCACTCCTCGAATACAAACAATTAAAAGCCCAAGTAATGCATGAACGAGGTAAAACGCATGGTCCTCTTAACTTTCTAAAGCACCGCACTGTTTTTGTTTTATGAGAAAAACAGCACACGTAAACTTGAGAGAGTTCAGAAATGGTTATATCCACCGAGAAACACTGAGTGACGACGCAAGATAACTTATGAAATTTGAGCCGGTCAAGTTTATTGCATGTCACCAGCAAGTACCTTTGGGGAGTGAGGGAATTAGCAAACAAATTCCACAAACCACTGGCAGTTATTTTTAGCGAGGTACTGGGAAATGAGAGCCTAGAGGAGAAATGGCAAGAATGGATGTGAGAGTGATTTTTAACTCGAGAAAAGATTGATCCTGATTTTTACCATCTGGGAGCTAACCTAAATCCCTAGGAAAATAAGGCTCCCTCAAGCCAAGGTAAAATTAAAGAGACATAGCAATCCATACTCATTAGTCGTTCCATAAAGCATCAGGAAGGGCTCCCTCTTATCCTGCTTTCTTGGCTGGTTGTGGAGCTTGTCTTGTAAAGAATGTAGTAAATATATTTACATTGTTTATGAACATGTCTTGATTGCAGTTAAACAATTGATGGAAGTTAATCCCATTTGGTTTATATAAAAAATGGTTGTTCAGAGCCTGAAAACGTATCTGAGTGATGACAAATTTACTGATTTGGGGGAGATAGCCTGTAGGGATGGGGATAGATGAAAAATAACGTGGGCGGTTGGGATATTGAAGCAGGTAAATGATTTAAAGCAGCTTTGGAAGTAGTTTGTTAAAAGTGAGTTGCCATGAAAAGTTCCCACCCTTAGTTTTGGGAGCTTCCCCCCACTTCAGTCCTTAGCCAGTGCACAGCAGGTGCATCACCTCCCTCTTTCCGTGGTATCTCCACATCTATCCCCATCTCTGCCCGGAGAGTCGTTTCTGGTCCTAGACCTGGGGATTGTGTGCTACTAAGTTGCAAATGACTGTGTCTTTGGCTCTGCCACCAAGTGCCTGGAGAACCACCATGGCCAAACAGCTGTACCATGAGAGCCTCCCGATTGCTGGCCTCTAAATGCAGGGAAGTGTGGCACTTTGGAGAGAGGAGCGCTCTTAGTATTCAGACTGTGGGCCAACCCTCTCCAACGACAGGCGAGAATAAAGTCCTGCCCTGCGTGCCCTGACTCCTGACCCATGGAGCCAAACCCAAAACCTGGTTTCCCTGACAACAGCTACTTCTCTCTCCACTCAGCATGTCTCTTTCCTTCAAAGAGAAGGGAATGTTTTTAACCTAGTCCAGTTCTCACCGGTATGTGAAGAGCAAGGTCTCACCCATCACTTATTTTTAGCCCCACCTTGGAAAGCTTCCAGTTGCCAAAGGCACAGAGGTGAGCCATTACTTTGTTTCTACCGTTGTAGAACATTCTGGAAAAAGAGCAAAAAAAAAAGCCTTCCTCATACCTGTAGGTGGACCCTAAGAACAATACAGCTTTTCATCCATTTCAAGTATTTAAGGGAGATATATATATAGAGAGAGAGAGAGAGAAATATATATATATAAAAGAAATATTAGAAATATATATATTTCTAACTCCATGTCATGACCAGAATGGTCTGAAGATGCACAAGCCAAGCCCCACTGCTGCTTGTTGATGACAATCCTGGTTGACCAGTTGGACCCTGAAACGCATGGTGTGGGAAAGAGGAGGGAGTCCTGGGATCTGTCCCTGAGACTCTCCGACTCTACAGCCTGAGCAAGTGCTCTACCTCCTGGAGTCTCCTTACTTATAAACCAGGGTTTAGTAAGTTTATAAGGCTGAGCACAGGGGATAATGAAATTAATGATGCTGACCATCATGCTAACAATAGCCACAATGGTCTTTTTAATCACGTGTTGAGTCTCCATGATGCCCTCTTCTCAGTTGTACCAAGGCTCCCTGTGGGATTTCATCACATCGGTCCTATTGGGGGTGTAAAGCCCGTGCTGCACATTAACCACTGGCCATCAGATCAGGGAGCAGGGCTCAGAGTGCTGGGTGCTCAAGAGGCAAACGAATTCCTACACGTCCTCAAATAACTTCGAGTTTACTTGGGAAGTGGGCCACACTTTGGCCATGATTGGAGTACCATTAAGGGCTATCTTCAGCACTGTCCAGCCCCATCTGGATTCTCAAATCTACTTAACCTTTAACATTGAGCTCCAAAAGTCAACCCTTCTTTGATGTCGGGAATCAGGACATGCAGTGTGGGACTTCATGCTTGCCTGCCACTGAAGCAGGTGGGCCCACAGTCTGAAGACATTGAAGCTGGTGGGCCCACAGTCTGAGCTTTTTCTAGAATAAACACTTTATCAGTTTATTCCTCTGTGTCCAGTGTCATGCCCTGTGTTTATATTCATTATCGCATTTTATTCTTTCACTGACTCTGTGCAACTTTTCCTTTTATCTTTTACTTTGCTTTTTAAAAAAAACAGAGCAACAGTGAAGTTTGGGAATCACCCTGTGCCCTACAGCCAACACAGTACTTGACACCCTGTGGATAAGATTTGTTAAGTGGTTGAAAGCAAGACCTGGGGTTTGAGCCCAGAGCCCAGTGCAAGTCAATGACATCAGGGACAAGCTTGAGAAGGAAGGCTGAGTCTGAAACAGGGTGACGTTAGCAACGGCAGGGCCTGGTGACTGGAGTCCCTTTGCCTCAAGGGGATGGAAGAGTCTTCCAGGCTTGCTGGTTGCTACAAATGGAAATGATACGTCAGGGAAGCAGCGCGGTTTCTCAACGTCATAAGCACTACCTGTGCGGGGGTGGGGGAGTTGGGCTTGAAAACTATGCACATTTTCCCAGGTTTTTTTTTTTTTTTTTTTTACACTTCCCTTTTTGAGCTTTGTCTGCCTTCATTTTGTCTCTCCTCCACTTTCAAAGCTAGTTGTTTTATTGATTGAAAACCACCTTTCAGTGACCTTCCTCCTCTGGGACTGTAACACCGGAAAGTTCTAGAATCCTAAGACTTGCATCTGGAGAAACATTCCCGCATGATCTGGATTGTGTGGACTTTATGTGATAAATGCTTGCTCTGGGAACCCCCACTTCCCATTTGCAGCCTTTCTGGGTTCCTCAAGCACCCGAGAGCCACGTCTACCTGGCAGGGCTGTGCTGCAGCTAAGAAGGAGGAGCACCTGGACCATGCTCTTAGCCACGGGGAGGATCTGGTGCTCTGGCCGTGGCCCCAGAGAATAAGGAAGACCCAATTTCCTTGGAAAGGGGTCCGGGGTCAAGGCCTGGGATATTTACTTCTTCCTGCTCAGAGCCCATAATTAAAGGAGTACCAGGATGAGTAGAAGGTAATTACTTCTTTTTCATATTCTGAGAGCCCTGCCTTGCTTCTTGTTCACCTCCCCTTCCCCAGAAGTGGCCTTTGCAGCTGCAGACCCAACTTGGCCTTAAGGAGGACAGTGCCCATAGAGTAACAGGAGGCAGGGCGGGCGCAGGCGCCAAGCTCAGGAAGCCTCAAGCACACAACAACAAACGACCTGGTCTGTGTTCCCTCCACCGCACCAGGGGCCTCCAGGCAGTTACCTCCAGGCGGCTTCAAGCCAGACTTTTTATAAACTCTTGGTTCCTAAATAACAAAGTCAAACACAAAACTCAAATAGGAGACAAAAATTGCAAACAGCTATATTTTGACATTAGATAAAGAGAAAATGTACTGGTTGTGCTGAGAATTTCATGACAAATCCCACTTCACTCCGTGGAAACTGTCTCAAGCTGGCATTGCAAATCTCACCCTGAGTTTGCAGGTGACCTGGACAGAGAAGGGTGAACACCTGGATGGAGAAGGTTGAACAAAGCACATCTGAGCATTTGGATCCAGCAGAAAAACAGAGGAACAAATGGACCCAAAGAAAACAAACAAAAAGTAGACTGTTTGGGGCAGGGGACAATTAAAATAATCATTTAAAATTTTGATTTAAGATGCAAGTTTCATTTCTATTCTGTAGAAATGAAAAGGAACCTGAGTTGAAGAATTGGCTAGAGTTTGCTTTCTTTGGGTAATTAGGAATTCTTTCTAGAACAAGTCACAAATTTCAATGAGTGGCAAAGAGGAGGAAACAAGGAAACAACTCCTGCCCCTGCAGGCTCTGTTCTCAGATGGACAAGAAGTCAGGTCACGCACCAGGTGGAGAGGAGGGCAGCTGGGCAACTGGCCCCTTCCTCACTTCACTCTCTTGCCCTCATTCATTCATGCAGCACGATTCCAGAATCTTTCCCTTCCTCAAACTCAGCTCAAGCATCGCGTCTTGGAAGCCCACAGTTACCTCTCCCTCCCATCCTCATATTTCCCCGCACTCAGCTACAGAATAATGAACAATGCTCCTCCTCAGGTCATAACCCCTTAAGAGCAGTGATTTGCCTTAGAAAGTGTGCAGTGCCAGCCAGGCACGGTGGCTCACACCTGTGATCCCAGCACTTTGGGAGGCAGAGGTGGGCGGATCACTTAAGGTCAGGAGTTTGAGACCAGCCTGGCCAGCATGGTGAAACCCCGCCTCTACTAAAAATACAAAAATTAGCTAGGCATGGTGGCATGCGCTTGTAATCCCAGCTACTTGGGATGCTGAGGCAGGAGAATTGCTTGAACCCAGGAGGCAGAGATTGCAGTGAGCTGAGATCGCACCACTGCACTCCAGTCTGGGCAACAAGAGTGAAATTCCGTCTCAAAAAAAAAAAAAAAGAAAGAAAGAAAGAAAGTGTACAGCACCTTGTCTGACCCTGTCCCCAACTCAGTGCCGGGCCCTTGGAGGTTCTCAATAATGCTTCCTGAAGCTCATAGAAGAGTGTATAGTAGAATGCTTTGCAAGGCTTGGGTGCTAAATCCATTATTGTGACTATCACAAGAACATGTATGTCATTATGTATATGATGTCATCAAGGTGCCCTTGTGAAGAGCCACATGAGGGTATAGATGAAGTAGAATGTGTTCTTGGAGGACCGGGTGAGGACGGCTGCCATGGATAAGGGGGAAAGGCTCCCTAGGGAAGGTTTCCATCTACCACCTATTCCTAAATGGATGTGTGTGGAGCTTTGTCAGCCTGCTAGGTGCCTGTGATGACCCAGCTGTGCAAGGCAGATGTGGTCCCAGCCACATGTGTGAAGGTCATCATCCACGTGGGGGTGACTGACTAGTAAACAGTCAGCGACACTGCAGAGTTTTAGGGGATATGACCACAGAGAGAGGGATGCCAGGGCGTGCATGTGAGAAACGCCTCAGCCAGGCCTCAGAGGCAGGGCCAGCCTCCAGGATGAAAAACATGTCAGTGAGGAACCAAAGACTAGGGGTGGCAGATGGGCTATGGAGGGCGGAGCCCACCTATCTAGGGCTGAATGGAAGGAATTTGCAGACAAGGACAGTCCTTAAGACTTAGTGAATACAGCAACGAGGCTGAGACGTGGACACGGAATGCAAGGTGAATTAAGGCCAGAGTGAATGGCAACCCATGTTGACCTGTAGACTTGTGCGAGATGCTGTAAAGGTCTAAGCAGGTAAGTTACATGTTCAGGCTGGGCACACCTAAAGATGGCATGAAGGCAGGAAGCCCAGCTTCGTGCTCCAGGGACTCTGAAAGATCACATTGCCTTTCGTTGCATGGTGCCAACAGCCGCCGAGAAGACCTTTCTCAGAAGGGGAAACCCCAGAAGATGCCTCAGTGACAGACATCAGGCCACAAACTAGAGACTCAGGCAACAGAGCGTGGGCCTGGACTGGCGCTGACCTTGGTCATCCCTGGGTTCCTGACGTGGGGAAAGTTACCCTTTCCTGAGCTTCCGTTTCTTTGTCATCAAACTGAAAGGACGAAATGTTCTTAAAGGTCCTTCTCAGCCCCGTGCATTGTGACGGAGGTTATTTCTCTGCAGGAAGCAGAGCAACTTGCACACAGAAGACAAAGTAAAGGTTGCAGCATCTGCAGACGGTTTTGCAGTGTGAGTCACAGGAGCAGCGGGCCTGTCCATGAGAAGGGCCAGCCCCTTGGGGGAAGGCACGACTGCGGGACCTCCCTCTGTGTGGCGTCTACCAGGGATGCATTGCTCATCTCTGCAGCAGGGATCCATGGCAGGGAGGTGGGGCGGGCTGTGCTGCTGCTGTTGCTGCTGGAGAAATGCCTCTGGGTTGTTAATACTAATGATATTGAGAGTGTGCAGTGCAAAAATTAGTTTGCAGAGAAAATGACTCTCTGGAGAAGGCTGAAGTCCACAGTGGGTCAGCCAGACCACGATTCCCTGGCAGAGTCTTAGCAACTCCTCAGACGAATGATGCCACCCACCCTTAGTGGATGGGAACAATGGATACTGCATGTGTCGATGGCTTTTCATGTGACTTAACACCATCACTGTACCAGGAATGTCACTTATGTTTGCTTGGATGTGGCTCAAAGTTTCTTAGAGTAGGCAGGAAAAGTAGCTCTCCTTGGCCTCCTGAACTGACTCTCTTTGGCTAAGGTGGGTGGTGGGGTGGTGCCTGGGGTGAAGTGGGGGCTATAGGGACACGGGGGTGAACTCCCCTGCCCCGGTGCTGGTCGTGGGCCCTCCGGCTGGCTGACAAGAAAACAAATGGAAGGAGACAGAGTACAGAGGAGAGGTGTGTTCAAGCCGGAAAAAGTTCCAGAAAAAACAGTTGCCTGTGTTATGTAGAGACCAGGACCTCTCTGGCGTTAGAACATCTAGACAGAGTGCTGTTCGGTTGCTGTGGTCATTTTCATGAGTATCAAAGGACATGCTTGTGCCATCTCTGGGAACTGGAGTCCCTGCGGCAAGGCGGCCCTCCTTCACTGCCCCAGCAGAGGGGAGAGCCCAGCTGGGGAGGACCAGCCGCCGTCAGGAAAGGTCTGACTCCCGCACAATCAGTCTGCAGGTAGGGGAGAAAACAACCATGACTCCCAGCCTCATCTGAAAACACTTTTCTTGATGAAAAAACTATTAAGTAAGTAATGAATTTTTAATTTATCACTTAAGTGAAGCCTCACTGAAAGCAATTGGGCAGGGAGATTCCATGAAAATAAAGCTTGACATTTGATAGCAAACGTATTTCTTCCATTTTACATAAAGGTCAATATTTTGGATTACACCGACACAGATTCTGGATGCCAGACAAAAGCCCACCCTTGCAACTGAGTGTTGCAAGAGCAGCTTGGAACACTCCTCCCTGAATTAAATCTAAACCTGAAACACGTCGAGGGCCCAATAGCAAGACACGGGCACCCATTTAGTCTAAATCCGCATCACCAAGGCAAAAGTAGCCTAGGCATAAGCGTTGGGAGCAAAGCGCACAGGAGAAGAGTGTTGGAATGGCTTTGAGAAAAAGACTGAACACAGAGCCTGGAAGGTTGAAATGGAGTCAGAGCAGCCCCTCCGACTAGAAGGGTCCTGGCGGCTCACCCCGTCTCCATGCCCTCTGGTTTGTATCATCTCCAAATATCAAAAGCAGCCATCGGAGGTTACGTGGAGGGGAGGGGGAGCTTTCAGGCTCGTCGACACTTCCCAGGTGGCTCCAGCCACCACAGTTCTCTTTCTTGTGACTTTTTTGCCAAAATGAAATCTTGTCTGTAGCTGCCTTTGCCTGTGTTTTGTTATTGTTCATATTTTCCTTGAAGAAGTGTGAGGCAGCTAAAAGCATTCCTTTGGAGACGCTATCTAATCAGCCGAGGATTTCCAGAGACCTCACGGAGGGCTGTGTGTGTGTGTGAGTGTGTCTGTGTGCACTTGTGCACACACACTCCTGGGTGGGCCTGCCCCTCTCCCCTTCTGAGAGTGAGGTTGTCAGGTAGCCACAAAACTGCTTCGTTTGGCAATGTGGATTTTATGGGTGTGGGTCCTGAATGCAACACAGTGTTGCATTTTTAATTATGATGATGTTAAATGGACTTAATGAGTGACACTCTCTGGATTCACAGAGCATTTTTATAACATTTATTTAAAAAGGCCAAAGTTTATTTTACAGTTAGTAATAAACGGGAACACAAAAAAGCAGCCATTGCCACAATGGCCCTAACATGTTCCCTTCGCCCGCAAACTGCATATTATTCTTGCTCGATAAGTGATGGGAAAACCAAAATTAAAGTCCTCTACAACATTTGATCATCTTACTTAATAACAACAGATGCTCCAAGCGGTGGCATTTTGAAAAGAGCTCTGTCTGCTGCTGGTTATGAAATGGCAGGACATTTGGCATCCTCCTGCATCGCACCATTTGAAAACCATAGAGTCACGTAAACGGCCAATGAGAGGTAGGAAAATTTAGCTCCTGTCTGCAAAGCACAATTCATTTCATTCCAGTGATGCAAAACCGCAGAGCTGCCTTTCAAAAGAAGAGTCTGCAAAACTTGCCAGACTAGGTCATCTTTAGCAGCAAAGAGCACACACACACACACACACACACACACGCACACAGACACACACACACACACACAGCACCAGAACACACTGGTGAAAAACAGACTTAATAAAGCAGTTTTAATAAAGAAATGCTATTTTCTCATCTAGGGTTGTGTCATGACGAACGTTATTAAAAGTGAGTAGATATACACCCTTAAGCAGAGTAAGGCTGGACACCCCCCTGAGAAAGACCCCCATAGCACAACCCAGGAGCAGAGCCTCACTGGGGAAACAGGACACAGGGTCAGGAGCAGGGGGGACCACAAGGACCATTGTGTTTGCATCACAGCTCTGGATGATGGCATGGTCACCACAGCCCAAGGAGTAGCACATCTTTCACCAAACCTTAGGAAAGGAGACAAACTCAGCCTAATGGCCGATCTCAATTGTTGGTTTCCTTCTTTAGGATTTGAGATCTTTCTCCAAGGTCAATGCTTAGAGATGCCCAAATCTCCCACAGACACCTCAGCCTCCTTGCCTATAGCAGGTCTTACACTCCTGTGTAAGAGGATGGAAATGTCCTGATAGAAATGCCCAAACCCCTCAAATCCTTCGTATTGTCCCTTCCTGAATGACAGCCCTAGACTCTGGGTGTGGCTTCTCGGCCCTGGACCCCCTGTTGTTTAATTGTTTAATTCTGTCCTGCAGAGGATACTGCCAAAGTTAAGACATTTCATTCATTGTTCAAGGAAAAATGAAGAGGAGATGCAATTATTTAGAACATCCAAGCTCAACATTGCTTGAATCTAGCTGCTTACACGTTGGAGGCAACAGATTAGAACAAGAGTCCCAAGCCCTTCGATCTGCTCCTGGACATTTCAAGACGGCCCATGGACTTCTTCCTTCTTCTTGCATCTTACCGAACAGAACAAATTGCAAGCTGAGCTTCAAGGCTTTGGAGAGACAGTGTTCTTTTGAGGCACCCAAGGTGCTTGGAGAAAAACCAAAACCATGAAGGAAAGAATTTCAGCCTTGGAAAAAGGAAGTTGAGGCTTCACAGTGGAGTGAGTGGCTGTCCTGGTTTCCAATGAGAATCAGAGGCATCGTGGCCATCGGGACCAGTGTAGGAACGGGGCTCAGCAAGCCCTGTCGAGCCCTTTAGAGACGTGAGTGCATGAACTCTCACCTCTTGCACAGTGTTGGCCCTGAATGATTGAAAACTACAAATGCAGTTGTGCTTCTCGCTGCCATTTTCTTCTCAGAAACATGTGAGAGAGAAAAGTCACAGACTTGTCTCACATTCTGTAATCACCTTGAATGGGGCCCAGGGTCCACTTTGCCAGGTTGAATCCCAATGAGTGAAAACAGTGTCCATCCTCAGTCACGACCCGCCCCTCAGCCACTGACCTCAGCATGTGGCGGAAACGCAGAGTCTCAACGAGGAGGAATAAAACTGCAAGACCAGATGAGTCTCGCCCTAGATAAAGAATGTTTTCCTCTCTTCCTAGGTTGAATATTTGTCTCTGTCATTCAACATAAAATTGCACTTGATATTTGATTCAGTGAATCCCAGAGAAAAGAGTGTGCAGCCAAAACTTGGGGCCATTGCCACATGTTTTTGTTGAGTATCATTGAACATAAACCTTGCTGGCTAAGAGCTGATTGGTTGGGTTTTATTTCAGCCCAGAGTGATTTTTTAAATGACTAATTTATAAAATCTTTGAAAATAAGAGTTTCTAATGGAAGTGCTTACACAACCATAACTCTGGTGTTGCAAATGGCACCATTGTCGTTAAGGGTGTGTTGTTGTTTGTTTTATGCTAATCTGCCTTCAATGTGACAGACTGTCACCTGCACGGGGGGTACCGTTCAGCACTATATTAGCCCATATGGCACAAGCTAAATTGTATCGAAGCTATGGGCTAATTACGGATGAGTTAATAAAGCCAGGCAGAGTGAGGCTGGCCATCTCCCCCAGCCCTTGGAGGGCCCCTCCCTTCCCCAAAGTGAATTAGCCTGGCCTGAGCTTTCCAATTCTTCACAGTTTGGCTTCTGAGAACAAATCTGCAGCTCTGTTTTAAATAAACTTTTCGTCCTTCTCATATTCATCATTGTTTTGATGCTAGACTTAAAAACAACTTCAGCAACCCCAGGCACTTTTTTAAATGACTGATTTACTTAAGAACAATTTGGATTTCAGAGCATGAGATAGTCCATGCCCCTGGGACCAAAATCATCATTTACTTAAGTTACTCGAGTTTTGTTTCTAGGAATGTACAAATAAATCTGTGTTACACGTTGAGGCTGTAGGTGCATAGCCTCATAGGTACATAGCCAGCATAGACGCCATGCAGCCAGCCATGGTAGTTCAGAAGCCGCAAGCATAAACCAATTATGGTAACATGCCATCAGCTTTTTAATCAGAAGAAGCAAACATTTAATTGTGATGGGGTTGATTATCAAGTTTGAAAACGTCTTATTTGGGTTTTTTGGCAAGCTCTTTTCAGCTCTTCCTCAAGCACTGCCCAGGCTGTCCTGTCTATGTGGGGACAGTGGCATGTCGTTTGCTGCCTCTCCAGCTCCACCTCTGCCACCAGCAAGGGGAGCAGGCTTTCTTCCTAGCCGGGAGGGTAGCCCTGCAAGCCTGTCCTCAGAGACTGCATTGATGCTGCTCTGTTAATCAACTGGCACTGGGAACATGGGACCCATTTGGCTTCTCCCTCCCAAAGCAAGCCCATCCTGCTTGTGCTATGCCAGCCTGGGGAGCCAGATTTCTTGGGTGACACCCTCAGCTTCTCCCAACGTAGTCTTTAGATGTCTCAATTAACTGGGACAGTGACTCACAAAACATAACAATCTGCCACTTCCATAATATTTGCAAATAACTGCACTTTACATCCCCTGGAAAAGTTCACGCTATGAGATGCTAAGCTACCAAGCCTCCCACTAGCTCTTGCCACTTGCGGTGAATATTTTGAACACCAGCAAATTCCTCTCTCTCCCTGATATTTTTCACAAAGCACACACCCTTATTTTCACCTTTTCTATATTCTCAGCTAGGTCACTGGCATCCAAAATTTAAAAAAAAATAATAAAGCCCCCCAAAAAATAAAAGGGCAAGAAATCAATCAGACTTGCATACAGGGAGGCAGCAGGCCCAGCTGTCCCTGTCACTGGCCAGATGATGGCGGGCAGACAAACTGAGTCCTCCTCATCCTGCCCGCACTTCCCCATCTCTAAGGAGGGGAAAGGGACATGACCTACTTCACAGGCTTCAGGAAGCTCAGTCCAGTAGTAACTACAGGATGCAAAGAACTCCACAAAGAGTGGAAAAATACATGCATATATGCTATTGGCCAGTGACCCAGTGATAAGGTTTGGCCGTGTCCCTACCCAAATCTCATCTTGCATTGTAGTTCCCATAATCCCCATATGTCATGGGAGGGACCCAGTAGGGGGTAATTGAATCATGGGGACTGTTACCCCGTGCTACTGTTCTCATGATAGTGCATGAGTTCTCATGAGATCTGATGGTCTTATAAGGGTCTTTTCCCCCTTTTGCTCAGCACTTCTCCTTGCTGCCATCATGTGAAGAAGGACATGTTTGCTTCCCCTTCCACCACGATTGTAAGTTTCCTGAGGCTTCCCCAGCCCTGCGGGACTATGAAACAGTTAAACCTCTTTCCTTTATAAATTACCCAGTGTTGGGCATGTTCTTATAGCAGCATGAAAATAGACTAATACACCCAGGAATGTCAAAACAACAACACAAACCTTGACTGTACTGTATCAGAGGTAAAAGGCTGGGGCTGGAACAGAAACCATAGTGTCCCCCAGGCTCTGACCAACTCACAGAAGAGGTGTCCTATTCCACTCAGAGCCTGAAACCAAGTCTTTTCTGGCCAAAGATGATGCCTGCAGCTGATCACCTCTTCCTGTGTGAGTCGGGGTCCCACATGGGGTTCTATGTAATAAAACATTCATAAAGAAGGCATTTGCTCTCACGTAGACATAGTCATGGGACTGGATGCCCTATCTAGGGGAGGTTCCCGTTTCCACATCTGGTGCTGGAGCCAGTGTTCCACAGAGCTAGCAACTGGGGAGAGAAGATGGTCATGATGAGGGAGACTAGGACCAGCAGGACTTGGGTGACTGAGCTCGGGCCCTCAGGAGGAACTGGGATTTGGGTGCTCTCCACCACCTCTTGGCCTCCATTGTCAGTACCAGGACTTCCGGGAGAAGCGAGTGTGTCCCCTCCCCCAGGCCCTAACCAGCACAGGGCCAGGGTTCAGAGAAGCTGAACAGAGGAGAGGGCTGGAAGAGAGGATCCCCAGGCCCCTCCACTAAGAAATGACCCCGCATGAGCTGCAAGCACCCCGGCACCTCCAAGGACCTCCAGCCCTCCCTCACTGGTGCCTTCCCATGTCTCAGAAACAATCTGTGGCCCAGGCTAGCCCAGAACTCTGTGGAGCAGGGAACTTTAAATTGATGTGATGCAGCCCCTGCCAGTGCCACCTAGCTCAACATGAAAATGAAATCTCTTAATTGATATAAAAGCAAATGTTAGGAGAGTTGGTCAAACATGTCCATGCCAAGGGTTCCTTCTAAGTCAGATGTGCAGGCACCCATGTTATCGGCCTTCAGAGTTGCAAACCGGTTGGGAGCAGAAGTGGCTTCTAAGGTCCAGAGCGTGGTCTGGCCAGAAGTGCCTATGGGGGTCGGTCTTTGCACCTCGATGAAACAGCACAGCCAGGCAATTCCAAAGGAAACAGAAAGCCCAGCTTCCTCCAGAGCTGGGGCCTTCCTCAGGATGATGGCACCCCCTGGCTTCCCTTTAAAGATGAAAATGCCCAGTTCTCAATCTCCTGTGAGGATAGCCCATTTTTCACTGACTCCAGTGATGACTGAATCTCTGGTTGTGTAAGCTGGCCCTGGTAATGAAATTGGCTTCAGAGTCTAGCACCTGCCTGCTTCCAAGTTTACAGGCCTTAAAACGTCGTGTTTGTGCCTCACCCACAAACACAGTGTTTTTTCATTCTCTCTCTGGTGAAAAGTGGAGCATTTGGGGGTGAAAGACTGCACTGTTCTTTCCTCCTTGTCTCAGCGCATATGGACACTTACACTTCCTCATAACCCTTCCCCACTGGCATCCGTGGGAGCCAGGTTGTGCACATGGCTGTGTCAGCCCAGATTTGCAAAGGCAACACCGGTAACCTCTGCTCTTTCCTCCTCCGCAAAGGCAGGGAGGATATTTAGCCTCACCCCTCCAGATAGCAGAGGAGGCATCATTATTTGGTCATCATGACTGGGAGGGGTGCTCCTGGTAACCAGTGAATAGAGGCCACAGATGCTACAAACATTCTACAAAGTACAGGACAGCCCCACAACAATAAACAACCCAGCCCTAAATATCAGTAGAGTTGAGGTTGACAAGCCCTGACTATGGGAAGTCCATATCTTCACCTAATTCCCAGTCTTGAATTTTTCACAAGAGCTCTGTTCTCTCCTCTCCAAAAAGACATTGCATGTGCTTGAGGTGGAAGAGATGTTAGTTCTGCAAGTTGTTTGCAAGCGTGGAATACTTTGACTGCAATGGCCAAAAAAGAAATCAAAACAAAAAGGTGACAACGCATTCTCCCTCTGGGGAATCCAGAGCAGGTCAGTAAAGCTCAGTTTTCTGTCGTATAAAGTGTCTACACACTCTCCTGCAGATGGAAGCAGTGGGGGTGTCACCTGCAGCCTCCCCACATACCAAGCTCTGTGCTGACTTGCTGCGAGGACCAATACTGTAAAGACAAGGGTTGCCTGCATGGTGACTCTCGGGCTCTGCAGAAGCCATGCAAACACAGACACAAAGAGGATGAAAGAGGCAGCACCAGGGAGAGTGCCCTGAAGGAGACCCGCCGCCAGCCGCTGGTATGTCAGGGAAAACAGACCGGTGCACGCCAAGAGGGAGAAAAGATTTACTGCCCGGCAGGATGAACAGAGGCCTGGTCGCCATGGAATCTCTGAAAACACACCAGTCACTCCCATAATACATGCCTGGTGGCCTCTGAATCTCCATGTGTTGGGTCACCACTCACAGACTTCTCCACAAGGATGGTCCTGGTACCTCCAGCAACATGGTCCTGTGGATGGGATCCAAGGTGAGCTCACACCTGGTCTGGCAGCACCATCATGGGACAAAGACCAGCGCTCTGCCTGGTTTGGCTGCAGCAAACCTTCCAAAAAAGATTGCACTGGGCTTCCTATGGAGGCACTTGTGAAGCGTTTCACTTACACTGTTTAGTTTAATCCCTGTTTTACTCATTAGAACACATGGGCACAGAGAGGTTAGGTGATTTGCCCAAAGCCACACAGCTAGTACCTGGCAAGTCTGGATTCAAACTGAGGTAGCCCAGGTTCAGAGTTCACAGTCTTAGTCCTGGTCATAGGCCAGAAGGTCTGCTGTCTGACAAGAGGCAGCTGGGCAGGCACCCTGCCTCCGGAGGCTTCCCAAAAGCATTGGCAGAATGGCCTCCATGCTCTCATGGCCCCTGGCAGTGTTCAGAAGCCACTTAGTAAGTGTGACTGAGCCCACTGAGTGCCATTACGGTGACCATCCTTCTAAGGCCATGCAACCTGTCAGTCCTGTCCAACGGGGAGCCCTGGTCCTCACTGGGGACACAAGAGGATTTCATCA
Organism: Macaca fascicularis; assembly: GCF_037993035.2. Lineage (NCBI taxonomy): Eukaryota > Metazoa > Chordata > Mammalia > Primates > Cercopithecidae > Macaca > Macaca fascicularis. The sequence continues at coordinate 137,476,959 of NC_088383.1, read as the reverse complement.
GGTGCCTCCTCCTCCCTGCTCACGCCTGACATCCATGATTCTGTGTCATTTGCAGTCCTGAGATTGGGTCCTCCCAAAGTGCTTTGAGTCGGTGGACCCTTGGCTACAGCTGCACATCTCTTTTAAACGGCAGATGCCCGTGCATTTATCTCAGTGGGATGTCAGCCAGGCACAAGTGCTTTGTAACTTCCTTCAGAGACCCTTGTTCATACAGACAAGTTGCTTCCACGGGTTACTTCTGGCTACTTATTCCTTCCACTCCCCCTTCTCTTCAAAGACATCTGCGGACTGGACTATTTAACAGCACACTGTGTTTGCGATACAAATTATTGATTGCCTGTTTTTAGACCGTTTTCTCACACAGCCTCCTGTAGTGAGTTGAGAATGGAGTTCCACGAGTAAAGTGCACCTTTTCTCAAGTTCAACCACCAAAACGGTTCTGCGTTACAAGGCTCATAGGATGTTCTTATCTTTATTTCTTCCTAGAGATGCTGTTAGTCAGGTGCAGAAGTGTATGCATAGGTTTGTTTGTTTATGCTTTTTAGTGGTGTGCCCGGAAGCCCAAGCCACAGTAGGAATTTAATGTTTCTCACATACAGAGTGGATTTTTACCTCGTATAAAATAAAAATCTGAGAACCAGAGAAGCCATACTTGCTTTTACCTCTTAAGAAAGCAGTCCCTGGGGCCGGCGGTTAGCAATGCACACCGACAAATGTGTACTTCAGTGTGCAAACTTTTCATGACCATCTTTTAGTGTCCTGAGCTGAGACTGAGAATTTCCCAGAGGGCTCATCAGTGACAAGGGATTGATTTATACTTACAGCTGTAAAGGTAAGAAGGAGGGTAGACATCAGCGGCTGGGTCAGGCATCAGAACTTTTGGGTGATGGTGTGTGTGTGTGTGTGTTTGTGGGGTGGGATACAGGCAGTGATGGGGTTGGAAGATGCAGGCTGTGGCTGTGTTTTGCCTAGCATTTGGAAGTTTACAAATATGTTTGGAGTCCTAAAGTTAGCTTAATGCCTCAAAGCCAGATTGAAGTTGGCCATTGTCTCTAAAAGTTGGGGGATCTATAGCCCCAGCCAGATCTGCAGGTGCCTGGTATGAATGTGTTCATGAGGGACTCCTAGGTAATGCCAGCTAATTTAATTTTACCATGAATTGTTATCATACCACAAACATTACAGCTGGTGTTTTGCAAAGGAAAATAATATTTTAAAATATATTGGCTTTCCTAAGGTGACATGTCCATCAAATCCCTTCAACTGTTTCACAACCTACTAATTAGATTAAGGCAATTTAATGACTCAGGCATATAAAATGCCTTACCTTACCTCTCCCTCCTTTACTAATGCATACATAGACAGAGAATTAGGTGGGAGAATTTTAAGGCCAGACCCATATAAGCTGGGAGATTCAAATTAAGATTTAATTAACCTGCTTAGTACAAGAATCTCTGAACAGCGGGAGATTTTACACACTGTTACATGTGATCTGTAATAACCAGGCACAACAGGCTTCTTCACAACCATTATGTGTACCAGGATATCTGCCTCAGCCTATGTATTTGATCAAATGTCTGGAACCTGTCAATTCCAGAAGAAAAATGCTTGGAGCTATCCTGGAAGATCATCCTTAGGCTGTGCACATATACTGAAGAGCCTGGGAAAAGAAGGTTTGTAATAGTCCGTGTTCACACTGCTGATAAAGACATATCTGAGACCGGGCAATTTACAGAAGAAAGAGGTTTAATGGACTTACAGTTCCATGTGGCTGGGGAAGCCTCACAACCATGGCAGAAGGCAAGGAGGAGCAAATCATGTCTTACATGGTTGGCAGCAGGCAAGGAGAGAGCTTGTACAGGGAGATTCCCATTTTTTAAACTATCAGATCTCATGAGACTCATTCACTATCATGAGAACAGTGCAGGAAAGATCCACCCTATACTTCAGTCATCTCCCATTGGCTTCCTCCCACAACACATGGGAATTGTGGGAGTTACAATTCAAGATGAGACTTGGGTGAGGACACAGTCAAACCATATCAAGGTTGCATTCAGTCAAGACACCTATCATGTCATAAACAACCAGTTGGATTCATCAAATGATTGACTGATCGATACATGACTTATTGTCTGCTCAGATCATGTCTCATGTAACAGCCCATGGTGAGTTGAAAGTAGAGTTGAATCTGTAATTTGCACCCTTTATTCCAGTTTAACCAGTTGAGTACTCACAGGGTAATGCACCCTTTATTCCAGCTTAACCACTTAAATAATCACAGAGTAAGCCAGATGGTTTGCTTTATCTTTGGGCTAGGAAAAAGGGCCCGATTGGGCTCAGTCATTGGTGGCTATGCGGATGAGCACATTACTATTTTTTTGCAGCAGAGGGGTGCTATGCTTTAAATGTTTATCCCCTTCAAATATCATATTAAAACTTGATCCCCAATGTTGAAGGTGGGGCCAGAGGTGTTTGGGTTGCAGAGGCTAATCCCTCATGAATAGATGAATGTCCTCCCTAGGAGTGAGTGAGTTCTCACTCTATTAATTCCACCAGAGCTGGTTGTTATAAAGGGCCTGGCACCCCCTGCCGCTCTCTCTTTCCTCCTCTCTCATCCTGGGATCTCTGCATAAGGCAACTCCTTTTGCCTTCCACTGTGAATGGAAGCAGCTTGAAATGAAAGATCTTATCAGATGCTGATCCCAATCTTGAACTTTCCAATCATCAGAATCATGAGCCAAATAAACCTTTTCTTCGTTGTACATGACACAAACTCATATATTCCTTGGTAGCAACCCTAAATGAACTAAGGCAAGAGATACGTTGGGCGTGACTTTTACTATGAGTTGCTAGCCTGTTTCCTTCTTATCTTAGGGTAATTCCATATAAGTACGAATCCCAAGAGTTGGGACCAATTGGTAGTCTATATATTTTCCTTCTTTGAAGCCAACATCTCACTTTTCCCAACTAAATAGTCAGTTTTCAGGTGCTATGCTTAATAAGGAAATTATGGGAAGATAGACATGCCATCTAAATCATGGCTTTGTGTGTAAGTGAGTTGACTATGATAAAAAGTATCCCTCATATACTTGGATGAATGAAAAAGAGAAGGAAAAAAGACCCTTTCACTGATTGGATGAAAGATACAATCCCTCCTTTCTAGATGCATTGAGAGCTCATGGTAAGAATCTTTACATTTATAGCCATTCCGCCATTCCTCTTCCTATTTATGTCCTACCACAACTTCCTCCCTACTCCCTACACTTCAAATTAGACATGGTAGTTGAACATACCTGGCAACTTCTCCTTACTAGACAGACTAAGTCCTCCAACGTAGTCTTCTGTAAAAAAGGGGTTGACCGTGGACAATGGCCAAGGCTGTGTCCAGATGTACCAGAGTTTCCCAGAACTGTCTGGAGAATGTTATACAAGGTAGCAGGGCCTTTGGCATTCCAGCCTCATGGGAAAGAAGGCAACTCTGCCATAGGTCAGCCAGCTAATAATTAGCTTTTTCATTCTTCCATTCAGCCTTAAAGATGCAGCCAGACACAAGGTTGTCAGACTCCTGGGGATGATTTATTCCAGGTTTATATCATGAATAACTTATTTAATGAATATATCAATACTCATATGTGTTCTCTGAGTATGAAAATTTCAAACAACTTAAATGTTATATATATTTGAGACAGGGTCTTGTTCTGTCACCTAGGCTGGAGTGCGACAGTGTGAACACAGCTCACTGCAGTCTCAACCCCCAGACACAAAGTGATCCTCCCACCTCAGTTTCCCATGTAGCTGGGACCACAGCCACATGCCAATACACCCAGCTAATTTACTTTTGTTTTTACTTTTTGTAGAGACGGGATCTTGCCATGTTTCCCAGGCTGCTATCAAATTCCTGGGCTCAAGTGATCCTTCTATCTTAGCCTCCCAAAGTAGTAGAATTATAGGCATGGGTCACCTTGGCCAGCCGTTAATTATATTTTTGAGAAACCAAGTAAACCTACATCATAAGTTCTTCTTTATCAGAGCATTCCAGCTGATGAAATGGCAAGAATGATACAATAAAGAATCACTATTTTGCAAACTCCCAAAAAATTGCTGATTCAGGAAATGATCAGCAATAGATGGAACCACTGGGTAAAGGCTTCATGGGGAACTCTGCAAGGAGACATAAGGCTGCCACCATAGGAACTCATGGATCAATTGCACATTGCAGACGGTGAAATAACAAGGTGCTGTGGACCCCCTGATATGCTACACATAAAGGAAGCCACAGTGTTTGACATTTGAATGATCTTTGGCTAAAACAGTGAACCTAAATCTAATCAAGTCTTTAGAATTAACTTCCAGTTTTCAGGAAATATGGGGATAGACTACCATGTTAAATGACACAATGAGGAAACAGGCAGACAAGTTCATTTAAAGAACCACGGAGCTGGCTTCATGAACAAGTCAAAGTCACGGAATAAAACAAAAGGAGGGTGCTTTAACTTGAAAGAGACCTAAAGAGACTTAGCAACCAAATGCAAAGTGTGGAGCTTGACTGAATCTGGATCTATACAAAGCTGCTCTAATTAGACCCAAGACAACTGAGAACACTGGACTAGAGATAGGGAATTTGATTATTACAAATGTGTGTTTCTCGTTGTAAGATAATGGTATTGTGCTGATGTGAGAAAATGTCTGTATTCTTGAGAGATTCACAATGAAATACATAGAAGTAAAGTGAAATAATATCTCGAATTTGCTTTTAAATACTTCAGCAAAAAAATCAAGTAATGCAAAATACTGATAATTACTGAATCTATCTGATGAGCACTTGAGACTGTATTATACAGTTTTCTCCATTTGTTTGTATATTTGAGTTTTTTCTTAATAAAAGAAATGATACTGTTGTTGTAGAAGGAAGGAAGAGGAAAATGAGGGAGAAATGGAAGAAAAGGGGAAGTTGGATTATCCTCTATTTTATGTGCACGCTTTGTCCGTGAGAGGTTATTGCCTGTATTTGCCTAAATATGGTATTGGCCATTCTCGTGTCACACATAAAAGTCTCGGCTGCCAAGGCACACATACTTACCAATGTCGCTAGTGAGAATTTCACTGTTTCCTGAAAGTTCAAACAGAGCTGGGAAAGGTGGTTGCAGAGTGCTGGAGGGCTCAGCTAGACATCATTGTCCCAGCGCCCTCCACCTTCTCAGCCTTTGTTAATCTGGAGAAAGAAGAAAGCACATCAAAGATTGCCCTGTAATTATTTGTGATCTGCCTTAGAAACATCTTTTGGAGGAAAATAATACTCCTGAAGGTGTTTTTCATTATAAATCTAATTTAAAGTAGTGCACCAGAACCTTCCTTTCTTCTATAAGCATTAGTCTTAATTCTGAGCCTAGAGAAACATTTAAAAGAGGGAGAAACTTCCCAAAGTGGCAAATGTTATGATGATTCTGAAATAAATGTTTTCCAAGTGTATGAACCATGTGGGCTATGAAATCAATTTAATAGGTCATGGCCAGCATTTTAGAGAACAACAATAGGCAAGAGATAAGAATCAAAATGCGTTTCATATAAGTATTGTCTTTTCAGATTTTTGTTTCAACTATGTCAGCACTGAGTGCTGGGTCATGATGTGAAATGTATTTCTTACTCTGATTGCCCTTAAAATGTTTGATAAACACGATTCTAGAAATAAGCATGACTTTGTGGACATTCCTTTCATATAATTAACTCCTTAACTTCATGTGAACATATTATGCTTATTTATTATTAAACGTCATTTCCAAAGACTGTGTAACGTTTGAATAAGTTAAAGGAAACTATATAACACAAAACTGGATTTCCTTGAAATTACAGTCACCTGTTCTGATTTGTACATCTGGAATAAATTACTGTCCCTGTCAGATGTAATTGAGAGGAACAAGAAAACTTAGTGCCATACAGAGCAGGAAAGTAGAATTTAAAATATTTACCATTTCTTCAGATAACACTATGCAAAGCAAAACAGTGCAAGAGCATATGCCCAGTAATGGGCTTAAACCCTACAGTTGAGAAGTGTAATTATGAGAAGGGTTTTCCAGGAGAGGAAGGAATGTCCTCTGAATGGATGAGAGAGTCCGCTTTTTGATGAGCACTTGGGTGTGATATTAGCATGTACTTTCCTGGCCTCTGGAATGTTCTGCCACACAGCCAGGCTTCCTTCTGTCTTTCATCTTGCCGGCTGTAGCCATTGTCAGAACCCACCTCCTAACTGTCCCGGCACGGTTACCTCCAAGTATTGTTGACATCTTGGCATCTGAATCTTCCCTCTCTGCTCATCTAGACTGAAAGGCCATATTGCTTTTTCCAGGGGTAAAGACACAGCAGTGTTTCAGCCACTGCACCCGAGAGCCTGGGAGAACATGGCCTGGTGGGGGCAGAGAAAACAGAGCCTAGTCTATACTCTGCCCCGGCTCCCATTCCCAACCTGAGGACAAGGAAGGAGGCTGCCTGCACACAGCTGCTCGGAGCCCCATCCCACCACCGCATATTTTGATGCTTCTACTCTCCACATTTCTCAGCTCTGGCTTTTCATACCAATCTAGCAGTCAGGAGAGTCTCTTGATTCCCCTGCAGTTCTGTTCTGCCTTCAAATGGCATACCACAGCATCTCATTTTTTAAACTTTATTTTTTGCGCATAAACTGGGTTGAATAGTTTATCCTCCAAAAATTCATACACAGCGAACCTGTGGATGTGAAGTTATGTGGAAACAGGGTCTTTGCAGATGTAGTCAAGTTAAGATGAGGTTACAGTGGAAGAGAGTGGGCCCGAAATGCAGTATGACTGGTGTCCTCATAAGGCGAGGGAGATTTGAGCACAGAGACACAGATGGGAACAACGCCACATGTAGGTAGAGGCAGAGACTGGAATGATGCACCTGCAAACCAAGGAGCGCCTCAGAGCCGGCAAGGGTGGGAGAGGCAAGGGAGGCTCCTCCTCTAGAGCCTGCAGGGAGGGCGTGGCCTGTGGACACTGTTTTCAGACTTCTGGCCTCCAGAACTGTGAGAGAGTCATTCCATGGTGCTTTCTTACAGCAGCTCTAGGAAACTAATGTAGCCCAAAAAGTTGTTCCAGATTTAGGAAGCAAGGCCCAGGAAAGCCAGCAGTGAGTGCAAAATCAGCACTTGGAAAAAGAAGCATGAATGCGTATTTCCTTGGAACTGGGGCCCAGGGTGAGGGAGGGGCATGGTGCCATTCAGTGTTCCTTTAAGCAGGAGGCCTGTCCTAGTTGAAAACTGGCTAGGCATGAATGCATGACCAATGACTTTTCCAAATTCACCTGCAATGTTTACAGAGAGTGGAGTTTCTCCTGAATCATGATCTTGTTGGCTGTCAGTCTTTGGTCTGGTTACTGCATTTACTGTGCATGTGTGCATGTGTGTGTCTCTGTGTGTTTTCATGTGTGCACGTATGTGTTTATATGTGTGCATGTACGTGTATGTGCGCTCTTGTGTGTGCATCTATGTGTGTGTCCATGTATGTGTGCATGTGTGGGTGTGTCTGTGTGGGAATACGTTTGTATACATGTTTGTGTGTCTGTGCATCTGTGTGTGTGGGCCCATGTCTTTATCCTCTCAGGTATTTACAGGGAGGCCATGTCCAACACTGGATTTTTGGAGAAATGAGTTGTATAAGAGAAATAAGTCAACAAGGAGACAAAAGGGGGATGTTATTGTTAGTCTGGATCCAGGAATAATCCACGCAGGCTGTCTGGGTATGGCGTTTTGGGAGCCCACATGCACCCACATAGCTTCTCCACCATCAGCTCCACTGGCCATGATATTGGAATAAACAGAGACCTCTTCAAGCCATACTCTTCTGAGCTAGAGGAAAGAAGTCAGAATAGTGAGGGGTGAGTAAGGCTACTTAATTGAAGGCCCAGAGCCGCAGTCCTACTGGCCAGGAAGACCGGAGGGGGACACACATTGGCCAGCCCAAGTGTTCTGGCATCAGGGGAAAGATCAGCTCCCTCCAGCTGACCCCAAATGGTGGGGTACTATGGGGGGCAACAGGGGACCTCATGCAAATCTAAAAACAGCCAGAGACTCCCTGGGGCTGAAGGACGACAGGGCCTCTGTATCTAGTGATCCCAAAGACTCACAGAAGGAGGCTGTGGCATCTCACTTTGGTCCCCACCACCGACATGATGTACAGTCAGCAAGAGGAGACAGTGTCTGTAGGACAGAAAGCGCTATCCACGTGGAGAATGTCCACGTGATGGTTGGACAGAAAGGGCTATCCATATGGAGAATTTCCAAGTGATGATTGGACAGAGAGTGCTATCCACCGGGGAACGTCCGCGTGATGATTTCCAGGACACGCCCATCCTCTCAGCTCATGTCTTTGAGCCAGAGGTCACTGCTCAGCAGAGAAACGGGTTATCTTTGGTAGTGTGGCAGGGCCCCATGACACGGTCAGGCTGTACAGAGGAGCAGAGCCAGGATACGGTCTGCTCTAGAAGGCCAAGACCGTGCAGGGAGGCAGCCCTGCCCACAGGCTGCAGATACGTAGCTAATGCAGATGGGAAATTCGTGTGAACCCGCATCACAAGCTGCTGCTCACGCAGTTGGACCTGTCACATTTCTCTGACTAGCAAGCACATAAAATACACACACCTATGTTCGCTTAAATATACTCATCAAGATCAACAATACACACACACTCTATGTTCACAGGTCCTCATGCACATACGCCATATGACAATCACCAATACATAGATCAGCTTTGTACACACCTGCGGAATGCATACACACACACACACACAACATGCACAGGCACTCAGATCTATAGATTAGCATGCATCAACCCACATCTAAGACATATACAAATGCACAGCAACATACAAGTATGCATCTGTACTTGTAGAAACAGGCATACCCACAAATGCAGAAGCTAACATGTATGGACACTCAAGAGAGGATGCACACACACTCACACACAGACACACACAGACACAACATGCACAGGCACTCAGATCTATAGATAAGCATGCATCAACCCACATCTAAGACATATACAAATGCACAGCAACATACAAGTATGCATCTGTACTTGTAGAAACAGGCATACCCACAAATGCAGAAGCTAACATGTATGGACACTCAGGAGAGGATGCACACACACTCACACACAGGCACACACAGGGGCAGGGTGAAACTGTGGGAGGTTTCATTAGTTCATGTATCTTTCACCTCTCCCCACAGGTGGCTCTGCCTGGAAGACAGTCGGCTGAGAAGGCAGCTTCTGGGCCTTGTGGGCACAGGGAGCCCCAAGTTCACTATTGATTTCTGCCTTTCATTCGGCATCAGGACGGGCTCATCAGAGTGAGCTGTGCAGTCTGTAGGCGGTCCTGCACGTAGGAAGCCTGGAGCCGACAGTTTGCCGAGAGAGCAGAGGTTGCTCAAGACAAGGACTCACTAAGAGGAGCAGACCTCCCTCCAGCCAGAATCCTGCCCCTGCCAGAGCAAGGGGGCAAGGGGGTGAGGGGGCAGTGCACAGCCAGGGAGAGGAAGCCTTTGGCAGTGAACCCTGAGCTCAGCGTCCTGGTGTCAGGCTCTTGCCGAGCACGGAGACGTCTGAGGCAGCGTCCTGCGGCGGTCATGAGCTGTCTCTGGACTCCTACCGCCTGGCCTGAATCCCGATCCACTTTCCACCTCATGTCAGCTGCGTGCCCTTCCTCAGGCTGTTCGCCCTCTCTCCCCCAGTGCCTCCATCTCCAAACGCAGAAATACTAGGGGTGCATGAGAATGAGGTGAGCAGAGCATGCCAGGCAGTGGGAAGGGAGCGAGGCAGGCAGCAGAAAGGACTGCGGAGCAGGTCGACCCTTCTGGAGCTCCCTCCTGCCCCTCTGCCCGCCGCCTTAAATCCAAAATCTTGCTTGCATTTCCAAATGGAAGTTTTAAAAGTGAAAATCAATGCACTCCAACAGAAAGCACAAATGTTCAATTACGAGATAAATGGAGCATTCAAGAACACATTACGTAACACGATTGGTTAATTGTGCAGGCGTTAAAGATCTAGAAACGCCAGCGGACCTTCGGCTATGCAATGAGGCATGGCTGCCTCGGACGGAAACAAATTCGCAAGGCAACCAGATAATCCAGAAAAACAAATGCCTGCCACTTATCCATCCTGTTTGCAGGAAGGGAAATGAATCCCCACGCTCCCATACTGAGCAGTTCCCACGGGCACCTGCCTCTGATTACTGCTTACCTTGGTATCCGCTGCACCACCATGAGCCGGGCCTCAGTGACTCCACTTGTCATTTACAGTAAAGGTCTGCAGTGCCTCCTCCAAGTGCCTTCCAAGCGGGGGGGCCTCGGATCAGTGAGGCCCCAGCAAAAAAGGGGGTGCTCCTTCGGCCAGGGCACCATGGCACTCAGCATTGCACCCTGCCCCCGGCCCACCATGCCCCACGGCCGGCTGTACACTTCTGCCTTTGCTCTCAATGAGGAGAAAGTTCCGACATCTGACAAATACTTATTAAGTACCTGTGGCGTGTAAGGCCCATTCAACCAAAGTCTGGGGAAGCAAGGCCAAAGCTTGCTATACTTAGCCACTGCGGCCCGCTAGCTTCAAGGGTCTCCCCGACCAGTGGTGTTAGGTGCTGGCTGCGGGCTCAGGCACCTCTTACACGGGAAAGCATCTGTGCACCTTCTGGGCACCTCCCCACCGGAAGGAGGCTTTGCTTACTCTGGCTGCAGGAAGATGCTGTACTCAGTGTATACCATGGGCAATGGGACCTGGGTGCTCGTGGCCAACCAGGGTCCAGCTGCCATGGTGGTGGTTGTGGTGGGGCCTGCGCCATTGAGAACACATGCACATGCCTCCCTCCTCATGGTTCACTGGGGCAGGAGCAAGGCCTGTGCGTACGCTCACTCACACTGGCCCGCACCTGGACTGCCTTTGTGGGAAGGAGTAGAACGAAAGGATCAGTTGCCTGGACTCTGGAACCAGCCAGCGGGGTTCAAATCCCAGCTCTGTCACTTTCCTAGCTGGGGGACCCCTCCCAGCCTCAGTCACAGAGACCTCTTTGCTGAAGGTCATTGGGGGATTCCATGAGGTCGTGCCTTTGGCTCCCTGTTCAGCACACAGGACGGGATGTCCTGTATGGAGTGTTCCTGATTACCGCCATCATTGCTGGTGAGTTTATCTGCTCTGGCCTTAGGGACACCAGAAAGTTGGGCCCCTGCCCCAGGGATGCTGGGTTCAGTGGCCTGCACCAGAAAGGCCACATCACAGTGTCTAGAGCCCTGGAGAATACAGCTGCCCAGGGCCCAGCCTCTCCAGGGCTGAAGCAGGAGCACCCACTGCCATTCAACTGGCCCCGAGAAATCCCCCAGGATACCTGGTGCTAGTGAGATCCCAGCCTCCCCTGGGGCTCCTTCACCCACCTGCTCTTGCTGCTGGGCCAGCCTCAGCCCTTCAGGTCCTGTGGTGTGGGGGTACAGCAGACACCTCTCCACAACATGCAGCTCTCCACAAGATGCAGCTCACGGCTCACACGTGCCAGGCCCACACGTGCCGGCTGGGGGCTTGAAGACCTCCTGGAAAGAAACAAATGGCTCAGGTTTCATCAACAAGCATAGATGCTCATTTGAAAGAAATGATTCCCACTTCACACCTTACTGTAATTTTCCAATTAATTGTGATTTAAATATGTTAATGCAGCTAACTAGGTTGAGCATCAGCTTAAAGACTTTCTGAATAATGAAGCAAGACCTCCTGGTACACAGAAAAAGCAGGAAATTTTCCATTGAGCACAGCAGAATGGAGACAGACATACAGTCCTGAGACGGGGCCGGCCTCAGCCATAGGCCAGGCCCAGGCAGAGAGCACAGGAGGGGCCTGGAGTCTTGCGAGGCCCAGGGGCCATGCCCTCCTTCCACTCCCTTTGCTGGGTTTTCTCTGCAGAGAGCACCTGCACTTTCATTCATGGTGCATAGAAGGAGCCCTGGGGAGGTCCTTAACCCCAAATATCCCCCTTAGTAGCCTGCTGCCGCTGCTCAACTCATTCACATTACTGTTTCAACTCTTCTTACTGTTGCCTCTAGCTCTCTAGACCCCAGCCCAGTCTCCAGAGACATGTGGGCCTGGTCACTGCCAGGAAGATGTCCCCTTCCCTCCCTGGATGGAGCCCAGGCAGACTATGGTGGGCTTGGGGGCCTGAGCTGCTTGGTGCTGGGACTTGCTCTCCCCCTCCAGGTGGGATAAGCCAAGGGGCCTTGGACAGCCAGCAGAGGATGCTCCTCCGTGGGAGAAGTCCATGCTGCTGTTTCCACCCATGGCCTCCTCCACAGCAGCCTCTAGTCCCTCGGGCCACATCTGAATGAAGGGATTTAACCATGACTTTGCCCTCCCTGGATTCCCCACGACCCAGTATTCACCCTTGGACCTCCCTGCCTCCCTGTCTGTTACACAGGGCAGATGGAGATGCTGACCTGGGGGTTGTCGTAAAGATGAAATAGGATCAAGTTCATGAAAGCTGGCTGTGAGTGCTGAAGCTATGCCTGGGGAGGTGGCGGGCGCCCACCCGGAGATGCCTGTGGGGGCACTGAGGTCTCAGTTCACACGGGTGCCTCTTTCCATGGGCTGACAGGCGGGTCAAACAGCCCACTCAGTTACAACCTGGTCCACCTAGACCCTGGGCTGTGGGTCCTCCACGAGCTGCCTAAGGGCCCTGACGTCCCGCTGTGCTCGGCTCTCGCCAGGACATTCTGCTAGTGCCACTCAGGCTGCCATGACAGATGCCACTGGCTGGGTGGCTTCAACAACAGAAGGGGACTGCCCCACAGCTCTGGAGGCTGGAAGTCCAAGAGCAAGGTGTTGTCAGCTGGTTTTTGCTGAGGCCTCTCCTTGGCTTGCAGATGGACGTCGTCTCCCTGTGTCCTCACACGGTCATCTCTCTGTGCATGCACAGGTCTGCCGTCTCTCTCTCTCCTTCTCTGTGTCCTAATCTCTTGTTATAAGAACATACTGAATTGAGGTTCACCTTAATGACCTAATTTTAATTTAACTACCTCCTTAAAGGCCCCGTTTCTAAATACAGTCACATTCTGAGGTACGGGAGTTAAGGCTTCAACATACGAATTTGGAGAGAAACAATTCAGTACATAGGAGACATAGAATGGTCCTCCAGTCCAATGTTACTTTTTTAATTTGTTAATTCATTCAACGGTTATCTATGGGATGCATACAATATACCAGACGCTGTTCTGAGTGATGTATTTAAGGGGATACAGTACAGTAGTGGATGAAACAGAAAATGTTCTGCCCGCGTGGAGCTTGTGTTTCAGGGCAGGGAGATAGACAAGATGTAAATAAACAACACAAGTGTAGAATCTGTCAGCTGGCATTAGGTTGTGTGGAAAAACTACATTGTAATTAAGGGAATCAGAGACCTAACTTGCTCCAGAAGGACACAGGGAGCAGACAGGTGGACCAGCAGTCACTCTGAGAAGCAGCCTGCATTTGGGCATTCAGATGGAGCTGGGTGGGGCCCCACCTCTCAAAGCACCGACTCTGCCTGGTGCTGACAGTTCTGTAGTGATGGGTTCATGTTCTGTGGTATTAATGGTTCATTTAGCTGAATTCTTTCTTCCAGTTATAAATTGGAGAGTGACTTTAGACTTTGCCAGTCACTGTAGATTTACGAAGGCGACAATGATGAATGTACAGATTAGCAGGGATCAGTTTCTGATGTGGTCATTACCCTTAGTGCCTGGCAGTGTCTTAGTGCCCTAATTAAGCAAGGGGAATCGGAAGAGTCCTGTTTGTTAATACAGAAAAAAGCGTTTGGTTTCAATACACAAGAGGCAGGTCAGGTGCCGTCATGGCTGAGAAAGAGGCAATAGCGATGATAATGAAAGCACCAGAGAAGCTCCTTAACACTTTGCAGTCACAGGTCAAGATTTCCTCTGTGCTCATGGTGGAGATAAAGAATCAGAGATGTAGAAATATTGGCCCGAAACCCGTATTGAGGCAGAAGCTCCCGCCTCCATGTAACTCCCCTGGGACCAGCATTCTATGGCAGAAAACCTTGATGTGGTGTTGAAGGCCATGGTGAGGTCACGCATCTCATCCTGTGAACTCTTCGATCCAATCCTGACTTTGCAACTTGCCTCTGTGCTCATGCCATGTCCTCACTTGATACAGCAAAGGAAGAGGAAAGCACCAGCAGGGGCAGCCGCGCACTCGGAGCTATTTAATCAACCACCTTTGGTGGGACAGAGTCAGGAACAGAATTATAATTTCCTTTTTAAAGATGAGAAACAGGCAGGGGCTTAGAAGGCCCAAGAGACTCACCCAAAGTCACATAGCCAAGGGAGGCGTTGGCTGGCTACTTTGGGCCACGGAACCCCTGCCTTGCCTTCACCTTGGTGACCTCTTCGTGCACAGACTGGACCACATAAGGTTGGCTCCTTATGCAGCTGAAAGCAACGGCTGGCCCCCAGGCGGGTCCCAAGAGCCCCAGGTTCACTGAAGATGCAAATCTCTGCTGTGCCCAGAGGCCGACCAAGGAGAAAGCTTGGATTCCATGCTGGGTGTGAAGCTCAGCTCCTTCCTTGTTGTTCTGAGGATGTCACCATGCCCAGCCACCGAGGGAAAGGCAGCTTCTTTAAAGCCTGATGGATTCCAACGGGTCTCTAGCAGAACATCTGAAGCCTCTAATCAGGCAGAACCCAGTCCAGACCACCCTGGTTGTCAGACGACCCGCAAGAGGGTCCCTAGGGCATAAGTCATGCAGGCACTGGCCTGGGAGTTCTCAGGAAACTCCATTCCCAGACTGGTCTGGAATATTCAGCTTTGATGATAAACTACTCACACTCTAGCCCCCATGTGGGGTTTACCATGGTCTCTCCCCGCTCAGTGTCCCCTGTCCCAAGGCAGATTTGGGAGTCCTCTTGTGCCCGTTCCCCAGAGACTGAAGATTCTGAGTGGGTTGGAACCCTGTCTGCTTTCTCTTTGGGTCTCACCCACTGCTGTTAGAAAAAGAGCTTGACACAGCCAGTGCATGGATGATGCATGGAGGAACAGGTGGGAAGGTGGCCCAGTCACAGTCCCTGCCCAAGCATGCCGGGGTTACATTCTGGGTAAGCAGAGCAGAGGGGCAGTCACAAAGTGATCAGAGACCAAATGACACTGCCAATTAGCATGGTCAGGATAGTACTGTCCAGGGAGAAAGACGGAGTTGCCCCCTAGAGACCAACTACATGTTTAAGGTGCCTGCAAAACCAGGTCCAGTTCACATGATGAGTGACTCAGAAGTTTGCAATGAAAAAAATTCAAAAATATTTTCCTTCCTGCATATCAGTAATTTTTGTGTCTGAGGTTTAATAGTATTTGAATTACCCATTGGGGCATGGAGTCACTCTTTCCAGTGCTCTAATATTCTAGCCCCCACCTTGCACCCCACAGACAGCTTCTTCTGTAGCGCCTGGTGGATAGTGGTGAGAAGGTACCTCTCTGACGTTTGTCCTGCCCAAAGCACACCTCAAAGCCCTGATCCCTGTCCAGACCTGTTAGAGAAGGACCCTGGGAACACTCATGACTGCAGGCCTGGGATCTGAGAACTGTACCTCGGGTATGTCAAGGCACAGCCTGCCCTGGGCATGCCACACAAGCAGTTTTACCAACATGAACTCATCATACCTTCATAAGAAACCCACCCATTTCATAGAAGATGAAACTTGAGACTCAGGGAAGTGAATGAGTCTGTTCAAGATATTAGCTAGAAAAGGGTAGGACAAAGAATCTAACCCCAGGTGATATTAACTCCCATACCTGAGTTTATACGTGGTACCAGACCGCCTCTCTTGGGTGCTATGCTGCCCTTCTGAGCGGTTTTCCTAACTCCAAAGCCTCCACCTCTCCTCCTCCTTTTCTTCCTCCTTCTTCCTGTCTATCTATATCCAGCTGGCCAATCATAGCCAAAATGGCCTCTGAAGACTCTCCCAGGAGTCTGCAGGATGCTCCCTGCACGTATCCAAGGCTACGGCCACTCTCCTTACTTTCCAAACTCCTGGAATATGGCTCTGACTCCCGCTGCACCTGGGCTATCCTCTATTCCAGCCCAAGGCTGTTTCTCTGTGTAGTCAAGTTTTTCCTCCTGAGTCACCCACCTTCAGGCCTGTGCGCACACTGTTATCCTCACTGGAAGGGCCTTTTCTGGCTACCCACACAAATCCATCAGTTTACATCCTTGCCTGGCACCCCTTGGGACTCTCTGTAGTAACTGGCAGGGCTTGAAGCAGAGAGGAGTCCAGTGGCTACCGAGTCACTCATCTCCTCTTCGTATTATGAGTTATTAAATAACATTAGTCTCTATTTCAATCCAACCACCTATTTCATATTTGTTTGTCTGTCATTTGACCCAGACAACTCTAAGGCTTCTTATACACCACATGCCATCCATGTCACTGGTGGCTTGGTTAGACAGCTTGAAACCAATGGCCATTGATAAGAACTGATGGGTGTGTACTTGTTAGTATAATAGGATCAATGGACTCCATTACAGAGAGACGGGGGATGCGGGTTCCTGAAGGGACAGCTCTGATTCTTCCACTTACCAGCTGATAAACATACCAGGGCCACAAAAGAGGTAGCAACCAAGTTTCTTCTCCTGACAACTCACACACATGCCCTGTCTTCAGACAGCTCAATGACTTAGTTTGTCGGAAAGCAGTTGATTTTTTATTTACTGAAATACCTTATTTCCATGTTTGAATTCCTCAAATGCCTATGCCATATATCCATCTACTTCTGCAACCTAGTTTGTCGCCATCCTCTGGTTTATTCTGTGGTTTGTGTAGAACAGGATGTCTTGAGTATGTGGAATAATCCCTGAGCTTTCAGTTCTTTGAAATCTCTCCTCGCCTCTTGCCTCAGGATCTGCTGCTTCCTTTGCCTTCAGTGTTTGCTTGGCCAACTCCTATTCCTCCCTGAAGGACAGATTCACAGGTCTCCTTCTCAGTGGGACCTTAGTTGACCCCCTCTTTACTTAGAACATGTGTAATTACTTGTTCATTCCCTCCCTCATTAGATTATAAGCTCCCTTAGGGCAGGGCTCCCTCCACCTTTTTCATCTCTTTATTTCCGGTGTGTAACATGATACTGCCACAGAGAAGACACAATAAATATTTCTTCAAAGAATGAATAAATGTTCAAATTAAGGCCATTAATCCAGTGTGATGATGCCAACAGTCCCACTTAATAATCTGCCCGAAGCCCTTTCCTTTGCTGTTTTCCAAGAGGAGATTGAAGCGCCCAGGGCTCCCACGGAGGCAGCAGCCATGCGCAAGGCTCGTCAAAGAGGCCACAACTCAAAAAACAACCGGTTCTGGTGTTAGCCTTTTCCCCCTTCTCCACAGAGCAGAAGTCACATGGAATGAGGTCCCATGGTCTCCTCTATAAACATGTTTGGATGTTTCTCACTTAGGTCAACATTGACAGTCATTGGAAGTGGCACATTTAAACACAAAAAGCACGAGGCATTAACAGATCCAGCCGCTCAGGGCCCTGCACCCTTTACACGAAAAGCCCTTAAATAAACGTAACATGCCTCAATTGTGTAAATGCCAGGGCTTTCGAAGCCACTTGCTCCCGTGTGCCCTTGATGGGCCTTTCTTCGACTTTCTGTCTCTGTGGCCACAGAGGACTTGATGGCCAGGGGAGGGGGAAATGGGCACCCTGGCACTTGCACAGCCTCAGTCTCAAGGAAGCCAGGAGGGAATGGGGCTGCAATCCCAAACTGCACTTCTGTGAATTCCACTTGCTAAAAGGCTGCACTCCCACACTTGTTGGCCTGTATCCGACCGGGGGTTATGTCAGCTGTGGCCACTGCATATCTTGGGTGTTTTTCCCCAAGAAGTTACTGTGTCACACTGCAGTCCCCTCTGGGCTGTGTGTGTAATGCCCTGCAGCCCACTGGCATCTCTGTCATTCCAAAGCTCTTCTGTGCACGCTGTGTCATGGTGACCATGGATGCACACCTGTGGGGTGGTGGAAAGGTAGAGTCTTCATCTGTTGATGAGGAAACTGAGGCATAGTACAGTTGCCTGATTGCCCAGACCTCCCAGGCCAAGGGCTCCCTTCCAGATAGCAAGCACCCTCCATATCCACCTGCACAGGCGCCAAGTGCCAGCCCCTCTGCCAATGATGCCAGAGGTGATGTCATTGCCAGAAGCCACGGCCGCTCTCCAAGGCTTCCCACACAGACTGCTGCAGAGGCCCTACTCCCGGGGACCACTCTTGAGGTCCCCATGTATTTGCATTAAGGTATCAGGGGACCATCATTTTTTAAAGGTCCAGCCTATGTCTGAGGGATGAGGGAGGCTGGTCTATGCAGCCATTGGGTTCTTGGCTTGACTTTGTACCTCACTGGACTTGCACACCCTTCCTGGAGTGCCTGGGCCCAGGTACAGCCTATGAAGGGATGGGCACAGTGGGCAAGGCTTGATTCAGCAGGATGGGTTCATGGCCATTTGCAGGACAAAGAACTTGTAGTTTTGGTTTTGCAGCCATCATCCCAAAGTTGAAAGTGACATCATTGACACAGAAGCCTGGGCACCCCCACTGGTAAAAATATCAAAGAAGGGAAAGGGTATTTTACAGCCTCAGGTTAAGCCACCTGGGCATAAAACAGTAGCCATGGGGTGTTGGTGGCCTGGGGAGCATGTTCACTGTGTGCACTGGGTGGGCAGGAGAGGCTGCATCTGTTCTCCGGGTCTTTGGAAACCAGGAGTCCCTCCCTTCTCCTCACCATCCCCAGTACTTTGGCATCTCCCTGCAGTCTGCCTCTTATGAAATGTCTGGCTTTGATTTCTCAGAGTCCCAGCCCAGGGAGCTGGAGCGGGAACACAGGGCAACAGAGCATGATGAGAGTGGGTGCCACTCACTCTGCCAGGGCACGAGGAATGGACACAATAGCTTGTGGGTCAGCAGAAGAAATCCAGCACCATCAGAGTCTGTGTTAGGTCGAACAGCATCCTCAAAACTCTCCTCTTCCTGAATCTGTTGTTGAAACCTTATTCAGTCATAAGGTATTTGCCGATGGAATCAAGTTTAGATACGGTCATATCTGATTAGGGTATGTCCTAAATCCAACATGACTAGTATCCTCATAGGGAGAGGGAAGTTGAGACACAGAGACACAAACACACAGAGAGAACACAGCCTGAGGATGGAGACAGAGATCGGAGCCATGGATCTACAAAGCCAAAGAACACCATGAGAGCCTGCCACCATCAGAAGCTGGGAGGGAGGCAAAGAAGGAACCTCCCTTCCAGCACCTGTTAGGAACCAACCTTGCTGACACCTTGATTTAGGACTTTTAGTCACTACAATTGCAAAAGAAGGCATTTCCAGTGTTTCAAGCCACAGGTTGTGATATCTTCTCATGGCAGACACAGGGCACTAACATGGGACCCTTGTCACCCTGCCCCAACCCAGGACAGAAACAGGGACACTGTCCAGGAACTCATTAGGGAGGGTCTTTTGCCTGTGTGTGTGCATGTGCAGGCCACAGGGATTACACAGAGGACCCTGAAGGACAGGAGGCCAGGGCACACGTCTCGCTTCTGTGTCAAACCATCCCTGTATTGCCCTTGATCTGATGGGTGAGCGGGTGAGCTCGCAGGAACAGGGTGCTCACCGTCTTTGGAGCAGCCCCATCTCACGTGATTGAATTAAGGCAACTGGCTCCAGACCTGTTCTCCAGATGGATCCACGGAGGTGTAGGTCCTCCCAGCTGTCTGTCGCTGGCACACCGGTGTCAGCTCGGGTAATTGCAGAAGAGCTGCAGCCAGGTTTCTGGGGCTGAACATCACTCACAGTTGTTTTGCAGATGCAACCGTGGGCTGTGCCCTGGACCTGTGGCCCTAATTTGCATAATGGTCTTTGTCCAGAAGGAGAGAGGGAAGGGGAGAAGGAGAGCAGCTGCCTCTTTCTGCTGGTCCTGCCGGCCAGGGCTGGGAAAGCTGATGCCATCTGTTGGAAGGGATTGGCCCCTACTCCAAGGGGGCCAGGTGCTCCAGAAACCAGGAAAGAGACTGACTTCAGGAGGCAAAGTCCCTCTCAGAGCGCCCGCTGCCAGGCTGCTGTCTCTGGGAGGCTGAGTCATGCTACCATGTTCACAGAGACTGGCAGCTTCTGAAGTGTCCTCAGATGCTGGGGTCAGCTGGAAGATCCCGGAAGTGTCCATTCTAAGCTGTTTTAGACATGACCACAAAGCCACCTTGCCAGCTACAGAGGGCGCCTTAATCCAGCTAAGGATCCAGCTCCAGGGTCGATGGTAGATGGTTTCCCTGATCAACTCAACCCAGGGCAAGAACTCTGGGCTCAGGCCTTGCCAGAGGAGCCTGAGAACCCAGACACGAGCCCCAGTATGGAGCAGAGGAGACTGCCGTTGGGGAGACCACCTCTCCACCAACTCCCCATCCCCCAAGGTACTGGCACTGTCTCCTCTCTACAGTCAAGCCTGAGCAAGTTCTGCAGAAAGCTCCCCAGGGAGGAGGGTGCACTGGGGCAGAATTCAGGACTAGCAAGCCCGCTGGGGTGGGGGCAAGGCTAGTGGCAAGAGACCCCTTGACTAAAAATGCTGCCACCACCATTCCTAGGGTGCCCTGGAGCCTGGGATGGAGCATGTGAGGTATCCCTACCCCCACCCGCTTCCCATAAGGTCATTCCACTGGGTACAGTCAATTTCCTGCAGACCTGGTTCAAGCTCAGTGCCAGGCTGTGCCTCATTCGACCTGAGCATTCGAGACCTCCTGGAGGGCAGGAAAAAGTCCCCACCCCAGCCTCTCCCACAAAGATGCTGAGCATCATGGGAGCCTGAGATCTCCCTAGCAGTGCCGGAGACACGTTCTGCCACAGGCCCTGTCTTCTGCAGTTTGCAGAGCAGCTATTACAGTGCAGACGTCTTAAACACATGATGCTTTGAAAAGTCTGGCTTTGCTTGTCAAGCGGAGAGAGCACAGGATTTGGAATCAAAAGAGATCCAAACCATATCACATACCCTTCTCCAAGGCCTGCCACCCAGTTCCTGAACTTGGCAGGGCAGAACATTCCCTAGGACCTCCCTCCAACACGGAGACAGATTTGCACAGCAACAAAAGGCACACAGTTTGGAGTTGAACCCAGGCGGTTTCTGAGCTGAGCTCTGAAATTAAGCCAAATTAAGGCGTGGCTGTGGAGATACAGGGCTCCGCCTCTCTTGCAGGGGGACAACCCGATTCACTCTGCTGGACCTCAGTGTCCCCACCTGGAGATGAGGGGAAGCTGCAGAGTCCTCTGGGAAATAAAGTGCTTCGCAAACTAGAAAGAGCTCCAGAAATGTGCCCTCCATTCACCCATGTCCCCGGGGGCATGCCTCATCCAGGCAAATGGAAATCCCAAAGCTTGGTTTCTTTCCTAGGCCTCTTAGGCCTACTCCTACATTCTGCTCTTCTTGGCACGCTTGACTATGGAGAAGAAGGCCTCATTTACGGAAACGTTTCACTCAGTAGACTCCATGTCCTTTGTTTATCTCTCAAGACTGTCAGCTCCGGCCGGGCGCGGTGGCTCAAGCCTGTAATCCCAGCACTTTGGGAGACCGAGACGGGTGGATCACGAGGTCAGGAGATCGAGACCATCCTGGCTAATATGGTGAAACCCCGTCTCTACTAAAAATACAAAAAACTAGCCAGGTGAGTTGGCGGGCGCCTGTAATCCCAGCTACTCGGGAGGCTGAGGCAGGAGAATGGCGTGAACCCGGAAGGCGGAGCTTGCAGTGAGCTGAGATCCGGCCACTGCGCTCCAGCCTGGGTGACAGAGCGAGACTCCGTCTCAAAAAAAAAAAAAAAAAAAGAAAAGACTGTCAGCTCCTTGTTTACTTAAATAGAGATTTAATCAAAAGCAATAGAAGGTGGTCTTCCGGCTGCTGGCTCTCCCCTGCTCGCTCCTAAATGCCAGAGCATGCCTCACTCCCAGAGCATGCTCACTTTGCCGAGGCATGCCATAGGTATCTTTCACTTTATTTTCTTTTGGACTGCAGGCTCTTTCGAGGGACCTAATATGGACTGAATGTTTGTTTTGCCCCAAAAGTCTTCTGTTGAAGCCCTAATCCCTAATGTGATGGTATTTGGATAAGGGACTTTTGGGAGGTGATAAAGATTAGCTGAGGTCATGAGAATGGGGCCCTGATACAATAGGATTAGTGCCCTTAAAAGAAAAGACACCAGGGAGCTCTCTCTCTCTCTCTCCTCTCTCCCCCTCCCTCTTTCTTTGTCTCTTTCTTTGAATGCCCAAATTAGAGGTCACAGAAACACACAGCAAGAAGGCCGCTGCCTACAAGCCAAGAAGAGAGGCCTCAGAATGAACCTACCAGGCCAGCACTTTGATCTTGGACTTCCCAGCCTCCAGAACTGTCAAAATAAATGTCTGTGGTTTAAGCCACTCAGCCTGTGACATTTGGTTATGGCAGCCTAAGCAGACTAAGGCAGGACCCTTTCCTGGATTCCTGCCACCCAAGAGACTCAATCCATTGCAACCTGTTCCATGTCTGTCCACCTGGTCCTGAGAACACTAGAAACCTGGTCCAACCCTGAATTGAATTTGTTGGCATTCTGGGGCTTATTGAGGCCCTGGAAGTTCTCATGGATTGGAGTTTTTCCATAGCTCACATGGGCATATCTCAGCACCCCTCTCTGTTCACAGGAGGTGCCAGTCTGTGGGGTGACTGCTCCAAGACTCCTGCCTCCTTGCTGCCAGTTCCTGTAGAAGGCGGCCTCCTGGGCTCATGGGCACTGCCAGCCAGACCTGTTCCCGTCTAGCTGCAGCCGCAGCAGCAGCCTCATGGAGGTGAGGCGTGTGCTCCTCAGGGAGGGCAGAGCACATCAACGCAAGCGGCCAGCACACCATGCCCCTGGCACGGGCTGATGTACCAGCTGCAGCTCCAACAACTGTCATCTGACATCCTGACACAGACGACTGCCAGGAGCTTGGAGGCCTGGGCAGATCTTTCCCACCACGCCCGGACCCCCAGGCCCAGCCTCCAGCCAAACAGGTGTACAACAGCCTGTTGCAGCTCCTCTGAGAAGGCCATAGGGTCCAGAGAGGTCTCTGAGTGAAGAACAGATGAAAAGAACAAAGGCGGTTAGGCCTTGCGTTGACAAGCTCATTGATAGCAGTTTAGGGGAAGCAGGTCTGCCTGGTGACAACAAATTGCTCCTAATGGCTTTTGCTGCCTGCAAGCCCCCGTCAGAGAGAACAAGCTGTCAGGCTGGTCTAAGGGAGGCACATTCCCCTAAGCAGAGGGACCCCTGTTACTTCCCATTTCCCAGGGCTTGCCCCTGTGGGGACACTATGTGGTGGACACAAGTAACCAGGAACCCAGCACTGTGGGAAGAGTCACGGTTTGAGTGATGACAGCTGTCGGATTTCTCATTCCAAATGTCAGCCTCGCTCAGGCATGCTAAGTGCATCCAGGTAAGCCCAGGTAAGGCATTACATTTTGCAACTTCATTTTGCAAGTACAGAAACTCCAACTCCGAAGGGTTCATTTTCCCAGGGTTGCATCATGGAGAGAGTGGCAGAACTCAGCTCAGAAACTGCCTGGGTTCAGCTCCAAACTGTGTGCCTTTTGTTGCTGTGCAAATCTGTCCCCATGTTAGAGTGAGGTCCTAGGGAATGTTCTCCCCTACCAAGTTCAGGAAATGGGTGGTGGGCCTTGGAGAAGGGTACGTGATATGGTTTGGATCTGTGTTTCTGCCCAAATCTCATGTCAAATTGTAACCCCCAATGTTGGAGGTGGGGCCTGGTGGGAGGTCATTGAATCATGGGGTGGATCCTTCATGAATGGTTTAGCACCATCCCCTTGTTACTGTATAGTGAGTGAGTTCTCATGAGATCTGGTCATTTAAAAGTGTGTAATACGCCACATCTCTGTCTCTCTTGCTCCTGCTCCTACCATGTAAGGTGTGCCTGCTTCCCCTTCACCTTCTGCCATGACCGTAAGTTTCCTGAGGCCTCCCCAGGAGCATAAGCCCCTATGATTCCTGCACAGCCTGCAGAACCATGAGCCAATTAAACCGCTTTCCTTTATACATCACCCAGTCTTGGGTATTTCCTTATAGCAGTGTGAGAACAGACCAATACTGTGTGTAACCCAAACCCTGTCTCCTTGAAATGCCAACAGATATCTTCTTTAAGGAAAATGACAAGGCTTGCAGAGGCTCAAGGAAAATCATCTTATTTTTAGAAAGGAAAGCAACAAGGCAAAGCCAAGCAGGGTTAGGGTGAGCCGGGAGACTGGGGCCACTATCTGCAGGTGACTCCTCTTCTTTTATCCTCATGGCACCAGCTGAGACAGTGTGGCCAACCTGTTTCTGGGGATTTGCTCTGAGGAACTTCTGCCTTGTCCCAGAAAAGCATATTCAGAAAAAGGCATGTCCACGCACAAGACTCTCAGCCTCCCCCACTGGAAGTGCAGGTGACAGTGCCATTGTTCAGGGGGTAGTCAGCAGTGACAGCAGCCTCAGCTGTGCCGAGCAAGGGCCTGCCATGGCACCGCACCTACGTCCCCTACCACTGTGCCCTCACCTAGCAGGCCCTGGAGGCTGGCAGGTGGCATTAGCCCACCCCACCCCACCAGCCAGCCCTTTCTCCCCCATCCTGAGTCAGAGAGGGGGATCGATCTAAAAGGTTAGTGATTTTCTCACCTCCTGCTCAGACAGATCTGGACTTGGTGGTGAGGATTTGCGCCAAAGGATGCTTCACCTCACTGGTCAAGTTTGCCTGTTTCAAGGTAAATAAAGATAGTGAGTACCAACAATACAATCGCCATGGGTGACTGATACAGTTTAGTTCTGTGTCTCTACCCAATCTCATGTCAAATTGTAATCCCCAGTGTTGGAGGTGGGCCCTGTGGGGAGGTGACGTGATCACGGGGGTGGGATCTTCATGAGTGGTTCAGCACCATCCCCTCAATGCTGTTCCTGTGATAGTGAGGGAGTGAGTTCTCCTGGGATCTAGTTGTTAAAAGCTGTGTGGCCCCTCTCCCCTCTCCTCCTGCTCCAGCCATGTAAAGTGCTGCTTCCCCCTTTACCTTCTACCATGAGTGTACATTTCCTGAGGCCTCCCCAGAAGCAGATGCTGTCATGCTTCCTGTACGGCCTGCAGAACCATAAACCAATTAAACCTCTTTTCTTTGTAAATTACCCGGTCTCAGGTATTTCTTTATAGCAATGTGAGAACGGGTCAATACAGTGACTATTTTTGGATAATGTGAATTAAAATAAAAATGCAGCACCTGATTTCCAGCCTAACAGTGGGTAGTGCATTCATCCATTGTTCATTCACTCATCTGTTGCCTCCCATGGTGGCTGCCTAGTAAGTAGCTCCATCCCACCCCTTTGTTTGGTGTGAATTAATAAAAACACTCACCTGCTCCATTCACCTGTTGTGCCCTTTGGCTGCTGTAACCAATCAATAGTTACTTACTGTCTCACTTCTGGCATCTATAAGTCTGAAATGAGTTTCACTGAGCTGAAATCAAGGCATAGAGAGGGTCGCAATTCCTCAAGAGGCTCCAGGGGAGGATCCTTCCTTGCCTTTTCCAGCTGCTGGTGGCTGCCACCAAGCCTTGGCTTGTAGCTGCATCACCCCATTCTCTGCCTCTATGGTCACGTTGCTGCTCTGTCTTCTGGGTCAAATCTCTGTCTGCCTCCCAAGAGAACATTTGTGATAACATTTAGGGCTCGCCCGGATAATCCAAGATCATCTCCCCATTTTGAGATTCTGCATTTATTTACATCTGCAAAGTCTTTGCTGGATAAGGGAACATTCAGGGTTCCAGGAATCAGGACCTAGTACCTCTGGAGGCTGCTACTTAATCTACAACACCCACTATTACACGGTCAGTTAATTGTAGGTACCCACAGAATGGGGTAAGATGCACCTATCAGTTGTGGTGTTTTTCGAGATTTTGTTGTATTTCCCCTATCCTCGTGGTTCTGGAAGCTGCAGCTCCAGTCTGCAACCAGGCAGATTTGCTGCCACCTGGACCAGGAATTCCCTTGAGTGCTAGGACGATGGATGCATTCATTTTCCTACTTGCTCTTTTCAATGTTTTCCAAATGTTCGCTAGGAAAGGATGTTACTTTTTGCTGTCTGTCTGTTGTGGTCTTGTCCCTGTGTATCCTGGTACTCACAACACACATTAACGTGGAGCTGGTGCCCTACACCTGTTGAGTGAGTGGACCTTGATGATGAGGGAAGACAAAGCAGTTTAGATGGTGAGGGGAACCTGTCTGTGTCCCGCCTCTGGGCTTCCGTGCTGCGTGCCAACCCATTGCCTAGCGCCTTTTGGCATACCCAGTGGCTGTGGGTGTCTCATTCTGCATCATCTCTCTTATTTCCTGTGCCTCCTTTGGGTGGGTGCTAAGGAACTACCACAGGTCATGCCCAAACCTCAGCCACTGGGTTGCAATGCTGGAATTTGCAGCAATCCAGACAATAAAGTCACACCCAGTGCAGTTGTGCGGCCTGTTACAAGTGGGCCGTGACTTAGCGCCTGTCACATTTCTAACGCCCACGCAGGTAGGATGGGGGATGTTTTATTCCCCTTTTGCAGCTCAGGAAATTGAGACTGGGAGAATTCAGTCGCTCGCCCCAGGCCACTCAGCTGGGAAGGGCCAGGGATCTGAACCTGGGGCTGTGTAACTTCCCAGCCTGGAGTTTCCTTGGCAAACCAGGGCAAGACAAGGAGCCTAATAAAGCTGACCAAACTGCGTTGTGAAACACAGTTTTAAAAGTTATGTTTTGTTTTCATTATTTTTATCTAAAACAATCAAACATGTGGAAGGTGGGGTGGGGGGACCCTGTTCTAAAGGGTACCCACCCACCCACAGGGTGTTCCCTCCACACGATGGGACTTTGCATTCACCAGATGTCGAACCCAGGGCGTGAGTTCCAGCCACGTCCTCGGTGCCCTGCTGCGGGGCATGGCTGCCCATCCTGCTACTGTCTTCCAGTGCCCTAGGTTTCCTTTCCAGCTTTTACAATTTAATTTGGTGCCAGTTTTTGGGGAATTCCGAGTTGGAAGCAGGGCAGCACCGGCGTCCACTTGCCACAGAGGCTGAGGCCTGGCAGGAGGAGCTTTCTTTCCAGGCTCCTGTGGGCATACACTGCTGTCGCCCCAGGCCCTGCTCCCTGCAGGCTGGTCCGCATGCCAGACCCTGCCATTTGGCACCCTCGCTGGTCCTCGAGAGAGCAGCGAGCAAAGCATCACCCTTGCAGGCCAGGGCCAGTCAGGACGGGGCATTTGCCCAATCACCCTGGAGCGGCCCGGACTTCTGGATGAAGCAGACTGCTGCCCTTTGATGCGCTTTTATTCACACCCTTTAAGAGCACTGAATTCACCCTGAAAGTGAAGTGGTTTATTTATGACCCCAGCCCTCACGTGGTGGTGAGTGGCGCCAACACACAGATGATTGTTTTTGGCTTCATCAGTTTTTGGTGATGTTTGCTCAACAGCATTAAGCTGAAATATCATTTGCCGGGGATCACTGCCCATCAGGCACTTAATTACATACAAAATTACATTTCCTTGCGGTTTCACTGAAAGCCCAGGGCATTGGGATAATTACTAAGAGAAAAGATAAAAAATCAAGTTTATCCCCCAAACCGTTCCACCAAACAGCAGCGAATAAAAGTATACAATGCTACCACTGAAATGTCCGTCTCTTGCAAAGTCAAGGCATTGAGAGTTGGCGCCTCAACCTCACCCTGCCTCACTACAGAGCTGCACAGATGACAGCTGCTTCCAGATAAGGCGGTGCGGGGGCCTTGAGGCTCTAGGACTCTTCGCAAAGCCCAACAAGGTCATTCCTTTTGAAAACTTCCAAAGGAGGCCATTGTGCCTTTCCAATTTTTTTTTTTAATGAGTAAAAAGACAGAGATTAAACAGAGACTGTATTTCTAGAACTTTGGAAGGAGAGGGGCCTGGTTCTGCTCACTAAGTGACCTTGGGTGGGTCCTCGCCTCTCTGAGATACCCTCACCAGGAAGGTGGGGCAGCACGGCTCGCCTCCTAGGACTGCGGCGAAGCTTCCATGAGCTCACGTATGCAAAGTGCTTGGCTCAATCCCTGGCCTACACCAGGTGCACAAAAAAGTGGGAACGGTTCTGAGGACTGTTTCTGCAGGATTTGACAGAGGCAAAGGAGTCCTGGGCCTTTGTTCAGCCTGGTGGTCCAAACACTCAATTTTCTCTTGACAGTCCTAAGCCCGAACTCTCTGCTTGCTCTGTGCAAAGGAGGCCCCCAAGTGAAATGGGAGGAAGGTGGGGTTTGAGACCCCAATGCTCAGCTCCTCTACTCCTGCTGGCAGCCATCTCCCCGCTAGGGAAGTCACCGACAGCAGCATTTGATTCCTTGCCCCACTGGGCATGAGGGAAGAACGTGTTTTGATGTGAAGTGATGGGGCAAGCCCCCACGCTCAAACCCCCGTGATCTCTGTCTCTCTCCATTACCTTGCAGACGTTTCCCTAGACAGAGACCAGCTTCTCCTGGGAAGTAACTGGCTGCCAGCCTGCCCTCTCCAGGCCCTGAGGGCCCAGTGGAGGGTCTGCGCTGGGCTGCAGCTGATTTTCAGGGCGCGGGGCTGGGTTCCCGCCGTGCATATGTTCTGCACTCTCGGCTGAGGCCAGATGAAGCTGTACGCTGTTTAAGGGCCAATCTGGGTAAGCAAGAGAGCACAAAAACATGATACCTCTGGAAGGCTGGAGGCAAGATTCATTTAAATGGCTTCCACTGTCGTCGGTGTCACCGAGCTGAAGCTTGTCTTGTTTACCGGATGAAGGTTTCACACTGTGTCAACGTTCTGCCAGAATCCAGCATTAAAACGAGCAGTTAGTACAAGTCAGCCATAAACATGGCAGATCCGCGAGACGGGCAGAAGCCACTCTGAGATCCCCGGTGCAGCTTTTAAGTACTTGGCATGCTGCTCGCTCAAACTGGAGAGGGGGCTGTGTGCATCATTTGGGCCCGAGTGCAATGCACTTGAAATAATTACTTTAATCAGCAAAAGTTAATTACTTTAAATCATAAATTAATGGCAGCGCATTTGGCAGAGCCAAATGTGTGTGGCGAGGCTGTCAACGGAAAACCCAGGTGAACCTGCGACCCTGCCTCGGCACCGCCAGCAGAAGCCGGGGCCCACCTACTGTGCGTGCCACTTCTGCGCCGTCAGGAAGAACTCTTTGTAACCGGAGAAGAGCCACCTTAAACTGTCACCTATAAAAAAAGGAGCCATAAACAAGCAGACTGCTGCTAGGCAGGTGCTGCTGGAGAAGCCGGCCCTTGACAATAATAAGATCTTAAAATGGCATCTGCCTTTATTTTATAGCACAATTGGAAAGATGGTTAAAAGTAATAAACCCAGCTGATATGTTTTATGAGTTGGTAGTTAGCAGTGTTTACTGTGGATGAAGATTTCGGAGAAGATACTGTCACCCCAAATGCGGCCCCTTCTCAGCATTTAGAGATCCGAGCCGCTGGAGGTGGAGGGGCCTCAGAGCAGAAGCAGCAGCCGCTGCACTGATCGTTTCTTCCCCCCCTGTTCTGGCATTTCAAAGAAGCAGCCAGAGTGATCCGGAGAGGAAAGGAGAGGTTCTTCCGAAGAAAGGGGGAAGTCTTTATGAACACATGCTCAGCCTGGATCAGCCTGGAGTGCCTGCGTGCTGGGGGCTTGGAGCATTGCAGATGATGCAAATGGCTGATCGTGGCACTGGGCAGGGTTGCCCACAACCTCTTTCAGGTGTCAAGCAATGTGGATGCAACTCACAGGCACAGGGAGAGGAAGAGCTGGTTACGAAATGGGGTCCGCAGGGTGAGCGTGGAGCACTGGAACTTTCAGGATGTGGGAGCATGGTCACGGTGCAGTCTTCCCCCATGGGGCCAAACACATTATGGCATTCATTCCTGGCCACTCATTCATTCATTCATTCATTCATTCAGCAGAGACCAAGGAGCTCCCTGTGTACAGGGCTCATTCCAGGCACTGAAAGTAGAACCAGGAGTAAATCAGACTCAGTTTCTGTCCTCTCGACACTTACAGTTCAGTTGCAGGGAGTAAACAATTAAATATTGCACATAAAGTGTCATCGGACTGTGATATGATAAGGGCAAGATGTGGGTCACACTGGCACACATGTGAGAAAATGTACTGACTTGGAAGAGGCCCCAAATAAAATCTCTAGCCGATTTATTGGGAGACCGTGCAGATCATCTTAGCTTTGTAACTGCAGCTTCTATAGATTGTCAGCAATGGATTGATTAAATATTCCCCAATTACCAGGACTGGATTGAGAACCTCAGAGGCCTAAGCAGACCATGATGATCCTCCTGTCCACACATAATACAGCTAAAAACAAAGCACACACTGTGTGCCCTGTGCTGCAGCAAAAGCATCTTTGTTTCTAGGTTCTCCCAATGCTAACAGCAAAGCCTTGAGTGCAGAGACTGCTGCTGGGAGATCCAGGCCTTCCAAGCACTCCAAAATCTCATCCAATTCTGGAGGGTTGCATGCCAAACTTCACACACACACACACACACACACACACACACACACACACACGTGCATGTGCCTCGCCCTTGCAGATAGAATCCTACCAAGTCCCTGGCGATTCAGGTGGACGCAGGCACTCAGACCTCCCAGTCTGCAGTGGAAAGTCCACCTACAAGAGTCAGTGTGTCCATGCTGGCAGGTGTGGCTCCCAAGAGAGTCTGGCAAGCCCTGAAGTGCTTGCTGCCAACAAGGACAAACCCGACGCCTTAGTCTTTGGGCTGAAACTCCAGTGGGCTCTTATGTGGGATAATGGCAGGAGACCTGGGCTTCACCTCTGGCTCTGCGTGGCTTTAACCAGCTCTGCCAATCCTGGCCTCAGGCAACTTCTCCAACAATGAGAGTGGACAGGAGGACCACGAAGGTGCTCTCAGGGCCCACTGGCTCTCCAGTCCAGGGAGGAGCAGCCCCTATTCACACACTGAAATGGGCCTGGGGTTGCTGGCTCCATTTTCCAAGAACACACAGGGCAATCCCACAGCTAGCAGGTGGCCCGGGCTCATGTCCTGGATGGCTTCCCTCACTCATCCCAGGTCTCGGGAAACCTGTGCCAGACTCTGACTCCTCCTTGGGGGATTTCCTCGATCAACCAAACCCCTTAGCACCCCACCATGTCTTAGTTTAGCAGATCTTGAGCTGTGTGACTTAGGACTAGTTATGTAAGCTATTAGTGTCACCTCCTTATTTGCATGTTGGAGATGACAGTACTAACATCAAGGCATCCTGCAATAATTAAAAGCAACAAATGTAAGAAGGTGTCTAGCACACTTCCGGGAATATGACAGGTGCTTGCAGCCCCCACCCCCACTTGGTAACTACTGACTAACAAAACTTGATCATCAAGGCATCATTGCTCTCTCGGGTCTACCCTGACTATTTGCACCCCCAATAATTGACATCTTCAGAGCCCTGCTATACTTGCCAGTGCCATGAGCCATGTGATGGCACACTCCACACAATGGTGTCTGCACCCCACTGTCCCCTGTTGGTGATGTGGCTCAGCTGGGCTGGATGTGCTCTGACACCAAGGAAATCCCCGGTCTGACCTCTGTGTAACCTGCTCAAGGCAGGTGAACAGAGAACAGAGGTCCTTAGAGGCTTGAGCCACTGGGAGAGCCACCCTGGCTGGGTACATTTAGACATGGAACTGGGCTTACAAGAGGCCCTCCATCCAGTTTGCTGGCCTTTAGGATGAGCAGAGAGGTGGAGCATTGCTGCTCTGTTGTCTCAAGTGTATAAAAAAGAATCTCTCTGCACAGAGTCAATATCTCAAAAAAGTGTAGAATGCTAGAAATAAAGTGTTATCCAAGCTGAGCACAAGAATGAGATGATGTTGGGGTGCACTCTGGAGGACCCATCACCCAGCCCTGGCACACAAGGGGGTTCAGAACTGGCAGAGGGGTGCCTTCCTAGATGCAAGACACAATCATATTTAGCAAGAAACATCTAAGAGTTGCCAAATAACAAATAACATTGCAGAAAATGAGAAACATTTTTTTCCTGTGCCATTAACGTCAGGGACTTGAGTTCTTGAGTACTTGGGATATTGCACCTGTTCAGAATTCCATTCTGTTCCGATCAGTCACAAGTATTTTGGCAGAACCATCATTAGCCAACCTCATCTTCAAAATACTCTGGGTCAGATTTAGTCTTGAGTCCCACATGGGAAATTTCCACTTTCATCCAAGTTTGTCAACAGCTCACAGGTCCACTCTCACATTGCAGGGTTCCAATTAAACTTGGCCTGGAATGAGACCTCATCTTCTTCATGATTTTCTTAGGATTATGATAAAACTTGAACCCAGCAATGTCTAATAGAACTTTCTGCAATGATGGAAATGGTCTATAGCGGAGCTTTCCAATATGGTAGTCACTGACCATCACATGGAATGTGGCTTGTGTGACTGAAGAACTAGATTTCAAATTTTGATTAATTTTCATTAATTTAAATGTATAGAACCACATGTGGCTGTGTTAATATCACAGTGCTCACCAGTGCCACCATAATTTACACTAGGAATGGCAACCAGAGAGTCTTAGATTTGTAAACAGTACTTGGGGAATAGTGGTTTTAAATGCAGTGAGTCTCCATCTAACTGGGTCATCACCATCATGGGTGAATTCCTGCATCAAGGGTAGATGTTACTGCTACTGTCCACATTTCCCATTGGTTGGCTCAAGAGTAGGCAACTGATATCTGGGGAAAGATGCCTTTAATTCCAACACATTAGCATACCTCATCCATCAGGTTAAAAAATGGGATTTGTCTTGGACATATCCAGCAGGTACATGTGTGTTCCACATCCTTAGACACTAGAAACCAAAACTGCTAAGTTATCATCAGCTAAAAAACAATAAACACAACACAGTTTCATACCTAATTAAATGCACGAAGACTATTTTTGTGATTTTTGAAGAAGATCAGAGAAAATTAAATGTGAATTTTGCATACAAAAAAGCCAACATTTGCAATCTCACAAAAACATTTCAAAATGAATGCATGGCTCCCAGTGGTGCCCAATCTCCCAAGGTATCATTTTTTTCCCTACTGAAAATCCTATAATAGCTCTGGATGAATAAATGATGGGGGAGGCAGTGTGAGACCTACCACCATTTTTTCCTCCCAGCTGGGAGAACTCTGGCACAGAAATGGAAGCAAAATAGCTCATCCACCTTCTCTAGTAAATCTCAGAGAAGTTGAATGGAAAACACACCTGTGGCCTGTAAGCCCCATAATTAGAGTGGGGTGCAAGGGAGTCTCTGTTGGGAGTGTGCTGGAAGGATCAACCAATTAGCTTCCCTCTTCTTGGTGGCATTCTGAGCTCCTTAACCTAGAGTGCCCTCTTGAGAATGAGCCCTGGAGGGCCTGAGGAGCAGAGGAGAGGTGGCAAGCTGCAGGTGGCTTAAGGCAATCTCACTCCCGTGCTGGGAACGACTTACCAAGGCCATGTCAGAGCACATGGCTGACCAAGAGGAAGGCATCCCCAGGGAGCCCGGGGCCCCGGCTATTACTGCAGTTGCAGGCACAGAATCTAAGCAGAAAAGCTCAGAAATAAATGCAACCAGAACAATCCCACACAAAGTACAAGTTCTGCCTTGCACCAAACTTTAATCTTTTCCCTCAGGCATCTACTCAAGGAGCATTATTTTATTTAATTTTTTTTTTTTACTATTAATATTCTGCCCTCGATGTGCCACAAAGCAACTTCATGCAAAGAAAGAATGGACTTACCAGGAGGACTCATTTGTCTTCAGCACCTGGGCTGTTTTAAATTAGAGAGCACCCAGCATGGGGAGCCAGTGCTATTTTAATCATTCCAATGTGTCCAGTGCGGGAGATGAACTCAAAGGTGAATATTAAAAGTAGTTGTGGAATTCAGTCATTTCACGAACGAGCACGTAATAGCCAAAGGCAAAACCGGAAGGCAACTTCACTTCCAATCAGTGTTCCCATTTTATTGAAACCAGATTGGAATTCCTGGAAGGAAGCCTACAGATCACATCTTTAATACTCATTTTCATATACTCCAGTAAAACTGTCAGGGTGAATCAGTTGTTGAAGAAGGCTTCCTGTATAATTTACAGATGTGCCTCCCCGTAGCCCATTATTTAGACCTGAAACAGAAATATATTTTTGATCAAGCTCAGAGACTTCCTCTCACCTGCTCAGGTTTTCCTTGGCTTTAATCTGTCGATTAATACTGGCCTCTGCACACTGCACTGACCTGCCACGCCGGGACATTAATCCCCACACACGCAGTCAAGGGGCTGGTCGGCTCGCCACGGCCCGGGCTCCTCAGGGGATGCGGTGCGTCTGTACCTGAGAAAACCCAACCTCCTCGGCTGGCTTTTCTTTTCTCTGGGGAATGGGGCGGCAGGCTGAGGTGTGGTGAGCCTCTCGGGGAGTTCTGGGCGCCTGGCCTCTGTACAGGCAAGGAGAAGAAATGTGTGTGTTGAGGTGGGGTCAGACGACACCACAGGGGGTTGGAGCCCAGCTAGCTTCTCCTTCCTTCCTTAGAAACAGGTCTAAGCAAGTCACCGTTTACACCAACCACTCCTGTCTCGCCCTCTTGTTGGATTCCCAGGAAGTCCTGTCTGCTGCGTGGGCCAGGCTGGCCAGACAGCCTGCCAACACCACCCCGTGGAAAGGCTTAGGGGAGTCCAGCGCGGCAGTTTCGAGCTCCCTATGCTGCTTTCTTTTCTACCTTACATTCTGGTGTTTTAAGAAACCAGGGTGTCAGGAGTGGTGGCCAGGAAGGCAGATTCCCAGGACGCCCCAGGGGCTTGCGGGCTGGTGCTGCAGGCGACAGGGCACCGACAGAGACGCTGCCATAGCTCCAGCCATCACCCTGCTGCCCTCCTTCCTGGGTGGTCTGATGTGTGTAAGACGCGGTTGGCTAAGCTAAAGGATTTTGGCTTTCAAAGAGCAGAGGATCTTTTGCTGTTCCCAACCATGACTTTTGGACCATTTTTTTAAAGGAGAGAAGACCCGAAATTCAATGAAAATGCATCTAAAAAAATGAAGACTTGGAAATCATCCCAGGGACCCAAGGGCGCTCTCCTTCTGAGACATCCCTAGCGGAGTGGTGACTGCAGGCTCCACGGCCGGGCTGCCAGGGTCTAAGGCCCAGCTCTACGACAGCACAGCTACTCAACCCCAAGCCTGTGCCTTAACTCCATGTGCCTCGGTTTATTGATCTGTAGAGTGGGAGTTACAGCGGGAATGACACCGCACATGACTGGGACGGGATCACATGGGACAGTGTGGCCGAGTGCTCACACTCAATAGAGAAAGGGTTGCTATCCCACATCAAATAGGCTTAGGTTTGGGCTGGAAACGCAGAGACTTTGCAGGTTCCATTCATTCGAGTGATACATCCACCCTGACAGTCCCCTGAAAGCCAACCACCCACTTCATGAGAGGCACAAGCTCCCCCAGTTGTTTTGGGAAAAGGCAGGGTATAAATTGAAATGTGCTGAGGAGCTGCAAAGGCAAAGCGTGGGTTGCACATTCAGCTCCTTCCGGGACATGGGGAGGAACTGAGCTCTTCCTTGCCAAGTCAAGACATCCAAGAACAGGCCACATGGATTTCACATCTAAAGATTCAGTGGTTTGTGGTGGAATCAAAGTCGGCTGGCTACTTACCTTCCTCATCTCTACAGTGAGCTGCGGGCTACAGGCGAGGCTGCATTTCAGGGAAAAATTCATGGATATTGCTCTATTTACCCAAGGACAAGAGCCCCTGTGTATCCTTGCTGCCTCCAACCCAAGTACCCAATGCTCAATACATTACACTCCAGTGGAGTGACCGGTGACTATGGCCTGCTGGGCGCATACAGAGAGGTAAACCATCAAAAAGAACAATGGAAGGGACATTCACTTTCTTCAAATGCTTGAAAAACTCCTGAAAGGTCGAAGAAAGGCTTGGGTCATTGCTGGCAAAGTATCGTTCAGCTCTTCATATCTCTCTATCTATCATGTGCACGCATACACACACTCACGCACACTCGCATACACACACTCACGCACACTCCCATACACACTCACACACACTCGCATATATCTATCATGTGCACACATACACACACTCATGCACACTCGCATATATCTATCTATCATGTGCACGCATACACACACTCACACACACTCGGATATATCTCTCTATCATGTGCACGCATACACACACTCACGCACACTCGCATACACATACCCGAGGGCACACATATGCACACGCACCCCGCAGGGGCACACCCACTCACAGGGCTAGACAGTCAGTGAGAGTGCTCCAGCTGTCACAGGGCTGGGCTGTCAGTGAGAGTGCTCCGGCTGTCTTCATCCAAACATGTTGGCTGGGTTTCAAAAGGTTGCAGGGAGTTTTACTCTTAGAGTGAACCAGCAAATGGGAAATGGATTCTGGAGCTCACTGGGCCAATGACAATAGAGACAGATGGGAGGAATAACATGGGGAACTGTCCGTGAGGCACTCAGAAGAAGCCTGGAGCCACTGGACGATTAGGAAGGATGCAGGAACCTGCTGTGTACAAGGCCACTCACCTCTGAGACCCCTTCCTGCCATGCCACCCACCACCATCCCCAGACTTCATGTTTTTCTGTAAGCATTTCACGCTCTCTTGAAGTCCATTCAAACCTGATCCCCAGGGGTAGGCTGTGACCTCTGGAAAGCCCTGTGCCCAGTAACTTGCTCCTCCCTACCCTGGAAGCTGATACCTACGAGGCCACAGAGAGAACAGTCTCATATTACTCAGCTAAAACAATCCCAAAATTCAGATTTCCACTAAGTATATAATATCTCTGCTTAAATTTACACAACAGTAGAAATGACCGAGACCACATTCTTTCCTAAGAACATGCCTGGTGGACCAGGGCAGCTCACCTTTAAAGGAATCAAGGAAGAAAACTGCTGTGTATTGAGCATCCACAGTACCCTTTGTTCCATGAACTTGTTAAATCTTCACAATGCGCTTATGAGGGAAACGTCTGCATTGCCATTTACAGGTGAAGAAACCAAAGCCTACAAGGGTGAAGTCCCTCCCCAGTGGGGACACAGCCAGGAGAATACAATTGAAGCTGCCAGTTGACCAAGGTCTACCGACTCCCTAACCTGAGCCCATTGCTCTGCTTAATCCCAAATATGCATCTGTGGCCCCCAAGCTCCTGAGTGTGGCCACCATCCTGATGCCATGGAGGGGTCAGGGAAGCCCAAACTGTTAAGATATGATGGGGTCTCCAGGCGGGTGCAATGTGTTTCAGGAGTAAAGCAGGGATCGAACAGAATTGTCCAACAGGGAAGACCACAGTCCTGGACGGGTGGGTTTCTGCCACCGTGGGGCAGCTGCCCTTCCTCTGCCTGCTGAAGAGAGCCGAGACAGGGCTTGTGGCTCTCCGAGGGCGGACAGGAGGCAGGTGGAGTGGCTCCCAGGCAGTCGGGGCCCACAGCGGTTATCCCAAAGGGAGGAGCCCTCCACTTGAATGACCAGATCAGGTGCTTTCTGGGTCCCAAACGTCTGGTTGCCCAGAAAGGATGAGACTTCCCTCTGCAGGCTTTCTGGAGAAACAAGGGACAGTTTCCAGAACTCTCAGAGATGGTCTCAGTCCCAGATCCGGTGGTGGGGGAGCAGCTGGTGGAAACGCAGTAGGCAATAGTGCAGTCCTGGGTGTCTCCGGGTTTCAGGCTCCCACGTGGATTCAACTAGAAAAAACAGGTGTGTGTATGCGTTTGCACGAGTGTGTATGTGTGAGACTGTATGGGAGTGTATGTGGGTGTGTGGGGGGGGTATGTTTGCATGTGTTTGTGTGCATCTGTTTGTGAGTATGTGTGTGTGTTTCTGTGTGTGTGAGTGTAGGTTTGTGTGTGTATTTGTGGGCATGTGTGTGAGTGGGTGTGGATTTATGTTCATGAGTGTGTGGGTATGTGTATGTGTGTGAGTGTGTATGGATATGTTTTTGTGTGTGTTTGGGTATGTTTTTGTGTGTGGCTGTGTGTGTGTAACTGTGTGTATGTATGTGTTTGTGTGTGTATAAGTACGTGTGTTTGTGTGTCAGTGTATATTTGTGTGTTTGTGTATATGTATGTGTGTGAGTGTATTTGAGTATGCCTGTGTTTATGTCTATTTTTCGTGTGTATGTGTCTGTGTGTCCGTGTATGTGTGTTTCT
The DNA here is from genome assembly GCF_037993035.2 of Macaca fascicularis. Taxonomy (NCBI): domain Eukaryota; kingdom Metazoa; phylum Chordata; class Mammalia; order Primates; family Cercopithecidae; genus Macaca; species Macaca fascicularis. Next base: position 137,438,647 of record NC_088383.1, on the reverse strand, counting down.
GTGTGTCTGTGTGCCAGTGTGTGTCAGTGTGGGTATGAATCTGTGTGTGTCAATGTGTGTTTGTGTGTTTCTGTGTGTGAGTGTGTTTGTATGTGTTGTGTATGTCAGTGTGTGTTTGTGGGTGTATGTATGTTTGTGTGTGTAAGCGTGTCTGTGTATGCCTGTGTGTGAATTTACGGGTGAATGTGTGTGTGTCTGTGTATGAGTATGTGTTTGCATGTGTATCCGTGTGTCTGTGTATGCCACTGTATGAGCACATGAGTGCGTGAGTGTGTGACGGGGGTCCGGGGAGTTTTGAGGTTCCCACACAGACTGATAGAAACAGGCTGAGGCGGCCCAATGGGCTCCTCAGTCGTGGCACTGAAGGTTTGTGGAGCTACCGGCGTGACAGGACTGAGCTGAGGCACGTCCCCTCTGGGTCTCAGGATGCTGGCTTTGTCTAGAAAAGTTCAGCCTCCTCTAAGATACAGGGACTTCGTTTTTGTCCAGAATGATCCCTGGCTGCCCACAGCCGTAAAAGGGCCCATTCCTTGGAAATCCTGAGAAAACACATCCGTATTGTGAAATGAGGATGAATGCCATCCGTGGACAATTAATATTTCACCACTCCGCCTTAATTGCCAAAAAAAGTTTATTTTTGAGGTGAGGTTTATTTTTTTCATATTTATTTTTAAACCCTTGACATAATGATGGAATGGCTAATACACGATGGATGCATTTTTAAAAGGCTTCTTTGAAAAGCCATTCAAAGCTGAGCTTGAGCAGAGGAACCAGGGGCTGGAGGGGGCGTGCAGGGCTGGCGAGGGCCGCTCCCGCCCGTGCCAGCTCCGAGCTCTGACAGAACAAGTGTTGCATGAGATGTGAAGGATGACTGTGGCGGCCTGGAAGCCCTGGAGCAGGTGTTCCTCGTCCGCATTTGCAGTGGAGCGTGGCCCCCGGCTCAGCCAGCCGCAGCCAGCGCCTGGCAGCCCCTCCAGTACCTGCGTGCAGAGAGGCGCTAATGATAATGGATGCGGCCCGATTAGCCAGCCCATTTGGAACGGGATACCGTGGCCTGGCTGGAGGTGCCAGTCAGAGGCTCGCACAGGGGAAGCAGGCCTGCTGGGGTCCCAAGGGCTTTGGGCTGTCCCTGGGGTGCCTGTGGTCAGCACTGGGATGGGCATGGCTCTCAGAGAGAGAGCAGTGCGCTGGACTGGGAGTCTTCTCTGGACTGTCCTGTGCCGGGAGTGGCCTGAATCCCGATTTAATAACACCGGGGGACCCGTGGCCCGCTGCCTGCTCTGCTCCCAGGGAAGCCGCTGGGCGGGGCAGCTTTGCCGGGTCCCAGGGCTGCCGGAGCCCAGATTCCATCCCCACTGATGCGTCCTTGCCGGGCCAGGCCCGCGTGGCAGCACATTCTGTCCCTCTTTCTTGTGCTCAGCTGATCTGTACTCTGCCCCTAACGGGTGCTGACTTAGGACACAATATAGCAGAGGGTCAAGCTTCCTGGGTTCCCATTCGAGCTGCATCCTTCACTCGCTCTGCCACCTGCGTCCAGTCCCTGAGCTCCCTGAACCTCTGCGGCCTCCTCTGTAAGGTGAAGGATAGCGATAAGCCACCTGTCTTGGTCGGCTTGGGTCGCTCGCTACAAGGAACCGCTGAGGCCGCGTAATTTATAAAGAAAAGGGGCTTATTTGGTCACGGTTCTGCAGGCTGTACGGGAAGCATGGTGCCGGCATCTGCCTCTGGTGAGGTCTCAGGCTGCTGCCACTTGTGGCAGAAAAGAAAGGGAAGCAGGTATTGCATGGTGAGAGAGGAGGAAAGGAAGAGAGTGGAGAAAGGGGCCAGGTTCTTTTCACCAATCAGCTCTTGCATAGATGAACAGAGAGGGAACTCACTCATTACTGCGGCTCCGCAGCCCTTTCCTGAGGGATCCACTCCCGTGACGCAAGCACTTCCCACCGAGCCCCGCCTCCAGCACTGCGGATTACTTTCCACACGAGACCTGCAGGGAGCAAACATCTGAACTCTATCACCTCCCAGCGCGGAAGTTACCGTGGTGGGTGGGGCTGAGTGCCGCGTCAGAGGTAACGTTCTTAGCATGCTGTCTAGCACTTACTACTGGTCTAGTGGGTGCCAGGCGGTGAGGACACAAGGGGGAAAGACAGAAGCCCCCTTTCCAGGGACAGAGGTAGTCATGAAGACTAGGCACTCGGGGGTCCCTAGAGGCGAGATGACTGGCAGCAGGGACAGAGGACAGAGCCTTGAGGGACCAGGAGGCTCCACCAAGGAGTATCCTTTGAACAGTGTCCCTAGGGACTGGTCGGTGCTTACTGGGAGAGGAAGGAAGGGGCTGGTGTTCCGGCAAGGATGGAGCCTTGCTGAGGCCCAGCCCAGGCACAGGAGTTCAGTCCCCATGCACCAAGGGATGACAGGTGGGGGACACCAAACAGGTGAGCCAGGCAGCGGGGCCTTTTGCTGTCACCAACAACCACAAAAACAAGCCTGTTCCGCTCCCAGGCCCAGGGTCTACACAGGGGGATCCAATGCACCCATGGAGAACAGTTGCCTGGTTCCTCGGGGTTGTTTGCAGTGAGTTCCCGGGCGGCATGCACTCACTACGCTCTCATTCCTGCGTTTAGGAGCACATTGCTTTACAGACACTGGAGTCTGGAACCAAAGAATGGTGAAGAAATGATTCCAACTGCTCAGGGCAATGCATAGAAGCCCACCGAGAGGATGGACAGCCAGGTTGGAGGCCTGGGTTTCAGTCCTGGTCCCAGCACCCCGTCACTGTGTGACGCAGGGCCTCTGGGAGCTCAGCTTCCTCATCAGTAGGGTGGGAGGTCTGGAGCGACAGTCGCTAAGGGCCTTTTTTAAATTAAAATCATGGTCAGTAATAGTCCATCGTGTTTGAGAGAGTTGATCAGTGAAGTAAACGGTGAGGGCATTTGCCAAGAGATGGCACATTATCTCTTCCGTGCCTGTGAGTTTAGCCGATGGGATCGCACAACTTGACCAACAGACAGCGGCCAGTGGCCAACTGTGAGCAAACACCGGGTTCCTGTGAATGTGGATTCAGTCCCTTATAAACTCTTGCCACCAGCTTGTTTTAACAAGCAAATTGGCCAATCTGCTCTTGCCTTTTGTTTGTTTAGTGGTGTGATTCTGGCATGGGTTACTGACTTTGCTTTTGCTTGCACGAATTGGTCTGGGCAAATGAGCTTTCTTTAGGAACATTCCACCCTTTAATAATAAAGGGATACCTTCCATGGGTTTCTTAGAGATGACTTTTCAGCTTTCAAATGCTTTCCAATGCTCTTTCAAAATGCTCTCCAATTCCACGTGGAGCCGCCATGAGAAGGAGGCAGGGAAGCTACCCTCACCCCATTCTGGGGCATGGGGTGGTGGCTCCTGCAAAGTGTGGTGAATTCTGTGAATAACCTGCCTCTGACTGGGTGCAGGGGAACTGGACCCGACATCAAGTCCACCCTCCTGTGTTGGGCCCCACTTGGCAGCTGGCTGGTTGTGCCCCCTTGGAAAGAATAAATCATTTTCCAGAAGGACCCGCCCTCCAATGGCTTAGGAAGGTGGCTTCCTGCTAACCTAAGAGTTATTATCTCTAAACCGGAACAACTTGATGGAGAGGTAGGAAGCTCAGGGAAAAGGGGGGTCTAAAACGTGTCAAAGGTCACCCCTAAAAGCAACTGAACATCTCAGAAGTAGACTAAGGGCTGAAAATGGGGGCGGGGTTCAGAGCCACACTGGCTCTGCTCCTCCTTGAGGCAAAGCTTGGGGCTGAGCTTGGTGCCCCACTGCATCCCAGCTGGAGAAACACCACCCTTGCCTAGGCTTTGGCAGCCACAAGGTGCCAAGAGCCCTGTGATCGGAATTCCAGCCTCTGCAAGGATGTCACTCACCTGGAAGTCCCTTTCTTACCCTGTTCCTGTCTTCTCTAAGCTCTGAGGCCAAGGCTGTCCTCGGCCCTGGCTCTCCACTGTGGTCCACAGGTATGGCGCCCACCATCTGCATTGTGCAGTGTGTTTCAGAGAAATGTCTTCACCACACAGACTATATCAATACCCAATATGGGAGCAATTTAACTTATTAATTTATAGCTGCAGCAACAACATTTTCAAACTAGTCATAAAGTATTCCCCCCTCCTCTAATCTGGGCTCTTCGTGCTCTATACTGGGAATTCTATGACTGGCTCAGAAGCGAGGAGGTGGTTTATGGCATCTCTCTGAGGGGCAGTATTATTACAGTCAAAGTTAGGTGACGGGGGAATAAAGATGGCGGTGTTTAAACTGTAAGACTCCAAATGGAAAAATAGACCTGTTCTCCTTCATTTGCCAAACAAGCAGAGTTATTATTACTATTGTTGTTTCATGGCCTTTTTCTTCGAAAAATTATAGCATATGATTACCAAAAGCAAGAGTGTGTTTATATACTGCTGCCCCCAGATTCGCTGTCCCCAGACTCACTGCCCACACCTCACCTGGCTGCCACCCTCCCAGAGCTGGCAGTCAGATACACAGGCAGCATGGCCCCCTGGCTGATGTCACTACTAACTATCTGTTGGTTGGGGTCCTTCAGCTCAAGTCCAAGTGGGTGGTGGAGGCCCTGGCTGGTCTGGGTTTGCCTCTGCCACAGCCTGTCCAGCTCTGGGCTTGGACTGGAGCCGGGCTTATCCCTGGAGTGCTGGTTAGTGAGTCCCCAGGTCTCGGCTCTGGCACAGCTGTCCTCACCTTCAGATGTCACTCACTGCAAAGACAGCAGAAGTGACATCAGGAGGCATGCAAAGGGAAGGATGCCGGGGCCCATGCTGGTGCCCATCTTCCACTCCGTGGGGGATGGTGGCCAGCCTGGAGGGGGCCTTTCTGGAAGTTCATGTGCCTCCCACAGCGACCTTTTCGTACGCCCCACTCAGTGCATAGCCGTGGCCCTCACCAGGAGCCTATGGACCCCTAGGTGCTGTCCACTTATCTTCGCCACCACCCTGTGGGTTGAAACGGTTGCCTCACTTTATGGATGAGGACACTGAGCTCAAAGAGCCCACACGATTGTCGTGAAGCCTCGGAGCCATGAGGAGGAGAGCAGGGACGTTCATTCACACTGGCCCAGGGCCCAGGCCTGGAGCCAGCACGGTTCCCCCCCATGGACACTCATTCAAACTGGTCTAGTGTTCAAGCCTCGAGTCAGGTCAGGTTCTCACCTATGGATGGGCCTTCAATGGCAAAAAGAACATCCAAATCTTCTACTCCAGTCCTTGTATCCTTCCCTAACACAGGAATGGCCTTGACACCAACCCAGCCAGTGGGCCTGCCCAACTGCGACAGGGAAGTGACATTACCCAGGTTGTTAGATTTGGTGGTAGACACCAGGTTCACTGGCAAATGTTGTCTGTGCATTGAGAGAAATGAAGACGGCAGCCCCTCCAGAATTCCCACCTACTGAAGAGGAAGCTGAGCCCCCAGAGGCCACCTGGGTTACACAGCGAGAATGCTGGGACCCAGACTGGAATCCAGGCCTCCAATCTGACTGTCTGTCCCACAAAGAGATGAACATGACCAGATATGGCCTGCACCTTGAGAAGCTCACAGTCTCACACTAGGGATAGACAGGACAAGTAATCGCCAGCTAAAAGCGAGTGTTTTTTTTGTTGTTTTGTTTTATTTAGCTCAATAGACAGGAAGGCATTTTCTCTAGTTTGCTTGCTCTCTGTAAAGAAGCTGGAAAGAAAGGTAAATTAGGGCCCAAAGCTCCAATCGTCCATGATCATGACTAAATAATAAATATTGTGTAGAACAAAGAGATTTCTTACAAATGTAGTTTGCAGAATAGGACGGAGATGAAGACGTCCACTGAACTGAAATCAGCGGTCCCAGCTCTGCCAGCAGGGGCTGTCGGGGATGTCTTCCCCTTTGGGGATCAAAGCTGGGGCAGGTCTCTGTGACAAATGCCAGGGAGATATTCCGCAGGACGGCCAGCTAGGACTGGTGGCTCCCGGGCCGTCAGGGGAGCAGCATGTGTCCGTCCTGACTGCAGATGCCTCCGTCCGATATGGCAGTGAAACCAACACCAGCCACTTCCCAGAGGGGTACCCCAGGGCAGAGAGGGCCGTGAGTGACCTGAGTTGTGAGTCACTTATCTGTCCATTCATGGGGACTGTAGAAGACCCTCTGAAAGAGGACAGAAAGGCAGCAAGGAAACAAGTGGCATCTTCAATTCAGTGTCCCTCTGGGCAGCAAGCACAGAGGCTTGTGGAGAACTGAAGTTCAAGTGACTGTCTGTCGTTTGGAGGACCAGCCCTGGCACATCTTAGCTCTGTGGCCTGGACAGGTGACTTAACCTCTTGAAAACAACTGTCTTCTTCTGCAAAACAGGTATGATGTCATGAATCGCCTTTCAGAGTCACTGTGAAAGTCACAGCAGGTGATAGACACGGGCTTGCCATAGAAATGCCAGTGTTAGCATTTCCTGTGCTGGATCTACAGTGCCTGTCTTCCCACTCTTGCATTCAATCGTGTTGGAGATTAACCACATTGGATGCACATACCTCATCCCCTCTTGGTTGCACAGACAGATCATCACTCATGCTTTTTCACCCTACTCTGTGTGTTGACAAAGTGGGTTTTATTAGGATGGCACAGAATCTGCACTCTGAATCACGAGGTGGAAGCAGGGTCCCCGCTGAACCTGGTGTGGCTTCCACTGCTGGCCCCGCTGCAGTCAAGAGCAACCTCAGCAGTTTCACTACCTACAAACCCAGGTTCGTGCTTGGACATCAGATAAAACCTCCACAGCAATCAGGGACCTGATCCTCAAATGAACCTTGCTATCTAAACACAGTTGCAAGTATGATGACAATGGAATGTAGCTAACCTAATGGTAAGTACCCCTGGAGAAGGAGGGAGCTGCATCCCCAGCTAATAAGATTTACAGCGCAGACTGTCAAAGCCCTCCCCAAAGGCATGCTGTGGCCACAGAAGCCCCCACAGTCATCCCTAATCTCTGCCAATGCCCACACCTCCACCCCTTTCCTCCATGCCCACATCACTATGCATTCTTTGTTAATTAATAAAGGAGAGCCCTTTTTAAGTCACAAATGTATCACTGCAGGAGAAGTTTTCATTTCATCCAGGTCTGCCTGGAGTCTTTTGTCAGGTACCAATTAGAGGAGGCGAAGTCAGGGTACGTGGGTCCTAATGAGGAGGGAAGACGGGAAGATGGGGAGGAGGAGGAGAAGTCTAGAGGGGAGGATGGTGGAGGAGGAAGGTGAGAAGCCCACATGAAGAAGGGGGCATGTTCGGATCATTATTAAAATCACCTCCCTTCTCTCCACCAAGCCCTCTCGCAGCAGCAGACAAGCTCTGTCCCTGCTCTGAGAGGGTCAGATGGATTCCCTGAGGCCGTGGCTCAGTGTTTCAGTCATGGCCTCAGGGAATAAGCTAGAAATCACACTGTAGGCAACAGCTTCCTCTGACAGGGGAAGGGACCAGGTGACAGAACAGGGCTTTGTCACCTCCAGGTTCTCTTGTTTGCATTTAGAGACCTTGAGATCCCTGGATGGTGGCTTCCTGAGTGCAGGGAGATGAGCTAGGACTCAGTGCCACAGTCCTGTGTGACTGAGCCGGCTGAGAGCACAAGGAAGTGCTGCTTCGGAGCTCACAAGCCCCTGTCCTGAGGGGGTTGCACAAACAGGGACAGGAGTGTCACCTGAGGTACAGCCCATCCTTGGCCGGATGCCCGATGCCCATAAAACCATCTACTGTGGCCACTGGGGAGAATGAGACTGGTTTCATCACAAAACCCACCCATGCCCAGGCCCTGTTTGTAGAGCACCCTACAGTCCGCTGACGTCTTCCCTCCCCTCGCACCGCCTCCAGCTTCCCTCCTGCCTGGCTTTGTGCCTCCTGGTCCCAGACTCCCCCCGACTCCGTCGTAGCCATGCTCGTACAATCGGCCTAATGATTATTTTGTGCGGCTTTTCACAGCAGAAGGAGAGAAGATTAGGGAAAGAGAAAAGAAAGCCGCAACCTCTATAATGAAATTTTAAAATCACAGAGCTCCTGCTGTTAATATTTTCCCAGCCTCCAAAAGCATCAGATATTGTTTTATCCCACAACTAATCTCAACCGTGTATCTATCTCACAATATTTGGACACGTTAACTGGCAGCTGAGTCCTAAGATAACAGCCATGGCAGCCAAGTGTGGTGGCCTCATCACCAGACCCTACATAGCTAATTGGTCACTTTGTCCAGCTGAGCAATGGGGTTCCAGTCCGTCCCCGTCATTAAAAGCTGCCAAAGTCTATACCACTTTGAATCAGCTGCCGTCCTCCTGTTCCGTGTGGCTTTTAAGCACCTGCACGCCCAGCATTCTTGCCTCTGACGGAAAGCTTCTGGTTCTTTGATGAGGGCTTTGGATAATTTAATCAACTTTCCTTCGTCCTCTCCATAAGGAAGAAGTGCTCAGCTCACTTTGGGGGAAGAGCCACAGAGCAGCACACACTCCTTCCTGTTCTTAATAAGCCTCCCAAATGCGTCAGCTCGACAGGGTGTTTATCTCAATTAATGCATTAATAGCTTCACCAAATTGCCAGGAAAATCTGACACAGACTCGCGTGAGCAGGATTCCAGTTAAGAAAGAAGCTGACAGAGCAGCCGCCGATGTGAAAGCTGAACCACCTTTTGAACAGCGGACTATTAGTTTTGTTTTATTTGGTTCATTTGAGTTTTTTTGTTGATTACACACACTCACAGGCCCATGCATACAACCATTGTGGCATAAAAGACTTGAAAGATTATTGGAACTGAGGGAAGGTAAGAACAGCGGAAAAATAAGACAGAGGGGCCAAGGTTAGGCTCCACTGGCAGGGGAAGCTGGCCACCTGGCCCACCCCTGTCCCACCCCTCAGTGACAATACCTGGCAGGGGCAGCTCCAGATGTCGGACCCTGTACCGCGGAGGGGTGAAGACGGCACTCTGGCCGGAAGGGCTGCCGCACTTCCCAGCACTGTCAGTCTACTCAGAACCACGCCAGCAGCGTCTCTGCTTTTGCTACGTAATCAAGACACATGCCTTTCTGTGCTCTGTGAGACTCTGTGTCCTGGGGCCTCGCACTGCAACTCCGCCCTCAGGGATCACCTGGGCTGGTGGCTGCAGGATCAGAGGGGACATTTCCATTTCTGAGCCCACAGTCCCATGCCCTCATCGTTGCCAGGAGTGTCTTTGTGTATCAGAGACACAAATAAGCCCTGAAATCACAGACTTTGTAGCAAAGAAAAACAATAAGTGTTTAGGCCCGGGGTGGACCCCTAAACCCTCTAGGGGCTGGTTTTGAGGATGGGAGCCTCCGAAAGGAGTGCTTCCAGCCTGTGGCTAAGAAAACTACCTCTAGGGCCCACACCGCCCTGCAGGAGCTCGGCTTGTGCTCACGTGTGCATCTGACAGGCGGCCTCCGCAGAGCCCCATCTCCTTCCTGCCATTTGCTGTCCCCTGGAGATGAGTTGGTGTCATACCTGGTTCAGAGTGTTAGCTTGAAGCCAGTGGTGCGGAGGCTAATTATTCATTTTCCATTGCCCCATCTGCTTTGCTTGCTGGGGTGTGGACACTATGCAGTGGATGCTGGGCAGAGCTCTCTGGACGAAGCCAAGGCATGTGCAAGCTGTGGCCTGGCCTGTGGCAGCTGTGATACCCAAGAGGAGTGTCCCGGACACTCAGTCTCAATGACGACATCTGGCCCCTGGTGGCCCTGGATACAGCATGGCCTGAGATGCCACGCAGCTGGATAAGGGAGGCAGAGTGGGGAGTGAGGGGCTCCCCAGAGGAAGGGACATAGGAGAAGTGAAAGGGAACCGGGCTTGGAGGCAGGAGAGGATAAGTGTTCCCAGAGGGAGGAGCAGAGAGCAAGAGACTGTGGGAAGGAAACCAGCCCATCAGTGGTCCAATAATCTGTGCCCAGCAGACTCAAGGCCAGGAGCCCAGACCAGGAGTTCCAGAAGCAGCCAGGACCAAAGGCAAGAACTGAATCCAAACTCCACCACTGAGGTGAGGCTGGAGCTCTATCTTCAGAATCAAAAGATTCACTTCCCTTAGGAGCCACCCCGCCTGAGAGTGTCACACGATGGTGATGCTGACAGTGAGGATAACAGGTGTGGATCCATCGACACCCTGTGCTAAACCCTGTCCTCAGCACTCACAGCCCTCTGTGTGCAATCTTCTCCACAAGCAATGTGTCGGCTGCCATCTAGTTATTGGCGTGTTTGTTATGCTTAAGGCAGGGCCTGAGAAGTTAAGTAGCTGGGGTCCTGCCCTGCCAGCCTGACTCCAGAGCAAACGCATTCTCACTCTCTACCCCCTTCTGCTCCATCAAATCTGTCTTTCAAAAAGGTCTGGTTTTTGTGTCTTAAGCCATTCAAGTGTCAATATCAGTACCCCCTGAGCTAAAAGGTACTCCAGGTCCACCCTGAAGGCTGTTGTTCACTGAGGCCATTTCACAGGGGCCTTCTGCTGGTCCACAGCACAGAGCTCCCACATCTTGTTTTATTTCCCAGCCACTGATGAGGAAGGGGCTCTGGTGAGACCACTGAGGGCTGTCTTCCCCACACCCCCAGGCCCGAGAGGAACAAGGTCAATGTCATGCTTCTGCCACGCAGGCCCTAATCCTTCTCTTCCAAGGCCCCTCCCTGCCTTTCTGGGAGCAGGCCAGACAGAGCAGAGGTTGGGAGGTGCCTCTAGGAGCTCTGCTCCGTACTCAGGGGGTGAGGTGACAGCAGGGTCGCTGCAGAAATCAAGCTGAGGCCCAGTGGCCCAGGGACAGGGTGCCCAAAGCACTGACCTTTGTTTGGAAGGAAGTTCATTGTGCATGGGTTTTGCAGAAAACTAAAGGTGGAAGAACAGCAGGAAGAAACTGAGGATTCGGTTGGGGTGGAGCCCTCCTGACTTTGGAAAGGGTGACACCAGGAAGGGAATCAGCATTGATCACCATCTACGCCAGGACTCCCTTCCGCCAAGTCCCTCACATGCATGGCTGTTCCAGACTGACACACACTCTGGGGAAGGGGTGTTGGTCCACCCAGGGACCCCATGCCCTGGTTTGGTCCCTCCTCCAGCAGACTGGAGGTCTGAGATACCCCATAGAGATCATGCAGCCCTGCTCCTTCGAGGAGCATTCCCACAGTGCCCGGAGTCAGGGAGAACAGGACAGCTGCGCCCTCTGGACAGTGCCTGGGCTGCCATCTGGGTTTCCTACCTCCTCTGTACTTACAGAAGGTAGGCCCTGGTGAGCCTGAGCCTCCCTCCAACCTGAGATCCTGCACACCCTTCAAAGCTCAGAGCATGACCACCCCAGCACCCCACACACATCTCCATGGCCCAAAGCTGTGAATGGATGCCCGGCAGGTCCAGCCTCAGCCACCCGCAGATGAGCAGACTCTGGGGGCACATGGCACATGCCACAAACATCCCCCTGAAGCAGCAGCATCACAGAGACATCAGGAGGCCCAGGCTGGAGACTTCAGCTGCTGGAGGTGCTGGCTCGTCCTCCTGGTCCTGAGGTGGGAGGTTCCTCTGAGCAGGCACTCGTCAGACCTGCACCGAGAGCTCCCTCTGTACAGAAACATGCACGGCACCAGGTCACAAATGAGGATGCTGCCTGTGACAACCACGACAATGATGGTGACAGCCACATCCTCTCCAGCTCTATGCCCATCCTAGGAATCTCATCCACCTCCACCACTGTCCTATGGTGCCAGGCATTTCTCTCCCTATTTGGAGATGTGCAGGCTGAAGCCCAGAAAAGGATGCCTGGCAAGCAGGTGAGTGCCCAGAATGGAAGCTGCCCAGGCTGGGAGGATGGTGGCACCACCTGTGATGGAGAGGACCGGAGCAGGAGGCTGTGTCCATGGCACCTGGATGGAGATGCCTGAGGCTTGGCAGGCAGGGCTGGCTGGGGATGTGCACAGGGACTCAAGCCCCGGCTCCACTTCACTGGGCCAGCTCCTCCCAGTCTTGTGGCCTCGGTTTAAATGTTACTTCCTCCAGGAAGTCTTCCCAAGGCAGGGCTGGGTGTCCCTCTTATAAGGCCCAGAGCCCCCACTCTTCCCTTCTGGAGGCACATGCCTGGTTGGGCTGCCGCTTCCCTGCCCGAGACCCCCCGCTGGATGGTCCCCAGCAGGTTGTGTCTGCTTCTCTCTCTCCTGTGTCTCCGTGCACCTCAAAGCTCCATAGATGGGTCGATGAGTAAATAGTCTCACGTCTGTTACCTAAGGCTTCTTTCACCACTGTCCTCTCCTAGAAGGATCACGATCACATGCTGAATTTCAAATCTGTGTTCTTGAACACCACGTGCTCACAGCTACATCACCTTCCTGAACTCTGGGTCACTAACAAGGAAACCCCCTGTTACAAATGAGGGGCTCTCATCAAGTGGTGGCTCGGGGCAGAGGAACAGACCTCATCTGCCACCAGGTTCCCTGGGCTAGTGTGAGGTCAATGCCCAAGTCCCTGCCCTCCCTACCCCTGCATGTTGTCCAGGATGCCTGCTGATATGTCTGAAGATGGCCCCGGGATATCAAGAGAAAGAGGACTAGGCCACCTGCCCACACTCGGCCTCCCCAAGCAGAGAGGGATTGTGTGTGTCGCTGGATGGAGGATCATGGGAGCCCAAAAACCTGTGCTTTTCTTGTGTCTGAAGTCAGGTGAGTCGTGCCCACCCCTTTTTTATTCATCAAGAAATCATTTCTCCTGAGCACTTGCTGGCTCTCTCCAGGGAAAGTCCCTGCAGAGCTGAGCCCTGGTGAATTAATGAGGCAGCTGGGGATAGAGGAGAGGGCACCGGGCTGAGAGCAGGGGGCTTGCGCTTTCCTTATGAGCTCCATGACCTTGAACTAAACACTTGACCCCTCTCAGGTCCACATTAACAGAGTGGGTCGTGAGGTTTAACCGAGCTCACGTATGTGTGACTGCTTTGTATAAATGGGAAGGGGAAAAAATTATCCCATATTTCACATGGATGCAAATGCCAGGCTGCTGCTCTGTTGCCTGTACTCTCCTGGGGGTCTGGAGATACATGGCGGCTGCTCGCAAGTCCTAAACACAAGTGTTGAGTCCCCCCAAGTCCTGGACATGTGTGCTCAGGGAGTCCCTAACCCACCAAGAGAGAAACTTTGGAAGCTGCTGGGATCTCTGTCCCTTCTTCCCAGCATCCCCTGCCCCTGTCGGTGACCGTCCCAGCATCTCCCATCCCTGGCGGTGTCCTTCCCACCGTCTCCCACCCCTGCCTGTGTTGTCATCCAGTCTCTGTATTTGTGTCACCACACTCTCTTGCCCAACTCCCTGCTCTCATCTCTACTACTGCTGGGCATCCCTGCTGAGACCACCACAGCCCACCCTCTGCCTGTGCCTCTCCTTCCTGCTTACTTTCAGAAACAAAGAGAAGGTAGGAGAGGCCACAAACCCAGTGACTTATCGTATTAGTTCAGACTTAGCTCAGCCACAGTGAAAAGGGAATCCATAGTACTGGTGAGTGTAACATACCCACTTTTAGTCCCTCACTCAGGTTCAGAGGGGTCAGTCCTCTGTTTCAACCATTTCTCAAAGCCATTAGGAGCCCAAGTCCTTTTTTTATCATCTGCTGTCATCCTTAGCACCCGGATTCCATCTTCAAACTCCTCTCATGGCCCAGTATGACTGCCTAAGTACCAGCCTTTATGTCTGCATTCCAACCAACAGGAAGAAGAAAGGAGAAAGGGAAAACACAAGCACATCTCCTGACCACGTCAACTGTTTAACAGCCTTCCCATGAATCTCCCACAACACTTCTGCATGGATTTCATTAGTCGAAGAAGCCATCACCTAGCTGCAAAAGAATCTGGAAAATCGCCTTTTACCTGGACACATTGCCATCTCAAATAAAATCTGTGTTCCATTACTAAGGAAGAAGAGGCAATGGGTCTAGGATGGCATTTAATAGTCTCTGTGACATTTGCCTAAGATCATAGCTAAGAAGTGGAGTCAGCCACATTCATCTGCCTCCAAAGCCCACACTGGTGCCCTCGGTCACCCCATTGCCCACCTCCATGGGGGGGACAGGTCTGTCCATCTGCCAAGTGCCCCACCACATCCCTGCAGCCTAGGACTCCAACCACACCAGGAAGGGTGAAGAAAGCCCCTTGCTTTGCCATGAGCCCAGCAAAGGCCTGGCAGCCATGGCAGTGCATGGTTTTGAATCCTCACATGGATCTGGCACACTGAGAGCACAGAAACACTGCCAGCATTGGCAGATGAAAAAGCCAGGGCTCCAGGGCCAAGTAGATTCTGATTCCACACCCTCCAGTTAGAAGAGGATGGGGCTCCCCTGCTCGCTGTCCCTAAAGCCATCTCTTCCTGCATCCGCGTTCTGCTTTTGGGAAACTTGCTTCCCCAGGAGGATGTGCATTTCAGTGAGGCCCGCAGGAGTCCAGGAGGCCCGGCTGTTCTGCAACCTGCAGAGATTTGGGGAGTTTGGTCTGCTGCCCTTCCCCATCCAGAGCAAGGCCTTCTTTCAGACTGGCCTGTTGCCCTTTGATGAATTATTCAAACATATATATGAAGCATCTTAATGAACCAATGAATTTGTACCAAGCTCCAAAGTTGTCTCATTTTCCTGTCTTCTTTGAGGAAAGAGGCAGGGCCGAGAAATTCTGGATAACTGAGGATTCTGGATAACCATGGAAACTTAAAACATATATAACCATTTGTATGGAAAAGTTTATAAAATGTAGCATATGCACCCCTACAAAGAACAACATAATTAAGCAAAGTCTGAACATCATTTAACTTCCCTTTAATGACAAGGCCATAATTAAGAGCATCAATTATGGTGCTGAGCCCCGGCTTGCAGGGCACCCTCAGGGGCTGCTGATGTGGGAACGGCTGTTTGTCCCCACACACAATGGCCCCATTTATTTTGTTTGCCTAATTCCTCTGACTTTTTTTTTATTATTAGTTTGTCTGGTGCGTCCCTCCTGAAAGGGCTTCGTCTCCTTGATGCTGCAGCCACAGCGTCACTTTGAGTTTGTGGATTGGCCCCAGTTGCTCCAGGTTTGTCACTTTGTCTCCTGAATATTGTATGACCCAGGGCCAGAGCATGCCTCCAGTGGAAAATGCACAGGAGGACCCATGCCAACCTCCTGCACGGAGACCCGGCTTGGTTATTCCGACGGTCAAAGCTGCGTTCCAGATGAGGGCGGCTGCTCCAGGCTTCAGGTTTGGGCAGAAGAGGAGCCACCAGACCTTTGAGGCCCCACTTGGATCTGCTGCTGCTGCTGTCATGAGGCAGATTGCCCCTTAATGGGCTGGATCAACCCGTAATTAAATCCAAAAATAAAGAGAAATACTAGCCATGTGGCTATTTGTTATGATCAGTGATTTGATTCTGTGAAAGTTGAGTGTCGCAGTTCTGCTATGGATAGCAGCAGCTTTCCAATTTACACCAAAAAGAGCTTTGAACAACATAGCCATATTCTACCTTTACTCATTAACATGAATTCTTGTTGTCAATGAGGAAATAAAATTGAAGATAAACATGGAATCTCAGCTTCTTCAAATTCTGAGCTGTTCATATATTCATAAAACAATAGCAATTTGTAAATGCACTATTTTCCCTTGAAGCAAATGAATATGCAACAATCCATTAATGTGCTGAGTTAAATACAGCAAATGCAAATCACTTTAATGATCATATTTACAAAATAAGTTACCTTTACTTTAAATAATTATGATGTGTATTTAGCTCTCCACATGAAATCAGGAAGGTCTGAGACTCAAATTTGATCTGCCATCAAAAATAGATCATGGGAAATTGATTCAAATCTTGGTGTGCTCCTGGTTTGCCCTCCCCATTTTGTTTTCAGATTTCTCTGCTGTCTGCATGAAAATGAGACCTTTGGTTTTTTAGACTCAGCTTGTGTTGTTCCCTCGCCAAGATGACACTGCAGCATCATGAAGTGTCACTTCTATGCTGCAGAAGCTCTGGACTCCGGGCTCCTTTGATGCTGATGTGAAGGTATGAGGCACTGTCTTGAGAGTTGTCATTGGCCACAAGTACTGCTGAGGCCACAGCAGAGGAGCAGGGAGCCTCTCCAGGGCTGCCCCCAGGCACTCTGCAGCACACCCCAGAGGGTTTGAGCACGATTGGCATCACCCATGTCGTCCCCCCATCTGCATGTCTTTCAGATCACATATGCCCATGCACACAGGTATGTGCACACACATGCAAACACATCCCCCTCAGTTCTACCAGATGAAAGACTAAAGAGAGGCAAACAGACCTAATCAGACTCTCTCCCTCACACTATCCTACTGGCCACCACTGGATTTTTCTCATCATCATTACTTAAATGAAACCAAGTCAGGATGCTTTATGTTTTGCTAAGGAACAAGACAGGTTCTAAACCAAGCTTGTCCAACCCACAGCCCATGGGTCACATGTGGCCCAGGACAACTTTGGATGCCACCCAACCCAAAGTAGTAAAGTTTCTTTAAACATTATGAGATTTTTTTTTTTTTTTTTTTTTTTTTTTGCAATTTTGTTTAGCTCCTCAGCTGTCACTAGTGTTAGTATATTTTATGTATGGCCCAAGACAATTCTTCTTCCAACGTGGCCAAGGGAGGCCAACAGATTGGACACCCGCATCCTAAACCATTTGAAGAGGGGATGTGCTTCTGGTTTGGAAGGGTCCTGGTGCGTCTCCCCCAGGTTGCTCGGAAGGATCAGCTAAACGGGTTGTCTCCTCCAAGCCGCGCTGACCGGAGGCAAGTGCTCCAGGAGACGACAGAAGGGATTCAATCCTACAGGCTACTACAGAATTGGGTGGCACCATCCATAAGTCACTTTCTGATCATCAGAAACTAAAAAGGATAGAAAAGATGTGTTTACTAACATCAGCTGAGATGTTCATGGAAGAATATTAGTGAATGTGATGAGGGTAAGGGATTATGGTTATGTCAAGTATGGCCCAAAGAGCAGGACTCAAAGAACAAGAAGCCGAAAGATCAGGAAGCACATTTGTCTATATCCTGTAATACAAGAGGAAAGATATACTTAAGCTTATTCAAGATTTAGCCATGAAAAATAAGAGATGAAATATATTTACTGCAGTTAGCGAGGCAGAGGCATTACCACCAGGGTGTCAACTTGGTTGTGTTAAGTTGTCTGTTTCTCAGATAAGTCATCTTAAATTAAATATTAAAGATTAATAAATATAATACCCATAATAAATGACACACACTAATTTAATTAAAAATAGATGGTGAATTTTACAAATGGGACGTTACCGTAATGATATAGAATGGACTTGTTATGCTAAAAATGTGCAGTCTTTAAAATGTGCAATCTCCATGCACATTTCACCCTTATTGTGGCTCATTAAAATTTTAAAAATAGCTATTTTAATTGTCAAGCATTTGACAGACTGCTATAAAAACTTGACACTTAAGTTTCAATTTTACAATATGCATTTTAATGACTCCTTTCTCTGTATGTTTTGTTATCCATAATCCAGTTTTTTTTAAAATTAAAATGTCATTTTCCAATAGTTTTTTAGAGAACAGAGTTGAGCTTGCTGCAGGGCTGCAGGAAAACATGTTTAAATCTTTACAAATAAATATGAAAATTAGAACGATATTTTATTTCCACTGCAGTCTGTGGTTTTGTTGTTGATTTCAAAGCCTTCAGGGGTATCAGGAAAGGAAAGGAAGATACTCGTGGGAGCTAAAGCTGAACTGGGGGGGGCAGGGGCTGTCAGAGAATTTTAGCACTAGCTTTTTAAAAGGATTTCCCATTTCCTTCACTTGGGATGTAAGACAAGGTGACAGATGTGCCTCACAGTAGCCACTGCATATGATTCTTCTATTGGAAAAAAGGACACTTAACAAGCATGACCCTGAATGGCACTGTGGTAAAGCCTAACGCCGTCCAGAGAAGCTCCTTGAGGCACGGAAATCTCCTTGGCCTGGGAGGAAAACCACATCCACCAGGACTCTCCAAATGCCCAATCATTTAAGGAATTTGAGCTTCTTAAGATCTCACCTGATAATATCCTGGCACAGTCAGTTGTCAGTCCAAGAGTGGCTTTGAATCAGGAAAAAAATAATATTTAGATAAGTAAAGGAGAAAAATATTACATTGATGCAGTCCCAATGGTGATTTAATTCGCATCTACTGGGTACCAGGCCAAGTACCGGGTGCTTTAGCTTCCTATCTTCACAGCAACCAGAAACAGTGGGTCTTTGCATTCCATCTTTATAAATGGCAATGTCGAGGCTCATAGAGGTAGAGTAACTCATCCTCTGGTGTGCAACTGATAAGCACAAGTCATAAGCAACAGAATCCGAGTGCAACTCAGACCCTTTGACAACAAAAGTCCCGGAAGCCCCACCACTAAGATGATCTATAGGTCTCGTCGACACCACTGGCTGATGCTTGAAAACTCAAGTGAGCAGTTTCCAAGTGTCAAGTCTATGAACTCATTCATCAAGGTTTTCAACCACTGTACCTACTTCAGGTTGATGGGGACTTCCTTTGTCCATCCATTCTTTTTCCATCACCACTGCCCCCACCACACCATTTGCCAAGCAAAGCAACAATTCTCTGCTCAAAGTACAAGCACTGACCGGGTTTGGTGGATCAAGCCTGTAATCCCAGCACTTTGGGAGGCCTAGGCAGGGAGATGGCTTGAGGTCAGGAGTTCAAGATCAGCCTGGCCAGTATGGTGAAACCTCATCTCTACTAAAAATGCAAAAATTAGCCAGATGTGGTGGTACACACCTGTAGTCCCAGCTACTCAGACGGCTGAGGTGGGAGGATTGCTTGAACCCAGGAGGTGGAGGTTGCAGTGACCCAAGATGGTGCCAACGCACACTGCCCTGGGCAATGGAGTGACTCCATCTCAAAAAAAAAAAAAAAAAAAAAAAAGTACCAGCGCTAAAAAGCCCTGGGCTTTTGTATTTGTCATGAACTTGATGCTGAGAGTAGAGCACTATCTCTGGATCCATTGCTTTGATTCACTGGTCACAAGCTGGTTTCCATGCTTCCTGCTCTTGTATTCATAGTGACGAAAGGGTCTTCTCGTAGAGAAAGCATCATCCTAGGCTTACGGAGGATGGAATCGTGTGCAGAGTGACAGTGGGTCATTGTTAAGAACTCAAGTTAGCTCTTGGGAGCTTCTTACAAGCCACTCTTTGCAGAGCCTTATCTGAACCATGAGCAGATCAGGCTGCCCAGTGCTATCCTGGAGACACTGGAGAGCACAGTGCAGCAGCTGCTTCTAGAGTTCTTGTGTTGAGGGGGCTTCATTCCGTGCCAAAACAGGCACAACAGAAGGCTCCAAACTGCAACTTGCTGGGCTCCTGGCAAGGAGTGCAAAGCAGACATTCTCCTCTGAAAGACCAGCCTTGCTGCCTTTCTTGCTGTGGCTATAAGAATGTAGCTTTGTGCAGAAAGTATAGTAAACCTGCTCCTCAGGTGGGTGGTGGTACCACTCCACCATGCAGGCAATAAGGAACTCTTCCAACCATACATGGTGCCCTGGAGCCATTAAGAGTCCAGGAACTGGTCAGTGCACTGAGGATATCACCCTTCCACGCTGATCCAGCCTCCCAGGGTCATGCAATCCAGGGATCCTGGGAAGAAACCAGACATCATGAGAATCTCACTTTAAATGCTCAGGAATTAAGTCAAGGGCCACCATGAGTTTCGCATCACCCAGTGGGTCAGGATATTTATCCGTGCACCTGCTGTCCCTCGGCCTGGAATGCTTCCTCTTCTCTCAGCTCACTCTAGAGATGTCCCTACCCAAAGGGGCCTTTCCTGACAGTCAGACCCTCCAACTTTCCCTCTGACACTTGCATGTGGAGACTTCCCTAGCTGCATAGCACTCTCCGTGTTTGGTTACAGATACCTAAATCGATAGATACACATGTATTATTTCAAGTGCATTATAATGTATTACAATATGTTACACCATAAACATATTTCTGAAATATATGTGTGTGCATATGTGTGTATGTGTATATATAAATATAGATACATATATAGATATAGATATAGATACATATATAGATATAGATATATTTGGAAATCAGATCTTTAGAAAGGCAATCAAGTTTAGATGAAGTCATTAGAGTGGGCCCTAATCCAATAGGACTGATGCCCTTATACAAAGGGGAAACTTGGACACAGACATCCGCGCCAGTGACCCTGAAGACAGCCATCTACAGGCCAAGGAGAGAGGCCCAGAACAGACCCTCACCCACACCCCACAGGGGGAACCAATCCTGCCAACACCTTGACTTTTGACTTCTGGCCTCTGGAACTATGAGAAAATAAATATCTCTTGGTTAAATCACCAAGTCTCTGGTATTTTGTCATAGCAGCCCCAGCAAACACATCCTGCTAGACACTCAGTCCTGCAAGGGCAGGAGACAGCTCTCTCTGTGGTCATCACTGAATCTCAACACATGGAGTAGTGCTCAGCACATAAAAGATGAACTCACTTGTTGAACAAATGAGTGAATTCCCAGGAAGCTGAAGCCTGAGACAGGTATCCTACTCAGAAAGGGACAGGGCAAGGTGGCCCAGGAAGCTGTTGTATGCTCAGCAGGTCTCTTTGTTCCCAGAAACGCATTGGAAGAGTCAACTCAGCTGTCCTGGATCCTGCCCTTGCTCTTTCCCTGCAGTCCTGTGCATAGGCTGAGGCTGTTACTGCAGAGGCTGTGGTCAGGTGCTCCTCTGGTCTGGCTGGACAATGTGTTGTGGGCCTGCAGTGCAGCTGTCCCCCAGAGGATCAGGCACTAAAGCAGCACTTACACTCGGCAACAGCAATAGCACGGCCAGTGCAATTATTTTGTACTTACTACATACCAGGGACCTGTGTAAAGTACTTCACATGTATCCTTCCATTTACAATTTAACAATAAGCCCTAAGAGAGAGAGTCTACTGCCATTGCCTCTTTATAGGTTGGGAAAGTGAAGCTTGGAGAGCTGAATTCCCTCACCCATCTAATACAGGGAGAAGCAGACTTCAACCTTAGGAGGTCGGACCTGAAGGCCAGAGCTGGGCATGGAAGCCCACTGAGTGCATGCTCCAGGCGCTAAAGCTGACCTTGCCCAAGCTAAGCAGCCACAACACATAACCAAAAACCACTGCTTCCAGAAGACCGCTCCAAGAAAGCACATGTATTGCAATTTTCTCTTGCCCCTGTTTATTCTCATTGTTTCTGGGAGATGACCTTGTGATTACATTGGTTTGTGATGGTGAATATAAAACTTTCTCACCAGCTGTCCTTAGCTGGAACTTGGATCAGCCAAAACCAGGGTTAGTGGGTGATGGAGGTGTGGTTACAGAGTACCAGCCACTCACTGCTGGGACTCAGAGCTTGCCTTTGAAGTGCCTTCTCAGCTGCAAGGCAGTCTCACGTCTTCTCCCATCGTAACTCAACAGCAACAGCAGCAACAGGTTCAACTTTTTCTCTGAGTGAACAAGAAAGTGCCGGCCATGTGCACAATTTCTACAGTGTTGGAGACATGTATCAATTTTTCTGATGACCTGGGGAGGAGACATCAACCTAGAAGAGTCATCTGTCTGGTTGGGCCACACGTTATTACCATACCCTGGAAATCATTATACTTACTCTAACTCCCTCGATATCAACACCTTTTTAATTATGAAATTTTAGCACTTTAAGCATACAGCATTATTAAATATGATATTTTGTCTTCCTGGTCCTGATGGATAACAAAATATAATATAATACAGATACAATAGAAAACCCCCAACAAACACCCCATTTGTTCTCCAGAGACAGCTATCGCAAGCCTGGGGAGAACATTCTTTGTTTTTCTCCTTCCCGCATGTGCACAGATTCTTAAATAAAGTGGCACATAACTTGCATATTTTTAAACTTTAGATACATGCCAATAAAGAGCATGTATCCTGATGCAAACTGTATGTTTTATTCAAAATATTTTTTCATAGTTTTAGCTATGTCTATGTTGATATGTATCATGTGCGTGTTTTATAAAATGTGCTTTAACAGGTTTTTTTTTCCATTTTTAAAAATTATTTCCAAATGTGCACTTGTAGAGACCCTGTGAATGGCTTCTCTGGATTCTTCTGTAGAAGCGGGTCCACTGGACCATAGCCTGTGCATCTTCAATGCTGCTACTTATTTGCCAAATTTTTCTTCCACATGGTTGTAATAGTTTCCACTACACCAAACAATCTATGAAAGTTTCTACACTCCATTCCTCACCAACACCTGGTATTCTGAGACGTTTAAAGTGTTGACAGTCTTGTGGATGGGAATGGTATCTCATTGTCTTTATTTCTAACTCCCTGATTTCTAGTCAAACTTTTTTCACAGCTATATTTATGACTTACGTTTCCTTTCCTAGAAATGATCTTCTCAGGCGGCTGACCCACCTTACTACTGGATTGTTCATATTTTGCTAACTGATTTGTAAGTGTTCCTCTAAAAATTCTGGTACAATCTATTGCAAGCATTTTCTCCTAGTCTTGGGCTTCGCTTTTATGTTTTGCATTGTGCAGCACCCACTTCCTCCCCCACCAAATGCATTCAAATGTATTCATGGTTTTCTTCATGGCTTGTAGTTTTCATTTAAGAAGTCTTTCCCTACTCCAAAACCGTAAGGATATGTTCCAATATTTTCTTCCAAAACTTACACAATTTTGCTTTTTATATGTTTGATTTTTACTCATATTTGCCGCATATATGTACTTTTTACAAAAAGAAATTTGCCTGGGATTTACTTTGTATGTAGGCTAGGGCAAAGAGCTAATTTCCTTTTCATCCTCCTTGGGGATGACCAATTGTCACAGTTCCATTTTTTTAACCGTCCAGTCTCTTCCTGCTAATGCACAGGGCCCTCCTTTAATGTGTGCAGTCCCCAGCTCTCTCTGGGCCCGCTGCACTGACCTAATGCTCCGTGCCTCCATCTTTATTATCAGGCTTTTCCCACAGTCTCAAAAGCTGGAGAGGGACTCATCCTGCATTGTCTTCTCCAGAATCATCTCACCATTTCTCTTTAAAAATATTACGATCAGGCCGATAGCGGTGGCTCATGCCTGTAATCCCAGCACTTTGTGAGGCCAAGGTGGGCGGATTATGACGTCAGGAGTTCGAGACCATCTTGGCTAATACGGTGAAACCCCATCTCTACTAAAAATACAAACAATTAGCTGGGCATGGTGGCTGGCGCCTGTAGTCCCAGCTCCTAGGGAGGCTGAGGCAGGAGAATGTTGTGAACCCAGGAGGCGGAGCTTGCAGTGAGCCGAGATCTCACCACAGCACTCCAGCCTGGGCAACAGAGTGAGACTCCATCTCAAAAAAAAAAAAAAAAAAAAAAAATGGCCGGGCGCGGCGGCTCAAGCCAGTAATCCCAGGACTTTGGGAGGCCGAGACGGGCAGATCACGAGGTCAGGAGATCGAGACCATCCTGGCTAACATGGTGAAACCCCGTCTCCACTAAAAAAAAAAAAAAAAAAAAAAAAAAAAGGATCAGCCAGGTGTGGTGGCTCATGCCTGTCATCCCAGCACTTTGGGAGGCTGAGGCAGGAAACTAACTTGAGCCCAGGAGTTCCAGACCAGCCTTGTCAAGACCCCTTCTTGACAAGAAATTGAAAATATACATTAGCCAGGTGTAGTGGGCATGCCTGTAGTCCTAGCTACTCAGGAGGCTGAATCAGGAGGATGACTTGAGTCAAGGAGTTCAAGGCTGCAGTGAGCCATAATCACACCACTGCACTCCAGCCTTGGGGGGGCAGAACAAAACCCCACGTCTTTAGAAAAAAAGAGAGAAACATTTGAAATTTAAGTATATGGTGGGTAATAATGTAAATCCCAACACTCTTCAGTTTATTAAATTCAGAGAAACTCTTTTGTGGCTGGAGAAAACCCCAAGGGTTGGCAGGTTAAGCAGTATACTTTTAATTTAAGTCGGCAACATGTCAATGAAAAAAATCACAGTGGAAATCAGAAAATATTTCAAGCTAAATAGACAATTTAAAATCTACATATTAAAATGGATGGGATGCATCTAAAGCTATGATTACAAGGAAATTCATAGCTTTAACTTAATACATTAGGGGAAAAAAGGGAGCCTACATATTAACTATCTGAGTTTTTAACTGAAAAATATTTTTGAAGACCCACAAATTAAACTCATAGACAATACAAGGAAGTAAATAATAAAGGTAAGGGCATAAATTAAAGAAATAGGCCTGAGATCATGCCACTGCACTCCAGCCTGGGCAACAGCAGACTGAGACTCCAAAAAAAAAAAAAAAAAGAAAGAAAGAAAAATTTTAAAATTTAAGAGAGGATAAACAAAGTCAAAAATTGGTTCTTTGAAAAATTTTATAAAATGCATTACTCACTGGCAAGACTGATCTAGGCCAAAAGAGAAAGTACAAAATATTATTATTAGAAATAAAGTTTGGGCTGGACATGGTGGCTCACACCTGTAATCCCAGAACTTTGGGATGCTGAGGCAGGAGGATCACATGAGGTCAGGAGTTCGAGAGCAGCCTGGCCATCATGGTGAAACCGTGTTTCTACTAAAAAAAAAAACAAAAACAAAAATTAGCTAGTCATGTTGGCAGGCAACTGTAATCCCAGCTACTTGGGAGGCTGAGGCAGGAGAATTGCTTGAACCCGGGAGGCGGAGGTTGCAGTGAGCCAAGGTCATGTCACTGCTCTCCAGCCTGGGTGACAGAGCAAGACTTGTCTCAAAAAAAAAACAAATGAAAAGAATTTGGGAGATATTTTGTGATACTGAGAGCACAATGGATAAAATGTTAGACTGATCCGAACTTAGAAAGAAGTAGGGCAATCCATTCAGGCTTTGAAAAGATGCTTACTTGTATTTTAAATTATAGGATGAAAAGAAAAATGCAAGCACTGTTGAAATGGTGTTTTGAAACAAAGAAATAAAACACTTTAATTCTCAGTGTTTTAATGTTTTACATTACCATGCACTAAATAAATACTAGTTTTTATCGTTTATATTTTCTTATTTATAACCAACAGTGAGATAATTATTAATGTTTTGACAAAAATTGTTAAAGATCACAGAACAAGCATAACTCTTCCCATTGATTATTGACGCCACTTTGCATAGTTTCAGCTTGTGCTATCACTTTTCAGTCCTGCCCTGTTGGGCAAAGTGCAAACTGTCTGTAGATATCATATGGTATGTATTCTTTTATGGCAGATTTTTTTGGCTCAGTGTAATTATTTTGAAATTCATGTTGCTTCACATATTGGTTGTTCTTTTATGTCTTTTTTCTTTTCTAAACCATTATCTTGTAAGTAATTTTAAAAGTAAAATAAATCTATTACATTTACACATGTATTTTCCTTTCCGACTTTCATCACTTGTGTACATCCGTATTTATACCTGGTTTAGTTCTTCAGCCTGTGGAATTTCCTTCCTCATTCCTTTCAGTGCAGGATTGTTAGTGCTTCTCCTAGATTCCACTGGCCTGTGAAAAGTCTTTATTTTATCTTCATTTTTTAAAGAAGTATTTTTGGCCGGGTGCAGTGGCTCACGCCTGTACTCCCAGCACTTTGGGAGGCCAAGGCGGGCGGATCACGAAGTCAGGAGACCGAGACTGTCCTGGCTAACACAGTGAAACCCCATCTCTACTAAAAATACACAAAAAAATTAGCCAGGCCTGGTGGTGGGCGCCTGTAGTCCCAGCTACTAGGGAGGCTGAGGCAGGAGAATGGCATGAACCCGGGGGGCAGAGCTTGCAGTGAGCCACTGCACTCCAGCCTGGGCGGGCAACAGAGCAAGACTCCGTCTCAAAAAAAAAAAAAAAAAGTATTTTTGCTGTTTATGTATCACTAGGTCATCGTTTTCTGGCTTACACGTGAGACGTCTGAGGTTATGGTTACCTTGTTCCTTTGTACATAATGTGCTTTTTTAAAATAATAAGGCATATTTACATATTTCTTTAGATATCACTGGTGTTAATCAATAATTACAGTGCCCTTAGTAATTTTTATGTTTCTTCTGCTCTGGGTTGATTGAGCTTCTTGGACCTATGAATTTATACTCGGTAAAATTTGAAAGTTTTAGTATTTTTCTGTCTCCCTTTGTTTTAACCTTTGTGATCACCTATTCTAAGCATATTAGACCGCTTGGTATCATATCACATTATCACTGTACCTCTATTTACTTTTCTCCAAGTCATTTTTTACTTCTGTGCTAATGTTGCACAGTTTTTTATTACCATGTATTCAAGGTTCATCTGCTGCCAATCCCATTTAGTAAATTTTTAAATTCAGATATTGCATTTTTCATCTCTAAAAGTGGCATTAGTATTTCTTTTCTTTTCTAATTTTGTGTATATTGAATGTTTTTATAACAGGTTTTGTACAATTTTTGTCTGCTTATTAGGTCTATTCTTATATTCTGATTTCTCTCACATTTTCTGCCTCTTCACGTATCTCGTAATTTTTAACTTGAAGATGGACACTGTAAATTTCATGTTGTTGTATATTGAATTTTACTGTCTTCTTTCAAAGAATTTTGGGCATTTTTCTTGCAAGAAGTTAAGTTACTTAAGGATCCATTTGATTATTACAAGATTTGTTTTTAAGCTTTATTAGAGCGGTTGTGGAGTCTGTTCTAGTTTATCTCTGCTGCCAGGTGTGGGCCTTCTGCGGTCTTCTTTGAGTACTCTGAACTTTCGGTGAGGACTATCTCGTGTGGATCCTTGGAACACTATAGTCACCCAGATATGTGTGAGTTCTGGGCATAGCTCAGTTCATCGTTCCTCAGTCAGTCTTTGTTGGCATTGTGGAATCTATCTATCTTTATTTCTATTTATCTATCTATCTATCTATCTATCTGTCTGTCTGTCTGTCTATCATCTATCTATTGTATTTGTCTTTCTATTATCTATCTATCTATCTATCTATCTATCTATCTATCT
Source organism: Macaca fascicularis (assembly GCF_037993035.2). NCBI lineage: Eukaryota > Metazoa > Chordata > Mammalia > Primates > Cercopithecidae > Macaca > Macaca fascicularis. Next base: position 137,411,659 of record NC_088383.1, on the reverse strand, counting down.
ATCTATTTATCTATCTGTCTATCTGTCTGTCTTATAATTGAGCACCAAATGCAAGGGACTCCATGTCAATTTCTGGAGATTTCTCTGTGTAGCTACATTGTCTCTGGTTCTATGTCCCACCCTTTGAGCTACATCAGTCTCATGAAACTCTGATCTCTGTTTTTTCAACTCAGCATAATCACTGCTGTTTTTAACGTCCTCTTTCCTATATCAAACTGAAAAAGGCCTCCAGGTAGAATTCCAGGTGATTATAGGGCTCCCCAGATTGTTTCCACCTCTGTAATGTTCAAGTTCTCAGATGCCTGTTTTCCAGTGTCTGAAAGATGTCGTTTCATCTATTTGGTCAATTTCTTTTTTTTTTTTTTTTTTTTTTTTTGAGATGGAGTTTTGCTCTTGTCACTCAGACTGGAGTGCAATGGAGCGATCTCAGCTCATTGCAACCTCCGTCTCCCAGGTTCAAGCGATTCTTTTGCTTTAACCTCCTGAGTAGCTAGGATTACAGGCATGCACCACCATACCCAGCTAATTTTGTATTTTCAGTAGAGACAGGGTTTCATCATGTTGGACAGGTTGGTCTTGAACTCCTGACCTCATGAGCCACTACACCCAGCCTTGGTCAATTTTCTAGTTTTTATATAGTGAAAGGAGATGAATCATCTAAGTTACTCCATCATGACATTAAGAAATTGGTTTGTATATGTATTTATATTAGCAAATCAAAAAGAAAGGAAATATGGTAATTTTAATAAATGAAGATTAATTTTTTGTGAAATCTAGTGATGAAGATATCAAACTAAGAGAGAAAGTATTTAACTAGAAAATGGTATCTATCAGAATTACATAGCAAACAGTATTTTAAATATAGAAATAGTCTTTTAATTTTAGGAACAAAATAAATATGCACAGAAATGTTTCATTTTCATTAAACATTGCAACTAATGTGATAAAACAGAAAGTATAAGACAAGAAGGTATAAGAATTGAAAAGGAAGAAATAAAACTATCATTATTTGTAGAGATATGATTGTATACATAGAAAACCCAAGCAATTACACAAATAATTAGAACTAATAAAGAGGTTGCCAAATTTACTAGATATAATATCAATATACATAAATCAATTTTTTAAAATCCAGTGATAAGCAAACAAGATTGGGTTTTCAAAATACCACCTATAATAGCATAAAAACTATACTATGGTCAATAGAAAAAAAAGTCAAAAACCTAAATGACTAAATGTTTTCCCACTAAAATTAACCAGTGTTCTTTGGAAAAACTGCCAATTCTAGCTCTGAGGAGCTTGGAAGTGGCGGATAAGGAACGTACAAGGAAAGCCTAGAATATGTTCTTCTCAGAAGTCAAAGAAGTGCTCAAAAATGATTAAAATTGATTCAAGGAACACAGGAGGGAGTCTAAATATTAAATTGCCCAAATATGGATCAGGTTGAGGATCAGAAAAAGTAAATATGGTAATGGACTATAACTTTTTTAAAAAATAAAAAAACTCATGTGTCCATAGTGATAATCAAGAAAGGAAAGGAGGTGAGGTAAAAATCTACAGAATTGATGTCAGCTTGTAAATGCAAAAAGGACCTTAAAATTAAAAATATCATCTTGCCACCACTACTGCAATAGACTAAGGCAAGGATCATCAATGGATGTCAAATGATTCAATGAAAGGCTATATAATAATATGAGTTCAAACTATCACCCCAGACAATAATTCTTTTTTTTTTTTTTTTTAACTTTAAGTTCCAGGATACAAGCGCAGAACGTGCAGGTTTGTCACATAGGTATACATGTGGTATGGTGGTTTGCTGCACCCATCAACCCATCATCCAGGTTTTAAGCCCTGAATCCATGCATTAGCTCTTGTCCTAATGCTCTTCCTCCCCTCACCCCCCATTTCCCGACTGGCCCCAGTGTATGTTGTTCCCCTTCCTGTGTCCATGTGTTCTCATTGTTCAACTCCCACTTATGAGTGAACACATGCTGTGTTTGGTTTTCTGTTCCTGTGTTAGTTTGTTGTGTTAGCTTCCAGTTTCACCCGTGTCCTTATAAAGGATATGATCTCATTCCTTTTTATGACTGTATAGTATTCTATGGTGCACATGTACCACATTTTCTTTATCCAGTCTAGCATTGATGGGCATTTGGGTTGGTTCCATGTCTTTACTATTGAAAATAGTGCTATTTGTAATTGTAAATACAATATTGTAAATATTGTATATATGCAATAAACACACATGTGCATATGTCTTTATAGCAGAATGATTTATATTCCTTTAGGTATGCACTCAGTAATGGGATTGCTGAGTCAGATGATATTTCTGGTTTTAGATCCTTGAGGAACCGCCACATTGTCTTCCACAATGGTTGAAATAATTTACGTTCTCACCAAGAGTGTAAAAGCATTCCTATTTCTCCACAGCCTCACCAGCAACTGTTGTTTCTTGACTTTTTAATAATCGCCATTCTGAGTGGTGTGAGATGGTATCTCATTGTGGTTTTGATTTGTAGTTCTCTAATAGTCAGTGATGTTGAGCTGTTTTTCTTATTTTGTTGGCTGCATGAATGTCTTCTTTTGAGAAGTGTCTGTTCATATCCTTTGCCCACTTTTTGATGGGATTGTTTGTATTTTTCTTGTACATTTGTTTAAGTTCCTTGTAGATTCTGGATATTAGACCTTTGTTGGATGGGTAGATTACAAAAAGTTTCTCTCATTCTGTAGGTTGCCTGTTCACTCTGACGATAGTTTCTTTTGCTGTGCAGAGGCTCTTTAGTTTAATTAGATCCCATTTGTCATTTTTGGTTTTTGTTGCAATTGCTTTTGGCATTTTCATCATGATGTCTTTGCCCATGCCTATGTCCTGAATGGTATTGCCTAGGTTTTCTTCCAGGGTTTTTATGGTTTGGAGTTTTACATTTAAGTCTTTAATCCATCTTGAGTCAATTTTTGTATAAGGTATAAGGAAAACTGGAGTTTCAGTTTTCCGCATATGGCTAGCTAGTTTTCCCAGCACCATTTATTAAATAGGGAATACTTTCCCCAGTGCTTGTTTTTTTGTCCAGATTGTCAAAGATCAGATAGTTGTGGATGTGTGGTATTTCTGAGGCCTCTGTTCTATTCCATTGGTCTGTATGTCTGTTTTGGTACCAGCACCAAATTGTTTTGGTCACTTTAGCCTTGTAGTATAGTTCGAAGTCAGCTAACGTGATGCTTCCAGCTTTGTTCCTTTTGCTTAGGATTGTCTTGGCTATATGAGCTCTTTTTTTGTTCCATATGAAATTTTAAGTACTTTTTTCTAATTCTCTGGAGAATGTCCATGATAGTTTGATGGGAATAGAATTGAATCTATAAATTACTTTGGTCAGTATGGCCATTTTTATGATATTGATTCTTCCCATCCATGAGCATGGAATGATTTTTCCATTTGTTTGTGTCCTCTCTTATTTCCTTGAGCAATGGTTTGTAGTTCTCCTTGAAGAGGTCCTTCACATCCCTTGTTAGCTATATTCATAGGTATTTTATTTTCTTTGTAGCAATTGTGAATGGGAGTTCATTCATGATTTAACTCTCTGCTTGTCTATTGTTTGTGTATAGGAAAGCCTGTGATTTTTGCATGTTGATGTTTTATCCTGAGACTTTGCTGAAGTTGCTTCTCAGCTTAGGGAGCTTTGGGGCTGAGATGATGGGGTTTTCTAAATACAGAATCATGTCATCTGCAGAGTCAATTTGACTTCTTCTCTTCCTATTTGAATACCCTTTATTTCTTTCTCTTGTGTGATTGACCTGGCCGTAACTTTCAATACTACATTGAATAGCAGTGGTGAGAAAGGGCATTCTTGTCTTGTGCCAGTTTTCAAAGGGAATGCTTCCAGTTTTTGTCCATTCAGTATGATATTGTCTGTGTGTTTGTCATAAACAGCTCTTATTATTTTGATATATGTTCCATCAATACCTAGTTGATTGAGAGTTTTTAACATGAAAGGATGTTAAATTTTATTGAAGATCTTTTCTGCATCTATTGAGATGATCATGTGGTTTTGGTCATTGGTTCTCTTTATGTTATGAATTATGTTTATTGATTTGCATATGTTGAACCAGCCTTGCATTCCAGGGATAAAGCTGATTTGATCATGGTGGATAAGCTTTTTGATGTGCTGCTGGATTGGGTTTGTCAGTATTTTATTGAGGATTTTTGCATTGATGTTCATCACGGATATTGGCCTGATGTTTTCATTTTGTTGTTGTTGTGTCTCTGCCAGGTTTTGGCGTCAGGATGATGCTGGACTCCTAAAATGAATTAAGGAGGAGTCCCTCCTTTTCAATTGTTTGGAATAGTTTCAGAAGGAATGGTACCAGCTCCTCTTTGTATCTCTGGTAAAATTTGGCTGTGAATCCGTCTGGTCCTGGCCTTTATTTGGTTGGTAGGCTATTAAATACTGCCTCAATTTCAGAACTTGTTATTGGTGTATTTAGGGATTCGACTTCTTTCTAGTTGAGTCTCGGGAGAGTGTATGTGTCCAGAAATATATCCATTTACTCTAGATTTTCTAGTTTATTTGCATAGAGGCATTTATAGTATTCTTTGATGGTAGTTTGTATTTCTGTGGGATTGGTGGTGATATCCCCTTTATCATTTTTTATTGTGTCTATTTGATTCTTCTCTCTTTCCTTCTTTATTAGTCTGTCTAGAAGTTTATCAATTTTGTTAATTTTTTCAAAAACCCAGCTCTTGGATTCAATTTTTTGAAGGGTTTTTTGTGACTCTATCTCTGTCAGTTCTGCTCTGATCTTAGTTATTTCTTGTGTTTTGCTAGCGTTGTTTGCTCTTGCTTCTCGAGCTCTTTTAATTGTGATGTTATGGTGTTGATTTAAGATCATTCTAGCTTTCTGATGTGTCCATTTAGTACTATAAATTTCCCTCTTAACACTGCCTTAGCTGTGTCCCAGAGATTCTGGTACATTGTCTCTTTGTTCTCATTGGTTTCAAAGGACTTCTTGATTTCTGCCATAATTTCATTATTTACTCAGGAGTCTTTCAGGAGCAGGTTGTTCAATTTCCATGTAGTTGTGTGGTTTTGAGTGAGTTTCTTAATCATGAGTTCTAATTTGATTGCACTGTGGTCTGAGAGACTGTTTTGATTTCAGTTCTTTTGCATTTGCTGAGGAGTGTTTTACTTCCAATTATGTGGTCAATTTTAGAGTAAGTGCCATGTGGCACTGAGAAGAATGTATATTCTGTTGATTTGGGGTAGAGAGTTTTGTAGATGTCTATTAGGTCACTTGATCCAGAGCTGAGTTCAAGTCCTGAATATCCTTGTTAATATTCTGTCTCATTGATCTGTCTAATATTGACAGTGGGGTGTTAAAGTCTCCACTATTATTGTGTGGGAGTCTAAGTCTCTTTGTAGGTCTCTAAGAACTTGTTTTATGAATCTGGGTGCTCCTGTATTTGGTGCGTATGTATTTAGGATAGTTAGCTCTTGTTGTTGATTTGATCTCTTTACCATTATGTAATGCCCTTCTTTGTCTTTTTTAATCTTTTTTGGTTTAAAGTCTGTTTTGTCAGAGACTAGGATTGCAACCCCTGCAGTTTTTTTTGTTTTTTGTTTTGTTTTGTTTTGTTTTGTATTTTGCTTTCCATTTGCTTGGTACATTTTCCTCCATCCTTTACTTTGAGCCTATGTGTGTCTTTGCATGTGACAGGTCTCCTGAATACAGCACACCAGTGGGTCTTGACTCTTTATATACAATTTGCCAGTCTGTGTCTTTTAATTGGGGCATTTAGCTCATTTACAATTAAGGTTGATATTGTTATGTGTGAATTTGATTCTGTCATCCTGATGCTATCTGGTTATTTTGCACACTAGTTGATGCAGTTTCTTCATAGTGTCACTGGTCTTTATATTTTGGTGTGTTTTTGCAGTGACTGGTACCAGTTTTTCCTTTCCATATTTAGTGTTTCCTTCAGGAGCTCTGGCAAGTCAGGCCTGGTGGTGACAAAATTTCTCATCATTTGCTTGTCTGGAAAGGATTTTATTTCTCCTTTGCTTATGAAGCTTAGTTTGGCTGGATATTAAATTCTGGGTTGAAAATTCTTTTCTTTAAGAATGTTGAATATTGGCCCCCACTGTCTTCTGGCTTGCAGGGTTTCTGCTGAGACATCCACTGTTAGTCTGATGGGGTTCCTTTTGTAGGTGACCTGGCCTTTCTCTCTGGCTGCCCTTAACATTCTTTCCTTCACATCTACCTTGGAGAATCTGATGATTATGCGTCTTGGGGTTGATCTTCTTGTGGAGTATCTTAGTGGTATTCTCTGTATTTCCTGAATTTGAATGTTGACTATCTTGCTAGGTTGGGGAAGTTCTCCTGGGTAATATCCTGAAGCACGTTTTCCAACTTGGTTCTATTCTCCCTGTCACTTTCGGGTACTCCAATCAGTCATAGGTTCAGTCTTTTTACATAGTCCCATATTTCTCAGAGGTTTCATTCATTCCTTTTCATTCTTTTTTCTCTAATCTTGTCTGCATGCCTTATTTCAGCCATAAGGTCTTCAAATGCTGATATCCTTTCTTCTCCTTCATTTATTCGGCTATTGATACTTGTGTATGCTTCATGAAGTTCTTGTGCCTTGTTTTTCAGTTCCATCGGGTCCCTTATGTTCCTCTCTAAACTGGTTATTCTTGTTAGAAGCTCCTCTAACCTTTTATCAAGGTTCTCAGCTTCTTTGCATTGGGTTAGGACATGCTCCTTTAGCTCAGTGAAGTTTCTTACTATCCACCTTCTGAAGCCTACTTCTGTCAATTCTGTCCATCTCATACTCCATCTAGTTCTGCACTCTTGTTGGAAAGGCACTACAATCATTTGGAGGAGAAGAGGCAATCTGACCCTTTGGGTTTTCAGCATTTTTTTGCTGATTCTTTCTTATCTTCATGAGTTTGTCTAGTATCAATCTTTGAGGCTTGGATGGGGTTTTTGTGGGGACTTTTTATTTGTTGATACTGTTGCTGTTGCTTTCTGTTTGTTTGTTTTTCTTGCAATGGTCAGGTCCCTCTTCTTTTTTACCTTGAGTTTTTAACAACAGGGAACTCTAATCCGATTCAATGTCTTGTTTATGATGACAGTACTGTGGTTCTGCAGAAGACTGGTTTCTTTCATTGGAAATGTAATCATGTAGGGGTGAGGTGTCACGACTTCTGCAACTTACTCTCTAATTGTTCATAAAAAATAAACATAAGATATTAATAATTTATAAATTTTGGTGGAGACTATGTGAAGATTCATTGCACCAATTTTTCAACTTTTCTGTAGTTAAAAAAAAACTCAAGGTAAAAAAGCTTAGAGAAAATGAGACAAAACTGGCAAAGAAAAATGAACTTTGATAAAGAAAGCAATGCAATTTATTGGAAGACATAAAAATAGCCCAAAATATACAATGCTCCTAGTAAAATTCTAGTACAATGTTCTGTGGAATCTGATAAGCTAATTCTAATATTTTGTTTGGCTTGGTTTTGTTTTGAGACAGGGTCTTGCTTCCATCACCCAGGCTAGAGTACAGTGGTACAATCATGGCTCACTGCAGTATGGATCCAGTGAGAGGGGTTATGTTGGCTCTGTTTTTCTGCCTTATGGCTTGCACATGTCTTCTCTGCCTGGAATATACTTCCCTGACTACCTACACATATACACACACACACACGTGCACCACACTCATGTACCTACACACAGACTGACTCAAATGTGTACACACATGTGAACATAAACTACACATACTTACACTGTATGTACACACATACCACACACATGCACAGGCCCCTGATACACACATGCACACACTACACATACCTACACACATGTGCAGACAAACCACATGTGAACACACACTACACACACCTACGCTGCTTGTGCACACACATGCACACACTACACATACCTGCACACATGTGCATGCATGCACACACGTGTGCACATATGCCATATATGTGAACACACACTACACTTACCTACACCACATGCACACACATACGTGCACACACACCCTGCACACACACTATATATACCTACATCATGCTCACACATCACACATGTGCACACACCCTACACACACATGCACACACACTACACACACACCACACACCCCACACACATGCACACACAGCACACATACCAACACTGCACGCGCGCGCACACACACACACACACACACATCACATACACAGCCTTGCTGCCCATGGCTGGCTCCCTCTGGTCACACAAGATTCACCTCAGTTGTCACGTCCTACATGATGCCCTCTCCACCCACCAGTCTAAAGTCAGTCCCCCACACTTTTATTCTCTCTCCCTCAGTGCCCTGATTTGTTTCCTTCAAGGTACTTATCAAAACTTACATTCATTTCTTTTTGTAACTGTCAGCCTCCCTCCTCCTCAGTGCAGTATATGTGCTGTTGGGACAGGGACTATGTCTGACCCTCTGCCTGTCCCCAGTGCCTGAGTCTATGTCCATGCCCAGCAGGCTCCCTTCGGGCGTCTGTCGGGTGTGGCAGAGACTTGTCACTTCCCCGGTGTCCCACTGCCCTCCTCCTTTTAGTAACGGCCGCCTTCCCCTGCATTGTCACCAGGGCGTGGCCACCCAGCGGTGGGTTAACTTCGCCGCTCGGCTTGCACCGAGGAAGGGTGACGTGACTGTGGAAAAGTGAACAGAACCCCCGTGGGCAGCTTCCTGGTGGATTTCAGTGATAACATTGCTTCCCCCAACTTGTTCTTTGCTTCCTCTCCAAGGCCCGCGTGGGCCAGGGTACACCCTCAGTCAGGAGCAACACCATAGACCCAAGTCACAAGACGGAGATGTCCAGCCTCTGCACAGCTCAGCAGGGGCCCTGTCTGCCCACTGTGGGCCACCCAACAATGCTGGACCATTGTCTGAAAAAATAACACCCTCCTACCTGTCTGAGCCCTTTGAACTTAGGCCTCCTAGTCGTAACCTACCCGATTCCACATTCAGTGATGAATAAGGGAAGACAGAGCTTTCTTGCTCTCCCTGTGGCTGTAGAGTAGTTACTGGCAAGTAAAAATCATGGTGCCTCTGATGGTATATTTGGCAATGTCTGGAGACAGTTTTGGTTGTCACAACTTAAGGCTGAGTGGTGCCCCTGGCATATCGTGTGTAGAGGCCAGGGATGTGGTGAAACCGTAACACACAGGACAGCTCGCCACAGTGAAGGACTCTCCAGTCCAAATGTCAATAACGCCGAGGCTGAGAAATCCTGCTGGAGAGAAGTGGCCATCTCAGACCTGCTTCCGGAGACGCAGGTTTTACTCGGGTACTGAGGGTGATCCGTGATTCTCAGATCAGACAAGGTCGTTTCCTCCAACGGCCTCCTTGAAGGAGGTTCGTCTTGTCTTTCCAAATCCCCAAACTGAGTTCCAGGACATAGCACAGAGTAGGTGCATAATGAATGCTCGATTCTCATACCTTTACACGCGGGGGGCCCAGCCATGATCATTCTTCCCTGCTCATCTGCACCTCGCCAACTCCCGACCTCCCTTGGGTAGCCTGCCCACCTCTGGCTCTCAGCCCTACTCTGAGTTAGGTGCCAGACCACTGTGCTTACAAAGCTCCCTGTAAGTTCTGCCATTGCAGCCCTTGTCTTGTAGTTTTAGAATTGTGTGTGTCCTGAGTGAGATCAGGACCAAGACCTAGTTCATTATTCTGTCACGTTAATTCAGATATGAATATGTATGATTTAAAAGGACTATATCAAGAAAGGGACCACAGTTCCAGTTTAGCTCATGGATATCAATGAATTTATTTCTAGCTCAAGAAAGGGTCCAGCTCCACCATATCTCTGGCACTGTCAGGAGACGCCGGCTCTTGAGCGCCAATTTTAAAGGTAGGCTGCCATGAAAAGGAGACCTGGCGAGATTGGAATTGGGATATAATTAGGACTCCAGGACTCCACATGGCTAGGAGAGCAAGAAGGGACCCAGGAGATGACAGGAGATTGTGACTTATCTTTATAGAAGAACTTGCTCTATTTATCCAGGGAAGTTGGGGGTATAGACAACCCACATTTACCATTCAAGAGTCACTTACTTTGGGGCCTCACTTGAAAACTGGGGAGACATCCAGCAAGCCCTGTAGTTATGAAAACCAACTCACACCCCAAAGGGACAGGTCCATTCTTTAAACAGACACAGTGTGGCTCTCAGTAGCTCTCTTTTCCTTAAACACTAAGAATAATTACGTAAAGTCAAGAACATCCAGTTTCCAACCAAATATGCAAGACTAAAATCACCGAGCCAAGTTAGCTGCAGAATTGAGAGGATCCAGTGCCTTCTGTGTGGGGTAGCCACTGTACGGGTGCATAACACAATGAAACTGGTTCTTTTGAAGTTTTTAATCATTTTTTTGTAAGCTGGAGTGATGCTGACAAGCAATGCTATCAGAATGCTGGCTCCATCCCTCAGCGGCACAGGGGACCTGCTTGGCCCAGGCAGGCATTGTTAATTGTTTTAGAACTTGTCTAAAACACCCAACATCCTGGGAGGGGCTTATTACAAAGATTCCTCTGAAATTGATGATGAGTCTGGAATTTCCCATCTTCCACAAATCATTTGTCAGGGTGCGTGTTATCAAAATATGAGCTGGCCCCTTCAAATGTATTTTAAACACTGTTAATGTATTTCCACATGTCACCAGCTGACAGCCCCACCATCCTCTCTTCTGCCACCAGGGAAATTTACATGCATTTGAATTCACTGGGCCGAGCCCAGGCTCCCCACACTGACAACCCATTTAACTCAGTGATAAGTTAATCTGTGTGCTGTTTGATAGATTTCTGTCTTTAACCCAAAACAGAGTTTGTGAAAATGATTCCGAGATAAATTTGCAGAACAGCAGCGCTGTGACCCCTAGTCCTTACGGAGGCTGCAACACTTGGAAATGTTCTATCCTATGGGGTCAGCTGGGTCCTGAGGGTGACCTCCCTCTGTGTGCCCTCTAACGTGCACTGCAGGCTCCTGTCGCCTCCGTTTTCAAAAACAAAATAGTTTTCATGTATTTATTCAATTAGTGGATAGTAAAATGGATCAGCCAATGTGCCAAAACGCAAACAGATTTAAAGAATTAGATTTTCTGCCTATTTATTTTATGCCAATGAGATCCATGTTACCAAATCCCCTGATGTTTTCGGATCATTGTATCCATTTCCTGGGACTGCAGTCACAACTTTTCACAGTGCAGGGGCCTCCAAGCCTCAGAAGTGTGTTCTCCTGCCGCTCTGGAGACCAGGAGTCCGGTTGTCAGTAAGGTGGGCTTCTCTGAGGCTCTGAGGGAGGAGCCACCCCCGGCTTTGTCCCAGCTTCTGGTGACACTTTGGTGCACCTCGGCCGCAGCAGCAGCAATGTGCCAACCCTGCGCTCCTCCCTCTCTCCTTTCCTTTCAATTCTCCCTCCTCCCGTTCTTCAATGGTAAACTGACAGTTCATGAAAGTGATGCCCACCCACCCCGAGCTCCAGCTGGAAGTGCTCGGAAAGCTTTGGAGCAGGGCTGCCAGCCAGGAGAGAGTGTGGTCCTCAGGGCAGCGGCATGCGGTCAGGACAAAGCCACAGGGGCCGGCTTCAGGCTCCTGCACAGAGGAGCAAGGGGCTCATGAACAAGTCTTCTAACTTCCAGCCAACACTCCCATATCAAAAAACACACCACGCAGATCTGACACTCTCATGGTGCCAGGTCTACAGGGATGCAGGGGAAGCCTCTCACCGGAGGGAAAATTGGCCTCTGTGGCCAGGGAAGCAGGTGCCCTGAGGAAGTGACTCTTCAGCTATAATATAAAGGCTGACTGGGATCCACTAGGTGAGGGGCAAGGCAAGGCTGTTTCACTGCAGGACACAAAAGCCTGGGACTGGGGAGATTTTCATCACAGCATAGGAGCCAGGGGAGCTAGAGGCAGCCACCTGGCCAGCGCACCAGCAGAAAAAAGTAGACATCACTCTTCAATCAAGGGACATTGGGGACCAACACATGAACACACGCCTCACCCAGCAGGGGCCTTGGCTGGCCTGGAGGAGAAGTACAGCCATCGCTGGATAGAGGTGAGGGGCCCTAGAGGACAGTCTCCTTAAGACATCTTCATGCACACTGCAGGCCATTATCTAATGCAGAGAGGGACGTTAGTGATGCCAGAGACAGGGGCACAATGGCAGACTCAAAGTCCTGGGAAGGCAAAAGAAGGGCCCCCACCCAGGAGGAGGAGCTTCCTCTGATGAGAGCAAGGCTCTTCCTCCTCCAGGACATGAAGGTGGAGACAGATGCAGGTGACGGGTTGAGGTGGTGGTGGGAAGATGCTCAGTCCCCTTCTAATGGTTTTGCTCAGTGACATAAGAATAAGGTCCTGGCTAGGAAATTGGTAGGGGGAAGCCAAATGAGGAGTTTGAGAAGGTAGGGAGGAGAAGATGGTGTGGAAGAATCACATTGAAGAGTGGGAGAGGAAACACACCAGAGCAGGGCAGGTGACTTGGCTGCATGGTCGAGTGTCCTTTGAATCAGTGGTCCTGATTTCAGGTTGAGGCCAATCAGTGGGGCTGCAGATTTTTGCCAGCAGGTGTCCAGGCTGGGGCAGGTGTCCAGGCTGGGGCAGGCTGGGAGCTTTGCCTTGCTAGTAGGTGGAGAGAAAGCAGGCAGGGGAATGGTGTGCAGTGCTCATGAGAGGAAGTACTCGAGAAAATGCCTTCGTGAGAGAGGAGACGGAGGGATGAGAATACACACGTGCGACGTCTAACCCTCTCTTCCTTCAGGTAGGGGAGACTCGGCCCCCTCGGCCCCACCCCAGACCAACTTCCTCCCAGAGAAGGCTCCAGCCTGGATCTTTCATGCACTCATGGGAAGCTGAGTGTGTCTGTCTCCTCTGACCTGGTGTCACCAGCTTTGTATGTCCATGCTCTCTTCAGTACCCCTGCCTGGAATGGTTGTCCTCCATCCTGCAAGACCTCAAATGCTACTGCTGCTGGGAAGCATTCCCTCACATCCTCAGCCTCCATGGCCCCTGCTTTCAAGAGCCCTGGCAGAAGGCACTGCGGCCTGGCCCCTGGCTCTTTTCTGAGCTGTCTGCGTGTCTGGCATGTTCTTCGGTGAGTTTGCAGCAGCAGGGGCAGAATCCAAGTGTAATCCGCTCACCACTGTGCTTTTGGGTTAGCATGGTTCTTGACACAAAGTAGGCGCTCAAGAGGTGCATGTTGTAATAATTTTATTCTATTCTGTGCAGTTCCTGATACACCTAGGGAGATGGAAACTTACTGTCAGTGATCAAATAGTGAAGGTGGGCAAAGGTTGCTGTGAGTGCATCCAGCCTTCCAGAAGGGTGTGGAACCTCTTTTGTTAAAAAAGCGACTGAGTCTGGACTTATTAAGGGCCGTGGTTATTTACTCAGAAACACCTGCACTGGCAGAGCAGCTGTATGGAGCTCACAGGCACCCAGAGATGCCGAAGCCAACTGAGAGAGGATGCTGCCTCCCAACACCCCTGCTCCACCCCTGGGGGCCTACATGAGGATGGAGAACTGGATGAAGCTCTGGTCCCAGCACAAAGGGCAGAGTCCCAGGACACTGGTTCAACTCCTTCCCATGGGAGCACTGGCCCTGCAGCAACAGGACTTGTGGTTGCCAGGGTTGATCATGCGACAGGAGGAGCATCTGCAGGGGTAGAGACAGTCACAAAGAACACCAAGCAGTTTTGGCTACTCACCAACTAGAAAGCTAGAAAACACTTAAAGTCTCAATCCAAAACGTTGCCAGCAGGAAATTCCCAGTGTTATGTTTCTAAATTAGGAAATAGTCAGGAACAATTTTCTGCACAAATCTAGAAAAAATATTCAAGTGTGGGGTCTGCAGCATTCTGTAAGCCCATACTCGAGGCTGCCGTCCAGAGGAGAATGCTATGCATCTGCCCAGCTGCCTGTGTGCATGTGGAAGCGGCTTTCTCAGCCACTTGCCACCAACCCAACTGCCTGCAGGGGCCTAGCAAGGGATGGTCGGGCATGAAGCGTGCCAACAAGGGTATGTTCCTTCCACAGAGGAGGCCAATAATCGTGCTTTAAACAGGGGAATGTGGGTTCTGCAGAACAGATTGTCCATTGACCAAAATGAGCCAGAAATCCAGATTTAATAGGTGAACATTCTTGACATTTGATATTGGTAATGATTGCAAAATTCTTTAAAATAGCCCAGGCCAGATGCAAGCACAGGCCAGCAGCACGCACCTCGAGCCGGTCTGTTCTCTTGAGCAGAAACTCCTTGTGGCTCTGCTTCCCATTTTCCATCGGTAAGGCCTTAGACGGTGCCAGTCCCACCTGAGAGCTCCATCCGTGGCGCTTTTACCTTCTGTTCCCTCCTCCCATCCTTGGATGCCAAGAGCCGAGAGGCGGGCACGACGTGACGAATCTCCTCCAAGCCCTCTGCAAATGCGGGGATATACATGGGGTGCAGGGCGCTGGTGAGGACAAATGCAAACTGGATGCAAAGCTGTCAGCACAGGCCTCCAAACCACAGCAGTGGCGGCTCATGCCGTGCACACCTGCGGCTTGTTGACAGTGTAGAAATGAGAAATTTGGAAGCAATTGAACACCTCGTGAATTTGCACAACCAACCCGCACAAAGGTATTTAGCACAGGTGTTTCTGTAATTGTGATGCATGAGGACACTTCCTAGTGTTCGGCGGCCCCCAACACTCATGCCTCCACCTGCCAAGGGAGGTTGGGAGGCAGGTTTGGTCCCACATGGAGGCCAGACAAGGTGCAAGTTTGCCAGCAGGACCCACAGGCCCCCAGTGCATATTCTTACTCATATTTTATCTTAAGGCATCCTGGTCAGCCAGAGCGCCTGATCGCCTGCACAGCCTCTCCCTGCTCTGCTTGCTTGTAGGTTAGAGGGTCTGCAGGGGGCTCGCTGGAGATGCCCAGAGCATCAGCAGGCAGACAGGAGGTGGCAGGAAATGCTCATGCTTGCACCAGGGGCCATGATCAACTTGGAGAACTTGAAAGGAGGTCAGTCCAGGGAATTGCCTGCTGGAACAAGCGGCCCCAGGGTGGGGAGTTCAAAGTCACATGTCAACCGGAGCCAAGGCCTGGTGTGGGCCAGGGCACCAAGGACCCGGAGGCCCTGACACAAATGGATGAGCTGGAGGTGTGAGCAACCAGAAGTGTAGCAGGGAAGGAGGCAACTGGGAAGAGGCCACCGGGCACCAGAGTGAACTCTCCTTCCGGCTATATGGCAAGAAAATCCCCAGTTCTCTCCCAGGCAGCCAGCCAATTGATACAGCCCCGGCATCCTGACCCACAGGCTGCAATGCGACCTTGACCTTTGCCCACAGAGTCACAGGTGGTCAGGCCAGACCAGCGCCACCTCAAAAGCAGTTACCACTGTCTCCCTAGCATCTTCTGCCTCCAAATCGGTGAAGTGTGCCTTGCCAGGTCCCCACGGCTCCCCACTTCTCCAGACACTAAGAGGTGGCTCAGACTTACACGTGGCCTGCCCTTCTGCCTGGATGCCTGTCTCGACAAAGAGGGAGAGAGCAGGGACAAAGGGCAAGCCACAAGCCCCATGCTGCCCTGCAAACCTGCACACCACGGCCGGCTTGCCAGGGGAACACAGGACAGGGCTGTGCGCAGAGCTATCTGGGAGCAAGGCACAGTGCAGGGGAGACAGAGCAGCGCCTCAGAATGCAGCCGGGGTCCCCCGTCCACGCGACGCCAGCAGCACAGGGAGCATCTGCAATCCAGAGCACCATTTGGCACTTCTTTCATTTTTAAGTAGTTTTCAATATTATTTCTCCGTCGCCACATGGTGAATTTTGTCCTTCTGAGAGCCAAAGACAAACACAGGCATGCTCGACATACACAATCGAAGGGAGCGGTTTCCTAGCAACAGGAGCCCAGACCACCAGGAGCCACTTCCCTCGCAGGGATGAGAGCACGTCCTGTGGGCGCCCATGGAGTCCTGAGAAATGGGCTGGGGTCTGCACAGCACCTCTTGGTGCAGGTGGTCCCTGCTGCTTGCAGTGGCGAAGACAAGCACCTCATGCATAGCACACATGTACATATGTGCCTGCACGGGCGTCCACGGGCCCACACACACACCGTCACACCTTCTGTCTGCAGAAGCCAAACAAGGCACACCCAAGGCCAGCGGCACTGTGAGTGGGTTGCTGCATCCTGCTCAGCTCTGCTCTTCCTCATCCGAAAATCAGGAATGAGGCCCAGGGGGCGGAGCTGCGTACCTCACACAGGCATCGGGGACTCTGCCTCAGGTTCTCACTGGACTAAAAGTAGATTCCAGCCCCGCGCAGATGTGCTGAAGCCCCTGGCACAGACCTGGAAACCTCCACGTTTCACTCTTTCTTGGGGTGATTTTTCACTATTCTAAAGTCTGAAAACAATTATTAATAAAATTAATGCAAAGCACATAGCAGGCACTCAAAAGGGACAGGACCTAGCCCCCAGTCCCCTGCTACCCCAAAGCGCAGGGTCTCACTGCATCTAGCCCACGGCATGTCTCTATTCCAATAGCGTTGCTTGGTTCTCTTCAGTCCTGCCTCGGCAGATTCCCCGGGTTCTAAGCGATGCTCCCCACTGCTTTAGGACGGGATGACATTGGCAGAAGGGATCCATGTAGTCTTCGCTACAGCAAAGGAATCCATTCCAGTTTAGACAATTTACCCTGTAAATGGTAGTCGTACTTAAACCCTTTCATTAATTCTCTCACTTTTAAAATCTGCTTGCTTTGGCTTTTCTCGTTAAATATGCCTGTCATCTACAAATAAAGTCTTCTTATTTTTGTTTTTCCATTTTCAGTATGTATCTCTTTTTTTAACATCTTGTAATTTTAGTTTAAACAGCCATGACCATATTAAGGAATGCAATTTAAGGTCTGTGTGAGTCGTCAAAATGGCAAAGGTACCCTAAAGGATGAAAAGGAGAATTGGCCCATGTGGAAGATGAGAGACACGCTCTAAGATGATACGTGGAATATTATCTTCTCTGAGCTGAAAATGTAAACAAACCTCCAAATAAAACAGAAAAGGACTGACTCAGCCCCACACTTTTCTCTCGTTTGAGAACCTGTGGCAATACTGGTCTAAAATGAACCTATATACCCGCCAAAAAAACCTGAAACCAGCCAACATCCAACCAAGAAATAACCCCTAACCCCCATGGCTTGGAACCCTGCGAAAGCTAGAGCCCCCGCCTGCCATAACATCTCTGCACCCTCAGCCTGGCTTCCCATATTCTGAGGGCACCACTCACAGCAGGTGGAACACCTTGCTGTTTCCAAACCTGGGAACATGCAACAAGCAGAGAAGTCTCCAAAATGTATTATTATTATTATTATTATTATTATTTCTTCTCCTTTATTATTATTATTACTATTTCTTCCCCTGTTCATTTCTAATTTGGTTTATGTTCACACTTTCTCCTTTTCACTTGTAGTTAGATTCTCTGGAGATTTATAAATGTTATTGTTTTTGCAGTGTCTTTCAGAAAACTAGCTCTTGGATGTATTCATCACGTCTATAATTTCTGTTGCTTTCCTCTTCCTACTAGAGAATGAAGCCCCTGAAATCCTCTGTTCTTTTACGTTTATTTAGATTTTCTTTAGGGCTTTGTTTAGTGTCCATTTGCCTTTGTGTTTGGATCAAAGGGTAATCTTTTAATTAGAAGGTTTTATCATTTGTATTTATATTCCATCTTGTTACAGAAAATTTTTAATAGAGATGAGTGATTCCTGTTATGGCAAAATAGTATTGCATGTATCTATTTACTCTTATTATTTATGTTGACGACCTCCCCTCTACTCCTACTTTATTTGCATTTCCTACTCATAGTGAATGCGTGTATCACCTTATGATTGTGTTTTTGTCAATATCTAACCATCTCCACTGTTACTTTTCTCATGGATTTTATTTAAAATACCTTGATGCTATATTATTTGACCCTATCCAAGGAATTTAATTAATGTCATGCATTTATTATTTTTTATATTTTTATCGAAATAAATAAGACTTCTAATCTAGTATTTAAGATTGAGCATGCATATCTGTTTTCCTTCTCTATTTCTAATCTTTTCTTTTTGTGTAGTTGGATGTCTAATAAGCAACATTCTGTTAGATTTTAATTTTTAACCTACCCAGTGACCTGGAGTTTTTTGGATGGGTGAATTTAAACCCTTGTGGTCACTGGCATAGTCATCAACACTGTCTGTTGTTACCTCGTTTAGAGAAGCCTCATCACTAGTCATTTTTGATGCATTAACCATGGTCTACCTGGACGTAACCTTTGAAATTACTTGGAAGGTACGCGCTCCATTCTTCTCACTGCTATGGTCTCAGGCATCACACCCAAATTTGTAAAATGGCTGTCATCCCAGTGCTCATGAGGTCTCAGCACCACTGGCCTTTGGGGTTCTTTTAGGGAGGGTGGGGGCCATGCTTGCACACCCAGCCTTGCCCATTTTTCACTACTTTAGTCCTGTATTTTGAGACCTTTTTTTTTTCTTCTGGTTTTGGCATCTCGCCTTTGTTCATTCATGGAGGAAATCCATATTGAGCTTACACCCTGCAAACACTGCCCCAGGCACAGAGGACTCACCAGAGGGCAGAGTGGGGAGTCTCTGGTCTGTGTTCCAAGGTTCTAGTGGAAGAAGACAGGCAATGTACCAACATGGTAGAGAGTAAGGAGCACTGTGGAGAAAATGAGGCAAGGTCAGAGACAGGGAGAGGAAGACAGGGAGCCATCTTCTGTGGGGTCACAGGCTACACTGGCATTAAAACCAAGAACCAAATGAAGAGAGAAATAAGACATGGAAATAACTGGTGGGGAAAGTGAGGTAGTGGGAATAGCCAGTGCAAAGGCCCTGGGGCATGTTCTTAAAGATCAACAAGGGAGTGAGTAGGGCTGGAGCAGGGAGGAAAATTGACAAGACCAGGGCAGGGGAGAAGGGCTGGAAGCTTGAGAAGCTTTTCAGCAGAAAAGTGATTTACATTAAAAGTGGTCTGATTAATTTTTTTGTTTGTTTTTTGTTTTTTGTGAGATGGAGTTTCGCTCTTATTGCCCAGGCTGGAGTGCAATGACATGATCTTGGCTCACTGCAACCTCTGCCTCCAGGGTTCAAGTGATTCTCCTGACTCAGCCTCCCGAGTAGCTGGCATTACAGGTGCATGCTACCATGCCCAGCTAATTTTTGTATTTTTTAGTAGAGACGGGGTTTCATCATATTGGTCAGGCTGGTTTCAAACTTCTGATCTCAGGCAATCTGCCTGCCTCAGCTTCCCAAAGTGCTGGGATTACAGGCCTGAGCCACCATGCCCGGCTAGTCTGATTAAATTTTAAAGGATCCCTCTGGCCTCTTGTGAGGGCCAGGCTGCAAGGAGGCCAGGTAGAAGGTTGTTGCCCCTGTTCAGGCCCCTTAGAGTCTGGTGGTGAGGCACAGTCAGAGCTGGAGACCTTTCAGAGCAGTACTGACAATTTGCTGATGCATTGGATATGAGGTGGAGAAAGAAAGAAGTTGAGGTGATTGAGTTCCAATTATTATCCATAGGTTAGACATAGCCATAATCCCCCCACTCTCAACATTCTTCTTGACTCTTGCTCTATCCATAACTGTCCATCTCCCATTCATATATTTTACTTATCTCTTAGATTTTTTAGTTTCACAGGTCAGCAAAAGTGTTTTCCCACAATTATATTTTTATTTAAGATAACTGTATTTCAGGCTTATCTCAGCCTTCCTGTGATCTCAGAACAGAACCAGGGTTGATCAGAAGTTCTGGGAAATGCAAGTCTTACAGGGCCTTCCCGTTGTTTTTACATGAGAATGACGGTGCAGCTTATGTTATGGGCTGAACTGTGTCCCCCAAAATTCATATGTTGAAGCCCTAACCCCCAGTACCTCAGAATGGGGCTATATTTGGAGACAGGGTCTTTAAAGAAATAATGAAGTTAGTATGAGGCCGTTAGGGTGGGCCCTAATTCAGTCTGACTGGTTTCTTATAAGAAGAGGAAATCTGGACATGCAGAGAGAGTCATCAGGAAAGCACACACACAGAGGAAAAAGTGGCTGTGAGGACTCAGTAAGAAGGCAGCCGTTGGCAAGCCAGGGAGGGAGGCCTCAGGAGGAACCAGCCCCGTGGACAGCTTGATCATGGACTTCCAGCCTCCACAACTGTCGGAAAATAACCACCCAACCTGTGGTATTTTGTTATGGCAGCCCTAAAAAACTAACAGAACTTGCATGCTTTTTCTTTAGATATTATGAAACCATTATTCTGCTCTCTTCTTTCTTTGATTGTTACAGTTGAGAAGTTTGAAGCTCTCTTGATTTTAGTTCTTCTAAATGTGCTCCATTTTCATTTTGTGGAACTTGGAGAATTCTTTTTTTTTCTGGAAATTTAAGAATGTTACCATAGTTCAGTATAATCCAACATATGGTGGTCAAACCTTCTCCCCATGCCAGGCTTCCTGCAAAATGTTACGGATATAAAGAGAAACAAATAGGACTCTTGTCATGAGAAGCTCATGCTCCTCTGGCAGGGGTCAGAGGAGGAAATGAAGCAGGATGTAACTACTGCCATGGAAGGGGACAGTTTCAGGTATGCAGGTGGTAACAGAAGGAACTGGGTACCCAGGGAGACTCTCCAGGAAATTATCTTGGTCTTTACTTGACAAAGAAGAAAGTTACCTGTTGTGTTGCAGAGAGTGGGGTGAAGAGTGAAGTCATTCCACAAAGAGGGAGATCTTACAAAACCTCAAATATGTGAAACCAAACCAAATCAAGAAAAAAGTACAGTGTAGCCAGGATCATGGAACCTGGTGTGCCAAGAGTCTGGCTAGGAAGTTAGACCATGGCAGAAGCTAGGGGTGAGTGGGGACCAAATTTGCATTTCAGAAATGGAAATGCTCCACACTACAAAACAATCGTTGCAGAGGGGAGAAATGATCAGTGAGGATATTCTCCATTTCAGAGATAGCAACCAGACACAACTGGCTGAAACAATAGAGAAACAAATCAGCTCGAGTATGGACAGACACAAGAGTAGGGTGGATTTCTCCCAAACGTATTCCACCTTGCTCACCTCTGGTGCCCTGCAACACGTGACTCTCTCAGCCCCACCTTTACCAGTAAGGCTGCAGGAGCTCTGGGCCTGTGGGCACTATGGCCAATAGGAGAAAAAATGTTCCTGCCTTCTCTAGTGAGGGTCTGAGACTCACCTGGAGGATTGTGACTGTGCCTGGGGCATGGAGTGTGCAGACTGCCTGGAGCAATCCCAGGTCGCGATTCAAGCTCCTGCAGAGGCAGCATCCTTAGACAGCTGAGGACCACATACGAGAGCAGACCAATGCCTGCACAAAAGGAGAATTCTGCTAGGAAGGAGGAAAGGAGATGGAGGCTGTGGGACTGGGGAGAGCATCAGTAGCCTTTAGAGAAGGCAAGGAGAGCAGGGAGTCCTCCAGGAGGCTGGAGCCGTGAGGCTGGAAAGGAATAGCCAGACATGAATCCATAAACCCCATCACCAAAATTTAGGGCCCAGCTGTGGTGCTTGGTGATGCTTCCTATTTATTCTACCTGGAACACGACTCTTTCATTTTTTCAATATTGGCTTTATTTAATTTCATTAATATTTCTCTAGTATTTATTTTACTTTATTAAGTTCTAGAACTTAATCAATCACCCTGATTATGAAATCTGTTTCTCTGGCTCTCCAAGAACCTCAGAGTTGTTTGTTTTGTTTGTTTGTTTGTTTGTTTTTTGAGACAGAGTCTCACTCTGTCACCCAGGCTGGAGTGCAATGGTGTGGTCTTGGCTCACTGCAACATCTGCTTTCCAGGTTCAAGCAATTATCCTGCCTCAGCCTCCCAAGTATCTGGGATTACAGGCACACACCACCACACCTGGCTAATTTTTTGTATTTTCAGTAGACAACGGGATTTCGCTATGTTGACCAGACTGGTCTCGAATTCCTGACCTCAGGCGATCCACCCACCTCAGCCTCCCAAAATGCTGGGATTACAGGTGTGAGCTACTGCACCCAGCCAAGAACCTCACAGTTCTACTCTATGTGTCTGTCATATTTTCTTACGTTTTATCTCTTTGTCAGTTTCTCCCACATTCTAGAGGCATTGCCTTCACCTATATGTTTCAGCATGACCTGTTTTGTAATTGTGGCCCCACCACTGCCTAGATTTGTGACATTGGCAATACACTTAATCTCCAAATCTCAGTTTCTTATCTACAAAATTGGGATAGTAATGGCTTTTACTTTGTAGGGTTGCTGTGGATATTAAATGAAATGATGTATGTAAAACACCTGGCAGAGAGGAGCTGCTTAATACAAGCTAGCCATTCTTGCTTTCATTTTTATTTTTATTTTCTCATTATTGTTGTGATTAGGAGTGTATGTTTCGAATGTCTGTTGTTCGACAGCATCAATCCTAATTTTCATGTTTCCAAGAGCGATTTGACTTCACTGGCAGAGTGCAGCTTGCTCTGTTTTGGTCTCGTGGTTGCCACATTGCCTTCCCTTTTCCTGGGAGTGGATCACAGTCCTTTGCCAAACTCTCAGGTTTCCCATGGGAGATCCATTCCAGGACGAGATTCATCTTTATACTTCTGCTTTTTGTTTTATTTGAAATAAGACAACTTTTGCAATGGAAACCACTGTTCTTTCCAACACACAGAGACCAGGCTGTCTGGGAGGCAGCTGTGAATCATCCTGGTGCTGAGTTAACAACATGGTAAACAGCCAACAGCAGACACCATGGTGCAGTAAGGCAGACACTTGTGCAAGGAGCCATTTCACAGAATCCTATGGCCTGAGGAACAGGCTGTGTGTGACGTCCACATCACATAGAGGTGGTGCATCTCTTTCTCTCTGATACCCCCACCCCCACTACCCAGCCCCTGGCCAGTAGCTTCCAGAATTGGACCAGATACTTGTGCCAGACACAAAATATGCTCTTAGACATCTGTAACAGAGTCGCCATAAAGTAACACTTTTAGGAAATGTCTGTTGAGCACCTACTATAGTACTCCTATTCTAGGAGCTAGAGATATCATAATGAACAACACCAACAAAGACCCCTGCCATTGTACAGCTCCACTCGGATGACTAAAGCCCCATGGTGAAGCCACATAGGGGTCCAAGGCCTGTTCACAGCCCACGGCTGAGGGCTCCCACCCAGCCGGCACCTGCCCATCGGCCCCCACCTGCCGCAATCAGAAACTTCCTGCACCACAGCATTGGTTTGCACTGTTGCCAATTATTCAGGTCAACCACGAGTGTGAAATGCCATAGAGTGATTTCTGGAATATTCTAGAGTCCTACTCTTCTAGGGGTGGCTTTTACTGAGAATTTCTTTTCTTTTTTTTCTCTCCATCCCCCCAATATGATTTCATGAGTATTTTCATGGAAAACAGAAACAGGGCCCAAGGGAAATGTCTCCAATATTTCCCCCCAACCCCCTTTGTCATCTTCTTGGATGTGTTTCTCCAGTGCTCTTTTAAACACTCCATTTTCAGTGATTTTAAGGTTGTCCCACTCAGCACCATGTGTCCTTTTAATGACATTTTTTGCTGGAGTGTGTACTCAACCTTTTTTTATATAAGAGGTGTTCCTTTGAGATGCCGCCAATCTGATCTCATCGGAAGTTTATGAGAAAACCCAATATGCTCCGGTCCTACTGCCGAGAGGGCTTGGCAGGCGCGGCGCACACCAGCGAGCCAGATTTATCCTCAGCTCAGTGCAAACACGGCCGATCATTCTCCCGGCTTTGTCCTGTGCTGACTGGTTCCAGAGTGGTCTCTGGGGCTCAGCATTCCTGCCAGAATGTTCATGACATCACTCATATTATTAATAATTACAGGTTATTCACAGATGGACGGGCAGATGGACACACGGCAGCAGAGATTTGTTTAATCTCAGCAAGGCTATTTCCCCTACATATTTCCCTTTGCCCACTCTGGCTGCCTCCCTGGAGAAAAAAATTAATGAAAAAACAAAATGTCTATGAAAGGAAAATGAAAATCCTGCCAGAGGTTTTGTTGCAGTTTTCCCCCTTCAGGAGGAAAAAGTGACCCATCTCCCTTCTCCTTCTCAGCACGGTCTCTGGGACACGCTCCTTTGTGAGCTTTCGAACTACAAACATTCCTGAAGACAGACATAGTCCGGTCCTGCATCAGACCCTGGGATT
Organism: Macaca fascicularis; assembly: GCF_037993035.2. NCBI lineage: Eukaryota > Metazoa > Chordata > Mammalia > Primates > Cercopithecidae > Macaca > Macaca fascicularis. Next base: position 137,387,417 of record NC_088383.1, on the reverse strand, counting down.
GCTGCAGGCTTGATCTAGGCTTGATCTTTGCAATTTGTAATCCAAAATTCACGGCGGGAAAGAGTCATGGCTTATTTTATTATATTTTATTTTACTATTCAATATTCTTTGACTGATCCACAGTTACTTCCCAGAATTCTAGAAGGACAATGGAGCATCTTTCAGCCTCTGGAGTACCAGGAACTAGGCAGGAAGAGGTGCACTGCTGAGCGAGGGACCGCTGAGCACCTCCTCTTGGTCAGCTGTGAAGGGGAGCAGCCCCACTTGCTCGAGGCTTGAGGTCACTCAGCCAGGACTAAGCCAACTTTGGCATGTACAGAGAGGAAGCTGTCTCCATGAGGATGGGTGAAGATAGCTGCCCATCAGCTGGCCCTACAAACGATGAGGGGAAGAACCTTCTGGACCCTCCGTGTACTGTTTTTAAGTTGCGTTTACGGTCCCCACACCTCTCTTCTGCAGACACTTGTGCTCAGTCTAAAGTCACATCCTCCATTGCCATTCAGCCTCTCTCTTCCCTTTTCCTTCATTCTATCCAACAACTCGAAACAATGGCCCTTATTCCCCCAAGCGCTGCACAATAGTCATGATTTAGTAAAAATGAGACAAACTTCTCTCCCGTTGATGAAGAACATTATTTCCCTTCAGCTCAGTTCTGATTACCTCTTCACCAAAATTTAAGCGGCTTAAATGCTCTTTTCCTGGCCCTTAAAGGAGAAAGCCTTAAAACCTTTGCATATGATTGAAACCAGGCTCACATGATCCTTGGATGTTCTGTTAACATCTCCTGTCGCTACAGATACTAAGGAATAATCACAGACAATGTGAAGACGGTCATGGTTTGTTTGCTGTTGGAGCAAGCAAGACATAATGGTGGTGTCACCCAGTTGTAACAAGAAAGATATTTTCAGGAAACATTTCACCTTATAAGTGTCTCTCAACACAAAATATGTTGGGGTGAAAGAGATACTGATCATTTTTTAAACATCCAGGTATTTGACTGTGCTCAACCTGTCTTGTGCTGTTTGTCTGCCAAATCTTTTCGTGTGTGCAAACACCACCTGGCCGTCAGTGACTTGGCAACTGGGCTTTGATACAACTTGTGTAAACCTGGCCTAAAGCTACCAAACATTTCTATATTGCCCACATTCAGCAATATTAGGTGATACGGTTTGGCTCTGTGTCTCCACCCACATCTCATCTTGAATTGTAATCCCCACATGTCAAAGGAGGGACCTGGGGAGAGGTCATCGAATCACGTGAGTGGTTTCCCCTCTGCTGTTCTCGTGATAGTGAAGGAGTTCTCATGAGATCAGATGGTTTTAAAAACAACGGTTTCCCCTGTGCCCTCTCTCTCTCCTGTCCCCACATAAGATGTGCCTTGCTTTCCCTTTGCCTCCTGCCATGATTGTAAACTTTCCTGAGGCCTCTCCAGCCATGTGGAATTGTGACTCAATTAAATCTCTTCTGTCTATGAAGTACCCAGTCTCATGTAGTATATTTTTAGCAGTGTGAGAACGATCTATATTAGTTCTTCTGCGGATTCATCACAGTTCCACGATTATCAACAGAACCTACACTTTTCTGATAAGAACTAACCCATTTAATTGCTTGAAAAGGTTGCCAATGTAGCTATCTTTTAGAATTTACCACTTCGCAACCTATAAGGTCTTAACTCATGGAGAATGCCTGGTGTACAGTGAGAGTTTAATAAATACATTCTTCTTCAATAAGAACATGCATACACATAAAGATGTGGACTCCATCCTCCCAAATGAAATCTCCTACCTCCCAGTGTAAAGGCAGGGTCATTTTGAAATCAGTTAATGGCAGAGAGAGAGACAGACCAATCAGGCTGTCCTGGTTGATACACACGGCACACAGCTTATTAAATATTGAAACTCTTTAGAAAAGTCTACTGACTGCAAAGTCCAATCACCTGTGGTGATTGAGAACACACAGATTCTACAAATCACACCCAAATGCACTACCCACATCTTCTGACAGAAGCTACCCACAGTGGTGCTCTAGGGACCAGGAGAGGGTGCTATAAACCACCAGTCACCTCACTGGGTTATTTCTTCTGATGGCACAGATTTATGTCAGTGAGTCCCCCACTCTACTTTTCTCAGCCAGCAGAAATGCATGTGCAGACCAGTTAGCTAAGTTGGGGCTCTAGTCTGAGGCCGGCTAAGGTAGCCCAACTAACTGGCCCACCTGGGGCTTCTACCTTTGACCTTGGCTTCATTAGCACAGTGCTTTTGCCCCCTGAGCCAAGTAGGCTGTTGAAATATAGATCGGCTGCCTTCTCCTAATTTCCCCTTCCTCTGGCAGAGGTGCTAATGAACAGGGCAGTGGCCAAAGAGTGTAATGGGAGAAGAAATCGATTTGGGAGTCACAAATTGGATAATCTACCTCTGGACAATGGCAAGGTGGATCACAATGCTTTTCAATGCAAAATTCATCCACCTGGCGGGCCTCTCTGATGGCTGTTGCCGCCATATCATGCTTCTCATTCTTTCCAGGAGCCCCTCTAGCTCCCACCTCCACCCATTTCACCTACAGACCACAGACATCCTCCCAGCAGATTCCAGGACCTAGTAACAAGATGGGACTCCACTAGCCCCTGGGCACCCTTGTGCCTTTAAAAAAGTGAAACACATGGATGCTGAAATTAAACTATCTTTGTTCCCAGATTTCCTAACTGTGAGATGGTGGACGAGCTTATCAGGGCTGGAGTGGGTTTATTGCTGTGCCCCAGTTCTGCTGGTGCCCTGAATCCTGAGTCTTGGCTGGTCTGCTCTCAGGTACCTGCCTGCTTTCTCCCCACTCAGGCCCAGCCCCTGCCACAATGGACAGCTACCAGAGCCCACACTGACCACCTGCTCCCTCTTCCTGCTCCCACCCGTTATGCCTCATTCCCTCATTCCCTCTAATCCCAGAGCAGTCTGATTCCTTTTACAACCCAGAAAACCTACTCCCTTCTGAAACCCCCATTCGTTCTGGACTTGTCACCTTGATCGTCCTTCTTGGAGTGGATATTTTCAGCATTGTTGCGCTGCCACCCTGTGAACCTCATCTACGCGTTGATGCTGAGGCTGGCGTGGCAATTCCATTTGTTCTTAGCGGCACTAAGCAATCATCATTTATCTTAAAAATTGGCACATTCCTCCAAATACATTCATGAGATGGTGGAGTGTCTACTCCAATGAGAGTCGGAATCTTAAAGAAAGCATCTCCACCTACTTCTCCACATTCTAAAGCTAATATGAAAAAAATATAGGGTTGAAGTGTTCTATAGAAGCAGAGATTTGGAGAAAACAGACATTGAAATGCATGAAGTGAAATATATCCAAAAATATAAGCTCAAAATTTCATTCTGTAATGAAACAAATACCAAGTAGAGGGAGAAATTCTAATCGCATACATAGAGATCAAGAACATATTGCATTTCTATGTAAAACAAACTGATTTCTCAGAACTCAGAAAGAAATTAGAATTATTCATTCATAACTTCATAGATGAGGTTTTGCTTCTAACATCCCACTAATCCCCATTTTCATCACAACTGGAAAGGAAGAAGTAGTCAAGCTTTTTACTTTGGGGACATTTGAGCTCCTCAGAGAAAGGTAAGAGAGGTTCAGCCTTTTCTTTTAAGATGTGTCATCAATAATTCTGGACTGAGTTATGCTGCCTGGTTCCCATCAGAGAAGCAGTAGAATCAGTACCTGCCAGTACTCTCACAGCCCACAGCTCTGTGCACACAGGGTTGGCTATGTGTGCACACAAGGCTGTGTGTGCACACAAGGCTTCATGCACACAGGGTTCCTAGTACACAGGGCTCTGCTTTCTCCTTGCCAGTGACCAAGGACATTCACAGCTAAATGTCAGCAGTTGATTAATTAACTTCTCAGCCTCTGCAGGCAGACATTTGCTCCAAGATGAGGAGAACCTTAAGTACCTTTTCTGATCTTCAAGCAGTGAGGGTCTGTTTATCATCACTGCCTGCAAAATGCCACTCTCTGCAGGCAGCACTGGCTGTGTAAAGCTGTGGCCCATTTGTGAGGCCATCAACTATTACAGAGGGCATCAGCTATCTTGTCCAGTGAAAAGCATCAGGAATGTTCACCCTGGATGCTAACAGCCAGCCTGACCAAGTGGGACAAGGAGGACTCACTCACCTGCGCCCAGAACACAAGGTCATCTTGAGACCTCAACGCTGGAACAATGGTAAACCAACTATGGCTTGCCTAGAAAATTTAACTGTTTCACTTAAGCTTCTGATTCAAGTGTAAATCAACAAAGACAGTGTGTGTGTGTGTGTGTGTGCATGCACACACACGCAAGTATATGTGTATATGTATGCACATACTTCTCCACACTCTCACTTAATGATGGGGATACATTCTGAGAAATACGTTTCCAGGTGATTGCATCTTTTGGTGGACATCACAGAGTGAACTTACACAAACCTAGATGGCATTGCCTGCTACATACCTAGCCCATATGGTATAGTCTATTGCTTCCAGACTAACAGGTATGTAGTCCATAGTAACAACATGTTACTATGTTGAACACTGTAGGCAACTATAACACTAAGTATTTGTGTATCTAAACACAGAAAAGGTAAATGGTAAAAAAGAAAAAACGGTGCACCCGTGTAGGGCACTTACCATGAGCGGAGCCTGCAGGACTGGAAATTGCTCTGGGTGAGTCAGTGAGTGAGCAGTGATGAATGTAAAGACTTAGGACATGACTGTAGACTATTTTAGACTCTATAAACACTGCACAATTAAGTCACACTTAATTTATTTAAAAGAATTCTTTCATTAATAATAAACTCACCTTAGCTTACTGTAAGCTTTTTTACCTTATAAACTTTTTAATTTTTTGACTCTTTTGTCATAACACTTAGCTTAAAACACAAACACATCATACAGCTATACAAAAATATTTTCTTTATAGCCTTATTCTATAAGCTTTTTTCTATTCTTATTTTATTTTATTTTTACTTTTTAAACTTTTTTGTTAAAAACTAAGACACAGACACACACATTAGCCTAGGCCTACACAGGGTCAAGATCATCAATATCCCCGTCTTCCACCTCCACATCTTGTCCCACTGGAAGTTCTTGAGGGGCAATAACAGGCATGGAGCTGCAATCCCATCACAGAAGACTTAAACAGCAATGGCCTCTTCTGGAACACCCGAAGGACCTGCCTGAGGCTGCTTCACAGTTAACTTTCCTTTTAATAAATAGGAGTACACTCTAAAATAACAACAAAAAGTATAGTATAGTAAGTGCATAAACCAGTAACATAGTCGTTTATTATCATTATCAGGAATTAGGTAATGGACATAATCAGTGCTGCACTTTTACCTGACTGGCAGTGCGGCGGGTTTGTTTACACCAGCATCGCCACAAACACATGACCAGTATGTTGTGCTGTGTTCTGATGACCATGATGTCACTAGGTGATAGGAATTTTTCAGCTCCATTATAATCTGAGGGGATCTACCACAGTACATATGGTCAGTGGTTCATCAAAACATCGTCATTCAAAACATGGCCGTATGCCATCAGGGAGAGGTGGCTGGAGACAGCTCCTCCTGGCTGCCGGTTTTGGCCTAGACTCTCACAGCCTGGAAGAGTTGGGGGCAGGATGAGTGGATGGGAAATTCCAAGGGAAGGTGACTCCTTTCCTCAGGTGCTTCTTTTGAAATGTCCTCTAAAATTCAACTGGCAAGGCAGATTTCCCCCACTCCTTGGATGAAATGCATGCATGGTTTTGAATCTCGGACCGTGTCTAACTCAGGTACAAAGCGCAAGCTCCTGAGATAGGCGGCATCGACTCTGTGTGCACTGCTCTTTGTAAACACCTTGAAGACACCGACATGTCGTGTTTCGCGATTCCCTATTCCAGCTGTCCTTGGTGATCCGAGGTGGGGAGGGATGGTCCCCACCCAGCTCTTATGGGCGAAAAAGTTTCAAATAGTTCTGATGCAGAATGCTGGTTTAGGACAGAATATCCTTCGTAGATACAAAATATTTTGTAGTGCTAAGTATAAGAACTGACTTTTTAAAAAGTACCAGCCCAGTCCCTGCTCAAAACAATTTCATAGTTTTCCCAAGTTCCATACAGTACTGCCATTAAGACTTCTTAACCTGTTTGGGTAGACAAATTAAGTCATGGGGATGGCAGGGACCCCTGAAATACAGATTCCGGTAGAATTGTTCCAGGGTAGCTGGGGATCCTGTGCTTCCTGACAGCTCTTAAGTGACCACACTACACTACCCTTAGAGGAGACAGGGTCCTTGAGGTCCTTCTTGCTCCTCTAGGCTCATCTGCCTTGAACTCCAGGCCCTAACTGGGCAAACTCCCTTTCGGTGTACTGTGGGTGGAATTGGGTCCATGAAGTGATGTTGGAGGCCAAACCCCCAAGACCTGTGAATGTGACCTTATTTGCCTTTTTTTGCAGATGATCCAGTTAAGATGAGGCCACTAGAATGAGCTCTAATTCAATATAACTGGTGTCCTCATTAAAAGGGGACATTTGGCCACAAAGAGGACATGCATAGAGGGAAGATGATGGGAAGACACAGGGTGACAGCATGTACAAGCCAAGGATCGGACACCTGAGGCTGTGAGAAGCCAGGGGATGGGCCTGGAATAGATCTAGATTTAAAACCATCCATGCACTCCAGATATTCCTTCAGGGTGCTCAGAAGGGACCAACCCTGCAGACTCCTTGATCTTGGGCTTCTGGCCTCTGTGAGACAATCAATTTGTGTGTTGAATCCCCCATCTGTGGCACTTTGTTACAGCAGCTGGAGCTGACTAATACGAGGCCTTGGATACATCACGTTGGCTCTGTCCTCCGCAGGAGGCCCTCTCCTGTGCCTTCAAAGCCCCACAGGTAATTACCAGGTGATTAGACTCAGGAAACTGAACAGAAAACAAACAATGGCCAGACCATCTATGAAAATAGAACTCTAACCCTCAACCTCTGTAGTAGTTGGCCCCAAACGCTAAAGACTTGACTGATATCTGTCAGCTTCCTTTATTTTTGCTCCTGTTTCCAACTCAGGACCAGCCAGGGAAAGCCAACTGTGCTCCCCAAATAGATCTTCTTCTAATGAGCCCCCTTCAGCTCCCCGAGACTAACAGCCCTCAGTCAGGGCGCCCCTGGAGCCTCCGTTTCCATCACAAAGCTTCCCCACTTCTTCGCCTGCCTTGGAGTCTCTGCCAGATGCAAGTGACAGTGGCCGACTCCCTTGCCATAGTGGGCCCTGAATAAACAGCCTGTTAGTTCTCCTGCATGTGGTCTTCTTCCCTTTCCTCAGCCTCTCTGTCATGCTATGTCACAAGTTCTGCCAGGGGAGAGCTCACCACTGGGCATGTTACAGGTCTCAGGAAATATTTTTTGGATGGTAAAAACATGAAGGAATGCTGTTGTGACAACAGATCAATATTTGTTGAATGAGTGAATGGATTTTGCACAACTTGGCTACCTGGGAGACGAAATTATGGAAGAAAAAGAAACATTCCCATGAATTGTATCACCAAGGTTTGACTGCATTCAGTAGCTCCGCGCTTTGGTCAAACTGGGGGAAATGGCCAGATTGCAAGTTTCCCCTTTCCAATACAATGTGCGTTATTCTTTCAGCCTTATTTATTGTGGTATTTTTTCAAATTATAATAAATTTGCTTTCTTCTGAATATTCAGATGCTTCAAAAGGTACCCAAAGGATGCAATTAGCCCCAGGGGAAATATGCTATTATGTGCACATATCATGTTTTGCATAGGCTTTCCATCATCTACATAATTTATGTGCTTCTGCATAATTTTGCCTCTTTTTATGTTTTCTATGTGTTTGTGAGATAATCTAGAAGTTTTTTTCCTACCATCAGAAACACAGAGAGAACTCAAGTCAGTGTTGTTCCTTCACCCACTCTGCTTGACTTCCAATGAAGCCCCTTACGGGAACCTCAGGGGACAGTTGCTTTTCATAGGCACCAACATCAAGGCATGAAAAAGTAGAAGGTTCAGGGAGCTTTCAGGAATGAAACAGAACCTTGTCCATTTTCATATTCTTCTGGGTATTCACTGGGGTCTCTGATGAATGGTGCTAGCATTTTAAAGCTCTTTAAACTGTTTATAATCCTCACTTTGGTTTTGAAATAGAAAAATAATGCCAAAATTAATGGCTTTTTAAAGCTTCTGATGTGAGTTGGTTGCATACAAATTTCCCTAAAACCGAGAAAGTCCATCATCTGGGGAACAGGTGAGTTGTGTGTAACTCTGGTTGGACTTTAATTGATTTTTCTCTCTCAACAGCCCTTTCTATTTTCCATATTTTTAATTTCTGTCTCTCTTGTGCTTCCCTTCCTGCTCAGATCTCCTTGGAGTGCAGTTGTCAGATACAGAACAGAGTTGCCTCTGCTGAGCAGTGTCCCTGCTTAGAGATCGCAGACTCAGGTATGACTGGCCTTTGTCAACAAGCTGGCCTTCCGGTCAGTCTTGTCAAACTTAACATGATGGTCCTCCCAAAAAATCATCTCAATCTCCTCTTTCATGAAGAAATAGTGATATAAATTTAACACTGCTAATGGCTTTCTTCCGGGCCAAAAAGATGTAAGGAAGGTGAATCACAGGCATTTTTAGAAATGACCCAATTGACTACCAAATTTTCATAGATGTAGAAATTGAGCCCAAGAGAGGTGCAGTAACTTCCACTCCCAAGCTAAGTAGTGGAGGAGGGTGTCCAAGTTCAGATAAGTCCTTGTGTTACCAGGTGGAGGGTGTCCAGGTTCTTGGTGTTTTGAAAAAGAATTGGACAAAACACACAAACAAAGCAAGGGAAAAATGAAGCAACAAAGGCAGAGACTTATTGAACACAAAATCACACTCAACAGGGTGGGAGTGGGTTGAGCAAATGGCTCAAAGGCCCAGTTACAGAATTTTCTGGGTTTAAATACCCTCTAGAGGTTTCCATAGGTTACTTGGTGTATGCCCATGTAAATGAAGAGGCTAAAGTTGAATTACAAAGTAATTTACTTGGTGTACACCCTATGTAAATGAAGAGACTAAAGTTAAATTACAAAGTTATTTACTTGGTGTACACCCTATGTAAATGAAGAGAAGGAAGTAAAGGTACAAAGTAATTTACTCCGCGTATGCCCTATGTAAACAAAGAGGATATTTCTCTCATAGCTGAAGTGTTTCCATTTTTTTTTTTATTATACTTTAAGTTCTAGGGTACATGTGTATAACGTGCAGGTTTGTTACATATGTATACTTGTGCCATGTTGGTGTGCTGCACCCATCAACTCGTCAGCACCCATCAACTCGTCATTTACATCAGGTATAACTCCCAATGCAATCCCTCCCCCCTCCCCCCTCCCCATGATAGGCCCCAGTGTGTGATGTTCCCCACCCTGTGTCCAAGTGTTCTCATTGTTCAATTCCCACCTTTGAGTGAGAACATACGGTGTTTGGTTTTCTGTTCTTGTGATAGTTTCCTGAGAATGATGATTTCCAGCTGCATCCATGTCCCTACAAAGGACACAAACTCATCCTTTTTTATGGCTGCATAGTATTCCGTGGTGTATATGTGCCACATCTTCTTAATCCAGTCTGTCACTGATGGACATTTGGGTTGATTCCAAGTCTTTGCTATTGTGAATAGTGCCGCAATAAACATACGTGTGCATGTGTCTTTATAGCAGCATGATTTATAATCCTTTGGGTATATACCCAGTAATGGGATGGCTGGGTCTCTAGGAAGTGTTTAGGTTCCCTGCCTCTGGGCCCTATTCTCCTGCCTCACTTGCACCTTCTGCCTGTCAGTCTAGAACTATTTGCAGGGAAAAGCCAGGGAGGGTGGGTTTCACCAATCCATGCACAGCAGGGATAGTGACACATACTTTGAGAAAGCAACCAGTCAAGGAAGGGGACCCTACCCCTGGGAACCAGGGCTAAACTAACTGACCACAGATGCTGAAGCCTCTTCCACATGCCATGAACATTGTTCAGTAGCTTACTGCTCCCCAGTCTAGGTCATGGGAACTTCTGAGCAGTGCAACATAACTGTAGGGACCACCAACTCCCACCACCATCCTCATCTATCTACATAATCACTGCAAAAACAAAGGCACCCAGCAACCACCCCACAGAGGCCAAACAGACAATACCAGAAATACAGGATGGTTCTGCAGAAAGACTCTAGGGCAAATTACTTTTCAAACATTTTTAGCATATAAAAAGATTTTCTGATAGAGCACAATGAATAATTATGTATTGAAAGCAGTGATCCCTGGGTTAACAGAAATGTTGGGTCAAAACCTCCACTTTCTATAGCAAACACAGCAACATCCATGAAGGGCGAGACAAACCCTCACAGAAGTGACAGATGTAAAGCATCTACGGTAAATGGAAAATGTCTCCAAAAGAGAGAGTAAGGGAGGAATAACACACCACTTCCATTGTCATTGGTGATATCATGCATCTGACAATCCTGCCAGAAACAAGGCAGTTGGGAAGGCAATCAACCCTGATTCTGTAGAATGTGGGACCTTTGTCTCAAAACATTCCATGCACCAGCGCGTCAGCTGGAGGGCTGGCGTTTCCACTGGGAATCATGCATGACACCCACCACCACTTCTCTGCTCCTCCTCTTTCTGGGTGTGGCCTTTCAGCTTCAGCTGTCCTTCCCTCTTCCCCTCCCTTTTCTGCCTTTTCTGATTGCTCTGTTCCTCTTCCGCTCTCCCAACACCAGACTCTCATTCTAATCGTCTCTTTATCCTATAAATTATAAAATATTTCAGATGTTTTCTGGTTTTCATACCTAGATCAACTACCCCCTTTTAGAAAGAGTGAAGTGAGACCCAGAGAAAATAAGAGACAAAGGGCTAGTGGAGGAAAAGGCAGGACAAGAACCACAATCCCTTAACTTCCCGTTCACAGTTAGTTCCTCTCTACAGCTGTGTTAGAAATCTTCCCAAGTTACTGTCTTTGGTAACAATGGAAATGGTGACTGCATGCCCTTAAGTTTAATAAAATAGCAAAATATTTGAGGAAAAGGGTGATTTCAACACCATTGTTTACTGATCTCACCAAAACACATCCAAAAGGGTACTAACAACGCAAGGTGAGTGTGATGCCCCACTCCCCACACACCCCTCGCAGTGGCCGGGTGGGAGTAGAACCTTCAGGTGACACCAGGCACATCCAGGGGACATTCACTGGAAGACACCTTTCCTCTCTCCATCAAAATGTTGAAAATGCTCTCCAGTGGAGGGACCCATGGTTTGTTCAACAGCATCTCCAAGCAAAAATACATCAGAGGAGAGTACTCCTAACTGAAGCTACAGACTGATTATAGTGTCCTGGAAGGAATTCTGTTTCCATCAAGACTCCACACCCTTTAAACACTATGATGTATAATAACAATAATAATCATAGTAATAATAATAAAAGAATCCATACCTTGTCCCAGCAGCAGAGGCCATGATGGAGAGCAGAAAGCTGAGTATTAAAGCTTATCCCATTGTGTAGTAGCTCTCAGGAGCTGTTGAACTATACAACTGAATTATGTAATTCGTTATTTAATATGTATTTGTTCTACCATCATCTAAGGCGCCATCATTGCCATGCAGGCAAGAGCCATCATTGCCTTCTTTTTAAGCTCAGCACACAGTAGTGGGTACTGTACAGGGAAGGTGCTAGATCACTGCTAGAAGAGGGGATAATTGAACAGATGAGTAGGGGAAGAAAATCACTGAAAAAGGAATCCACCTGTTGGAATTGGCCAGAGCTCCTCCTCCACCCCTTGAGGTGGAAGCAGCTGGCCTCTTAGAACACACTTATGTCCACTCCTATTTGGGCCTAACGTATGAGATGAGCATTTTGTAACAGCAGGAAAGGCGAATCCACCCGATCTCTTTATATCCACTTACCAGACCTGGAGAGATGTCTCTGCATTCCATAATAAGTGAAGAGAAAAAAAAATCCAAAGATTCTGAGGATTCTGTGACACTAAAAAATAAGAACTCACGATACAGAAAAAAAGCACTTTTGAAAAATGTGAATGGTAGACTGGATAAAGAAAATGTGACACACATACAACACCATGGAATACTATGCAGCCATAAAGAAAAATGAGATCATGTCCTTTGCAGGAGTACGGAAGGGACTGGAGGCCATTATCCTTAACAAACTAATAGAGGAACAGAAAATCAAGTACTGCATGTCCTCACTTATAAGTGTGGGCTAAATGATGAGAACATGAGAACACATGAAGGGGAACAACACACACTGGGGCCTATTGAAGGATGGAGAGTAGCAAGAGGGAGAAGATCATGGAAAATAACTAATGGTGAAAATAACTATGGCTTAATAGCTGGGTGATGAAATAATCTGTACAACAAACCCCCATGACACAAGTTCACCTATGTAACAAACCTGTACATGCACCCCTGAATTTAAAATAAAAGTTTAAAAAAGAAAGAAAAATGTGTACAAAAACTTACAAAAATAAGATTCATTACAGTTCTGCAGCACCTACTGGAACTCTCAAAAGACCTTTAAAAAATAGAAGAAGAGCTCTTAGAATCAAGAGACAAAGGATGAGAAAAGGATGAAAGAATAACAGGATGAAAGGCAGTGAAGGGCATCAATAAAGAGCAAATTAAAGGAAAGAAATGATGTCAAAAATGTTGAATAAAACAGAACTAGAGGCTCTAAACAGAGGATTGGCCCCTCAAGAAAACCTCAGATCAGTGAAAAAAGGAGTTGATGACCTTCTAAGGAGTGAGGATACAGAAGAAAAAACAAAACAAAATAGTAAGAGAGAAAATGATAGATAGGAACAGCAGAGGATGGAGATCAGCTATGTAGATGATTGCTTTTCATGAAAAAGAGACCAGAATAAACGGAAGCAACCCCTGCAGAATACATCTTTTTTAAGACAGAAAAAAAAAGAAAAGCTTCAATCTAAAGTCTGAAATAGTTTACCACCGGCAAAAATTGGATTCGAAAAGCAAAGTCCTCATACACATACATTGAAAAAAGGCTTGAAGTTTTAAGGATTAATTTTTTAAAACATGACAAGTATCCATGCAAGAAACAAAAACAAAAGCAAAAGTGAAAAGATGCTGCTTACACAAAGTAAGTTAGATTGGCTTCAGATTTCTCCTCTGCAACATTAAATGTCCATTTATTAGGGGAGTTTAAAATCCCAGGAAAACTGAAAAAAAATTAAATTAATATCTTTGTATTAAATACTGTAACAGTACAAATCAAAGGACAATGTTTTATGCTTAATATTGATAGAGAATATGTTTTAAATGTGTTTTCAAACTAATAAAAATCAAGTCAAAATGGATTAAAGACTTAAATCTAAGACCTGAAACTATTAAACTACTAGAAGAAAATATTGGGGAAAGGCCCCAAGACACTGGTCTGGGCAAAGATTTTTTGTGTGAGACAACAAAAGCACAGACAACCAAAGCAAAAACACATGCATGCAGTCACATCAAGCTAAAAAACTTCTAAACAGAAAAGGAAACGATCAACAAATTGAAGTGACAACCCACAGAATGGAGTTGGAATATTTGGAAACCATTCATCTGACAAGGGATTAATTTTCAAAATATATAAAGAGTTCAAATGATTCCATAGCAAAAAATAAAAACAAATGATTCAATTGGTAAACGGGTGAAAGATCTGAAAAGACATTTCTCAAATGAAGACATATAAATGGCCAATAGTTATATGAAAAAATGCTTAGCATCACTAACCATAGTGAAATGCATATCAAAACTACAATGAGATACAATCTCACCCCTGTTAAAATGGCTGTTATCAAAAACGGAATAGCAGATGCTGGTTAGGGTGTGGAGAAAGGAGAAATATCATTCACTATTGATAAGAATGTCAACTAATATAATTTCTATGGAAAACCGTACGGAGGTCTGTCAAAAAACTAAAAATAGAACTACCATATGATCCAGAAATTCCACTACTGGGTGTATACCCAAAAGAAAGGAAATCCATGTATTGAAGAGATGTCTGCACTCTCATATTTATTGCAGCATTATTTACAATAGCCAAAATATGGAATCAACCTAAATGCCTATCAATGGGTGAATGGGTAAAGAAGATGTTCAGGTTGTTTTGTTCAACTTACATTTGTACACAATGGAATGTTATTCAGCCATGAAAAAGAAAATCCCGTCATTTGCAGCAACATGGATAAAACGGAAGGTCCTTATGTTAAATGAAATAAGCCAAGCACAGAAAGATAAATATCACATGTTCTTGCTGATATGTGGGAGCTAAAAAAAAAAAAAACAAAAAACAAAAACAAACAAAAAAAAAAACAGTGGATCTCATGAAGATAGAGAGTAGATTGATGGTTATCAGAGGTCCAGAAAGGCATAGGAGAAGGGAAGGATGAAGACAGGGTGATTAATGGGTAGAAATATACAGCTTGATAGAAGAAATAAGACCTAGTGTTTGATAGCTCAGTAGGGTGACTACTGTTTACAATAATCTATTGCATGCCTCAAAATAGCCAGAAGAGAAGAATGAGAATGTTTTAAGTATGAAGAAAAGACAACGATTTAAGGTGATAGATATCCCAATTACATTGATTTTATTTTTACAAATAATATGCATGAACTAATTATCACCTGCACCCCCAAAATTATGTACACCTATTACATATCAATAAAAGTTATATTACAGTAGTCAGTCTCAGAATTAAAGTGTGGTATCAGTCAGTAGGGAAGATCAATAGGAAAGAATGTTTCCAACAATGACAGCTAAGTTATTGGGATCTGTAACTTAGATTCCAGAGTACTGCCATTGAAAACAATGGAAAATGATTGCCAAACAGACATCCCCTAAAAAGCAGAGAAGAATTGAAATGGTAGTAGGGAGCTCCCAGCCATATTCTCGAATTAGAATCTCAAATGACCCTGAGGACATTTCTGGAGCCCACTCTCCTGGGCTTGGGCAGCTCTAGAGGATGATGTGATAAAAATCAATGAACCCTTTCCTTCCTTCATTCCTGGGGATGCATAGAGGAGATCCCCTTGGGACTCAGCAGAGGAGAGGAAAACAGGCAGAAAAAGTGTCCTGACACTCAGAGACTGTGGCCCCAAGGCAGTGATGGTGCACAGCTGTATCCCAGGCCTACAAAGCCTGGGTGGCCAGGGAGGCTCCAGGTAAAAACACGGATTAGGTTGGACCCACAGATGATGGTACCAGGAGGAACAACTGCAGAGCCTCTCCAAGGAAGGCACAGTAGTATAGTTTTCTTAGGGTTAACGTTCACAGGGCCACACAGAGCCATTAAAAAAAAAAAATCAAAATAGTTAGTGTTGGAATCACCAGACCGGCATGATAACTTCACTGTGCCTGCTGTGGTTAAAGAAACAAAGGACAAATTTAAAAATCTGTAGGAAAGGAAAAACAATAAGAAGTGATGTTAGCAGATTTGAAAAGGGACCACATAGTGTCTAGAAGTGAAAAATGCATTAACTGAAAGTTTAATAAAATCAATACACATATTTGACAGCAGGATGGACTAAGTAGAGAGAAAATTATTGAACAAACTATTGAATTCAATAATTGAACAAATTATTGAACAACACTGATCAAAAAAAAAAAAAAGAAAAAAGAAAAATTCAGCACAGACAAGGGTGGACAATTCAGAAGAGATGGTCTGGAGCATGGGAAGATAGCAAGCGTGCCCACCATGCATGTTTGATAGGAGTCCTGGAAAGAGAGGGAAAATGCAGAATTGGAAAAACGTTAAGAGATCAGGACTGAGAACTGTCCAAAACCAAAACCAGTAGCAGGCACTAATTCAAGAACTCAAGAAGTCAAGATAATCCTAAGTAGGAAAAATGAGAAGAAAGACCTAGGAAAACCAAGTAAGGGTGCCGAGAAGTGAAGATAATAAAAATATTTTAAAAGAAACTACAGGAAAGATTCCTCCCTTTTGGAAGCCCTTCAGTGTAGGAATGAATTTCTGGGAAAACAGGAATGACAGTAATAATTATGTCCAATAGGGCCGATGAAGAACAAGAGAACTAAACTATCAAAGAGGTGATAGTAATTGGTTAAAATACCCTAAATCTTTTGTATTACTTTGGTGTAGGAAAAAGACTGTGATTAACTTTAAACTTTAATAAATTGTTTGCATATTGTAATTTCCAGGGTAACCCCTAAAAAATGGAATCTGAGAGGCTCTCAAACTTTAAAGAGGAAAAACAATGAAATAATTAAAACAGACAAACAAACAAATTCCCTCCAATCCAATCCAATCCAGGACAAAGAAAGGCAAGAAAAAGATGGAGAGGGAGAGGAAACATATGCACAAAATAATGTGGTAGAATTAAACTCAAATATAGCAGTGAATGTGAACTGCAAATTTTGCCCTTTCTTTCTGAAATTCTAGGATTTGTGGGATTCATGGACTAACTCTGGGCAAAGATGCCAGCTATTTCCAAGAAAATGTCTGTTTCCTTCTTTTGTCCTCTTCCTAAGCTCCAGGAATCTTAAAGAACCATAAGAAGCCACAAATCCCAAGTCTGGAGGCCATGCTCATGGAGAAGCCTGGGGAGAGAGGCCAGGAGAAACAGTGCAGAGGAGGGGACTGGCTTGCAAAAGTTTAAAGATGGAGAAAAAGTTGGTGTTTGGGTCAGGCTGGTAGAGGCCGATGTTTCAGGTTCTGTTTCCGAAGAAGCAGACTTAGGACCTTGGGCACTGCAGGCAGAGGGGTGACCTGGGAAGCCCTAAGCACCAGACAGAGGGAGGAGGTGAACTGTGACATGTCTGCAACAGGGGCCACAGAGGAGGCCACGGATCCCTTGGGCTGTCCTAGACCGAAGCCAGGGGCCCCGCAGTGGCCAGCCAGTGGACATGGGCTGCCCCTGAAGAGGGGCTTATGCTGCCAAAGGCAATTCCTGGAGATTCAGTGAAGCATCAAGTCAGCACTTCTAGAAGCTGGAGAAATGAGTCTTCATTATGAAGGGGAACCTGGGCACCTGGATGGTTTACCCCAGGGTCCACTTCTAGGGAGATGGAGGTCAGGCTCACCCCAGCCACTTCCAGGCAGATCTGATTCAGACCCCCGGCTTGGAGTGAGTCGGGCGCTTCACCTGCCTTCCTTTCTCACCTGCACCTCGATTGTTCCCCGTCACCCATTGCCAAAGTCAAGTCGTGCCAGTGTTGTCCCGTCCCACTTCAGCCTCCACTTTCCCCATGTGCGACTCTGCAGGGCATCACATTGCTCACCTCGGAGGGCGCCGTTCACATTGTGGGCCACATCAACTCCCGCCCTGATGTTGTGCAGCTCACACACCACACCACACCGCTGTGTGAGGGGGTCCTGTTGACCTGGGACCTCTAATACGGTCAGTTGGGAGAGCTGCCCCAGTTCTCAAAAATGCTCCCGTATAAGCTATAGTTCCATCAACTTTCCCAGAGCCGGTTTCTCAACATATCTTCAAATGAGACCTTTTCTTCCAACAACCCCTTCGGATGGGGCTCTCTGAGAGAATCTAAATCCAAACAAATAATTTAAATGCTTTTGTTTAGGTTGTTTCTTTCAAGACTAACTGCAAAGTTTGTAGCAGGAAAGGGATCGGGCGTCCGGAAACCATGAAACGGGATTGTTGGCACTAAAAAGAAGCAATATCAGCACTCTCCTCTGTATGTTCCTGATGGGGCAGAGGAGGAGGTGTGGGTACAGGGAGGCTCCCAGGGGATTCCAGTGAAAGAACTGTGACCAGAGGCCAGCCCTGACTCCTCCACCTTCTTCTTCTGCCCGTGGCTGGTCAATCTCTCTTCCAAACAAGCAAACTCTCTGAGCAAATGAATTGTCTTTTCCCTAGACTTTGAAGTTGATCGGACATTTGTCACTCAACTGATCACAGAGTGAAAGGACTAGAAGGCCCAGCACCTGACTTCCTGGGACAAGTCACCACACATTCTCTGCAGAAGGTCTGGAGACTGCACCCAGGAACGTTTCCTGCACAAAGCCTGGCCCAGGGAGAATCAAACTGGTAAAATTTAAAGAATTAAATTATTTGTGGAACATAGCAGGAAATACCTGCTGTTTCTTTTATCTTTTGTTTATCATAATTAATGTGTTTGACTCATGCAATGGGCAGATGCATGGGAAAAAAATAGATAAGAAAATAATGAATATGTTTTATTAAAAAGTTCAGATAAAGTTGAAAAAATTTGAAGGTTAATTAATCACAATAGTATCCAGTTACATAAAAGCATAGAGACACATGCATTGAATTCAGTTTTAAAACAACTAGCAAGGTATCTAGTTACTGCCCAAATTCTTTCCCATGGTCTTCTTGGGGTAACATTGTAATATTTCTTATATATTACATTCAATCTGGAAGATGTTATAAACTGAAAATCCTAAAAATCAATTTGTTCATGATTCCTTTTACGTATATTAAAATGTAAATTATATTATCTCTATAAATCTGACATTATTAGAATTGCATACAATGAGATTTCTGGTTTCAAATAATATTTTTTCATAATGTCTAAGGCCAATTCACAGATATATCCTGGGAGTTTTGTCAATTACTTGAGCATTTAATTTTTTATTCTGTTGTCATTTGGCTAAACATCTAAAAAGTTAATTCTGCAATATAAAAACTTCTCTTTTACTGTGATAATTCCCCATCAAAAGCCATTTCTATGGAATAAAATTGTAGTTTCTGAAGTGATTGTTTCTCTTACTGAAGCTGGTAGAATTCCCAGGGGGTTCTCAAACATACTTTTGGGACTTACCCATGGCTCTTTTTCTTACAGAAACATAATTGAATTCTGATGCCAAAACTTAAAGAAATAATATACTTCAAATGAACAGTCCTCTTATGCAACCCAATTTTTATTTGCCTTTAAGAAAAAAAAAAAAAAAGAGAGAGAACATTTACACATGCACACACACACACCACACACACACACTTACATTGGGTAGTTATTGTGTTTTTAAGTGGCATAACTTGACATGTATGTCTTGGCAGTATCCTAGATACATACTAAGGTGGACCCATGACCCTCCCTCATGGTGTCCACACCCTTATTTAGTGCCTCACTCCCACCCAGAAGTGTAGGTGGGACCAGTGACTTGATTCTAACCAACAGAAAATGGCAGAGTGACAAGTTGCATATGACTACCTTACATAAGATTGTGACATCTGTCTCACTAGCAAATCTTCCCTTTGCAGGCTCTGAAGAAGCAAGTCAGTCACCATGTAGTGAGCTGCCCTATGCAGAGGCCACACAGCAGGGAGTGGAGGCTGCTGTCCAGCCAACAGCCAGCCAAAAAGTTGGCCTCCCCATCTTTGATCTGCAAGGAAATGAACATCACCAACACACACATGATTCTGGAAGCAGATCTTCCCCAGTCGAGCCTTCAGATGAGAATACAGCCCTGACACCAATACTATGATTAATGTCTTACAGAGGACAGAGCTAAGCCATGCTCAGGTTTTTGACTGACAGAAACTGAGATATTAATATGCCACTTTAGGCTGCTAAGTTTGTGGTGATATTGTTACACTAATAACTAACATAGGATTCATACACTGTTGGACAAACCTCCTACCTTCTCTACACTGGCAGCTTAAACAACCAGTCATTGGACTGGCCTTTCCCTAAGTTCCATTCCCCTTCAAGCCCCTTGCTCTGTTTTTATTGCTGACAGAGGCCAAGCCCCCGGCCCTTGCTGCCTGAGCTCTCAGTGTTCCTCAGTAGTCTAAGAAAATTCTGAACTCCCTGGCGTGGCCCCAGTGGCCCTGTGATCAGGAGAATGCCAGCTCTCTTCTTCCCTCTCTGCTTCTCTCACTGGACATGACCACACATTCACACCTCCATGTCTTTGCCTTTGCCGGTTCCCCTTCTTTGAATGTACTCTACACTTGCTCCATTTCTGTTTCTATACGGGCCCCACAGAGAGACCTTGGGGGATGACCATCGTTATCCTCAGTTTGAACATGAGAAAATTGGGGTCCCATGAGTTGCCCAGGTCCATGCCAGTCAGGGACTGTATCAGGACTAGAATGCAAACTTTCCAAAACCAGATCCTCCTCTCATTCCACCTCTTCCTTCTCTGAGAATGATTCACTATTCTCTTACTGGTTAAGCTTCTATGGTGGGCCTGGCCATGAGCAAGCCTCCAGCCTAGAGAGGTTTGCAGATGGGGATTGTGCTTTGTCTGCTCTTTGTACTCACACTCACCCTCCTCCTGCTCCATGCCCAGGAGGTAGACAGGTCTGGGTGCATCATATGGCTTCTTTATCCTTTAGCTTTACCCTTAAGCTTGGGGTTTAGTCAATGAGGGGCACCGGCAGGAGATCCCAAGGATGAAGGGAAGGTGGAACTAGGCGTGACTGCCCCTCTGGCAACATCCCTATCAGATGGCGGTTGTAATTGTCTCTCTCCACCAGCAGCCATAGCTGCTGCCAGGCAGCACTCTCTGGGGCTAGTGACCACTCTTCCCTGCCCTCCAAAGCCTAGTCATGGCCCTGGTGTTAGCAGGTCAGGGAGATCACACTCTCCCTTAAGATCTCCTCCTCATATCCTGACCACAACTGGTAAATAGTCCCCTTACTAAACTCTGCTCGAATACCCCAGATTGAATGGCTCCCCTATTTCCTGCCAAGTTCTAACTGCTACAACAAGGACTCTGCAGGGCTGGCCCAGGAACCTGCCACTGTCTAGA
This sequence comes from Macaca fascicularis, assembly GCF_037993035.2. Taxonomy (NCBI): domain Eukaryota; kingdom Metazoa; phylum Chordata; class Mammalia; order Primates; family Cercopithecidae; genus Macaca; species Macaca fascicularis. The sequence goes on along the minus strand of NC_088383.1, from coordinate 137,366,649 downwards.
AGATGACTTGGGACCCACAGTGTCATTCCAGAACAGCAGCAGCCACTTCCTAGGGGAACCCTGGTTGCTGCTGAGAACTCTTCCGGTCTCCAGTGCTCTCTCCAACCACCACCCAGCCATGGGGCTGCATGGCTCAGTGCCACCTGCCTCCAGAACATCAGCCTCTTCTCTAAGATGCGCCAAAACTCTCTGTACTGGCACAAGACAGTTGTCAGCATGGTTGCATGCCCCACAGGTTCTTGCAGAGTGTCTGCCTCATCCTCCACACATTAAGAGCTTCTACTTCTCCTAGATTATAAAAGAGTTGTTTCATTCATTATTATTTGCCTAAGTGTACTTAACATAACTCCAACTGATCCTGGGAAGTATGATCATCAAGAAAAGCTTGTACGATAATTAAATGTAGTATTGAGAATGTTGTTAAAGTCAATGGCCCAGTCCATTAGCAGTTTAAACACATTTTACCTTAATGTGATTATATTCAATGAAATTCAGAAGATGTAAGACAAGTGAGAACATATAGAGTCAGATACTGCATCTCCACTGTAATCAGATAGCAGGCTATGAAACACAGGTGGCTATATGGCAGAACTCCAATGGCAAGCCACAAGCAGCAAACCCCAAGCTCGGGCAAGCTTTCCCACACATACAACAAATAATTTTAAATAAACTCAAGTAGATTCAACAAACACAGTGATTCCTAATGCTCTGTAAAGACACCTGTTCTCTGAATCACTGGTTAGAAAGCCAAGTGCTGATGCTGATTCTCAGCTATGATGGAAAAGGATTTGACTTGATGGAATGAATTTGGGTTCAAGGGGCTCATTTGAGAGGCCAGACAGCCTTTGGCTGGAGTCCCTGTCATTGGCAATGCGGTATTGGGGGCCCAAGGACTCTAGAAGCGCTGCATCAGCCTTATATACTGGAATTAGCAGGAATGACCACAAGAGCAAGGAGACACTGCCCCTGCCTTACTCAGATACTGAGTCTCTCCAGATGTTGGAGAATGGCTTTAAGCCTCAATGGATGGGTGTGTTCTTGGGAAGTGACAGGCTCCTGCAGAACAGGATAGTCATGAGCATGGCCTGGTTTAAAAGGAGAGCTGTGCTCATCCTAATCCAGGCAACATTCTCCCACAATTTTATGAACCTTTCCTTGGGAATAAATGGTCCAGTTTGCCATTCTCCTAGACAATCAGGAAAGGGAAAAACGAATTTCAGAATAGTCTGTGACTTTGACTAAGCCCATTTTATCAAGTGTTCCTCACTTCTATGGGTTGAAGGCTCTGCTAGACTACATGGGCACAGCTAGATTACGTTTCCCAGCTTCTCTTATACTCTGCTGCAGCCATGGGACTATGTCCTCTGCGTGGAACCTGCACAGACATGAGCAATGCCTGAGCTGGACATAGGAACCCATGCTCTTCAGCCCTTGGCTCCTTCCAGGTAACCATAGCATCCATGCGCAGCCCTGGAGCAGCCTAGGTAAAGACCCCACCCGGAGACTATGCATGAGGAGCCAGGGCACTCTCAGGACCACTGCATGGGCAACAACTCAGCTTCTGCTGTCCTCAGCTACTGAAATATTGGTGGTTTGTTACTCCAGACTAGCTTCCTGGATCCCATGCAGCTTCCTTCGTGAAAGGCTGAGATGAACAAGCTCACCTTACTTAGCTGAATGCATCGTTGGGTGGGGACGAGTCTTTAGGGCCAGCCCTCCTGTCTCTATGGCATGCCCTCAGCACCCACAGGGCTCCCTCAGGTTCCATCAGCTGTGGGTCAAGTCCTGAGAACCTACACAGACCCAACAGGGCCGGAGACAAAAGGACATATAAGGGCCAGCTCTGACCCTCAAGGAGCCCCCAGATGAAAGTGCATTGGGATGTGGGGCCCTACTTTTCCTCCCCCTGTATGAGGTCTATCGTCTTGTGCATCTGCTCTCAGTACCTAGTGCCCATAGACAGGCATTCGAATAACGGTGCTGTAGTGAGAAGCATCAGGTTACCCAAAACACATCCACACACCTTAGCATGTCACCAACCTGGGCATGGGTCCCTGGCCCCGCTGAATTTGCCTCCCTCCCTGTGCTGCCCTTACTGGTGGAATGCCTTTCCCCCTGTGGCTGTCAGCAGGCTTCTCCTCTTCCTTCTGGGAATATGATGAACTTGCACTTCACAATACTCTCAGGTATCCTTGGCCGCACGACTTACTTTGGCCAATGACATGCACGTAGAAGGGATGTGTATCTCTTCCAGGCTGCAACCTTTAAAAGCCAATGTCTGTTCTGCTTCTTCCTTTTCCCTGATCCAACACCGGTAAGGATTCCATCAGCCCAGACCCCTGTGTGGATCAGAGCTCGCCCACACCACACAGACATGTCATCAGATGGAGGAATAACCTTGACATTTCGAGCCACTGAAATCATGCAGGCTTGCTTCTGCAGCAAAGCTTGGCTTACCCTGGCCCAGTTCTTACCTTCAGGGACCATTTACCCTGACTCTGAACCACACAAGCACATTAGATTTGCTTCTCTTTCTCTTTTTAGAGTATTTTCACGTATGTTTACAAATTGCATGCAAGGTATATATTTACAGTCTCTCTCTCCTGCCTTTATTCATCTTTTTATCCCCAGGACCTGGGGCCCAGTTTGGGATATGATAGGCACTTTCTGAATTCATCTCAATTCCCAAATGAAGCAGGCCCTGGGGTGTAGCAGAGGCCACCTGTTAAAACACATCCAAAAGGGTTGTCTTGCTCTCTGGCATAAGCCTTGGGGACATTCTAATTCTGGAACGAAATGTCAAGGTGTTTGTGATTCAAGTTACAGGTCTGATGTGCTTCTGTCTGTGCCATGAGCACAGTGGAAAATGGAGATACGAGGAAAATACAATCCTACCCAAGTGAAAAGGTGGAAATGGCAAGAAGGCAGCCGTGATAAGCCTGAGCAATTGCACGTCTCCTGCAAGCCGGCAGCAGCTGAGCGCTTGGACTCATTGGGTCTCTCTCAGCACCAAGTCCTTGCGCCCTGGGCAGTGTGCTGCGGCATGACATTATTCTCTGTGACAGGGACACTGAGGAATGAGGAACATTTCCCACATGGAAGGCTGCGTGAGTGGAAAGGCTGTGAGCAGCTGTGAGCATCAGGTAAAGACTCTGTCCTCAGAAAACTGAAGCCTAAAAGCTGAGGTCACCTTCAGATATGCAGGGATCCAGATCTTTTTCCAGATCTGCCAGAAGGCACCTCCGACCAGTTTGGACAATAGACTCATTTATACACACAGGGGAAAGTCTAATAAGGCTTAGGGTACAGATTCAACCACACACACCCTGGTCAGCTCTAGACAAAATCAAGAGGCATGTGGCTGCCTGCTCACTTGAGCACCTGAGGGCTAAGTCCAGTCCTGCAGGGCTCCGGGCTCAGACCTTAGGTCCATGCAGTGCCCAGGTGACAACAGCTCCTCAGAGGGCCAACCCCGGCTGAAGTCGTGAGCCCCCAGCCAGCTCCTGATCTACCACTGTGTCACGGTCAGGGGTGAGGTGTCGCATCTCATTTCTTGCTAACAGTAGTGTGCTAGTGTGACATTTTAGTATCTTAGTGGCTGGCCACAGATGAGTGAGGATACTGTGTGTGCTGACAAGGAGGCTTGATATGTCCCTTGAGGGGGAAAGAGGTGAAACCCAAGGTATTAGAACAGAGAGTAGAGAGGGGGGAGAAGAAGGCAGAAAGGAGACAGCTGTGTTCAGAGTAGCGAGGCCAGAGGAACTGAAATGATCCAGGGAAGCAGAAACAAGGATGGGATGGAGTGACCAGTGGAGCCGAAGCTCCAGGTCCCCAGCTCTGGAATGTGCACAGCTCTCCTGGAGGGGTTTAGGCTTCCACAGGCCGTGGAATGGAAATGAGTTTGGGCCAGTGCTGCTTATATCCCAAAGGGTGGTGAGCCCCCTGCTGATATAAGATTACAGTAGTTAATGTTAGAATAAAATGCATCTTTTCTATTGTTTAAGTTAGAAACAGTTCAAATTTAGAAACAGCTCAAATTTCAGCTAACAATGGAGAAGTGGCTGTGGCTCATGAAATCCTGTGGGGGATGATTGGTTTGGAGGTGGGGCAGTCAACGCAGTCAACTTTCTAGGAATGTGCCACATGGCCACTTCCACTGAGTGACTGTTGGTTCACTCAGAGACGGGACCAGATCTCCACCAATATGGGAACTGCATCTTCTTTAAAATGCCCAGGTTCCTAGGAAAGATCTAAAAAAAGAAGTCAATGACACGCTTGCCAACTGTTTCTTTTGTCAAGAACATTATGAGAAAGATAGTCATCATTATTTAAAAAAATGTTAACAGCAAAAAAGAAAAAAAAAATATGTTAGTCTCAGGTAAAGGACAACCCTTTAAATTGAATCTGTTGAGCTTTGTCAAAGACTCACAGACTGTTTCTTATTTTCTTGTTTTTCTAGATTTTTTCTATGGGAATTGTCACAGGTCTGAAAACAGGCATCTGTAAACACGTAGCCTACCTTGGGACTCACAGCTGGGTTTGCTACAGGTGGTCAGAAAGACAGGGAAGCATCTGACTGGGATGTTTAGAAAGAGAACTCAAATTAAAGGGTTTGCCCTCACTGACTACCAGAGGGAGTGCAGAACTTCACATTGGACACCTTAGATACATTTGTTCAATTTCTTTTTGCAGAAAAAAAAAATTCAAAGACAGGCCAATTTCATCATTCTAAGACAAGTAGGGCTGTTAAAGAATTTCAGGTTTGCTGTCCCCTCTGAGGGACTCGCCTCTGCAGCCCTGGTTTTGGGACCACACGATCCTAAAAGGGATCATGCAGCCTGCTTGGCAGCCCATCCAGGTTCCAGGTCTCCCACTGGTCTCCACTCTCACTTCTTTGTGACCCATTCGATGAGTCCTGATTCAGACATCATCTCAAGAGGCCTCGTGCAGCTTGGAAAGCTTTGGTAAAGTCTACTTTCTGCCACCTACAGAAAATCAGTTACCTTGACTACCAAATTCTCCTTCCCCAAAAGGAGTGCTGGTAACTACGTGTATTCTCTCCAGGGTGTCGTATCCCAGCATCCACTTCCCCAAGGTGCTTTCTAGTAGCACCTCTTAACTTTGGATCAACCTTGGGCTTAACTGGGGATCTTACTGACAGCGGATTCTAATGCAGTAGGTCTGAAGGGACTGGAATTCAAAATTTCTAATAAGCTTCCAGGTGATGACGTTGTTAGTCCACAGGTCACATTTTCAACATCTCAAATCTAGAGCACACCACCCCTCAATCAGAAATCTCCTCAGTCTCAGGTTATCTTCTACCAAGCACTTCTTTAATAACTCTGCTGCACTAACTTGACCTGGGTATACACGTGACCCCACAGTGTACCATGAAGATACCCGATGTGACCAGACCATGTTTTGATCCTATTTCATGTCTGCCTTACATGTAACTAGGACCATGTGGGTACCACAAAGACCTTCAGATATGATGCCTGCCTTCTCTCTATAAAACACTCTAAAGAAAATCTAGCATCCATTAATAGGGGTAGATGTGAAAATGATAGAGAGTAATTTATATTTTTTGTATATTTCTTAGAGTAATAGGATCTTTTGCAGAATATTTTACTTACTTTATGCATATTTAAAGTATTACATTGTTAACACAAATACAGATCTTTATAATGTGTGTTCATTGTGGAAACTTTGAGAAATACAGAGATATGAAGAACTAATTTTAGCCAGGCGTGGTAGCTCATGCCTGTAATCCCAACACTTTGGGAGGCTGAGGCGGGCAGATCACGAGGTCAGGAGTTCGAGACCAGCCTGGCCAATATGGTGAAACCCCCATCTCTACCAAAAATACAAAAATTAGCCTGGCATAGTGGCGTGTGCCTATAGTCCCAGCTACTCAGGAGGTTGAGGCAGAAGAACCCGGGAACCCGGGCGAACCCTGGAGGCAGAGGTTGCAGTGAGCTGAGGTCACACCATTGCACTCCAGCCTGGGCGACGGAGAGAGATTCTGTCTCAGAAAAAAAAATCAACTTTTATAAGGGTATAATTTTACCACTTTTTTCTTTTCCATGCATGTCTATCTTGAGGTCAGATAATACATAGTTTTGTATTATTTTATAAGTATCATTGTCCTATTAGAAACTCAGTAAACCTCATTTTTGATTACCACATAATACTCCATTACACTTTCATGGTTGCCTTTTTACTGAACATTTATATTGCTTCTTTTAATGGAGGGGGATTAGTACTACAATGAATTTCTTTTTATGTATATCCTTCTTTGTATTTTCATTCAGTTCACCATGTTTGAGCATCTAATATGTGTTAGGCACTGATCATTTTCTTAGGATGGCTTCATAGAATAGGAAATATTGGGTTAAACGGTAAAGTAATGCATGTGCCAAATTGCTCTCTAGAAAGTTGGTGACAATTTAACTGTCCCAATGATAGCCCAGAGAGAGCCTGGCCCAGCCCCAAAACTTCAGCAGCATGGAGTTTTGCGAGTTTTTATACTTTAAAAGCATTTTCAAAGCAGATATTCACACACTTTGTCAATGACTGTATCTGTCCTTAGCCCAGTTAATGATTCACAAGTCGTCTGCCCTGTCCTCCGAAGTAGAAAGGTCCCGCGTCCTCCCTCTGGCACTATTGGAAGCAAGGTCTTGAGCCAGTAATAAATGAGTAAAGGGAGAAAAACCTAGAATCTTGTAATTGATTATTTAGTGCAAAAGAGGAAGAAAATGATCACAGGTGGTGATGGCAGATGTGACAGCCCGGGATACTTGGCAAAATATGGTGCACATTTGATTATAGGTACGACAGCTTCTAAGGTGTTGATTGTCCAAGCGAAACTCTTTTGTCTCTCCATAGCAATGAATTATGTAATATTTTATTTTCTCCATTTACTTTCTACTCTCTCTTCTAAATACTTAAATCAGTGACATCCATAGCAGATGCTGTGTAAAATTAGATGCCTAAGAGAGGCTATAAAATTATCTCAATAAACAATGCCAGCAATTAAATGTTTCAGAATAGAGTGTCACTGTCATATCTCAAAATGGATGCATGACCACTTGAAAGGCAGTAACCATCGGTATGAAATCAGGCAAGGAGCCCAAATCAACTCTCATATTAGGTACCAATTCAAAATATTATTATTATTATCATTATTATTTGTAATTAATACATACTAATTACTTTCCAACTTTCTCTCTGCTTCAAAAGTAAAAATCCCTTCTCGTCTCTCCTGGAGTTTTGAGGATACTCCCTGACAGTCTGATGTGATAATAATGAATGCCTCCTAACAGAAAAGGCAGCATGCTCATCAGCCTGGCTCCAGGATGATCCTACCACTCCTAAGATCATCTCCTTGGTGCGAGGTTTGGGAAGACTTTGGCTCAGGAAAGAAAGTCAGAAAATTGCTATTAGCCTCTAATACATCAAAGACGACTTCGTTTGCATTTCACCACCACAATAAGGATGAATAGGCAAATGGTGCACAACCTGCAGTCTAGCTGAGTTGAAAGGCAGAAAAATATTCCACTTTGAAGCAAGAAGACGGATTGGGCCATTCCAACAAGGATGCTAGACTGTCTGTCTACATCTTAGCCATACCAATAGAATAGCAACAAAGGTTCCAAACTGAAAGTCCTAGCCAGCCCCACCCTTGCACATATTGTTATGATTTGTCTCTCACCCAGAAAACCTATGTCTCACCAATGAGATATTTTCATCCCCAGTGACCTCTTGGGGTTAAGAGTGGGGAAAGTAGAACTATATTACTCCCTCTAGCAAAATCAGCCAGAGGAGAGAAAGAAAAATTCAAAACAATAAAAATACAAGCAAAATAATCACACACACATGCATACACGCACAACAGAGAGGAGGTGACACAAAACCATGTGCAAGGCATCCTCTTGCAAATTGTTCTGTTGATGGGAGGAATCTACTTCTTTCCCTGCATCTGTTTCATGCTTGTTGCATGCATCATATTTAACTTGAATTCTCCCAAATCTCAAAGCTTCAGAATAAGGTCATTAGTGTTCACTTTCTGGCAAAAGAACTGAATGAGGTCCTGGGGGCTGACATGGCTAGGGAGAAGTTGAGCCTAGCTCTCTCAGGTCTCACTGTGTAGGTGCATTTGCCTAGACCACACAGTGCCTCTCGGTTATTCGACATTCACCTCTCTCCTGCTGCACTGTCTTTATCTCATGTGTAATGTGAGTTGTGTTATTTAAAGCTAGTCCTCAAGATGAGAGGCTGGTTGTGCCAGGTGGCTACACTGTTACGGGATTGAGACTTGGCTTCTTACCAGCTATCTTTATACTTACCTTGGGCACAGCCAAGCTCTTTCATGAGCATGTTGCCACTAATACTAGGTATGTGGGTGACAACAAAAAGTACAATCACATCACCAGTGCAAAGCCCAGCCCACTGGTGGCAGGTGAGGAACATCTACTTCATAACCAGTACTTAACTTAAATCTTAAAATATGCGAAATGGGAAAAAATATGGTGATCAGTGACTGTCTAAACTCCAACTTCCTCTGCATTAGGTAGAACTCTTCTTGTTGCAAACAATAGAACACACAATGAAAATTGGCTTAAGCCTAATCAAGGAACAATTGTCTTCTGTAGCCACATAGTGTATAGGTACATTTGGGTTCCTGTTTTGGCCAGCCCATGGCTTAGCCGATGCCACCAGGATGTCTCCCTCAGCTCTTCTTCCCTGGCTTTGTTTTCAGCTTCCCCGCAGGGTCCCTGTAGGCTCCAAGACCGTATCCTCAGAACACAGAGCACCCTGACCTCTACCAATACCTCCACCAAGGTTCCATGAGTAAATCTTTTTGGCCCCATCAGCATGAGTTGATTTATGAGCCTGTCTCTAAGCTAATTACTAAAGCCAAGAGGATTGGATGTGCTGCTTGGCTTAGCCTTGGACACAGATTTCACCCACATACATTGGCTGTTTTGGTGGGTGCATTTACCTAGAGGAGAGTTTGAGATATGGTGATCAGAAAGACAATAAGGAGATGCTGAGAGGCAAAACCAACAGGACGATAGAAGTATGTTCGTGATTTCAGGTCAACAGAGCTGGAGCTATGGTGAAAATTCAAATCATGACAAATGCAAATGATAACATAGGCACTGGCCATGCTTCCACCTCTTGTAAATAGTCCCTTTATTAACTTCTCAAGTTATCTAGTTTGAGTATTAATATGGTTTGGCTCTGTGTCCCCACCTAAATCTCATGTTGAATTATAATCCGCGGCGTTGGAGGTAGGGCCTGGTGAGAGGTGACTGGATTATGGGGTGGTTTCTAATGGTTTAGCACCATTCCCATAGTGCTGTCTCTTGATACGGTTCTCATGAGATCTGGTTGTTTAAAAGTGTGTAGCACCTCCCCCTTGCTCTCTTCCTCCTACTCCCACCGTGTAAGACACGCTTGCTCCCCCTTCACCCTCCACCATAATTGTAAGTTTCCTGAGGCCTCCCCAGAATCAGAAGTCTGTATATCCAGCAGAACCATAAGCTAACTAAGCCTCTTTTACTTCTAAATTACCCAGTCTCAGGTATGTCGTTACAGCAGTGAAAGAACGACTAATGCAAGTATGCAATCTATTTCTTGCCAGCACCCTGACTGGTAACTCCAGGTAAGGCAACAATTATTCCAAAATATTCTTTGTATATTTGAGCATCTTATGTAGGTTTCCAAAGTGGTGCTGAAAACACCCTGCTTCGTTATCCTCAGGGAGTGTTTCATCCCTTGGCTTCACTCCTGGCCAACACCACCTTCCAGATGGACCCCACACCTCATCTCTGACCATCATTCCTGAAACCCAGGCCCAAAGAGTTGAGGCACCCAGTATAATCTCAACACTTACTAGACATCCTATTCCCCCTTTCACCCTGGACACGCACACACACACACACACACACACACACACACACACACACACACACCCCTTACATATACTCATATTAAATTAATTGTGAGACAAGGCCAAGTGTTGGCAAAGATACAGAGCAATGGGAGCTATTAATATACTGCTGGTGGGAGTGTAAATTAGTTCAACCACTTTTAAAAAGGGTTTGGCAGGATCTACTAAAGCTAAACATACACCCACCCTATGACCCGGTAATTCCACACCTAGACATATCCAAGAAAAATGAGTTTACATGTCCAAAAAGGACAAGGATAGTCATAGCAGCCCTGTTTGTCGTAGCCCCAAACTGGAAACAATCCAGATGTCCATCAACAGGAATACAAATAAACAAACCTTGGGACTGAATGGAAAACGGGCTGCTGATACATGCAACAAGCCTGAGTCTCTGTTATTACGTTATTATGTTGAGGGAAAGAAGCCAAGCACAAAATAGTACATATCGCATGATTCTATTTATATAAAAGTAAAGAACAAGAAAAACTAACGAATGATGAAAGAACTCAGGATAGTGGCTCCCTTGGCGAGGGTTGTATTGAATAAGAGGGGAATGGAGGAAACCTCTAGGGGCTGGAAATGCTGTATATCTTGATCAGAGTGTACATAGAGATAAAATTTTATCAGACTGTGCGTTGAAGATTAGTAATAGCCTTTACACATCCTGTTGTATGTATTACACCTCAATAACAAATTAAAATTCAAAATGAGATTTATGGACTATAACAAGGTGAAATACAAATGCCTATTGACATCAGATGTCTGCATGATTCTAAATATGGTTGTTTATCAACGTGTTTATTCAAATTACAATAATAAATGGCTATTTTTTTTTAACAGAAGCAGCCTAAGCAGGCAGCAGGTAACCAACAAAAGCTCAGAGCGCTGGTTACAATAATTAGCAATGCATTTGCTACATTTTTGTTGCCAGCCCAGTCTCTTTTTCAGGTTAATTCCCCAAACTGTACAAGATTATAAACACAACTCATGGGAAAATGAGTCATTTTGAGACCCACAGGCAGAAGTGCGATGGCACAGTTATCAGAAGGACCCAGAGGCAGTCCTCTGTAATGGAAGAGTTTAGTTCTGATGTGGATACACAGGTTGGAGTCAAAAAGCTGTAAGTGGTCACATTAAGTAGACTTCCCTGGAAGAGGAAGGGATTTTTTTTCAAGCCTAGAGAAAGTTTTTCTAGGTATCTTTGATGTAACTACGCTATTTTTGACAAGTAAAAAATTGACCTAGGCTAAGTCCTTGTGACTTCCACTTTTACAGAAGCACTCTAAGCTACTTTCCAGCTGTCTACATCTAAAGCAAGAGATCAATGTGGTCATTTGCAAGGCATTCATCTTGCAAAATTTATCTACAGTTTGGTGTGAAGGGTTTGAAGCAGACCACAACCTAGCAATGAAATCTGGATCTCCTGGTTCCAAGCAACCGGAATCTCAAGTGGAAAACCATTCTATAGGTCCAGGACAACCTAGCTGGTCAAATTTCTCCCCTAGCTGGTCACCCAGAAACCTCCCAAGTGGAATCAGGGAAATTGTCTTAGGTCAAGATATAAACAACAAAAACCTGTGCTCTTACGAGAATGTATGTAGGCAATTCATTGTGTTTCTACTGTATGAAAGACCAATCTGATTCCTCCACCCAGCCTGCAAGGTCAGGATCTAATCCCCTCCACTTCTCCAACCATGTTACCACCTCTCCCCATTCTCTGGGGGCCTTGGCTGTGGTGCCCTTTCCCACCCTTGACCCTCGCACCTTCTCTTCTCTCTGCCGGGAGAGTCCTTCCACTTCCCTTCCACCACCGCCTCCTCAGCCTCATTCCACTTTCCTTGGAGACTCCTTCCCTGAAATCCTATCTGGAGCGAGTCTGCCTGGGTACTTCCTCTCACAATACATTTCCTTGTCTTTCATGGAACACATCATCATCTATGATTATACAATGACTTATGTGCTCACCTTTCTACTCCCTAGCTAGACCATCACAGACAGAACCTCATCTGTGCTTTCTGCCAAAGTGTGCCCAAAGCTGAGTACAGCAAGACTTCCAAATGCTAGCATGAATAAATATTTACAGACTAGAGTAGCTAAGACAAGAAAGAGAAGATTCCAGACATAGGGCTTACTGCTCCAGTCAGCTGCACTCTCAAGGACGTGCTCATTAAAATGATGCACATAAAAATCAGTTTGAAAATAAGTGTTAATCCTAAAATCCAATGCAATGAGGCTGTAGGAACAGGTACATTCATTTCCTGCTGATAGTAACAACAGCAGCAGGACGACACCTTTGCACCAATAATTATTTGGCATCGGAAATAAACTCAAAACCGGCCAGGCGTGGTGGCTCACACCTATAATCCCAGCAGTTTGGGAGGCCAAGGCGGGTGGATCACCTGAGGTCAGGAGTTCAAGACCAGCCTGGGCAACATAGAGAAACCTTGTCTCTACTAAAAATACAAAAATTAGCCAGACATGGTGGCACATGCCTGTAATCCCAGCTAGCTACTCAGGAAGCCAAGGCACAAGAATCGCTTGAACCTGGGACGGGGAGGTTACAGTGAGCCAAGATCGTGCCACTGCATTCCAGCCTGGGCAACAGAGCAAGTCTCTGTCTAAAAAAAAAAAAAAAGAAAAGAGAGAAAGAAATTAACTCAAAATGAAAAAAAAAAACGATTTTTACAAAGATATATATTTCCTATCTTTTCATAATAACCAAAAATTAAAAATAACCTAAAATCTACAGCAGAGGAAACTCTTAAATATGATATGTCAACTAGATCTACTTTTTGAAACTATCTAAAATTATGTATGTACATTATAGCCATCACAATTATTTTTATTTTCTCATGTTAAATGAGAAAGCATGCCACCGTGAGCAGATATGAATACAAAGTGAATGAGAACACCAAAAATAAAAAACTATTGTCTAAATTAGGCTTTAATATCATTTTAATAGTAAATAAGGTCAAACAACAATGAAAATTCTACCTAGACCTCCATATCCAAAGTTATTTGCCATTGATGGTGACAGCCACCAGCAGCCCCTGACTCAGTCTTCTCCTCCCACCCTTCATGTCCCGTGTCTCGCCTCTTTCCCGGGGCATCCTCCTGCCTCCCACTTCCACTGCACTGTTCTGCTTCAGCAGAAAGAGGTCTCGCTTGGAGAGAAACCAACACTGATGGATCCTTCAGATCCAGTGGCCTCGGAGGCAGAGGCGGGCTTGCTTTCTCCTGCCTGAAGACCTGCCTGGGCAAATGGTTCCCCCATCAAAAGAGACCCACATCTGGCTCTGCACAGCCTTGAAATTGAGAGTTTTACAGAAGGTGTTTGGAGGGTGCATGGGAAAGGTGCCCTACCCCAACTCCTCAGGAAGAAGCCCCAGCTGAAGTTGAGGTGTCCGAGGGGCACCTGGGCTTTGGTGCTGAGGCTGAGCCTGTGCCCAGACGAGAAACAATAATTCATTTTTTGTTATCCACACAACCTATTGATTGACAGCTCCCTCAACATGGGTCGGGAGAAGACAATCTTGAAGTTCCATCTTTGACTTAAACACCAAAATGTTCAGTGCTCTTTAAGCGATTCAAATGAAGATGAAGTTTACAGGTAAGAGACAGGCAAAAAGGAAATGAAGAAAATGTACCAACACTCAGGCGACAGCAAATGACTGGTTGTCTGGTGTATCCTATCCTTGTGCATCTTTTTACGAAGAGCTAAATAGATTAACCACCTCATTAGGAACAGCCAAGGTTGTCATATGTCCCTATTGTTACAGTCCTTAAAGTTTCATCAGAAACTTGACCGATCAAGATTCCATCGTGTGTGTGTCGGCACTGGCAGTCAGTTGGTGCTGCACCGACAGGTCCTCCCCAGGGTGCCACAAGCCCCTGACGTGACTCACCATTCCTGGGCCATGCATCACTCCTGCTGGGAAATGCATCCCTCATCTCTCTGAAGCTTCCTGGAGACTCATTTAGGCCTTGGCAGGATGGCAGGGACAGAGCAGCTGTTCTCTCTGACTCTTTCCCATCATTTGACCGGTTTTTAATCCGCAACAACGCTTCCAAAATTGAAAATGGAACCCGGTTGGATTCTTGAGCAGGGCTGACCAAGTGCAGGGCTGGCTGGGCACCCCGCGGTGGGTGCCAGGACGAAGATGAATCTCTGTGATGCCCAGACTCCTGGCGAAGCAGAAGCCGGGCTGCCAGCCAGCGCCTGCATGTTCCTGGGCAAAGGACGCTTTATCCTGACAAACCCAGACATCTCATGACCCTCCCCAAGATCCCTTTGGTTCCCTCTCAGTCACCAACAGACTATCTGGGAGATTTCCTTAATTTATGTGGAAGGCACTGATGTAGGAGACAAATTTTCATCAGGAGGCGGTGCCTGCCTGCCACTCTTGAGTTCATTCTAATTTCTATTCATGTAAAATATTTCTCAAGATTTCCTCCAGGCATTTAGGCTTCGTTTTTAAAACTGTGATAAAACACATGTAACATAAAATTTACCATCTTACCATTTCTAGGTGTGCAGCGCAGTGGCATGAAGTACACTCTCAATGTTGTGCAGCCAACACCACCATCCGTCTCCAAAATGTTTTCATCTTTTAAAACAGAAACTCTCACCCCATGAAACAAACTGTCTATTCCTCCCACCCCTGAAACCTGACAACCACCATTCACAGAAACTCTGTCCTCATGAAACAAACTGTCCATTCCTCCTGCCCCGGGCCCCCCGACAACCGCCATTCACAGAAACTCTGGCCCCATGAAACAAACTGTCCATTACTCCTGCCCCCGGCCCCCTGACAACCACCATTCACAGAAATTCTGTCCTCATGAAACGAACTGTCCATTCCTCCCACCCCTGACCCCTGACAACCACCATTCACAGAAACTCTGTCCTCATAAAACAAACTGTCCATTCCTCCTGCCCCCGGCCCCCGACAACCACCATTCACAGAAACTCTGGCCCCATGAAACAAACTGTGCATTCCTCCCACCCCCGACCCCTGACAACCACCATTCCACTTCCTGTCTCTATAAATCTGACCCCTCTAGGAAATTTATGCAGGTGGAAGTACACAGTATTTGTGCTTTTGTGACTGGCTTATTTTACTGAGTATAAGGTCTTTAAGGTTCATGCAGGTTGTAGCATGTGCTGGCGTTTCCTTCCTTTTCAAGGCTGAATCCCATTCCATTCCACAGATACACGATATTTTATTTCTCCATTAATTCACTGATGGATGCTCGGGTTGCTTTTACCTTTTGGTTATGGTGAATAATGCTGCTATAAACATGGGGGTGTGAGTATCTGTGCAAGTTCCTGCTTCCACTTCTTTGGGGTATATACCCGTAAGTGAAATGGCCGAATCACACGGTAATTCTGGTTTTAATTTTCCATAGTGACTGTACCGTTTGATATTCCCACCAACACTGCATGAGGAGTCAAATGTTTCCCCGTTCTCACCCACACTTGTGATTTTGTTTTTTTGCTAGGAGCCATTCTAATGGATCTGAAGTGGCATCTCATTGTGGTCAGACCAATTTTTAAAAGTCAAAAACAAGGCCGGGCGAGATGGCTCCCGCCTGTAATCCCAGCACTTAGGGAGGCCAAGGCAGGTGGATCACAAAGTCAGAAGATCGAGACCATCCTGGCTAACACGGTAAAACCCCGTCTCTACTAAAAATACAAAAAAATATTAGCCAGGCATGGTGGTGAGCGCCTGTAGTCCCAGCTGCTCAGGAGGCTGAGGCAGGAGAGTGGCATGAACTCAGGAGGCGAAGTTTCCAGTGAGCCGAGATCGCGCTACTGCACTCCTGCCTGGACAACAGAGTGAGACTCGGTCTCAAAAAAAAAAAAAAAAAAAAAAAAAGAATATGTACATGTTTCTGAGACTCCTGCAGGCAGATTCCATCCGCCTCACAAAGACATAAACCACACAGCAACCTCAATAACAGCCACCGCCCCCTCTCCAGCAGCGCCTTGGGACTCAGCACTGACATGGGCATTTTCCGTAGACACTCAGTGTCCGGGGAGTGAGGGATGACCTGGTGACAGATGGAAGACTTGGCCACTGTGTGCTGAGGAGGTGAATAGATTAAGGCACAGGAAAAGAAGAAATGGAAGACAGAGGCTGTGGAAAGATCCAGTCCTTTGGAGAGAAGCTCTGAAACTTTGATGGTCTCTCCGCGTGAACTTGCGGAGGGTCCTCCTCACTAATTAGCATCCCCGTGCATATGGAACACCGGGAGGACCGTTCAGCAGCCCAGCCAGCCCTGCTAACTCAGCAAGTCATCTGGAACAGAAGCCAGCTCTGCAAAGCTGCACACTGAGCGCGGGTCATGGATCATCTTTTGCTAAGTAAGAACCGAAGAAGGCGTCCTATTAATGAGATGCCTGCCGCATGACAGACACTGAGCAATTAAACCAGAAGAGGCCGGAACACCGTAATTAAAAAGAACAGATGAAAATGGGAGGGTCACGGAGAAGGAGAGTCAAAAAATGGTATCCCCAACCTCCTCAGAAATGGAGAACACCTTTAGGATTGCTAAAAGGGTTCAAGGGAATGTCCACTTCACAGGGTTTCACTACATGATTTTCTTGGACTTAATTTTTTTTCTGTCTGACTTGGCCTGGGCACTACTGGCTGATGAGTCTGTAGCACTCCAACATTATTCCAGAACGTTCCTTTCCTTTCTTGCATTCTTCCTGTTTGGATTGTTCTGTGCATGCAACACCTCGTTCTGCCTCCGCCCTTTACCCTGAGTGGACATGGCAGAGGCCACAGGCTCACACACGGAGGAGCTGTGGCCCTTGCCCTAACAAGCTGTTCCTGCCCTGACCAGCCCAACCTTCTTCTTGTCGCCGGCCATGAGGATGTTATGTTTCTCTGTCACCCCGCATTCAGCTGTGTCCCTTTCCACAAGTCAATATGAAGAATGGATTTGATCCAAATGTCAGTGGCAATTTCTTTCCCAGGCCCACTCTGAACGCCCCAACATGCCACATCCTTAGATAGCCTCTCCACTATCAGCTGGGGCGGGGGCAGTCAATGCCCTTTGACTTCTATTCCCCAGGACTCAGGACCAGCTTCACAAATGCCCGACCTGAGCTGTTGCACAGGTTCCCAACTTTAAAAGTCAAAAGCATGGTTTCATGCTCTCCAGTAGCCCTCTGGAAATTCTTCGTACTTTTTAAACAAGAGTCTAGCAAATTATGTGGTAGATCTCGCCAAGAATTTCTGATGTCTTCCAAAACATTCCTAGCTCCAGATGCTGTCTTCCCACTGCTCTGCCCTGTCCTCTACTCATGTTGCTCTCACATCTGTACAAAGTCCCATGGTACAGACAACTAGACAATACAAAAACAGGGTAAGTATCTTTCCCCCATCTTTATTTCTCAGCTATCTCTGTTTTCAAGCTAGCGTTCACTTGTAGAAGAGAAGGGAGGATCTGGTTATTTAAATACATATCAAAAAAAGTTTATCTGCAATAAATTATCTGTTTGATGGGTTGGGAAGCTTCAAAATGAGACACATTTTGCAGCCTATCTACAATAAGTTAGACTTTGAGGATAACTAGGTCTGAAACTTAAAAGACACAGTGTTCAGATCACCCTCCCACTGGCTCTCAGGTTGTCTCCATTCTTCAACCTGTTTTAAAAAGTAACTCCCATTGTTTCATGTACATTGTTGGAAATAAGTAAGATACATAAAAGCTAAATAAAAGAACTTCCAAAATCCTTCTGTTAGCACATTGCACTCACTCCTCAAATACTTCTTGAGGCCATGCTTGTGGGGACACACTTTACTTGTGGGAGTATTGTTCACCCTGCAGGAGCACTGTTCACCCCAGGAAAGACTGTTCACCCTGTGAGAGCACCATTCACCCTATGGCAGCACTGTTCACCCTGTGGCAGCACTGTTCACCCTGTGGCAGCACTGTTCACCCTGTGGGAGCACTGTTCACCCCAGGGAAGAACTGTTCACCCTGTGGCAGCACTGTTCACCCTGTGGTAGCACTGTTCACCCCAGGGAAGGACTGTTCACCCTTTAGGAGCACTTTTCACCATGTGGGAGCACGGTTCACCCCAGGGAAGGACTGTTCACCCTGTGAGAGCACCATTCACCCTATGGCAGCACCGTTCACCCTGTGGGAGCACTCTTCACCCCAGGGGAGGACTGTTTACCCTTTGGGAGTGCTGTTCACCCTGTGGGAGCACTGTTCACCCCAGGGAAAGACTGTTTACCCTGCAAGAGCACTATTCACACTGTGGGAACACTCTTTACCCCGTGGCAGCACTGCTCACCCTGTGGGAGCATCATTCACCCTATGGCAGCACAGTTCACCCTATGGGAGCACTGTTCACCCTGTGGGAGCACCGTTCACCCCACGGAAGGACTGTTCACCCTTTAGGAGCACTTTTCACCCTGTGGGAGCACTGTTCACCCCAGGGAAGAACTGTTCACCCTGTGGGAGCACTGTTCACCCCAGGGAAGGACTGTTCACCCTCTGGGAGCACTGTTCACCCTGTGGGAGCACCGTTCACCCCAGGGAAGGATTGTTTACCCTGCGAGAACACTATTCACTCTGTGGAAACACTCTTCACCCTCTGGAAGTACTGTTCACCCTGTAGGAGCACCATTCACCCTGTGGCAGCACCATTCACCCTGTGGCAGCACTGTTCACCCTATGGCAGCACTGTTCACCCTGTGGGAGCACCGTTCACACTGCAAGAATAGTGCAAAGCAGCCACATTGGGCCTCGTAGGACTTACAGCTCAGGCTGGGAACATGACAGTAAATTGGCAAGTAGTCACATGGTGATCTGTTCCAGGGGCTTTGCGGAAAAGGAGTCAAGAGAGATGCAGGAGGTGCTCCTAGATCTAGGGGCTGGGGAAGGTGTCTCTGTTCTGGCATCACCAGCAGAGTTGAGGTGACAAGCATGTGTCAGCAGGAACAGCTCATGCAAGGGATCTGAAGTGGAACACAGGGCATTGTCCGAGGATAAGTTGAAGCCAGAATGCCTGGAGCAGAGCCAGCAAACGGGGAGAGTGGTGAAGAGGAAGGCCTGAGAGGCAGCAGGTTCCACGTCCTGGGCACCCGGTGAGATGCTGCCTTCAATTTTGAGGGGGAGGAGAAAGTGCAACAGGGGTTGGGGAAAGTGCAGCAGGGATTTGGGCAGAGGCAGCCCAGGATCTGGAATCAAATGTTAAAGGACAATAGCAGTAACTGCTCACCTACATAGAGTGCTTGCTGTGTGCCAGGCACCAGAGCAGAGCATAGGATTGAATGAGTGTGTATTACAAGACCCTATGAAATTCTTCCTGAGATATATACTGTTAGCACAATGCACTCATCACATAAACACACACGCAAATAAGTATATTTATATATGGCACAAAAATAGCCATGATTAGATATGTGTATGATTAAATGAGGATAAAAAATATGTCTACAATAAGAATTATATAATAAATAGATGTATATATTGGCATATAGCATGAAGTGAATATATATAAATATATGAATCTATAAAGAACAATACACACACACACACACTCACATGCACACACACACCCACATCCACAGTCAGTCCTCTGTATGCATGGGATCCCCATATGTGGATTCAATAGTCAACCTGAGATAAAAAAAAATATTCAGGAAAAAGTGAACTGTTTGCTTTTGCACTGAATGAGTACGGGCTTTTCTTTCTTGTCATTATTGCCTAAACGATACGATATAACAGTTATTTACATGACATCTACAGCATATTAGCTATTACGGGTAATGTAGAGATGGTTTAGAGTTTTGGGGAGGATGTGTGTAGGTCACATGCAAATATGACACCATTTGATATAAGAGACTTGAGCATCTGTGGATTTTGGTATCTGTGGGGAAACAAATCCCCCATGCATACCAAGGGAGGAGGGTATCTATGTTTAAATATCTATGGCATTATTTGAGTATCTATACACTCATTTAATCCCCAGTTACCTGAGGAAGGAGGAGCTGCCAGCACCCTCATTTGCCGAGGAGGGCACTGAGCACAGAGGAGCTTGCGCAACAGCAGGTGGAGACAGGATCTAGCCATGAGCCCCAGGCATGAGCTTCACACTATGTGGCTTCTAGCAGCGGTGCTGGGGCGGCAAGCTCAGATCACGGGCTGGGGGTCTCAGGGGGCAGAGGAGGGTAGGTCTGCAAGGAGAAGGCATCATCCCAGTGGAGGGTGCCGTCGGGAGGGGCGGAAGCTATGTGCTGTGGGATGGATGTTTCGGGACCACACAGTTGTACATTGGACCCTACCTTATAAACAATCTTTAAAACAACTATATATCAGACAACTTTCCACGTGATTACACATCTCTCTGCAATTGTGGACTTAAACCTTTTTAAAGTGAGGAACAGTTTTGTTCAAATTAAGCCTTCCATGTCAATAAAATCAAATCAGAGTAATATCCCCAAAGTTGGCCTCCTATGGCCCTTGAAGGGATTCCCCAGGGCAACCCAGAAGCTTTTGTGGGCACAGATTAGGAGTCACTAATCTGGGGCAGCAGGACATTTGTGTTTAACACGAGCACACTGTAGTTTATGTCACTAACCCTGTGTTTTTCAACAAATAGGTAGTTTCCAATGTTTTATTATCAAACATTGCAGCTAACACCTGTGTGCACGTTCGTGGGAAATGTTCAGGCAGATCCTACAGTGAATTCTTTGACTAAATTATTACGCATGGAATTACACAGTCAAGTGTACACCTATTTTTAAGGTGTTTCGAACATATTGCCAAAATCGTCCCACAGAAGTGCTGTATTAATTAACATTCACAACAGCTCTCTGAGACTAGCAATTTCCCTGAACCTTTATACACACACACACACACCCCTTTACTCATTTTAAAGGTGCAAAATCTTGTTTAATATGACTTATTGGATTGTAAGTGAAGTAGTTTTTAATCTTCACTGGCCATTTGTGGTTTTTATTTTCTGTATTACTTGTTCGCTGCCCATTTTTCTATGAAGACATTTATATTTTTCTGAATAATTAGTTAATTTTTAAAAACATCCATCACGGAGGTAGCTCATGTTCCCCCAAGTTCTCCTTTGCTTGGAGTCCTCTTTCTGGCATTGGGACGCTGTGCTCTCTGGGAGCTTTCATTTACTCAGGTCTGTCAGTGGTGTTTTTAAGGTCACCTGCCTTCACTCTCTCTCACAGAAAGTCCGTCGTCACTCCTAGATCATATAAAGTACTTTCCATCTAATTCCTAACCCTCATCTTGAGTTGATTTTCAAATAGCGTTTGAAAATGAGGGATAGGGGCTCCTGTGAGGTTCTGGGCTTCTCTCCTCCTTTCTGGGAGACGCTAAAGGAATCGCAGAAACATCAAGTGAGGCAGCCGTGGGGCAAACACATTCCTTCATAGAAGGGGACTTGTAAAGATGCTTGCTTCCATTTTATGTGTGGGATCTCAGCTGGGAAATTTCTTATTGGAAATAGATAAATTGGAAATCACAACCAAATGCTCTTGAAATAAGGGGAACCCTTCACAGAACCAGAGGAATTAACTGCACAGAGCTTCTCTCTCTCTTTCTTTCTCTCTCTCTCTCTCTCTCTCTCTCTCTCTCTCTCTCAGGCTCCATGACAGGGCAAAGGGATGCCTAAGGCAGGTGCTTTGGACACTGAAACTCCCGATGTGGGGCCCAACTGACCTGTGGACATTCCTTGCTCCCAGCCAGCACCAGCAGGGCATCCCCAGCACTACTGCCTCCCTTCTCAGCAGCCTCACCTCACACACTCATGCTTCCAGGAAATGAAGAGGTCCAGGACCCCAGCAATCGGAGTACTCAGCATGATGCCCCATGTTCAGCCACAAGCCTGCATGGAGTTGGGGAAGAAGACATGATCTTGGACCGAGCATACTCTTTCTCACCTTCATCCCTTCTCTTTTCTCCAAATTTAATGATGTCTACTTAATTTTTTCATATGTGACCTTTCTCTAAGTTTCTTTTTTGTTGTTGTTTTTGTTTTGTTTTGTTTTGTTCTTTGAGACAGAGTCTCGCCCTGTTGCCCAGGCTATAGTGCAGTGGCACAATCTCAGCTCACTGCAACCTCCCAGGTTCAAGCGATTCTCTTGCCTCGGCCTCCCAAGTAGCTGGACTACAGGCGCGTGCCACGCTGCCAACTCATTTTTGTATTTTTAGTAGAGACAGGGTTTCGCCATGTTGGCCAGGATTATCTTGATCTCCTTACCTGGTGATCCACCTGCCTCAGTCTCCCAAAGTGCTGGGATTACAGGCGTGAGCCACTGCACCCGGCCTTTCTAAGTTGTTTTTAATCACATGATTATCTCAGACTAATATTTTTATAGCTTCCCACACAACTGCCTTTCAAATATTTTTTATTTTCTACCTTTACGTTAATACACAGCACATTGCCCAGTTTATCTCCCTTCTAAGCTGCAAATTTTCTTTCCTTCCTTACAAATGCAAACTTCAGAGCCTATGCTGTCTAGAGCTTGCATGAAAGAACTTCATTTGAAGAATATTTTCCAGTCAAAGCATCCGGCCCATTCTGACTGTCAGTTTTGCTCTTTCCTTCCCATTCCTCTCATTTAAGTGAGTCCATGCCTACGAAGTCCTCCCCAGGACCCTCACCCTCCTTGACAGGCTCCCTCAAGTTAAGCAGGTTCTGCCTCTGCCTAACTCCACTTTGCAGGACAGTATTCAGTCCCACTCAACAGACACATGGATATGGAACACATTTAGAGATCATTTAGGACCCCAGACCCAGGCTTGCCTTTAGAGGTTCATGCCTTGATCAGAAGTGTGCAGGTGTGCACACACTCCAAGCTCCCAGTTGCCCAGAAATTACAGGTAATTATCCCAGAGTGGAAACAGTGCTTGATGCGGCACAATGTCAGCCTCACTCCTCTGGTGACAGGAAAGGTAAAACAAGTCCAAAAGGCACATTTCTCAACCCCCTAAGCCACACACAACACCTCCTCCAACAGACACTGAGCCCAAGCTGCCTTAATTGACACCATGTCTGTGCCGCAGTCCAAAGCCATCACTATCTATTTTAGTAACTTGCCCTTTCACGGCTTCCAGCTTGTCGACCAGATCCCCAAAGTATAAACCTTCCAATGTGCCTACTGCTCCACAGACCTGTTTCAAAGCGGTGGCCAGACCAGGTCAAACCCGTTTAGTATCAAGGTAAAAATTATTGTTCACCATTAAGATCCTATGCCTGCCTCTTCCTGTCACCAACATCAGGCAGCGGTGGTGGGCAGTGGGGTGACAAACAAGACAACTTGTTTATTTCTACAAATCAGACGTACAAGCTGCTATTTCTGCCCAAGCCTGTCATGGAAAGGATGTGTCCCTTGCCTGGGGAGTTCTGAGGGGAGGACAGCACACCCCACACTCTGCCAATTGGCTGCTGCTCACCTGCCCCTACCAGGCACCTGTAAGAGAGTGTTCAGTGGTTGTGATTAGGGTACACATGGCCCCATGAAGGCTGGCACTTGCTAACACAAATACGTGTTTAATTTATGATGGGACCACTTCAGTTGGATTGTGGATACAGCCTGAATGGCAGCTGTATTTGCATACCTTATATTTACAACTGGCAGATAAAAAACTCCTCCAAGGTTGGGACCACAGGCACATCTGTTAATAAATCACTAACAGGGGACAAGAAAACCAGAAAGGTTTTAAGTCTCATTTTGGAAATAATTACGTGCAGAAATCTGAAAGCCTGGCTGTTCAGGGAAAGGATCACCAAGCAGACAGAAGGAGGCCCTGGTTCTCCACCCTGTGGGAGGCCATGGGGGTCCCCCTTCCTTACCTCCGTGAGGAAATGATGAGCAGGAGTGGACCTTCCAGGCATTGTGGGAAGGACACATTTTGATGGCAGCCTCCAAGTTGGGGACTGTGTTATCCAACAGGCTGCTGGGCACACAGTAAGTACAGCCCTGTAAATGCAGGTGACACCTGCTGGCCTGACCTGTCTTGATGGTCTTAGGATGACTTCAGGAGGATGGGATGAGAAAAAGAGATTCCCATGGCTCGGGGGGTCCCTCATGGTCCTGCACTAAGGTACCTGGCAATGAGAACATTCCTTTTGCACCACAGAAAAGCCAACTTTCCTTTGCATGCTTTCCTGTGGTCTCCATTCCCCAACTTGGGGCCACGGAGAACTATGGCCTTGGGAATTTTGGTCCAAGTGTTCATTTCATGACATAGTGGGCCCTTGCCCATTCTTAAGTCCAGACAGGCCCCCCTACTTTCTGGTGGGGTATGAGGGCTTGTAATAGGCTGAACAATAAAGAGCCCCTCCCACTGTAATGTCTCCATCCTTAAAATGAGTCTCAGTGGCCTTGTACTCTGAAGCTTTGGGACCAAAACCCAGAGTCGGAAGCGGAGTGTCCAACCTCAGTGCCCAGCCTCAATCAATACTGCATGCTTCCTACCAGTCTCAGTTCTTTTCTTTGTCACTCTAGACTCTTCAGCTCAGTTATTTTGGTTGAATTAGATGAGAAGAAATTACCTGGCAAAATAATAACTGATATGATTTGTCTGTGTCCCCACCCAAATCTCATCTTGAATTATAGTTTCCGTAATCCCCATGTGTGGTGACAGGGACCCAGTGGGAGGTGATTCAATCAGGGGGCCGGTTACCTCCATGCTGTTTTCATGATAGTGAGTGAGTTCTCATGAGATCTGATAGCTTTATAAGGGGCTTCCCCCTTCGTTTGGTTCTCATTCTTCTCCTTACTGCCGCCAGGTGAAAAAGGATGTGTTGCTTCTCCTTCTGCCATGATTGTAAGTTTCCTGAGACCTCCCCAGCCATGCTGAACTGTGAGTCAATTAAACCTTTTTCCTTCATTAATTACCCAGCCTTGGGTATGCTTTTATCAGCAGTCTGAGAACAGACTAATACAATAACCAAGTTAACAAACATTCATAAAGAGCCCTGAAGTGTCTGAGTCCAGCTCTTGGGGCTGAGCATTTCTCTGATTCTTGTGTGGCACTCCTATCCATTAAATAAGATGTTCTCTGACCCAAATTTGCAGAGTTGATGTAAGAATGTAGTAACTTAAGAGAGCTATCAGTGATGAGGTAAATCCATAGATTCCCTAGAAAATCCAAACAACTTTAGAAAGCCTGGGTCTGACCTCTCTCAATCATTCATCTTGAGATTAGAACCCATGAAGACAAAGCAGCCCCATGAAGGGTGAAAGGTGAAAATGCTGCCTAAGAAGGCGGGAGACAGGTGGCTTGGTTTTCCTTCTTAGTTTTAAGCAAATCACTAATATTTGGAGATGATGCAGTCTCCTGGCCAGGTTTGGAACCAGAATGACAGATCTGTCACAGTTTCAGCACCTCTGTTACACAGATGGGAAATGGAGTTGCGTTATGAGCACAAGCAGTGGGCCTTGCACACCTGGGCTGTAATTATTGGGATTCCTTCTTAGTTATTATTCTCTGAAGTGAAAAAGCACAACCAACAGGTCCCCAGAAGGCCCTGAGTTCTGGTTCCAGCTTCCTATTGCCGCAATAAGCCCAAATTCACCACGACAGTATGTATTCTTCCCTCCTGGGGCCTTCGGGATGGGAGAGTCACCCTTCAATCACATTTCAACATTTGCCTCTCAATCTAAAGATTGGTCAAATCTTAGATCTTGCAGGTCATGTTAATATGTGGGACCCTCTCTCCACAATCCCCACCCCTGTGTTGAGGGAGCATAATAGTCGCGTGTGGGCTGCCTTGCCCTCTTATGTGGGTGTGCGGCTGCTGCAGAGTCTGAGCCTGTCAGGGATCTAAGTTCAGACACTGGACATGCAGAGCCATCCTCTGATGGCTGGCCTCCAGAAAGCCGCTACAACTCAGAACTGATAGCTTTCAAGGTGGGAGCAGAGCACTGTGCTGAGAAATGCCCAGGAAAGCCCTGGAAATGTTGTACCTGTGTGGGGAGTTGTCTAAGAAATGTTTAAGGAAAGCACAGTTCTGGGTGCAGGCCCCTTTCCCTAAAATGGGGGGTTTAGATGTGTGTTTGTTTCAACCTCTTTGCTCTTACGGCTGAGCTGCCTCTGCAGGCATGTGGGTGGCTGATTCCTGCTGAGTGTGTTCTGGGAGCCAAAAGGGAGCACCAGGGTGTGAGGCAGGGATCAGCAGTGCAAGGAGAAGCCTCCAGAGGCTGGTCTGCCAATCCTCCCAGGAGTCAGAAGCATCCTGGCCTGTGTTGGGAAACATGTGTTGTTGTGATGCTCCCGGCGCCAGGAATGAAGATAGCAATGTCCACACACACCAAGCCATCTTGTTGCTTTGATGTAGGATTAGTATTTTCTGGAAATTCAATTTCTTTCCTTGCGCTTCACTCTCAAGTCCATGCTGAAGCTGGGAAAATGAATTTAGAATTTAGAATTGATGAAGTAAAAATCTTAATAACAACAACAACAGCAACAATAATAATAATAATAATAGCTCTATGCAGTCCAGGTTCCGTCAGGAAAACTGAGCCCTATTCTACACAGGAATCTAGTCTTAGAGGTGCCAGAAAGTCAAGGAGCCA
This sequence comes from Macaca fascicularis, assembly GCF_037993035.2. Taxonomy (NCBI): domain Eukaryota; kingdom Metazoa; phylum Chordata; class Mammalia; order Primates; family Cercopithecidae; genus Macaca; species Macaca fascicularis. The sequence goes on along the minus strand of NC_088383.1, from coordinate 137,340,117 downwards.
GAGAGGAGGCAGCTTGGAACCACTAGCACCCCTGGTGCCAGAGGGACAAAGGCAAGGAGGAGGTGATGCTGTCCCTACCAGCCACTGGGCAGGGCAGGTCTGGACCTGGAGAGAAGCCAACACTGTAGGAGAAGCCAGCAGAGAAGAGCAGGAGGGTGGGGATGGAGGAAAAGCTCTGCTCATGTCCTTTCAGAAGCTTCCATTGGCTGGTCCTGGCTGAAAACCAGTCGGTGAGAGAGCATGGAAATGTCATTTACTACTGGAAAAGGCAGCAAAAGGATCTGCAGATAATTGGGAATGATGGCCAGAATGATGGATTTGAGGATAACTGGGAATCTTGGTCAGTGTTTCATGAAATCTTCACAGTTATCCTGACAGGAATGGATATGCTGCTATTTAAGCCCAATTTCTAGAAGGAAACCCTGAGCTCTATGAAGTTTAAGTGACTGGTTCAACTGATACATGCAGATGTTTCACTAGGGAGCTAGTCTTGCCACCATTCATCTGTAAAGAAGACAAGAGCATAAGAAATCTACAGCATGGGTAGTCAGCCCATCAGGTAGGTACTCTCACTCAACTAGAACCCCCTTCCCAACAGTGCTGGACAGCCACAGGTCGGGGGTCTGTGCACAAGCTCTCAGATGAGTGTTGGCCTACAGCCTCCACTGGGAGCTTCTCTGCCCCTCTCTGAGCCAGGCATCTCCATGAAAAGCTGAGTTCCAATGATCAAGGACAGAAGCAACCTCCATTGACAGAGGGTCCCCCACATCCCTCTTCACCCTCACGTGGCTCCTGACACCTAGAGGCCAGTATGTCCATCCAGCCTGGGCCCTCTGGGGAGGAGCGTGAGCAGCACTGAGATGCTCATCCCCAAAGAAGTGCCCACCAAGCAATGTGAGCACTTTGCAGACAACTGCCAAAAGCCAAACTGCAGGGTGATGCCTAAGGAGTAATATTCATTCCACCAATGCTTACTGAGCTTCTTTATGGACCCAGAATGGTTTTCTAGGTATGGGCATCAAGCAGAGAATGGGACAGAAATGTGGTCTTGGGTAAAACCCAGAGCTGTGTACACCACACCATGAGATGCTCCCTCAAATCCATAGTAGCAAATAATCCATGGTTAGCACCTGCAGGAAACACTAACTCAAGCACTCCTTCTGGATGTGCAAAGTTGACCCACAAGCAAGAGATGAAGAAAAGTGAGGAGGAAACTTAAATTGCAAATGCATGCACCACATCAAAACTTAGGTGTGGATTCACTGAGCAGCAAAGTTGCAAGAGGCTCTTTGACTGTAGCTAACTAAATGAACAAGATAGTATGATCAATCCTCATTGGATGGGCTAGACCACTCCAGAAAGGTCCTTATGGAATGGCATTGGAGAGACTGGGATGATGGATCTTTCTATCCAGGATTTCTGGACCCAAGAACCACCCAGTGTCATTCTGGGCAAGACACACAGAGCTTCCAGTTTGGGTGTCTGAGCAAGGGCAATGTTTTGGAAATGACAGAATGACATGCAGGGTCCCCCCCACCACGACGAGTGTGAGAGCACTCAGTAGACCCACCCCACTGCAGAGCTGAGGAGTCTTCATAGCTCCACATATGAGTCCTTATGGCAGTTGCGCCTGGCAGGATTGGAAACCATCAGCACAACCCAGAGGCAGCGTCCCCTGGGCCTCTGTCCTTGCCCCTGCTATGTCCCCAACTTCTGGGGTTGAGTCTGGAGGTTTCCATACTCACCACTGTCCAAAGAGTGCTGGGGAAGGCAGCTGTGCTGTGCCCCTGCCATGTCCCCAACTTCTAGAAATTTCCTTGAACAGCACAACTGCCTTCACCAGCACTCTTGGGATAGTGGTAAGTATGGAAACCCCCAAAATCCACTGAGCCAATTGCTGTTGTCTGCGGGCTCCAGTGAGACTGGGAGTGTGTCCTTCTCTTCTCTTGCTTTATTTACAGTAAAAGGCAATTCTTTCTTGAGGAAAATTTACTGAGAAATCTCTCTCAAGGCAGAAAATTTGTGTCAAAAACCCTGGTTTATTCATCGCTGTTTCCCTAATGGCCACTGCAGTTTTCCCGACACACAGCAGGAATTCAGAAGGTGAACGTCTCTCTGTACATCGTTCCCATACGGATGTCCTGGGATTTTAATTCTCCTGGATGTAAATGTTTTCTCTATGATGGAAGCTCCCAAACCTGCTCCTGCTGCCCAGATTCACAATTTCCTTGCAGAGTCCACACCTCAGCAGGTGTTTCACATCTAAGTATGGGAAACTTAACCCCAGCCCCTCCTCACCCACACCCGTTCCTACCAGAGTGACCTCGTCACAGACAATGGGGCCACCTTGGATGCTTTTCCTCCAGCCTGGACCCTCCAACCTGAGAACATTCTACTTCCTCCCTCGCTGCCCTTAGGTCCCACCCATTACGAAGCCTGTGTGGCCCCTCTCAGATCCATCCCTTTCTCTTTATCTCCTCAGAGCCCACCCTAGCCCAAACCCCGACCTGCATCTCTCACTCAGACCATTGCAACCGTCCCCAGCAGAGCTTCCACCTTTTACTCAGGACTAACCTCTTTCAAATTCTCCACTGATCTTCTCACAAATAGTGTTGCCAGATTTAGCAAATAAAAATGCAGATGCTCGGCCAGGTATGGTGGCTCACGCCTGTAATCCGAGCACTTTGGGAACCCGAGGCGGGTGGATCATTTGAGATCAGGAGTTTGAGACAGCCTGGCCAACACGGTGAAACTCTGTCTCTACTAAAAAAAGAAAAATACAAAAATTAGCCAGGCAGTAGTGGCGCACATCTATAATGCCAGCTGCTCAGGAGGCTGAGGCCGGAGAATCACTTCAGCCTGGGAGACAGAGGTTGCAGTGGGCCGAGATCGTGCCACTTCACTCCAGTCTGGGCGACAGACTAAGACCCTGTCTCAAAAACAAAACAAAACAAAATGCAGATGCTCTGTTACATGGAAGTTTCAGATAGATCAAGGAATAGATTTTAGTGTAAGGATGTCTCACACATAGGACCCAGCAGTTCCGCGCATAGGTATATATCCAAAGGAAGTGAAACATGTGTTCACATGAAAACTCATGTCTGAATGTTGTTAACAGCATTATCCATGAGAGCCAAAAGATAGAAATAACCCAAATGTTCATCAACAAATGAATTGTTAAACAAAATGCGGTCTGTCCACACAATGGAATACTCTTCAGCCATCATCAATGGAATGCTGTTACACACTCTAGCATGGGTAAACCTGGAAACCATAATGCTAACTTAAAAAGGTCAGTTACAAAAGATCATGTATTTTATGAATCTTGATATGGTTTGGCTCTGTGTCCCCACCCAAATCTCAGGTCAAATTGTAACCCCCAACATTGGAGGGGGGGCCTGGTGGGAGGTGATTGGATTGTAGGGGTGGACTTCCCCCTTGCTGCTCTCATGATAGTGAATTCTCACGAGATCTAGTTGTTTCAGAGTGTGTAGCACCTCCCTCTTAGTCCTCTCTTCCTCCTGCTCCAGCCATGTAAGATGTGCCGGCTTCCCCTTCACCTTCTGCCATGATTGTAAGTTTCCTGAGGCCTCCCCAGCGCTGCTTCCCATACAGCCTACAGGACCATGAGTCAGTTAAACCTCTTTCCTGCATAAATTACCCAGTTTCAGGTAGTTTTTTGTAGCAATGCAAGAACAGACTAATACAATTCCATCCATATGAAAGTCCAGAATGGGAGAATCTATAGAGAAAAGAGATAAGTGATTACTTAGGGCTGGAAGAGGGATGAGGGAGACAGGGTAGTGATAGCTAAAGGGTACGAGCTGATTTTTGTTTGTTTCTTTTTTTAAAGTGAGGAAGATGTTCTGAAATTGACTGTATTACACATGGTCTGTGAATACACTAAAAACCATCAAATTGCACGCTTTAAATGAGTAAATTGTATGGTATGTAAATTATATCTCAATGAAACTGTTTGAAAAAATATTTCATGCAGTGTTTGGGATACACTTACACTAAAACATTGTTTCCTCTTCTTTTGTTGTTTTGTGTTTTGTTGTTGTTGTTGTTTGTTTTGTTTTTTGTTTTTTTGAGATAGGGTTTCGCTCTTGTTGCCCAGGCTGGAGTGTAATGGTGCAATCTTGGCTCACTGCAACCTCTGCCTCCCGGGTTCAAGCAATTCTCCTGCCTCAGCCTCCCGAGTAGCTGGGATTACAGTTATGCGCCACCTGGTCAGGCTGGTATCGAACTCTCGACCTCAGGTGATCTGCCTGCCTTGGCCTCCCAAAGTGCTGGGATTACAGGCATAAGAAAAATTTGTTTCCTCTTTATCAGAAATTCTAATTTTACTTGGCATCTGGTGTTTTATCCGAACAGAAATGAGATCATGCCACTCTCCTGCTTAAATTCCTTAAATGCTCTGCCTTACAATGAAACAAATTTTAAAACTTCAGACTCCTTAAAACCCTTCAAGATGAGGACCAAACTGACCCTAGCTCCCCTCCTGGCCATCTCATGCCAGCACCCCCTTGCATAGTGCTTCAAAACAGACCTGCTCTTCCCCAGCCCCAGGCCTCTCTGCAAGGCACTTAGATCCCCAGTCTCTGCAGTGCTGCCCCTCTCCTGCCACCATGGCAGGCTGCTTCCAACTCAATTAAACTTTAATCTGGGTGGATCTAGTGGACTAAGGTGTTAAAGGTGGTTGAAAGAAAAACATGGAATTTGAAGAAGAAACTTTTTTAGCCTGGAAAAATATCTGCAATAACCATCATTTATTTCTAATAGGTTTTCTCTCCCCCAATTTAGTTTTTGTCTGGTATTTTCCAAATGGATTTGACACCAATTGCTGACTTCTCTTTGTCTGGGAGCTGGGCATGGACTCTGAGAAGCCACTTCTGACCCCTCTACTGTGGGCAAGTTGCACTCCCCACCTCCACTCCAGCCGTGGTCCTTACTCTCTGTCAGGGCACCCTTCCTTCTGGTTGCCATCGTTCCATTGATCTCACTTGCTGGGGGTCTTCTGCGAAGCCTGTGAGCCCCTTGGATGCAGAGCCTGCGCTGGCTTGGCTGTATCAGCAGTGCCAGTTCCCCACAGGAGTCTCTTCTGTGAATGCTCCCATGGTACCCTCTCGGGGCAGGGCTCAGCACAGGGCAGCGCTCTGTGAGCACTTGCTATCAGAAGGGGAAGGAGTCTGGGCCATACTTTTTTAACAAATGAGCATGGAAAGTAGGAGGAATGTAGAGGTGACTCTCGTTGAAGACTCTGGGAAGCAGTGTCGGGAATTGTCAGGAAAAGAGCAAGAACCTAGCAAACCCTCCTTGTCCACACCATAAGTGCCAAGGTCTAGTGTCTGTGCCTTGCCCCATGTCTCCAAAACTCTGCCAAGCTTGGCTAGAGCAGACCCACCACCTGACCTTCTCAACTGATTACACCTGCCTAAGGAAGTTGGTGGAGAGAGGATGGCTCCAGTGTCTGAAGCAGACCCAATGTAGATGTTCATCTGCCCACAGCCACGTTTAGTTCTCATCTGGACCTATCCACTCCAGTGGCATCTCTAATAGTCCCAAGAAGAAGGGGGCAGGTGATAACTCTCACATCAAAGGGCCCAAAATGATGTTTATTCTCAACTGTCCTACCCAAGGAAGGTTATTTCTTTAACCCTCTGTTTAAAGCACTGGCATATTTAATAAAGAGAGAGAGAGAGGAGAAAACCTTTGCTCAACAGAAAATCAATGGAATGTTTCCTCTTAAAAAGTGAGAACATATAAAAAAAATCTGTGGACAAGTAATTTGCAAGCAGGATGAGCACAATGTTTATATGCACCAAACCTTCTTATCAGTTTCATCTCCATACCCCCCATCAGACGCCCCTTCTGATAAAAGACAGAAGACAAGAATTGACATCTAAACAATTTGGAAAGTGTCTGATAAAAACTGTGTCTGGAAAATAAACGCTTAACGTGAGAAGGAATCTGATTATTTCAGCGTTTTTTCCAGACTAGAAAATTCATCCTTGATGTTCTGTTCACTTTTCTTTGAGCCACTTTTTGGCATATTGGTTCATCCAAAGCGTTAACATTTTAAAAACGGACTGGGTGCGGTGACTCACGCCTGTAATCCCAGCACTTTGGGAGGATGAGGTGGGCGGATCACGAGGTCAGGAGATGGAGACCAATTGGTCAGGAGACCTCTCCCTGGCCAACAGGATGAAACCCCGTCTCTACTAAAAATACAAAAAAATTAGCCAAGCATGGTGGCAGGCGCCTGTAGACCCCGCTACTTGGGAGGCTGAGGCAGAAGAATCACTTGAACCCAGGAGGTGGAGGTTGCAGTGAGCCAAGATCATGCCACTCCAGCATGGGAGACAAAGCGAGACTCCGTCTCAAAAAATAAATAAAATAAAAATTAAAAAACTTTTAAAAACTCATCCTAAAACGTAGATAATGATCAGATTTTACTTTCAGACAAATTCCTACTGCTTGTGCCAACCTTCCAGCCATGGGCACTTGGCCCGGGAGAGCAGGGGCTGCTGATGTCAAATTTTCAGTGCTGTCTGCCAATGACTTGGACCCTTTACCCAGGACTGAGAGTGAAAGGCTCTTCCTGCCACCCCTTGCTGCCAACTGTGCTCAGGGAGTGTGCCATGGGGTCTTTACTCCCAGCTCAGTGCTTGAACCTGTAAGAAGATGGGAACCACGACCCCAGCACCTCAAAGTCCAAGACACCCGGCTGCCTCCAGCAACCCAAAGCAACAGTATCTTTACCTTGCTTTTGCCCATCAAGGTGGATGTTTTGAGCAGGTATCCCCCCAGTATAAACAGAATACTTAATTTTCTTTTCTAATCGTCAGGTCTGAGCCAGAGGCGGGCACCTTTCCAAGCACTCCGTCACTGAAAGATTTTGAAGACAAGGCTTGAGGCGTTCAAGAGCTTTTCAAAATTAAGTCTTTTCATTTTCCTTCCGTCAGGCGTACCTGGGGTTTTCTGTCAGTGTTGATCCATGGGAAACGGGGAAATTGTTGGAGCAGATGAAACACCCCAAACACTCATCCGTTCTCCCGAAGAAAGCAGGGATTGGGAGGGTGGCACGGGGCTTGTGTAATCTTCTGAGTGGCCATCTGTAGAAAATCCAGGGATAAATCTATTTTTTTAATTCACTCATATAGTGAGTTGAAAATATTGAATATTCAAGCAGAGGGAACACCGGTCGTAATGAACCTCAGGATGGATGCCGTGTCCAAGTCCCCGTGACAGCCACACACATTTTTCCGCCTGTCCACGGCGGCCCTGCCCTCCCCCACGCATCTCCTGCCCCGTGTCTGGCCCTCCAGCTGCCCCTCATTCATTACCCCATAAAAGTCCTGTTAATATGTTTTATCGTCTCACATCACCGGCCCGGTAACGACACCCTCAGGAACAACCCGTCCACTCATGTGTGTTTTTAACATTGCCAGTGTCTTCCGCAATTCCGTGCAGCTTGAAATGAGCCTTGCGTGCTGGGAGAAGGGACACCCGCAGACTGCCCAGCCATGGGCCTCCAGCCCTGCCTGGCTGTCCCTTTATCATCTGGGCATGTCTGAGCCAACCCTGGCTAGGCTCTGGGCACACCCCCGACTGCTACAGGCCGTGGGGGTCAACCTGGCTCTCTGTGGCTTGTGCTGGACAAGCCCGCAACGTCCTCAACTCTCACGTTTTCCAAGCTGGGTCTTTCCAAGGATGGTTTCCTCCTGAAAAGTACCATACACACTCATCCTGGGAAGAACAGGAAAGCAAACCCTAAATTTCCAGCAGCAATTTCCAGTCATTTCCATAGATACCCTGCTAAGAGTCTTTCGCTTTGTTTTGTTGTAAGCCTATTTTGCTTAAAGTGACAGAAATGCTGGGGGTCCCCTGGGATAGTGATGCTAAGTGATTTTGCACCGTTGCTGTGACTCCAAGAGTATCTTGTCAGCTAGTTCGTCTGGAGCATTTAACGTGAGTTGCTCATGATGCGCTCTGACATCCGTCACCTGAGGGGAGCCGGCACCCTCTTATCTCCTGCTCTATAATTTTCTTTAAGTGCTGCCTTTCAGGCCACGGGGCAGGTGGCCTCAGTGTCTCTGAAGCAATTCTCTGCCCGGGTACTTCTCATTTCCTCTAGTTCTGATTTAAAAAAAAAAAAAAAAAAAAAAAAAAACCAGCAAAGTTAAGTGTCCCCTTGGATCTTCAGGATCGATCTTTCTGCATCAAAGGCTCCGGTCTCCAGCAGACATCCCACCACCCAGCCTGCCTGGCCTGGTCCGCAGGGGCTGCCCACGCCACGGCTTTGTTTCAGGGAAGTGGACATGGAGGGCCACCTCCATTGTGGCCCTTGGTAAAGGAGAGGGCAGGGAGGACCAAGCCACAGCCTCTGCTGGAAAGCGAGAAGAAAGAGAAGAGAGCACCGCCTGCAGGAAGGACACAGACGGAGACCACGAACTCTTACTCCTGCCAGCTTCTACACAACCGTTACTGAAAATGGAAAGAAAAAATGAATGAATGAACGCTTCTCCTATAGAAATGCTTCCAGGAGCCAGGTATTCACGTACAAGAAAAATAAACAAATGAAATGAGAAATGAAAGAAAAAAAAGAAAAAACGTGTTGTGATGAACCGGATAACTTGGAAACTGCATGGTTCTCCCTCCCGCTTGGCCATATCCTCCCTCCAAGAACTTACTGAACTTGCTATTTTAAAAGGGGTGAACAGGCAGGAAAAGAACGACAGAACCCAGATATAGAGAAGCACATAAAGCATGCAAGATCACAAGCACATAAAACAAATCAAAATAAATCTGTCATATTACTATATTTACTTCTTTGTCCCTCTTCTGCCGGCTGGCTGCCTTGTAAATCTCCCATGGAGGAAGGGAAGGTGGCGAGCGCGCAGGTAACATATCCTGAGACTTCAAACATAAATATGGAGTTGTAAGGGAAGGCAAGCCGCCTATAATGCATCCGCTTCTTTGATAAGTCAATACATTCGCATTGCATAAGGCACAGGCGAGCTTGACATTTGAATCATTTATGGCTTGGGGGGGACATGGCAGCAGCCTTATTTTTTACTGGAAAAGAACCCACATGTCTTTATAAGCAGTGAGAGTGTCATTGATGGCACTCGGGAGCTTTTCCATTTTAGCCATAAACCATGTGTTTGGGAGCCGGACCATTTCCACCGAGGAGTTATTATTCAACAGAGCTCCAACTGGAGGGCGCCCACCAGCCAGCAAAGAGTGCTGCGGTGGCCTCTGTGCCCATGGCACCGGGCAGATTTCAGCCCACAGCCATCAGAAGATTTAATGGCATGTGTACCATCCAATACCTTTTCTCCCATCAGCTGGCAAAGTCTTGGCAGGGCAGGTACGTCATTGAGGCACCTGGGAGGTGTACTCCTTACATCCAATTTTCATAGCTTGTGGTTTCAACAAAATCCACTCTGCACTGATTTCCTTCAAGGTTTCTTATATGGATTTGATTATCCCAGCCAGCCATAAAAGATTGAAATACACGCAGGCTCTGGATCTAAATTGCATATTAGAGATGTGGCCAACCTCCCTGGGTTGCAACACAAAACATCTTAACACCCACAGGCACGAGCTATTCCCTCCCCATACCCAGGACCTCAGCCATACTTACATCCTGGCTTCCCCAGACATTATTGAGTGCTTGGCCTGAGCCCAGAAGTGAAATAAGACCCCGCCTTCAGAAAGCAAACTTTTCCTCCACCCAGCCCCTGGCTGAAATGTCTAAAACTGTAGTAAAACCAATGCAATTGATTTCCATGTCAGGGTTGGTGAGGGCACAGGAGGTGGAGGGGAGGTGACAGCTGAGGTGAGGCCACTTCCCTCCTGCTCCGCACAGTTTGCCAAAGTCAGAACAAGTCGGGCCCCAGCTTCTTGACGCCCTAAGGCACCTCTGACTTGAGATACAAAGGATGTGAAAGTGAACCAAAAACAAACACCAGAGTGAAAATCACAAAGACCATCAACCTGCTCTCTCACCTGGACTTGTTTTCTCCTCCCAACTTGGTTCCCTCAGCCCTTCACTTTCCCCAGTCCCTACCCAGCTCCACCCCCAATGAGTTCACTTCTCAGTCACCTGCCTCAAGTTCCTGGTACCTCACTCCTCACCATGTCCAGATGCAGTCACCCAGTCTTTGAGTTATTGTCCCAGATGTCTTAGGAAGTCACCAAAATGGCTTCTACCTCCTTCTACACCCCTCCTCTTCCCACAACAGCAGCACCTTCTCTGTTGCATGGTTCGCTGGACACTTCTTCCCACTCTCCTGCCTCTGAGTGGCACTGGGATCCAGCAGTCCAGCGCCTTCCAAGTGTTCCTTCTCCCTTGGCGTCAGGGCAGACCCCTCCTGGTAGTACCTCTCTGGTTGCTCCATCTTGGTCTCTCCTAACCAGACCAACCCTACAAGGCCTCGCCTCTTCAAGTGCAATCCAGGGCATCAGCTGGGAGTTATGAGAAACGCAGAATCTCAGGTCCCACTGCAGACCCACAAACCCAAGTCTGCATTTTAGTGAGATCCTCAGGCGACTTACACATGTTGAATTCTAAGGAGCTCTGTCTTAGAGCGGCACCTTCCACTTTTAGTCGATCGCAGACTTCACCTGAGGTGTGGGATTTGGGAGGTTCCCCCTCTTCCGAGGAACACCGTGATTCCCTCCACCTGGTGTGATGATCACTATTTCTTATTCCTACTCTCCCTGCATAGATCCCCCAGGATGAACTCTGGAGGCCTCATCAGCCCTTCTGCTGATACCTCTCTGGTCTGTATCTCCAGCTCAGTCGTATTTCTCTTCCAAATTCTATGGATCCACTTGTATTAGTGTCCTGGTGCTGCCATCACAGAGGATCACAAAAGGGGTGGCTCAAAGCAACAAAAATGTAGTCTCAGTCCTGAGGACCAGAAGTCAGAAGTGAAGTGTTGGCAAGGTCCGTCCCTTCTTTCCAACTTCTGGTTGCTGCTGGCAACCCTGGGCATCCCCAGGCTTCCGACTGCATCACTGCAACCTGCCTCTGCACTTTCCCTGTGGCTCAGTATCGGAATCTTCCTCTCCTTCCTCTTACAAAGACACTGTCACTGGATTAAGGTCCACCAGTCACTGGGTCAGGGATGCACGTTTAATCCAGTATGATCTCATCTTGACTTGATTGCATCTAGAAAGACTCTATTTCCAAATAAGGTTACCATGACAAGGAGCAGGGGCTAGAATTTGAGCACATACTTTGGGGGTTAAAGAGTCAACCCCTCACCACTCACCTCCCTGACAGCTGCACTGGGTAGTCTGGGAGCCCTCACATGTGGTATGTCCAGACTGAAGTCAGGGCTCCCTCTCTCACACCTGCTCTGGTTTCCGTCCTCCCATCCCAGCAAACAGACCAACATCTGGGCACTCTTTTTGATGTCTCCCTTGCTGTACCCCAACCACCACGTCCCTCCACATCTCCCACTCTCTGTTCCTGCTGCCTCTGCTGGGTTAGATCCCCATCGTCTCCTGCCTGGGTGGTTGTACTAACTTTGCCTCCAAACTCCTCACCTGCAGGCCAGCTTCCTCCAGTCCACTGCAGAGTCCTCTTCATAAACACAAATCAGAGCTTGGCACCTCCTGAACACTGTCTTCAATGATTCTGAGTTGAAGATAAGACCAGTGGAGTTTCCTAAGCCCTGCCCACCCCATCTGCTCCAGATCTGCCCTGAATGGCTCCACCTCCTCTTGCTCTAGTCCTCAGCCACGGGCTGGCACTACCTTCTCAGGACTCATACCTTCTTGTCTGCCAGGTTTCAGCTGAAGCATCATCTGAAGGAATCTGTCTGAAACCAAGCAGCAGCTTGGGCATGGCTCCCCTTTGCTTCCAAGGTGCCAGGGCTTGGCCTGCAGTATTGGAATTGCCTGTTCCCTGGTCCCAGCATCCCGTGATGATGCAAGCTGCCAATGATGGGAAGTGGCTATCAATCACCACAGCCGTGCCTCCACCACACTAGGCATGGATGGGGTGCTCAGGAGATGTCTGTAAACTAAATTGAATAGAGGGAAACTGAGGCCTCTCTCCTCATTCAGAGTCAGGGCTCAGACTCAAGACTTTCCAGGACGATGAGCCTTCTCAGGGGATATGGACAGTTAATTGTCCTGTAAACTGTTTTCTGAAGCTTGTAGCGTGGGAGATGTGCTTAACTATCCTGTTCATCATTTGCCCATCAACCCCAGTAGAAAGGCAATAAAGGACTGTTACAATAAAATACACTGAAAATCCGGATTATGTTAACCTTTGTTTTGTTATTTTTTCGTGACGCAAATTATTGGATCTGATCTTTGGCCTTCTGAAGTCTGAAAAGGTAAACCAGTCAGTCCGTCATAAGTTCCTCTTCAAATTACTTAAGAGAAAGAAGAGAACATGTTTTTGGATTGGTTCTACCCCTAAGGAGCCCTTTACCTAATTAATTCCCATAAAACCACTGCATGTTAGGTGAAATGAGTTAAAAGTCAGACCTAATTCACTAGAAACCAGGGGACCACATCATGAAAATCACCCTCCCAAATGGAATCAAATCCAGGCCTCCACAGAGAGCTTTGTTCCTGAATGCGGCATGGAGGGATAATTCCTCTGCACCCCCCAGTGGACCTGCCGAGGCACCATCACAGCCCCTGTGCTGATCTGTCTTCATGTCTCTCTCCTCCCCTGGGCCACTGCCCTGGTGTCCCTACAGCCTCACACCATGCCTGGGCCCAGAGCAGAGACCCCAAAACTCAGTGCATGAGTGAGCATAGTAGCAGGATAGGATGTAGTCATCCACTGATGAAGCCAGTAGACTCCTCCATTTTAGAAGTTGCCCTGTAAGCTGGCACCTCCATTCTGCACCTCTGCAGGTTTTTTGATGTGCACATCCAAGCCAGTTACCCTTGGAACTGAGAGAAAGGAGACCTGTCCCTTCCCGTCTTGCGATGCTCCTGTTCCCAATATTAGGAATCCAAGTGGGATCAGGTCTACATAGGAAAAGTTTCTCTTTATAACCAGCCACAAGCAGATGATTCTAGTAATAAATACAGCCAACAACTCATAAAATGCAAAGCTGAGCATCGCACACACCCACAAAGATGTGTATAAATGAGTTGTGAGTAGCAAAGCAAGCACAAGGCAGCAATACAGGGAGAAAAAGCAGATTTGAAAGATGAAGAGAAATTAAAGTGCAGGGTTGCAATGCAGTTCTTCGGTCTGTGGGTTCCAGAAGGAAAGAGAACCGCCTGAAGTCCAAGGGGGAAGTGGCCCGGCCCAGCCATGCAAGGCCTCCTTGAGATGGCAGAACTCCATATTTCTCCAATGGAGACAGAGAATGCTGGAATGCGCAATTTGGGCCTGCAGCAGGCCCAGCCATGCTCTGAGGCCTATCTCTAGGCGCTTCCTGGGGCTGCCCAAACCCCCAGCCCCTGCAAGGGAGCATATATCAGAAGCAGGGAAGTAAAAGGAATGCCACACCAAGGATAGCCTTGAACCGTTGACAATGATCAGCAGTTGTAGTAACAAACACCTTATGGTGTCCCCACCATGCATTGGTATTGCAATGTACCATGGTGAGATGATGCCACAGGCCAGGGTGGCTGCACCCCAGAGTCTGGCACCTGTTATGGCACCTGGTAAAGAGCAGGATGGCAAATGGAATAACAAGGCACTGCTCAGGGAAAGGAAATTGCCCCATCCCTTCAGTAACAGGAAAGAAACAAGCAAAGCAACCAGCACACCCTCCACATCCCCTGACTCTCCATTTTAGAATTTTCACCAGAGGCAACCAAATGGTCTGACCTTATTGCAGACATGGAGATGTGCTGCTCAGATGCTCCTTCAAGAAAGTCCTCTCTGCCCTACTGAAGGAAGGAGGTCTCCAGTTATTAACCTCTGCCCATCTACCTCAGCTTTGGGGCCAAGGTCAAGTTCTCTTTGGTCTGCAGCCAGGGACTGAGTAATGAGGTGGTAGCTGGAGACAGTCGTTTCCTGGGATGGCCCCCAGTTGGGGCCTGAGTGAGGCAGTCATCGCAGGGCAGGGCATTTCCGCCCAACATGGGCCTCCTTCAGCAGCATCTTTGCTTCTGCTCAGGTGACACGGATGTTGCTCTGGCATGCATGTTGTTGACTGCATCACAACCCAGCGGCTTCATGCCCAGTTCTGCAGTTCTGCTTGGCCCCATCACAGGTGTTTCTTCCTGACAAGTCTTTTATAATCCTAACTCCATCTCAGTGTCTGTTTCACTGGGAACAAGTTTCATTGCAACGTCCTGCTTTCCCTATCTATGTCTAATGTTCACTCTTCTGTCTTCATTCGACTTAGCAAACTAAGAAACCATGAGCTGGGCCAATCCTGACCAAAATACTGTACGACACAGTGATTACACAGAAAATCATCACCAAACACACATCATGCCTCAAAGCTTAACCCATTAAAGTAGTGACAATGGTTTTATCAACTCTTACCTTCTTGGGATGCTAGCATAGGTAGACATAGCACTCTAGTTACCATCCAAGGTAGCATTTTCCAAAGCAGCTCCACTAAGGAATAGTAAGAAGAGGTCCTTGAGGGAAGAATTCAGTGCAGAAATTCAATGGGAAAATACTGTGCTTTTGACTTTTTTAGAGATTCGTGATGTGCATACAATAGAATGTTACCGAGAAATCCTGCAGTTAAGCAGTCTTTTTTGGCCTTAATACACCATTTTCCAAAACAACAGTCTATGGAAACCTGTTGCCATGCTGACACCTCTTAACATCTCAGTCATCACTAGAGTTCCATGAAACACAGCTCAGAAACTGTTAGATATGTTTTTTCCTTTCTTTTTTAAGAAAATTGCCTTTTAAAAAATTGTATAAGAATATACCATCAATTAGAGACAGGAAAGAAATAAAACTAGGGACCGTAATTCCAGTGCCCAAGCATAACCACTGTGAGTGTTTCAATGTTTTTTTATTCATACTTTTCTTTCAATTAAAAAAAAACAGCTGGAGGTATTTGACTGTATCAGAGCTTCTTCAATGCCCTACCCCTACCCCACTGGCTTCTAGCACATCAACTGCCTCTGCCTTCACTCATTCACCCATCTGGGCTCCATCTCTTGCACACTCCCCACCCCATCAACTCTCTCTTACCATCTCCTTGATCTTCTCCTGGTTGTCATTCTGCCACACCCACCATACAAATCCTTCTTCCTGAATCAGCTCATCCCTGTGGTCTTATTCCCAAAGCCTGGGCTACTGAGGCTAGCTGGGGAAAAACCCTGTTGACACAATGCCCCCAGTCAGCTACTTCGCAATTCTTCTTTTTAAAAAATTTTAGTTTATTTTAATTTTAAGTTCTGGTATACATGTGCAGGACATGCAGATTTCTTACATAGGTAAACATGTGCCATGGTAGTTTGCTTCACCCATCACCTAGGTATTAAGCCCCACATGCATTTGCTATTTATCCTGACGGTCTCCTTCTCCCCACCTCCCCCAATAGGCCCCAGTGTGTGTTCTTCCCTTCCCTTTGTCCACACGTTCTCATTGTTCAGCTCCCAGACACAAGCGAGAACATCCAGTATTTGGTTTTTGGTTCCTGGGTTAGTTTGCTAAGGATAATGGCTTCCAGCTCCATCCACGTCCCTGCAAAGGACATGATCTTGTTCCTTTTATGGCTGCATAGTACTCCATGGTGTGTATGTACCACATTTTCTTTAACCAATCTGTCATTGATGGGCATTTGGGTTGATTCCATATATTTGCTATTGTGAATAGTACTCCAAAGAGCATACACATGTATGTATCTTTATAACATAATGATTTATATTCCTTTGGGTACATACCCAGTAATGGGATTGCTGGGTCAAATGGTATTTCTGGTTCTAGGTCTTTGAGGAATTGCCATAGTGTCTTCCACAATGATTGAACTAATTTACATTCTCACCAACAGCGTAAAAGCATTCCTATTTCTCCACAGCCTTGCCAACATCTGTTGTTTCTTGACTTTTTTGTTCTTTTCTTTTCTTTTCTTTTGAGACAGAGTCTCACTCTGTCGCCCAGGCTGGAGTGCAGTGGTGTGATCTCAGCTCACTACAAGCTCTGTTTCCTGGGTTCATGCCATTATCCTGCCTCAGCCTCCCGAGTAGCTGGGACTACAGGCACCTGCCACCATGCCTGGCTAATTTTTTGTATTTTTTTTAAGTAGAGACAGGGTTTCACCATGTTGACCAGGATGGTCTGGATCTCTTGACCTCGTGATCCACCCTCCTCAGCCTCCCAAAGTGCTGGGATTACAGGTGTGAGCCACCACGCCTGGCCTGTTCCTTGACTTTTTAATAATTGCCATTCTGACTGGTGTGAGATTGTGTCTCATTATGGTTTTGATCTGCATTTCTCTAATGATCAGTGATGTTGAGATTTTTTTTTATATGTTTGTTGACTGCATAAATGTCTTCTTTTGAGAAGTGTCTGTTCATGTCCTTTGCCCATTTTTTAATGGGGTTGTTTGTTTTTTTCTTGTAAATTTGCTTAAGTTCCATGTAGATTCTGGATATTAGACCTTTGTCAGATTGATAGATTGCAAAAATCTTCTCTTACTCCATAGGTTGTCTGTTTGCTCTGATGATAGTTTATTTTGCTGTGCAGAAGCTCTTTGGTTTAATTAGATCCCATTTGTCAATTTTCTGATTTTTTTGCAATTGCTTTTGATGTTTTTGTCATGAAATATTTGCCTGTGCTTATGTCCTGAATGGTATCTCCTAGATTTCCTTCTAGAGTTTTTATAATTTTGGGTTTTATACTTAATTATTTAATCCATCTTGAGTTAATTTTTGTGTAAGGTGTAAGAAAGAAAGTTTCAATATTCCCCATATGGCTAGCCAGTTTTCCCAGCACCATTTATTAAATAGGCAATCCTTTCCACATTGCTTGTTTTTGTCAGGTTTGTCGAAGATCACATAGTTGTAGACGTGTGGTCTTATTTCTGACATCTCTATTCTGTTCCATTCGTCTGTGTGTCTTATGCCCAAATGCAAGCCTGGTTCAACATACACGAATCAATAAACATAATCCATCACATAAATAGAACTAAAGACAAAAAACACATGATTATCTCAATAGATGCAGAAAAGGCCTTTGATAAAATTCAACATCCCTTCATGTTAAAAACTCTCAATAAACTAGGTACTGATGGAACATATCTCAAAATAATAAGACAAACCCACAACCAGTAGCATACTGAATGATCAGAAGCTAGAAGCATTCCCCTTGAAAACTGGCACAAGACAAAAATGCCCTCTCTTACCACTCCTATTTAACATAGTATTGGAAATTTTGGCCAGGGCAATTGGGCAAGAAAAAGAAATAAAGAGTATTAAAATAGAAAGAGAGGAAGTCAAACTGTCTCTGTTTGCAGATGACCTAATCCTATATCTAGAAAATTCCATCATTTCAGCCCAAAAGCTCCTTAAGCTCATAAGCAACTTCAGCAAAGTCTCAGGATACAAAATCAACGTGCAAAAATTACAATCATTCCTATACACCAACAATAGACAACCAGAGAGCCAAATCGTGAATGAACTCTCATTCACAATTGCTACAAAGAGAAACCTAAGAATACAGCTAACAAGGGAAGTAAAGAACCTCTTCAAGGAGAACTACAAACTGCTGCTCAAGGAAATAAGAGAAGACACAAACAAATGGAAAAACATTCCATACTCATGGATAAGAAGACTCAATATTTTGAAAATGGCTGTACTGCCCAAAGTAATTTATAGATTCAATACTATTCCCATTAAACTACCATTGACGTTCTTCACAGAATTAGAAAACACTACTTTAAAATTCATATGGAACCAAAAAAAGAACCCATATAGCCACGACAACCCTAAGCAAAAAGAACAAAGCTGGAGACATCATACTACCTGACTTCAAACTATACTACAAGGTTACAGTAACCAAAATAACATGGTACTGGTGCAATTCTTCTGATTCTTGGCTTATACTGTCTGCAGACCAGGGTTGAATTCCTTGATCAGTACTCAGGGCATATCCCTTTCTTTCTTCTCTTAGACATCATCCCATCTTCTTGTCCCTTTCCCTGTATGTTCAATCTCTGCTCTCCCTGACTTCTTCTCTGTAGTCCATAAAGATGTTCACATCACTCTCACATTAAAAAGTCTATCTTGGACCACTTGCCATCTTTAACAACTATCCGACCTTTCTTCCTCTCCTCCTAACCGAGGACTGTAACCATGGAAGTCAGCATCTATAGTCACGGCCTTCCTTTCCACCACCCTCTTCCCCATCCGTTCACTCACATGTTCTGCTAGCCCTCACAGAGCACCCAGTATTTCTCAGGCATGATGCTTGGCAAAGAGGACAGATCAGGCAGAAAACAAGCCCAGCCTTCAAGGGCATCATGGGCTGCTTATAGAAGAACAAGCACATTATCACAGAATGGTAACAATCTCTAAACAAATTGTCACTGTATGGTAAGAGCTTCCTGAGAGATATACAATGTACTCTGAGAAGACTCATTCCTAAAACCCCCGTGATCCAGGTTAATCTTCATGCTCTTTTGAAACCCTTCTCTCTTCTCACCTAGATAAGCAATCTTCTCAATGCCAAGTCCAATAACTCTTCTTGCTACTTCTGCTCCCACTTTCAGCCCCATATTACACTAAAAACAGTGCTCTCACTCTGCTGGACCCTTCACTATTCTGTGTTTTGCAGCTTCCCCAACATTTCAGAGAAGGGAACTTACCCTGTCTCCCTCAAACACCATCGGTGTGAAGATTCTCAGGTCTGCAAGTCTAACCCAGTCCCTCCTATTGAGCTCAAGGCTCACTTTCAGCTACAACCAACACAGGCATGGCCAACTGGCCCCTCAAACTCAGGGTGCCCAAAAGCAAACTACTTTGGGGCTAGTTTCCTCAGTGTGGCTGAAAGCCACAGAAATGATCTTAGATCCTTCTCTCTTCCTCACCTACTCTGCCCCCATTACCACTAATTTATACTATTATGGATAGCTTCAAAATGGTCCTCAAATGTGACTATTTTCCATTTCTGCTGCCCTAGTTTGGAGATAATGAATGCTGATTGACATGGTTTGGATGGATCCCATTATCCTTCATGCAATCAATCTATCCTGCCACCAATTAGTGTTTTCCAAATACCACTCACCTCACTCCTCAGTGAAGATGGTAACTTCCCACTGCATGGAGAGTGAAGCCCAAGCTCTGTCTATTGGAAATCAACAGGCTACACAGTTTGACCTACTTTCCTTTCAAATCATGAAGCCCCCACCTGGCTCATGGTAGCATCCAATATGTGTTATCTAGTGATTGTTGTTATTATTGTTGTCATTTTAATTATTATTGCTATTATTCTTATTACCCTCACAAGCACAGTAGTTGGGAAAAATCCATCCATCTCCCATTTCATTTATTCCTTAAGGTGATTGAGCACCATCTGCATGCCAGATGCCACTCAGGCTCTGCAGATGCATTAGCAAACAGTACAGGATACGACCCTGCCCAAGTAGAGCTGGTGTTCTAGTTAGAGGAGACAATCAATAATATTAGGTTGGCGCAAAAATAATTGTGGTTTTTGCCATTATTTTTAATAAATTAAAGGTAAATATATATTATTTCAAAAGGAAGGCCAAAAGGCAGGGGAAAAAGAAAGAAGATTAGGGAGTTACTTTTTTATGCAGCGTTGTCGGGGAAGTTGTTTCTTTTGAGGAGACGTATAAAGGGAGTGAGACAGCAGGTCAGGCAGCTATCAAAGGGAAGAGCATTCCAGAAAGGAGACACAGCTGCCACAAAATCCCTGAGATGGGAGTGTGCTGCATGCTTCTGACGAACAGCAAAGAGGCCATGGGGTTGGAACTGGCAATGGTAGAGGGCATGGGTGGAAGACCAAGTTAGGAATGATCAGCAGACCAGATCACTCAGGGCCCTATAGGTCATATAAGGACCAGAGGTTTTTATCAAATTGTCTTCTGGAAAAGATTCCATTGTCAAATATGTCTGGAGAAAGCTAAGTAAACGGATGCATTTCTTAGTGTCTCTAATATGTTAATATTAAAGGTGGAAGTTTACACTGTTTCCAAATCTGTTTTCCTCAGAGAACTCTTTGGTCAAATGAACCTTTACTCACATCTTTATGTGGAAACCACTTTAGGAATGTGGCCTTAAGTGTGAAATATAGAAATGTTATTGACTCTTCTAATAACAACGGAAGTTGTTAACAACCAAACAATTCTATGTTCCAATTGTGCATGGAAATGCTTTTGATTTTAAATTTAGCTTTTTCAATTTAACATTTCCTCTCAACAATGGATTAGGAGCTTATAAACAGAAAGTGAGATTAACATATGAATGCATGTGTTATTGTTTAACCAAATAAGCCTTTTTAAATTTTCTGAAAGTCAAGAGTCTGTGCAGGCAGGGGGGTCTCCCCAGTTTTCTTATGTCTGCCCACCTGAGATCATTTAGGCCTCAAAAACCCTTCTAGTGTTCCTCAGAAATTTTCCATTTCAAGGTTATAGGCGTTCTGCATACGACTACACAGCAAAATCTACAAAACCCACAACAGTTCAATATTTCCTAAGACAAAAAATAGCAAAGAAAAATAAATTATTTTCTTAATTCATGGTAATTTTTTATTATAATACAGTGATAAAAATACTTTGGGCAGTAAAGAATATGGAAAATACTTAGTGATATTATTTGCTAATAATAAATACAAAACAAAAATCTCCAGACTTTACTGAGTTGAATTGATTTCCACACCTCTCATTAGGTAATATTTGGGACATCACATATTTTTTAATGTGCTCATGACAGATCACCTAAGAGTCAACATGGCCTTGCTCAGCACTCTGGGGCTCAGTTCACATATGATAATAGCAATTTCTAGCAACCCCATCCCTCACAGCTGCCATAATTAGGTCAAATAACCAATATGGAAAGAACAAGCTGGATTTCCTTAAACATGCTATTAGGCAATTATCCCTTTGTTTTCAAAATAGCTGATAATTAAAGTAAATTAAACCTAGTATTTTTAAATAAATTTGATGTCCACAGAGAACTGTCATGAGCAAATGAATGTTTTAAAATTTTTCAAAAAATTATAGCATATAGTTCCTAGACAGAATGAAATGGCCTACTAGAGAAAACAAAGAGACTATTTACAATCTTTTTTCTTAGTTTGTAAAAGAGTTAAAATAGCCAACAAGCTGTTTGAATTTGTCATTTTTGACTCAAGCAACCTGAATTAATGAATAGACCATAAAGAAATTATAATTTCCTATTTTAGACTTAAGTAAAATTACTTAGATTGTAAAAAGGTATAATATCAAGTGTGTAATATGTGAGTGTTTTATGCTAAAGCAGGGTGAACAATTAATGCTTGTTTTCTATTTTCCCTCTAATTTTCAAGATACTAGGAAAATAAAAGCAAAAGCAAAAATTAAAAAAAAAAACTGTGATTCTAGACATTCGCAGATATGAATAAAAGTCTTACAAGTACTAGTGAAGAAAAGTTAGTACTTTTTTCCGTTTGTCTGTTGGTTTGTTTTGAGACAGAGTCTCTGTGTCGCCCAGGCTGGAGTACAGCGGCACGATCTCGACTCACTGCAAACTCTGCCTCCTGGGTTCAAGTGATTCTCCTGCTTCAGCCTCTTGAGTAGCTGAGGTTACAAGCACCCACCACCACTACCCGGCTAATTTTTGTATTTTTAGTAAAGGTGGGATTTTGCTATGTTGGCCAGGCTGGTCTTGAACTCCTGGCCTCAACTGGTCTGCCCGCCTTAGCCTCCCAAAGTGTTGGGATTACAGGTGTGAGCAACTGTGCCCAGCCAAAAAAGTCAATAGTATTTTAAAATATTAGAATACTACAACTTAAGAAGTTTTATCCAAGAAAGTAAGGGAAAGCATGCATAGGATGCATCATAAATAATTCACCCAATATATCCTAAAATAGTTTATATAAAAACTCTAATTAAGAACACATTGCAAAAGCATTCTTGCTTAACATGATAGAAAATAGTAATCTCAAACTAACATTAAACATTCTAATTACACTGAAATGCTAGAGTTGTTCTCATTAACACTAGGAAAAAAGTTCTGATGTTCATTATCAACCTTATTAATTATTGTTCTGGAAGTCCAGGACATGCAAATAAGATAAAAAAGAAAAATTTAGTTATGTAACTATTAGAAAAGTGTGGTGGAGAATAATCATTATACGGATGATCATTACTTAGAAAATGAAATAAAATGAATTAGAAAATATAATGGAGTTAATAAATTAGCTAGATTCTAAATAAACACATTAACAATCAAAATTATACCTAAATACTCCCCAACAAAACATTTATAAATGAAACTTTTTAAAAAAATACATCATGATTTCCACTTACAACCAAAAGAAAATAATAGGACCAGATTTATCCTCATCTGGAAACAATCAAAAATTGAAATATTTGAAAAAGTTTGTTTTCAAGACACTGGACATCAGAAAATGAAGGACAGGGACTCAAGGGATAAGAAATAAATTACTTGAATGATACAATTGCTCCATCTTTCCACCTTGATGAAATTTCCAAGAAAAGGAACTCAGGTGGAAACCTGACAGTTAACCTGAGTTAAGAAGATGAAGCCGAGAATCCAGGGGAAACTAAGACACAGCCAGGTGCAGCGGTGCACCTGTAATCCCAGCTACCTTACTAGGGCGGCTGAGGCAGGAAGATAACTTGAGCCAAGGAGTTGGAGGATCCAGTGAGCTATGATCATGCCATTGCATTCCAGCTTTGGGGACAGAGCAAAATCCTATATCTAAAATTAATTAGTACCCAGCTCTTCTAGTCAGACTAGAAAACCTTATAATTCACAATCACTGGGTTAAGTGCTCAGAAGGTCTTGCCTTAATAGTGGAGAGCAACTGCATCAATACTAAATATTTCTCTGGTGTCACCTTAAAAAACTTAATACCGGGATATTAAAACTTTTTTAAGTAACTTTACTGCATCTCAGAACAAAACTCAACCATATGTGTAAAAATATGAAAATATTCAGCTCCTATTTAGGTAAAATTCACAGAGTCTGGCACACACTTAAAAATTACCAGGCATGTAAAAAAGCAGAAATATACAACCCATAATGGGGAGGAAAAACAATCAATCTAAACTGACCCAAAGCGGACACACACGTTAGAATTAGCAAACTAAGACACTAAGCACTTATTACAACTGTATTCCGTGTGTTGAAAAAGTTTAGTAAATACATAAAGGACACATGTTAAGATGCAAATTACAATGTGTGAGAGTATGTGAGATAACCTGGATGGGATTAAAAGCAAATTAAACAATGTGGAAGAAAAGATTCGTGAACTAGACATAGCAATGGAATTCATTCAAAATTAAATAGAGTCAGTCAAAAAAGGATGTTGAAAATGAACAGAACATTGGTGATCTCTGGGACAACTTCAGGTGATATAACCTGTATAATTGGAGTGCCCAAAGGAAAGGAGAGAGATGAGAAGACAAATATTTGAAAAAAATTCAAATTTATTGAAAACTCTAAACATACAGATTCAAAAAGCTCAAAGAACTCTAAGCCCAAGAAATGTAAAGAAAAACTGCCTACATTATAATCAAACTGGTCAAAGTTAGTTCTAAAGAAAACAGAGAAAAAAGGCATATTGCACACAGATAAAGATAAGAATGGCAACAGATATCTCACTGTAAACAATACAAGTCAGAATATAGTACAGCAACATCTTTAAAGTACTTTTTGTAAAAACAGTCAACCTAAAATTACATACTAAGCATTTTCTTTTAATTAACTTTTTTTCAGATGAACAAAAACTGAAATAAAAAAATCACCAACAGACTTGCACTAGAATAAATATTCTGTCTTTCAGGCAGAAGGAACATGATACTAGAAGGAAGTAACAATCTACAAAAAAAAAAAAAAAAATGAATGAAGAATATCAGAAATGGTAACCACATGACCAAATATGGAAGCTTTTTTTGTTGTTACATTAAGTTATTTATGATTGATTGCATCAAAAAAAATATGGACAATGTAATGTAGACTTTACAAAACAAGTAACACTAATTTGTGGAACAATAGCACAAACACTAGGGAAGAAAAAATGTAAGTATACTATTGTAAGATTCTTGTGCTATAGATGAAGTGATATATCACTTGAAAGTAGATTGTGACAAGTTAAAGAAGTACAGTGTAGACATTAAAGCAACCATTAAAATAACAAAGCATAAAGTTACAACTAATACATCAACAAAAGAGATGAAATAGAATCGTTAAGAAATATTTAATAAATCCAAAAAAAGAGAGAAAAGAACAGATAGAACAAAAAGAAAACAAATAGTAAATGATATATTTACACATAACTATGTCAATAAGAACATTATTTCAATGTCTTAAATGCCCCAATTAAAAGGCAGAAGTTATCAGATGATGGGGGGAAAAAAGGCCAATCATATGGTACTTTCAAGAAATTCACTTTAAATATGATGACATAATTCGGTTAAAGTAAAAGGGTGGATATATATATAAATTTAATGCAAGGAGGAATGACCATATTAACATCAGACCAAGTTTCAGCGGAAACAATACTACCATGAATAAAGATGGTCAAAAATGATGAAATGACCAATTCATCAGGAGGATATAACAATTCTCAACATTTATCTAATAACAGCTTCAAAACATATGAAACAAACACTAGTAGAACTCCAAGGAGAAACAATTATAATGAGGAATTTCAGTACCTTTTTAAAAATAATAGATGGAACAAATAGAAGTTAAGAGACTTGTGCCACAAAATCAACCTATCTGACCTAATTGATTGGAATAGAAAATTCCACCAAATAATAGTAAATTACACATTCTTTTCAGGTGCACAAAGAACAGTTAACAAGATAGTCCATACTCTGGTACATAAAACAAGACTCAATATATTTAATTGGATTAGTGATAAAGAATTTTCTCAGACTACATGGAATTAAATTAGAAATCAATAACAGAAATATATTTGTAAAGTCACAAAATTTTTGGAAACTAAATAACACATTTGTAAATATCTCATAAATGAAACAAAAAATCAAAAGAGATGCTAAAATTCTTTGGAATTTAATGAAAATTAAAACTCAATATATTAAAATTTGTGGGATGCTGCTAAAACAGTACTTAGGGAGAAATTTATAGCATTAAATGCCAATGTCAGAAATGAAGAAATGCCTAAAAGCAATAGCCTCAGCTTCCAGCTGAAAAAACTACAAAAAGGAGAGCAAATTAAACCAAAATAAGTAGAAGAAAAGAAGCAATAAGAACCAGGAAAAAAAAAATCAATGAGATAGAAAAAGGCAAAAAAGAAAATCCAAGAAACCTAAATCTGGTTATTTGAGAAGATCAATAAAATTGATAAACCTGTAGCCAGACTGATTTAAAATATAAAAATAAAAAAGACAGAAGAAACAAATTACCACTGTCAGGAATGGCAGGTAACATCGCTGCAGATCCTAAACACATTAAAAGAATAATATCAGAATATTATATGTATGTCAATAAATTTGACAACTTAAGGTGAAGTGGACAAATTCCTTGAAAGATACAAACTCCCAATACTCACTCAATAAGAAATAGATAATAATCCGAACTTTAAAAACCTTTCCACAATGAACATTCCAGCTCCAGCTGTCTTTACTGGTGAATTCTGTCAAGTATTAAGGAAAGGAATAATGCCCATTCCATGCATACTCTTCTGAAAAAGAAGAGAAGAGTAACAATTCCAACTGGGTCAGTATTAATCTGACGCAAAAACAAGAGGAGGCCAAGTCTTTCCAAATTGATCTATAGTTCCAATGTTGTTGGAATCAAAATGTCAGCAGGACTTTCTTTTGTGGAAGTTAGAAAGCTGATTCTAAGTTAAATGAAAGGATTCAGAATAGCCTAAATAAATTGGAAAAATATTAAACTCACAGAAACTACGCTACTGCTTTTGAGACAATATAAAAACTACAGTGAAAAAGGGAATGTGGTATCGGTATTGGTAGAGGCATAGACACAGATTAATCAAAAGATTACAGAGTTTAGGAATTGCCCAACACATACGTGATCAGTGGATTTTGACAGACTCACAAGGCAATTCATTGGTTATCCACATTAGACAAAATGACCTTCAATTCTTACGTCATATACTATACAAAACAATCACTCCAAACTGATTATAGAACTATGTGTAAAACTAAGACCATAACATCTCTATTTTTTAAATAGGAGAAAATATTTGTGACGTTGGGATAGATAAACATTTTGTAAATAGAAAAAGACATGGATATAAGCAAAATGTGATTAATTAGACTTCATCAAAATTAAAACCTTTCAACACCATTTTGTAGTTTTCAGAATATAAGTTTTGTGTTTATTTTATAAAATGCATAACTAATCATTTTTATTCTATTATAAATGGAATTGTTTTCTTAATTTCATTCTTGGGTCCTTTATTGTCAGTGTATAGAAACATTTGATTTTAGTATATTGATCTTGTATCCTGCAATCTTGCCAAATTTATTAGTCCTAACAGTTTTTTAGCTGATTCCTTAGGACTTTTTATATGTAAGATTGTATCATTTGTGAATAGAGAGTTTTACTTATTCCTTTTTGACCTTGATGCCTTTTACTTCTTTTTCTTGCCAAATTGCCCTGGCTAGACCTCTAGTCCAATGTTAAATAGAAGCAACTTGAGTGAACATCTTTGTCTCATTTCTGGTCTTAGAGGGAAAGGATCCAGTTTTTCGCCAGTAAGTGTGATGTTAGTTGTGGAATTTTCATTGGTGAACTTTATCAGGTTGAGGAAAGTCCTTTCCATTGTAAATAAATGAAAAATATCTCATGTTCATGGATGAGAAAACTTAATATTGTTGTAAGGGCAATACTCTCCAGGATGGTGTAGAGATTTAAGGCAATCCCTACCAAAATCATAGCTGGCTCCTTTGTAGAAATTGACAAGCTAATCCTACAATTCATATGGAATTGCAGGAGACCCCAAATATCCACAGCAATCTTGAAAAAGAACAACTTTAAAGAACTTGTGATTCCCGATTTCAAAACTTACTATAAGCAACAGTAATCAAGACAGCATGGTACTGGCGTGGATAGACATTCAGATCAATAGAATAGAAAAATAAAATACATTTGTAGTAAATTTATTTTTAACAAGGATACCAAGACCATTGAATGGGGAAAGAATAGTCTCTTCAACAAATGGTGCAAGGACAACTGGATAGCCACAAGCAAAAGAAGAGAGATGGACTCATCTCCCATCATACACAAAAATTAACAATGAGTCACAGACCAAAATGTAAGCACGAACACTATCAAACTCTTAGAAAATACTTCAAGAAAGTGAAAACACCACTCACATACTGGGAAAAAATATTTGCAAACCTCATGTCCCATAAGGGCCTGTATCTAGAATATATTTTTTAACTGCAATTCAATAATTTTTTTAAAATAATGTTCAAACAAGCACATAAAATGAGTAAATATTTTTCCATAAACAATTTAAAATGGGCCGAGTGTGGTGGCTCACACCTGTAATCCCAGTACTTTGGGAAGCCAAGGCATATGGATCACGAGGTCAGGAGTTTGAGACCAGCCTGCCCAACATGGTGAAACTCTGTCTCTACTAAAAATACAAAACTTAGCTGGGCATGGTGGCACACACCTGTAATCCCAGCTACTCAGGTAGCTGAGGCAGGAGAATTGCTTGAACCCAGGAGATAGAGGTTGCAGTGAGCCGAGGTCGCATCACTGCACTCCAGCCTGGGCAACAGAGCGAAACTCTGTCTCAAAAAAAAAAAAAAAATGTTTTTAATGGTTAGTGAGCACATGAAAAGATATTCAACAAACAACTATTAGCTTACTGCAGTGGTGCATGCCTGTAATCCCAGTCACTTAGGAGGCGGAAGCAGAAGGATCCCTTGAGCCCCAGAGATTGAGACTGCAGGAAGCCATAATCATGCCACTGCACTCCAGCCTGGATGACAGAGCAAAACCCTGTCTCAACAACAACAAAATAATAGTTTTTAAAGTAGCAAGCAGATTACTCTTTTAAAAATATCTTAAGATGTATCTCTTCCAAGTAACCACACACACACACACACAAATGTTCTGAGAGAAAACAAAAGATGATAAAGTCGACAGAGAGCAAAAGACAAAAAAGAGAAGAAAGCAGAAGAGAATTTTTGAATCAGGGATTGAAAGAGAGGAGGGAAAAAGATCAGCCTACTTAGCGTCCCAGGAAGTTAGCTAACACTTAGCGAGGACCTGACAAGTGCCAAAGCAATTCGTTTGATTTTGTCTTTAATTTTATTTTTAATTGACATGCAATAATTTTACATATTTATGGGCTACAGAGTGATATTTCAATATATATTCAATGCTTAATGATCTAATCAGGGTAAACAACATATTTATCACCTCAAACATTTATCATTTCTTCATCTTAGAAACATTCAAAATCCTCTCTTCTCACTCCTTAAACATATCCAATAAATTACTGTTAACTATAGTCACCCTACAGTGCTATAGAACACTAGAACTCATTCTTTTTATCTACCGGTAATCTCGTATCCATTAACCAACCTCTTCCGAGCTTACCCTTTTTTCTAGCCTTCCCAGTCTCTCATAACCACAATTCTACTCTCTACTTGGATGCATTCAACCTTTTTACCTCCCACAAATGAGTAAGAACATGTGGCAATGATCTTTCTGTGCCCGACTTATTTCACTTCACATAATGCCCTCCAGGCTCATCCATGTTGCTGGGAATGAAGGATTTAATCTTTCTGTGGCTGAATAGCATTCCATTGTGTATATATACCATATTTTGTTTATTTATTCATCTAGTGATAGACATTTAGGTTGATTCCATATCTTGGCTGTTGTGGGTAATGCTGCAATCAACATGGGGGTGCAGGTATCTCTTCAATATACTGATTTCCTTTCCTTTAGATAAATACCCAGTAGTGGTATGGCTGGATCATATGGCAGTTCTCTTTTAGTTTTTCTGAGGAAACACCACATTGTTTTCCATAATGGCTTACTAATACACATTCCCACCAACAGTGTGTCAGAGTTTCCTTGTACGTGCATCCTCACCTGCACTTGCTAATTTTTGTCTTTTTGATACTAGCCCTTCTACCAGGGATGAATGACATCTCATTGTGATTTTGATTTCCATTTTTCTGAGGATTAGTGATTGTATTATTTTTATTGTAGTATTGTTATTTTTATTGTGTGTTTTTTTAATCTGCAGTTAGTTGAAACTGTGAATGCAGAAACCATGTTAGAGAAGTCCAGCTGTACATTCTAACACAAAGGAAGGAGAAGGGAAAGGAGCTATGTAGGAAAAAAGTTTTTGAATAATGTTTAAATTAGTTGTTATTACTGTGAACTAGATTGTTATAAATTAAAATGTGCATGGTAATCCCTAGAGTTACCCCTAAGAAAATAACTCAAAAAATAGAAAAAAAAATAACAAAAGAAAATGGTACACTACAAAGTATCTACTTAACACAAAAGAAGGCAATAATCAAATAACAAAAGAACAAAAAAGACATGAGGTATGTAGGAAACAAATATCAAAATGGCAGACATAAATCATAACTTATCAGTAATTTTATTAAAAGTGAGTGGATTAAAATCTCCAATTAAAAGGCAGATATTGGTATAACAAAAATGTTTAAATGAGACAACTATATGCTATCTTCAAAAGACACACTTTAGATTCAAAGACACAAATAAGCTGAAAATAAGAGGATGAAAAAGATATACTAAAAATAGTAAACAAAAGAGAGCTGGAGTAGCTATGCTAATAGACAAAAAAAACCTTAAGGCCAAAATTGTTACTATAAACAAATGATTACATTTTATAATGAAAAAGGATAAATCCATCAATTATTATAAACATATATGCATCTAAAAACAGATAAAGTATATGAAGCAAAACTGACAGACTTGAAGAGAGAAATAGACAACGGAGATTTTAATGCCCTCTCAGCAAAAATGAATAAAACAACTAGACAGAAAATAAATAGAAAACTTGAACATCACTGTCAAACAACTAGACCTAAAAGACACCTGCAGAATATTCCACCCAACAACAGCAGAATATACATTCTTCTCAAATGTACATGGAACATTCTCCAGAATAGATCATGTGGTAGGTCATATAGAAAGTCTCAATAAATGTAAAATTGTTGAAATCATACAATAGAATGAAGTTCATAAGCAATAACAGAAGAAAATGTGAGACAGTTTCAAGTATGTGGAAAGTAAGCAATGCGTTCCTAAACAATGCATCAAAGAAAAAATAACAAGGGAAATTTAAAAATACTTTGAGATAACAAAAATAAAATCCCACCATGCTAAAACTTTTTGTGGTGCAGATAAAGCATCACTTGAATGAAAATCTATAGCTGTAAATGTCTATATTAAAAAGGAAGATAGCTCTCAAATCAATAACCTAACCTTCTGACCTAACGTAGTAGAAAAAGAAGAACAAACAAAGCCCAATGCAAGCAAGGGAATAAAATAATAAAGATTAAAGCAGAAATAAATGAAATAGAGAGTAAAAACAATAGAGAAAATTAACAATCCCAGAAGCTGATTCTTTGAAAAATATCAACAAGATTGACAAACCTTTATCTAGACTGGCCAAGATTAAAAAAAAAGAGAATACTCCAAATAGTAGAGTCAAGAATAAAGAGAAAACATTACTACCAACCACACAGAAATATAAATGATTATAAGGTAATACTATTAACATTATATGCCAACAAATGAGAAAACCTAGATGAAATGAACAAATTCCTAGAAAGATACCAAAAGGACTCACGAACAAGAAAAAAAAAAAAACCTGTATAGACTTATGAGGAGTCTGTTTCTTGTACATAGAATGGGTGGTCATGGGGCTGCCGTAACTGGGGTGCAGGTAGAACCCCCAGGGATGCCTACACATCCTTCTCCAGTGCACTAAGACAGCTAGATATCAACATGCAAAAGAATAAAGTTGGGCCTATACTTCCTACTATACACAAAACATAACTCAAAATGGATCCAAGACCTAAATGTAAGAGTTAGAACTATAAAACTCTTAGAGGAAAGCACAGAAGTACATCTTCATGACCATGGATTACGCAATAGTTTCTGAGATGTGACACCATATAACAAAAGAAAAAATTAGACAAATTGGAATTCATCATGGATTTAAAACATTTGCATTTCAAAAGACACCACCAAGAAAGTGAAAACACAACCCACAGGATGGCTCACTCATACAGTGGGCAGTTGATACTGGCTGTTGGTCTGCAGCTCAACAGAACACACACCTTGCCTCTTTGGTTAACTTGGATTTCTCACAGCGTGTGGCTGGGTTTCCAGAGGTATGTCCCAAGAGCATCCAAGGAGCTCAGGGGGAAGCTGCAAGGTTTCTTAGGACTTCAACTAGCAAGCCACATAGCATCTCTTTCACAATATTCTATTGGTCAAAAGTAAGTGACAAAGTCTTCTCAGATCCAAGGGGAGAGGACTACACAAAGGTATAAATGCTAGAAGGCATGATTAATTGTGGGGAAGAAGAAAGATGTATTTGGAGAAACTGTACCTTGAGAAAACAATGGAATTTTATCTGTACTACATTGTTTGAATCTTTAAAATGAAGAGATGGGTCTAAGTAAGTGGGTTTTCAATCCTTTTCTTTAACAATTTCACTGAGGTACAATTTGCATGCTACATAATTCATCTATTTAAAACATACAATTCAATGGTTTTAGTATATTCACAGGCATATGCAACCATCAACACAATCAATTTTAGGACATTTTCTAAATGTTATCTCAAAAAGAAAACCCATACCATCAGCCATCACCCTCTTTTTGTCCAAATAAAATATTTGATGAAATTCTTTTACGTAGAATGGAGGGCCATGGAGCTGCCATGACTGGGGTGCAGGTAGAACCCCCAAGCTGTGCCTACACATCCTTCCCCAGTGCACCACGAGCAATCTCCAGCTCCTCCTTGGAGTCCTCCAGCTCCACAGAAGGCAATTTGAAAACCACTCATGGGAGCCAAGTCCATTCTTATTCTCTATGGTTCTATTTTTCAATAGCAGAATAATCACAGAAGAAGTTTAATTTTTAGGATAGTAGTGATCAAAGAGGTTTTTGAATGCTCTGGCATTTGTCATGATTAGGGTTTGACATAAAGAGATGTAGGAAAGGCAGCATGGTTTGTCAAAGCCCAGTGCATCATGTCAGGATGATTCATCTCCAAGAAGCAAATGATGATGTTGTAGAATCCAAACCTTTGACACTGTAAAATCTCAAAGAACCAAGCTTTGGGAAGACTAGAGGGTAGAGTTATAGGATTCTCAGGCATGTGGGTGGGGAGAGGGAGATGGGAGGAGCATTAAATCCCAAAATCTCAAAAATTACAGGAGGGCAGCCAAGTGAAGAGGAAACACCACAATGTTAAGATGAAGATTCAAATACCTAAAATGGATTCAAAAATAAAGCAAATTCCTGGGAAGAATTAGTACCCCTGGAACACTGGCATGAAGGCTCCGGTCAGACACCTTCCATCTCTCCCTCCTCAAATATTCTCCCTTCCATTTACTGAGAAGGTGTTTTGCCAAAGCAACATCTAATCCTAAAATAGATGCCAATGGGGGCAGTCAAAGTGGCTCACACCTGTAATCCCAGCACTTTGGGAGGTCGAGGAAGGGAGATCACTTGAGGTCAGGAGCTCGAGACCAGCCTGGCCAACATGGTGAACCCTCTTTCTAGTAAAAATACAAAAATTAGCCGGGTGCAGTGGCACACATCTGTGGTACCAGCTACTTGAGAGGTTGACACAGAAAAATTGCTTGAACCCAGGAGGCAGAGGTTGCAGTGAGCTGAGGTTGTGGCAATGCACTCCAGCCTGGGCAACACAGCAAGACACCTTCTTTAAAAAAACAAGAAGAAGAAGAAAGAAGAAAGAAGAAGAAGAAGAAGAAGAAGAAGAAGAAGAAGAAGAAGAAGAAGAAGAAGAAGAAGAAGAAGAAGAAGAAGAAGAAGAAGAAGAAAGAAGGAGGAGGAGGAGGAGGAGGAGGAGGAGGAAGAGGAGGAGGAGGAGGAGGAGGAGGAGAAGGAGAAGAAGGAGGAGGAGGAGGAGGAGGAAGAGGAAGAGGAGAGGAGAGAGGGGAGGGGAGGGGAGAGGAGAGGAGAGGAGAGGAGAGGAGAGGAGAGGAGAGGAGAAGAGAGGGGAAGAGAAAGGAAGGGAAGGGAAGGGAAGAAAAGAGAAGAGAAGAGAAGAGGAAAAGAAGAGAAGAGAAGAGGAAAAGAAAAGACAAGACAAAGATGGCAATGCAATGATATCATTGACTTTATACCCCCCATCTCAGAAAGGGGCAAATATCAGTAATGTCGTATTGAATGACATTCATTGTTTGTAACACCTTGAATTTATAACCAACACTGGTGGTCAACCGATTCTTCATTCTGAACTGAAGATTGGAAAGGGACTTCAGAGAGATACCAGGGATCCATGAATTATTCAAAATAAAATTTATGTACACATGCATAGTCTTTCCAGTAATTAAGAAACTGAAAAATGTTGCATTCATACTTAATTGTTATATTATGTTCTTCTCAAAAATGTGGAGAGATTCTCCATCTCACTAGTCCAAAATCCCATAGTTTTGTTTTACTAATCTATTTTTTATAACTGTGAACATCCAATGAAATTCCCCTTCTCTGAAAGAAAGGAAACAACTGAAAAATCACTTTCTATTCCTAAAAATCAACTCATATAAGAGTTGGACAAAAGGTGTTGGATTTGTGGCATAGTGTACCAGCGAGGAGCTCTGTTGTGGCGGCTTTTCCTTCAGCGCCTGGGAGCTGAGTGTGCTCTGGAAGGAGGAGCGGGAGGGAGCCAGTGGCTGCCTCTTGACCCGACCTCTTGGCCGCCTTTCTGCCTCATGCTGTCTAGAGCTACAGGACCTGACAATTTGACTGGAGCATCCATGTTCCTTGTTCAGATTTCCTGATGCTTATTCCCTCGCAGTGGGCTTTGTGACGCTGTCAGTGTCTACCTCTCATAAAAATGGTGGCAATTCTTGAGACAGGATGTTTCCTCATGATCTGCAGCTGATTCAAGCCATGCGTTCCCTCAAACTTGATTCCATCTCATTCCTCTGCTGGCTGTTACCTACTGTGTCTCAGTCACACCTAATTGCTCCTGTGTTGTCTGCACAGTGAAAGGTGTGTCACATTCCCCACACTCCTCGCACAGGCACCTAATGAGATTTGCTTCTCCTTAAGCTAAGTGGAAAAGGAGATGCTCATTTGGACCACAGATTTTCACCTGAGGTTTCACAAAATCTTCAAGTCATTTTTTTTCCTGGTACATGAAATCTACTTCCCTACATAGCCAAAACGTTTCCAATAAACATATATTCCTTCTTATTTCTTGGAAACAAATTAAGTCATTCCAGTGCATCAGCGAGGATCACTATGGTGCCAAGTATGTCATACAGCCATGGAGAGGCAAGCCGTGTCTCAGGAACACTGTGCAGATCTCCTGAAGACTTTGCCTTTGGCTATGGAAAAAGAGCATGTCATCTACTTACACAATATATGCTTGCCTCTTGACTGATAACTAGTTTTCTGTGGCAACTTTCCAGGTTGAACTCATGGGCTTTTGATCTATAAATGCAGAAGACATGTTTCAGAATTCCAATTCCTTCAGAAGTTGGAGGCCTGAAAAGGATCATGTGATTATGCATTCTCCTCTCCATCTGCCTGTTTGGGGCACTGTCTTAACCCAAACCCCTACTGTCCAGATGCCCCCACTGTTGCAGATTAAGTCCCTTGCCCCAGTGCCTGTCAGGGCCTAGTGCCTGGACAGGGCTGCTTCTGCTATGTCCTGCAGGTCTGAGGCATGCACGTGTCTGGAATTCTTCTCCATCTTGGGATATTTCTATCCACCCATTAATTCCAGCTCCCTGTTACTACCTGGGATTAAGCCACAGTGGGAAGCAACTCTTTTGGCTGCTTGATTTTCAACTTCAGTTCAGTTTCCCCAAGTGCCTGATGTACGTTAACCGATATCACACTTGACATTCATCTATTTTGGAACAATGATTTGAATTGAAAGCTCTCACCTCAAACATAAACAACTGTAGAATATGTTTCCGTGTAAGTCTTCTGAGAAATTATCTGATTTTGCTGCAGCACTCATTGATTTAAAATAATACTGGTGCGAGACAGAACCAATCAGTAGACTCTCCTGACATAAGCTAAACATCTTTACTCCCTAAAATAGAATTATGTATGGTGTGGAAATGTATTGGAGTGAAATTATTCCTGAATATAACAATGACAATGCAATTTCCTGGATTTATGATGGGTGCTTTGGGAATTGTATAAGTGGCCTAAAAGAGTTAATGTCCCTCCCAAAGTGCTTTATTTTAATGTTTGGGAAGTTTATAATCTAGTATACTACATTGCTTTCCAGAAATACCTCATCATTACAAGCCTCCATCCATAAAAAATATTTGCTTTTATGGATGAAGATGCTCTCTCAACAAAAATATTAAATGGGGCAAGTTTGCAACTTCCTAAATCCAATCACTAAAAATTTGCCATTCTCACATTAGCACAATAATAAAAAACAACATATGTGAATATCCACCACCTTTCTGGCCAAAGGGCCATTTCAATGGTTGGTTGAACAAGGAGAAATTGCATTTTTCTTCCACCCAAGCTGCCTTCTCTGCCATTTGCAGCCTGTAGTGTCACTATCAACCCACCATCGGCGAGGGGAAAAGAAACTGGGAAAGTGACAGAAAGATGACAAGTTGCCCATGAAAATTACTAGGACAAAAGATCAGGTCTTCACTAAGGATGAACATGACTCTGTGGGAGTGTTTAGCCATCAGATCAGAAATTTGGAACTGGACAGGTTGGGAGAGAAGGAAAAAAGATTACTGCAATAATTTGGGAAAAACTTCTTGAGGGAGCAAAGATGACTTAAATTGGATGTGCTAAACAGAATTTTCACTACTAATTTCTGAATGAAAAGATGCTACTTTTCCATAAGAAAGACAAGTATTTGTGTTCAAATGATACTCATAAACTGTTCCCTGACCAGGCTTCCATAAATCATCTCCCGCCCACGTATCACAGCCTTTGAAACCATTGATGGTATTCTGGGAGCAACACGCCTCCACCCTCCCCTCGGGTACCATAAATATAGTCCATTATCAGCCAGCAACAGCGATTCCAAATCTGAGGCCCCAGAAGTTGGAGACCCGACTAAGTGCAGAATAGGATCCAAGCTCAGACGTTCCTTGAAAAGTTTTGACTCCAGCTCTTCTGACTTCTTGAGCCTGCCAACTTGGAATGGAAACCTCTTGAGAACATGTTTTCTTACAAAATTCAAAAAGAGCTTTGCTGTGAGCCAACAGCTGGAAATGCCGTGAGAGCAGGCGCTCTTGGAGATCTGATTTCTTACAGCATTTTGGCACCTCTAGTTCGGCTCCTGGCGGGCAACCAGAAGCTGGAGAGGTAATAAAACATGGTATGCTCCCAGGACAGCTCTAGGGTAGCCTCCTTTCCGGAGAGAGGATGGCTCATGCCAGGAGAAGGGCTGGGCCCCATGCTTTTGCTGCTCTCAGTGGAAGGGACACGGGGAGCGTCTCTGGAGGGGTGCACTGACACCAATACCGTGATTTTCCCGGTGACAGGCACCAGGGCAGCTTTCTTTGTTAGGTCAGTCAATGCATGCTGGGTTTCTGGATAGCCCTGGCCCTGAACAAATTTAGGAACACAAGAGATTGTAGAGGCAGCCACTGCAAACAAAAGCTTAATTTACTAGCTTCAATCCTAAAGCAATTTTTAAGCAGTAGTAGTCTATTCCCTAATCATTTCTAAAATAACTGGAAATAACTAGACCAATTAGATTTCAGTACCTATGGTTCTTGGTGTGTTTATATTTCCCTTCTTTTTACCTGCTTCATTCTAATATTCTTGCTCATCATTTTCTCTCAGTAGAACAAAGAGACAAGATGCTAAGGAGCCAAGTTTACAAATGTGGAAGAGGTGATTCTAATCTCACTGCTGGTACAGACTCTATTTCTTCCCCTCAAGTGCCTGTCCAGAAGGCATAGAGTATTTGAATGTCCTTCAAGAAGGAGCCAAAGCAAATGGCTTCTGCCACACTAACTCCAGTGGAGAAAAAGAATCTCACTACTCAGGCCAGTATATTATCCTCCCTGTCAAAACAACTACACCTCAACTCTCACCCATCAACTTCTCGATTATCCTCCTTGGTTATGAAAATTAGTGCCTGTTAAACTTTAGATTACAGAGAGAAATAGCCAAGCTCAAATTTTCTGACAGCCAATATATGACTACCCACCAGAAGGACCCACATAGATCCAGGGGACGACTATGTGTGATCAAACACCATGGTCCTGCACAGTGCCCCAATCCACGTGAGGGTGCATTATGAAGACTTTACTGTGGACAAAGCAACTTGGGCCAAGGTAAGGCGTGAAGCCACACTGGCACTTGGCCCATTGAAGCCACTTGGAGTGGTAGCATTGCCAGATAAAATGCAGGATGTCCAGTGAAATTAGAATTTCAGATAAACAATGAATCATTTTTAGAATGAGTATATCGGGTGCAATATTTGGGACATATACTAAAAAGTTAGTTGCTCTTCTGAAATCAAGTATGACTGGGCATTCAGTATTTTATTTGCAAAATCTGGTCATCCTAATTTGGAGTTTCTGTTGGTGGTGAAGCAGCCAATTGCATTCACGCCCAGACCCATGAAACCGCACTGGGAGCCAATGCAAGCCCCTAGGACTGAGCAGGGTGCTAGAGAGATGCAGCAGGAATTTCACTTCCAACACCCCCTCACCCACATCCACTCCCAGGGACCTCGGTGAGATGCTCCGTGACTTGGAAGCAGCTTTCTCAGGAAATTAAGCCAAGATGCCTGAAGCCTGAGAAGGAAAATAGATCCAACTTGAAAAGAACAAGTAAGTTTTTAAATAAGGAAATGTTATTAACTGAAAGCAGAGAGACTGGAAATCACCACCTTTTCAGAATGACTAGAGGGAAAGAAGTATCTCATAATAGAAAAAAATAAAGAGCAAGAGGCAGAGGGAGACGAAGATATCCAGCCTTCCTGGAGCCCTTGCTTTGATCCCTCCACTTCACCATGGCTTAGAAAGACCCTTCAGACGGGCATTGTGTAACAAGGCCTGTACCACTTCCCTCATAGAGCCTTTAAAACTCTTTTATTATGATTATTACTATGATTTATATATAAGGAACACAGTGCCATTGCATAAATTTAGAGAACTTCAAAAAGAAGAAAATAAAAATTACTCACATTCCTGAGATTAAAAGATAACCACTGTATATCCTTCCATCATTTATCTCGGCATATATACAATGTTTACAGCACTGGAATTATAAAGCATATAACATTTTGTAACCTAATTTTATCACTTAATATATTGTGAATGTTATTGCATATGCTTAAATAGTTTCTGAGAATATAATTTTTAATGACTACTTAGTATTCCATTGCTTTTAATGGACCACAATTTATTTAACCCATTTTTTCTCATTGGATATTGATACTGTTGCCCATTTTTCACTGTTAGAGAGAGCACCACACAGTCTCCTCGTATGCACAGCTGTTTAGGATTCTCTAATTATTTACTTGAGAAAAATACCTGAAAGTAAGACTCTTGGGTCATGAGGTGTGAATATTGTTAAGGTTTTAATTCACATTGCCAATGTATCCTCCAGAAAATCTTATACACAATATATAAGAGTTGCTGTTTTCCCATAACCTTGCCAACACTGGGCATCGCCTCTTTCAAAAATCTTTACAATATTGATCAGCCAAAAATCTTTCTCATTATTTAAAATTTAATTTGCTCATTTCTAATGGGATGAACATTTCTTCAAATGTTAGTTGAGCATTTGTGGTTCTTATTTAACGATGCTTTTTTCACATTTTTAGGCATTTTTTAAAACTTTTGCCAAAATTTATGGACTACAGGTAATAATCCTTTACATAACCATATGCTACTATGGGTTCCCATTGTAGGAACTGTTACGATCAGTTAGGGTGTAATCTGGTGTTAAGAATTTTCAAATGTTTATGTAGACAAATTTTTATCATTTTTCTTTGTGATACCTTGAGCTTCCTCACCTGCCTTGATGCCAGATAAACATGCAGCTGTTACTGTTGAGTTCTTCTGGGTCTCTTACACCTGCCCCTTTTGTCTGCTGAAATGAATTTTCATCTAGGACTGATAATGGGATTTTTTCCAAATAATTAACCTGCCTTTTTTTTTTTTTTTTTTTTTTGAGACAGTTTCACTCTGTTGCCCAGGCTGGAGTGCAGTGGTACAATCTCAGCTCACTGCAACCTCTGCCTCCTGGGTTCAAGCAATTTTCCTGCCTCAGCCTTCTAAGTAGCTGAGATTACAGGCACCTGCCATCATGCCTGGCTAATTTTTTGTATTTTTTTTTTTTTAGTAGAGACAGGGTTTCACCATGTTGGCCAGGCTGGTCTCGAACTGCTGACCTCAAGTGATCCACCCGTCTTGGCATCCCAAAGTGCTGGGATTACAGGCATGAGCCACCTGCCAAACCTGCCATCTTAAAATCATCCACTGAAGATCTCTTTTCTCCATGGATTTAAAATGCCACATTTATCATAGCCGAGTGGGGCATCGGGTGCCTCTGACATTCTCCATGTTCCCCCTCTGCCTGTCTGATCTCGCACCTACACTCCACCCTGTAACCACTAAAGCTGTGGAACTCTTCTTAGTAACAGGCATACCTTAGAGATGTTGTGGGTTCCATTCCAGACAATTGCAACAAAGTGAATGTCTCAATACAGTGAGAAGAGAAGGGGAGAGAAGAAAAGAGGATGTAAATTTTTTGG
This sequence comes from Macaca fascicularis, assembly GCF_037993035.2. Lineage (NCBI taxonomy): Eukaryota > Metazoa > Chordata > Mammalia > Primates > Cercopithecidae > Macaca > Macaca fascicularis. Next base: position 137,300,046 of record NC_088383.1, on the reverse strand, counting down.
TTTCCTAGTGCCTTGCAAAAGTTATTTTTATACTATGCATACTATTAAGTGTGCATGAGCATTGTATGTATAAAATGCAATATACATAGCTTAATTTTAAAATACTTCATTGCTAAAAAATGTTAAGGATCACCTGATCTTTCCTGAGTCATCTTGTTGCTGGTACAGGGTGTTGCCTTGATGTGCATGACTGTGAAGTGATCAGGATGGTGGTTGCTGAAGGTTGGGGTGGCTGTGGCAATTTCTTAAAATAAGACAACAATAAAATTTGCCACATCGATTGAATCTTCCTTTTATGAAAGATCTCTCTGTAACATGTGATGCTTTTTCATGGCATTTACCCACAGTAGAACTTCTTTTAAAAACAGAGTTGGCCGGGCACAGTGGCTCACACCTGTAATCCCAGCACTTTGGGAGGCCGAGGCAGGTGGATCATGAGGTCGGGAGTTCGAGACTATTCTGGCCAACATGGTGAAACCCCATCTCTACTAAAAATACAAAAATTAGCTGGGTGTGGTGGCACATGCCTGTAATCCCAGCTACTCGGGAAGCTGAGGCACAGAATTGCTTGAATCCAGGAGGCAGAGGTTGCAGTGAGCCAAGATTGCACCCCTGCACTCACTCCAGCATGGCAGCAGAGCAAGACTCTGTCAAAAACAAAACAAAACTAAAAAGCCAAGTCAACCCTTTTAAACACTGCCATTGCGTTATCAACTAATTTTATGTAGCAGTCTTTATCCTTCGTTTTCATTTCAACAGTGTTCACAGCATCTTCACCAGGAGTATATTCTATCCCAAGAAACCAGTTCCTTTGCTCTTCTATAAGAAGCAAGTCCTCATCCACTCAAGTGTATCTTGAGATGGCAGCAATTCAGTCACATCTTCAGCCTCCACTTTCTAATTCTAGTTCTTCTATTTTCCACCATGTCTGCAATTACTTCCCCCAGTGAAGTCTTGAACTCCTCAAAGTCATCCGTGAGAGCTGGAATCAACTTCTTCTAAACTCCTGATAATATTGATGTTTTAATCTTCTGAATTTTGAATGTTCTTGATGGCATATAGAATGGTAAATCCTTTCTAAGTTTTTGATTTACTTTGCCCAGATCCATCGTAAGAATTACTATCTATGGCAGCTACAGCCTTATGAAATGTATTTCCTAAATAATAAGATTTGAAAGTCAAAATTACTCCTTGATACATTGGCTGCAGAATGAATCTTGTGTTAGCAGGCAGGGAAGCAGCATTCATCTCCTTGTACATCTCCAACAGAGCTTTAGGGTGGCCAGATGCATTGTCAATGAGCAGTAAGATTTTGAAAGGAATCTTTTGTGTGTGTGTACAGTAGATCTCAAAAAATGGGCTTTAAATATTCAGCAAACCATACTGTAAATAGATGTGCTGTCATCCAGGCTTTGTTGTCCTATTTATAGAGCACAGACAGAATAGATTCAGCTTAATTCTTAAGGGCTCTAGGATTTTTTTTTCCTTTTTTTAAGCTTTCTAATTTTTTTTTATTATGCTTTAAGTTCTAGGGTACATGTGCATAACGTGCAGGTTTGTTACATATGTATACTTGTGCCATGTTGGTGTGCTGCACCCATCAACTCGTCAGCACCCATCAACTCGTCATTTACATCAGGTATAACTCCCAATGCAATCCCTCCCCGCTCCCCCCTCCCCATAACAGACCCTGGTGTGTGATGTTCCCCTTCCCGAGTCCAAGTGATCTCTTTGTTCAGTTCCCACCTATGAGTGAAAACATGCAGGGTTTGGTTTTCTGTTCTTGCGATAGTTTGCTGAGAATGATGGTTTCCAGCTGCATCCATGTCCCTACAAAGGACACAAACTCATCCTTTTTTATGGTTACATAGTATTTCATGGTGTATATGTGGCACATTTTCTTAATCCAGTCTGTCACTGATGGACATTTGGGTTGATTCCAAGTCTTTGCTATTGTGAATAGTGCCATAATAAACATACGTATGCATGTGTCTTTATAGCAGCATCATTTATAATCCTTTGGGTATATACCCAGTAATGGGATGGCTGGGTCATATGCTACTTCTAGTTCTAGATCCTTGAGGAATCGCCATACTGTTTTCCATAATGGTTGAACTAGTTTACAATCCCACCAACAGTGTAAAAGTGTTCCTATTTCTCCACATCCTCTCCAGCACCTGTTGTTTCCTGACTTTTTAATGATTGCCATTCTAACTAGTGTGAGATGGTATCTCATTGTGGTTTTGATTTGCATTTCTCTGATGGCCAGTGATGATGAGCATTTTTTCATGTGTCTGTTGGCTGTATGAATGTCCTCTTTTGAGAAATGTCTGTTCATATCCTTTGCCCACTTTTTTATGGGGTTGTTTGTTTTTTTATTGTAAATTTGTTTGAGTTCTTCGTAGGTTCTGGATATTGGGCTCTAGGATTTTTAGAATGGTAAAGGAGCATTGGCTTCGACTTAAAGTCACCAGATACATTAGCCCCTATCAAGAGAGTCAGCCTGCGCTTTGAAACTTTGAAGCCAGGCATTGACTTCTCTGTAGCTATGGAAGTCCTAGAGGGTATCTTCCAGTATAACACTGTTATGCCTATGTTGAAAATCTGTTGTTTAAAGCAGCCACCCCAGTAATCTTAGCTAGATCTTCTGGATAACTTGCTGTAGCTTCTCCATCAGCATTGCTGTTTTACCTTGCACTTTTATGTTATGGAGATGGCTTCTTTTCTTAAAGTTCATGAACCAATCTTTCTTATAGGCTTCAAACTTTTCTTCTGCAGCTTCTTTACCCTCTCAACTTTCATAGAATTGAAGAGAGTTAGGGTCTCATGGTGGATTAGGCTTTGGCTTAACAGAATGTTGTGACTGGATTGATCTCCTATCCAGACCACTCAAACTTTCTCCATATCAACAATAAGGTTGTTTCACTTTCTTATCATTTGTGTGTTCACTAGAGTAGCACTTTTAATTTCCTTCAACTTCCATTTTCCTTTGCATTGACAATTTGGCTAAGTTTAGCATAAGAGGCCTGACTTTCAGCCTAAGTCATCTTTTAACACATCTTAATCATTTCTAACTTTTGATTTGAAATGTGAGATATTCAACTCTTCCTTTCACTTGAACACTTAGAGGCCATTGTAGGGTTATCATTTGGTCTAATTTCAATCTTATTGTGTCTTAGGGAAGTCCAAAAGGAGGGAGAGACAAAAGAATGGCTGATCAATGGAGCAGTCACAACACATACATTTATCAATTAAGTTCATTGCCTTATATGGGTGCAGTTCATGACACCCCACAATAATTAGAAGAGCTTCATTAAAGATCACTGATCACAAGTCATCATAACAGATTTAATGGCAATGAAAAAGTTTGAAATATTGCAAAGCATCACCAAAATGTAATACAGATAGGAACATGCTGTTGGAAAAAAAATGGCACCAATAGACTTGCTCCATTTGTTAAAAAAAAAAAAAAAAAAAAAAAAAAAAGCAATATCTGCAAAGCCCAGTAAAATGAGATGTCCTTGTCCTCTCCACCGTTCTCCTCCTCCATTAGGAATCAATATTTTTGCTATTCTTCTAGAACAAGATGAAGCCAATCCCAAATTTGAATTGAGATTGGAATTGCCCTAATACAAGTTACATTGTGCATATTTGACCTCTGTGCATTATTCGGAACCAAGGGCTATATCTCTATTTATTCAACACTTCCTTGACACCCCTCAAGACCTGCTGTTCTTTTCTTCACGTGGGTCCCTGGTATATCTCACTAGGTTTACTCCCAGAATTTAGTGTCCTACATTGATCTTGTGTATTGAAAATATTTTATCTTCTCATTTTCCAGCTAATTATTAATGGAAGATAAGAAAATTTTTGATTTGTGCATGCTACTTTTCTTTAAAAAGAAACTATTAACTACTTTCTTTAAAATATTCTCTTAGAGTTTCTAGATATGGGTGCAGTTTTTTTTATCTCTTCCTTAATTTTATTTCTCCTTACTGTCTTATCACACCTGCTAGAACTTTCAGAACAATGATCGTAATGATGGTGATCGTAGCATCCTTACCCTGATCTTGACATTAACTGCAGAGTCTTTGAAGGACCTTCATTAAATGCAATGTAGCTGCTGATTTTCTATTGTTGTTATTGTTCTTTTTTTATGTCAAGGAACTGTTCTATTCCTAACTTATTAAGTTTTTATCAGAAATTGATGTTGAATTTTATCAGATGCCTTCTGGGAATCTATTGAGGTTTTACTTCTTTTAATCTACGGATGTGATATATTTTATTAATAGATTTCTGAATATTAAAACATTATTATATTCCTAGAATAGACCTATATGGTATATGAAAATGTTGTTTTCCACTTGCTATTTGCTATATATTATTTAGGACTTTTTGGTTTTTGATTCAACAGCTATGGACACATCTCACCAGGAGCCAGTGCCGTGCACTACTCTTACTTCACCCTCCAGGGAGCCGGGTCTGGAGTTTTCTGACACTTTTTCAAATTTTAGATTCAAGCCCCAGATCGTTCTGTGAAATGTACCAGGAAGCATTCTCTCCCTGTGCTTTGCAATCATTCATATAGCAGGATAATTATTTGTTCTTACAAAAGAAATCCCTCACTTCCAAACTCTGACGGATTCTAAAATCAATCTGAAAGACCAAAATACTGCACATAGAGGGATCGACACAAGAAATTAATATGAAAGTATTGCAAAACTATAACTATTAAACCTAAGACAACTTTCGAAATTTTTCTCCGTGGTTATTACCCTGTAGAAATACGTGAAAATTTATATTTCCTTCAGAAAAATGTTACATTTCACTGATAGTTTATTACCACTGTTTTAATATGTAGCATTTCTTTATAGCTTTTATCACCATTATTTATAGTTTTATCAATTCTATTCTCTTCCTTTATTTCCTCAATCATGGTTATTAAATTCCTCACTTCTCCATATTTACAGTTTTTTCTTTTTATCCCAAATAGATCTTTCAGTGGTTAAACTTTTCTAAGGTGTATTTGTTTGTTTTTAAAGTTCTTGAATTTATCAAGTTTACTTTTTCCATGTTTTGCTTCATAAATTTCTCTTTTCTAGTGTTTATTATTTTTTAAACATCCTTGAACTTAATATCTTGGATTTTCTAAAACTATAAAAATAAGTGGTTATTTTATTGTTGTTTATTCTTATTTACTAACAGATATAGTTAATCTGATGTGTTTAACTCTGAATTGACTTTGGGCTTCATCTTTAATTTTTATATGTCTTTGTTTTTTAAGTATCCTTGAATTAGAGACTTTATTTAATCTAATACTGGGGGAGTATTATTTTAATGTTTAAGTGTATTACAGTTGGTGATAATTTTTGTTATTAAAATTTGTGTCCATTTTGTTATAGCTACAAATATGGTCTGTATAGTTTGTTACTTAAGAGATTTCATTATGTTTTTCTTTGTAATTAAGACATTTTGATCATCAATTTTTACAAACATATTATGGACATTATCCTCATTCTTTGCATGGTACAAAGTTTACTACCCCTTATTAAACACAAATCAACTCTATTTGTTATAAGTTATTCAGTTTTTAATCTCTCTGTTTAATTTTGTTCATTCATCTTGTCCTATACTGACCGTGGCATATGAAAATTACTCACTGGGTTAATCATGTTTTTGTCAATTTCTTCTTATATTTTTATTTTTACTTTATATATTCCTATAATTATATTTCACACATATGGGTTTATTATTCATATATACATTCATGGCACATTTTGCTTTTTGTTTATATGAAAATCATTGAAACTGTTTCAACTCTTAATTTGATATTGCTTCTACTTTTCAGTTACTTGTATTTACTTGACATGTCTTTGTCCAACCCCTATTTTCCAATCTTTCCATGTCTTTTTATTTTATATGTATCTTTTGTCACTAGACTTTAATTCAACTCTGCTTTTCTTTTCTTTTTTTTTGTTACTTAGTTTTTATTTCATAATCATAAACTTAACTCTGCAATCCAGCTAGGCATGGGAGAGATCAAGGAAAACATGGAACCCAAAGGGAACTGCAGCGAGAGCACAAGGATTCTAGGATACTGCGAGCAAATGGGGTGGAGGGGTGCTCTCCTGAGCTACAGAAGGAATGGTCTGGTGGTTAAAATAAAACACAAGTCAAACTTATTCGAGTTGTCCACAGTCAGCAATGGTGATCTTCTTGCTGGTCTTGCCATTCCTGGACCCAAAGCGCTCCATGGCCTCCATGATATTCATGCCTTCTTTCACTTTGCCAAAGACCACATGCTTGCCATCCAACCACTCAGTCTTGGCAGTGCAGATGAAAAACTGGGAACCATTTATGTTGGGTCCAGCATTTGCCATGGACAAGATGCCAGGACCTGTATGCTTTAGGATGAAGTTCTCATCTTCAAATTTCTCCCCATAGATGGACTTGCCACCAGTGCCATTATGGCGTGTGAAGTCACCACCCTGACACATAAACCCTGGAATAATTCTGTGAAAGCAGGAACCCTTATAACCAAATCCTTTCTCTCCAGTGCTCAGAGCACGAAAATTTTCTGCTGTCTTTGGAACCTTGTCTGCAAACAGCTCGAAGGAGACGCGGCCCAAGGGCTCGCCATCGACGGCAATGTCGAAGAACACGGTGGGGTTGACCATGGCTAGTAGTACAGGACTTTCCTCGGCGGCAGCGTCTGCAAAGCCTCAACTCTGCTTTTCAATCAAGCCTGCAAGTCTGTCATTTGAGGAATTTGGCCTCTTCACATTTATCACTGGACTTATTTCTATTGTGCCTTATTTTTTAATACGTTCTTGTTGCTTCCCTTTATTCATCTTTTACTAAATAATTGTTTCCTTAGCTCTTTTTTCCTTCGGTAATTTTCAAAGAGTAACTCCTGTTTTTATTCCATGTGTGGTTATTTCGACACCCCTTTTTATAATCACTTTTTTTTTTTTTTTTTTTTAGTTACCATTAACACCATGATATTATCCAATGTCTCTTCCCAAGGAAAACAAAAGTTTAAGGCACATTTACTTTTTCTTTCCCTATCTCATTTGTCAACTTTTGTTTTTATTATCTAATAGCTAGAGTAGATAATCAATACTTAATTATTTGCATAACATACATTTGGCTCTTAATAATTATATTTTGTACTTGGGTTGCTTTTTAATCATATGAGTCACCGTTATTTCAACTCTACATACCTTGCTGGTTTTACTGTTTACCTCTTTTCTTTTAGCTATGACTTCCCCATCCTTCCATAGCTGGCTGCAGAGTATCTTCAATACATTTTTAAAGAAGGGTACATGAGTGTTATATTTTTGAGGTTCTTTGCATATCCGAGAATGTCCTTTGCTGTAGCCAATTCTAATCAATACACATAATGTGCACCTTCCATGTGTCTAGCACGTTGCTAGGTCCAAGGAAGAGAGAATTAATGGGATAGCATAAATCTTTACAGTCCTTACCTTATGCAGTTTGCAGACTAACTGGATGCTACCTAAAAATGACACATTGTCAGGGTAGAGAAGACTTGCATCAAAATATCATTCTAAAAACAACTCTGTAAACATTTACTCATTGTTGTCTAGTCTTTATCATTGCAGAAAAATTTACCCACTATCCAATCTGTCTCAAGGTACAGATGATCATGTGAGATGGGGGATATTGGAATTGAATTTTTTTCAGGTACAGTGTTCAGGTAAATAACAAAATAAACAAAACCATTCATTACCTCAAGCAGAACAGAATATGAGCTCTGTGTTCCAATAAAAGTGAAAACGGATTTGGTCTTTTTGTAGGTAGAAGAAACTCATAGTGGTTTGAGTTTTACTTCTTCTTAGGTTGACTTTTTTTAGCCTGCATGCATATTTGTTTTCAACATTAAAATTCACGTTCCACTGATTGCGTTTGGTACTCAGAAAGCCCTTTTGATTCCTCAGAGATAACACTGACTTCTCTGTTCACTGTACTCTCTTCTTCAGGAATTCCCATTATACATACATTGGATCTCTGGACCTTCCAGGTCTCCTACTTAATTTTTTATCATTTTATTTATTTGTCACTTTTCTCTGAGCTTCTCCGTAGTCTCAGGTTTATCTTCTATGTCGATGAATCCATTGTCTACAATTAACTGCCCACGTTGCAGTTTAAATTTAGCAATTATTTGGGAACAGCCTTTGAGGGTCTTGCTTTTTCCCCTGCAAAAATAAATGCCAGTTCTGATTTCATAGGTGCAGTGCCACCCTAAATTTTGTGAAAAATAGAAAAGAGGAACTTTCTAGAATTTTCTGCTTCTTGCTGCTACCTCATTTCACAGAGCAACATTTGTTCTGAGTCCTTAAAACTTCTGATTGTTTTATCATAAGTCACCATTATTTGCTTATCTTTATAAAGAAAGGTTTCTTTTGCCCATTTTAGAGTTATCATAGTTTCTGTAGCTAGGTCAATATTTCAGGCAGACACTAAAGGATATAGGAAAAGTTGAAGGCTCTATACTTGCTCTGTGAGGTTGCTTGCCCAGCAGGGTGGCTGTGGAGGGAGCAGGGCCGGGGCCCTTCTGTGGAGGTGCTCTCCTCTGTCTGAGAGTGTCTCTCCACACTTCTGGGAGCAGACTTTCCCTTCTCTGCAAGGTATGGCTGTTAGCAGGGTCCTCATGTGCTCTCCTGCCACGTCAGTCCCCAGTCCAGCCCTTCTAGCTGGGGAACAACACTGCAGGTCTGTGGGGTCTTTCCGAGAGAGTTCTCAAATGCACTTTCCTTCTTTGATGGGAAGACATGGTTAGGGTCGATCCTTCCTTCCTTGTCCTGTGTGCCAAAAAAATTACAAAATCTTGAGTTTCCTGTTCTGGGGATGCTACTGTAGGGTGCAGCTCCAACTTTGGGTTTTCACGACTTTCTCATGTCTCTAGTCTTTTCCATGGGAAGCTTGGTAGTCAGGATGGGGAGAGATGGCAACCACGAGCCCACCAAAGGCACCAGGGCCCAAACCCACCTGAGAATGAGGAGGAGGGGCCAGGTTGGGGGGAGAGGAAGTGCCTGGCTGCCCGCTCCTGCCCCCAATATGTAAGACAGGCTGCTGCTCCTCAACCCCAGGAGGGTCCTGAGCCCACCCAGCCCAGCATAGGGGAAGAAGGGCCCTGTGGGCAACGTGGGCCAGCTCTCCTAAAGGAGCTGACCTGTGGGGTCTGAGAAGGAGAGCTGACTCCAGCCTCTGCCACTGAGACCATTCCTGCTTCCACTGTCCTCTGGGGCCCAAGTTCCCCAGCTCGGAAGGAAGGAGGGTGGGAGTGACCAGGCTCTCTGGCAAGGCCTTCCGGCCCGACTTGGGACCCCAGCACTCATCGCAGCTCCCCCAGCCCAGCTCGCTGCATCAACAACGTTTTCCCTCTCTCTGTAGGGAGAACTGGGGATTCTTTCATTAAGAAACATTTTTATGTTGGCCTCTCTGACTCAAGGAGCAACAGAAGGCAAAGACGAGCGACTTTCACATCACAGTGAAAATAAAATTTCCTCTAGACAGTCAACAGCAACACCCTGAGAGCAGGAAGGTAAATATGTACTTTCTCCTTGTCCTCTCTCATTTTCCCCTTTTGTGTGTTAAGAAGCCCCTGTTTTGCGTGGCTGGCAGGAAGGCGTTGCGTGGGAACGCCTGCAAATCTGCAGGACCCGGAGAGTGGGGGCAGCGGCATTCTTGATCTCACTCCTATCGATCGCCTCTAATGAGCGCCCGTGCAGCTGCGGCTAATGGTGGTGCGTCTGGTGTTAAGGGCAAGTGTGGGAGAAGATTATCAACCCAAGGGGCTTCACAGTTGCCGGACTGCCCAGAGCCCTCGGGGCGAGGATGCACTTGAGAGGTCACTGAATCAAATGAGGGAAGATTCAGTGCCTGCCGCCGGAAGAAATGCAGCAGGACTGGAATTTTTTTTCCAACAGAGACTACAGGCATCAACAAAACCGTTACCTTCTGCTAGTCATTAGTCCCTGACCCTTTGCCGGATAAGAAGGCTCCTACCGGAGCCGCCTCGTCCTAATTATGACTCATCAGACGGCAGCAATCCTACCCAATTAGTGGGGCTTAAGCGAGGGGCACTTGATGGAACAAGGGTCCGAGCCCCGTGTGAACCAGGGAAAGCTGAGGGCCTGATCCAATGCCCTGCACCCTGAGTCTGCTCTTACCTGGGGGGCCAGGCTGCCATTTGATCTGACGCACTTGATATTTCATTCACTGTGTTGCTCGCCACCCCCCTCGGAGATCTGACAGGGGCCAGATGAGTGGCCATAAGAGGTGCTGAGGCCAGTGGCCTTCAAGGGACAGCTAACCGGCAGATCCCATAGAATGCTTGCAGTCAAATGTCAGCACAGAAAGGGAGCCACAGGTATTAGACAAGATAAAAAAAAATGACTGTCGAATGCCTTCAGGGGTCCGGCATGTTGCACATTCTGAACTTTAATAGCATAATGGAGTAATTGCAGCTGGGAAAAGAACTCAGATCCAGCAGGAAGGGTGAGCGCACTGAGGCTGGGAAACGCAGGCGGCGGGGAGGGGGCAGGGAGTGACAACGCATGTCTCATGCTTTGCAGAAATGCCCAAACCACTATTTATTTTAACGCTGTAAATAAGCAATTTAAATATTATCCTAGTTCCATAATAAGTAACATGGTAACGTGATACCCTGCGGTTATAACAAATTATTTATTAGGTTTTTTAAAATTCTAAGGCAGCGTCTTTGTAACTGGGAGATTTACATTGGGTCAGATCATTAAAAATATGGGTGTGGATTGGCCCCTGCCGCGTGAGGGAACATTGATCTCTGAAACACGACTGACAACCACATTCTCTTTGTCAGCTTTTCCTACAGGAGCAGAAAGGTCTTCAAAAGTGGTCACCCCACAAAATCACCACACACACCCAAAACCCACCCTGTATGCTTCCAGCCCCTCTTCGTGTGTTTAGCAGAAGGAGAGAAAAAGAACCCAAAAGACCCGGGCTGGTTGCCCCAGAAGCCGCTTCAGCTGTAAGCCCTGGCATGTGCACATTCAAAATCATGCCGGTGTTTGTTTCCAGGGCACCTGAAAAGCAGGTGGGGAAGCATCGAGTTTAGTGAAGACCACATTCAACTTTCTCAGGACCCAACATCATTAAGGGCATTAACCTTTACTGATGGAGCGAAAAAGATAGTGGGGGTTGAGCTGGCCATTATTAATGAAGATGAGCCTTCTTACGAATATATTAATTAAATTTTTATTTCTTAATTAGATCCTTACATATCTAGCTTAGGAGTCCTTTCTTTAGCTCAATGTAAGATACCACTGAACTTACCAAGAAATAGAAGGAGGGACTCCTGACCTCAGCAGTTCTGACAAAGTCAGAGAATATTGTGGGCCAGCATGTCTGTCATTAGGAACCAAGTATGAGAGACAAGTAGGGCTGTGGATCCTCACAAGGGGAGTCCTGGGTGCTGAAATGATCAGGGAGGACAAGCGGTGAGCACGTGGGCAAAGCAGAGCAAGCTTAGGAGCAGGCAGAGGATGGGAAGGGCTCCAAGTGCTAGCACAGAACAAGCTGAGGTGTGGGGCCAGAAGCACCTGAGGAGGACATTAGATAGTACATAGAGGGTGTTCCCAAACTTATCAACAAAGATCACACACCCACAGAGCAGGGCGAATCAAAATATGGAAAGAGAAACCCATGACTGAGCTCTTTAGTATGTGTGTTTTTCTCCTTTGGAAAGCTTTCTATAATGCACATACATTACTCAGAATGAGAAATATAAGTTTATGGAAAAACCTACACAAACTGTGAATGGGCACATTCAGCTGCATAGAAGAACAAGTGTGAGGTCAAGAGGCAGCTGCGGCCAGACGTCGGAGGCCTGGAGAGTCAGAGGGAGGGGTCACAGCACAGCCACAGGCTTTCCCAGAGGCAGGCTCAGCATTGCAAGGGTCAGGGAGCCCCCACGTGGCAAGGCCCTGAGTCTTGTCCTCTTGTAGATCCAGCTCATTCCAAAGCCACCACCCCATGGCTGCCACTGAGTGACTTAGGCTCTGTCCACCCTGCTGCAGAGAGCAGGGACACAAATGACCATTGGAAAGGATGAAGTTGGTGGCATGTGCGGTGTTTCTAATCAACACATGGAAAGCGGAAGTCAGGTTCAGGTTTGTGGTCTATGCAGAGCATCTTCACGTGCCTAGTGCTGAGTTGGGCATGGGAGCTCATGGGGTGGGGAGTGGGGGCTGCAAGAGTGCAAGGCCAGATCTCTGCCCTCAGGAGCCTGAACTGTCTGGGGAAATTTGCATTCTCTGCACTCCTTCTAGTGCAATGAGCCAGGTAAACCCCCTTGTTGGTCCAAATCTATGACACAAAGCCCCACTGTGCAATTAGATTCTCATCTGCTAAAGCTCAAAATGACCCAGGGTTCTGTGTGTCCCTGGGCTCCTAGGTGACCACAGTCCTCATGAGTCCTCCTGTGTGCAGAGATACATCATCTCAGACCTAGTGCAGGGGGGGCTCTCAGTCCACAGAGAACACAGCATCAGAGTGTGCAATAGACTTACTGTTTGTGATCACACGCCAAATGTCACAAGGCTAATTAGAGGAAATAATCTATCCAAAAGCAGTCCTTGCAAACCAGGAGATGCTTGGTCATGCAATAGTGAAGAGAGCTGCTCTGGGTCTTGCAGAGGGGTAGGTTCCTGATCCCAGCTCAGCAAGATGAATGCCAGTTAGGATGAGCCAGCCTGCCTGGGCTCCTCTCACCAGCTGCAAGCCACACATCCCTGCCCATGCTGGCCTGGACAGACAGGGTAGATGTTGAAGGCCACTGAAGGGGCCCCTCGCCCTTCTTAGGATTCTCTCTTTCCTCTCTTCAGTATATTCTGCAGCCTGGGACATTGCTCAGTTGACTAACGGCAACCATCAAGGTACAGCCTTGGTCTTATCAGAAGGAGTGGCATGTAGGTAAATGGACACCCAGTGGAAGAGGATACAAAGGCCACAGCAAGACAGTGAGGGAAGAGAACCAGAGACTTCTGTGCCGACTTCCCAAGCTGAGTCAGGGAAGCACCCTCCAGGACATGTGAAGATGAGTCACAGGACATCTACAGGACAGGCTGCAGTGGTGCCTCCCCACACCTGGACCAAGACCAGCCAAAGTTCAGTTCAAGGGTCATTGTTGGAGATGCCCAAAACAGGTGAGGTGAACACCACAAGAGTGCGTCCCTTGTTGTGCACCTGGTAACTAATTCCCAACCAGAAAGAAATGGATCAAATAATACAGGAGCCAGGAATTCCCAGCCACAAACCCACACTTAGGGCATGCAATGGAGACTCTCTCTTCTGATTTCTCACTCATGTGAGCCCCTAGTCCTACTTTAATGGCAAGTTAATTAAGAATTAAATGAATCTAAGAAGCTGTGACCATATAGAGTTTGTCTTGGCCAAGAAGGTAGCTAGATTTCAAGATCCTGAAGGGATTCCATTGCGCATAGAACTTTTTGGATGGGATAAAATTTTCACAACAGAATGCATCTACTGTCATGTTATTCTTGATCTTTTCATTTTGTGGTATTGTAAAACCATAGAGAATCGACAAATCTTAGCTCTGGAAAGAATGTTAAAAGCTAGTCAACCCAATTCCTTTAGTTAACAAAAGGACTTGCCCAAGGTTCCAAGAGCTGGTTGGAGGCAGAGTAGAGGTTGTCACTGGTGTCTGGAACTGGGATCCTCCCTGCCTGGCACAACCAGGAAGGCTTCTGACACCCAGGACCTTACCGCATTTCAGAAGACACCTACAGTCTTGGCTCCAAACCCAATCGGCCTTGACATTGATCTCAGCTGTGCAACCTTCTGCCACTCAGAACTCTGCCCACCATGTTGGACAGGGAGGCTTCAGAAGGTTGCGTGGTCCCAGGCTCTGGCCCTGCTGACCTCTTCATGTGTCCCCTCCACTTTCCCATTCCCATGCTGTCTCTGATCCACATAAAAGTCTCCGAACACTCAACGATCCTTCCTGTTTCTGCACCTTGCTCACACGTGCCTCTCTACTTGAATGTCCTTTTCTCTCTGCACAGCCTGGGTCCTTCCAAGTCTACACCAACATCCAAAAAGTGAAGTGTGACCTTCTCTAGGAAGGCTTTCCTGACACCTCATACCTCCCTAGCTCCTGGCAAGCATGGATTCTCTGTAGGGGAATGATGAGCACTGCACTGAATTCTAACTGCAGGACCAACAAGACTGTGATTCTCTTGAGGGTAAAGATAGCTTTTATTCTTTTTCTACACTTAGCATCCAACAAATGCCCGGTCCAAGGGAAGTGCTAAATAATTGACAAATGGCTAAAAATAAAACTAGCATTTACTAAGGGCCTATTATATCATATTAACTCATCCAATCTTCATAATAACAACATATAAGATATATATGAGTTTATGTACAAAAAAAACTGGAGTTCAGAAAGTTAAAACACTTTGATGGGGTTTATAGAGCTGGTGCCCACAGGGAGCCAAGATTAAGAGGCCAGGGTGGCTACCAAGTGCAAAGAAAGAAGCTAGAAGACAGGGTTCTAAAAAGGCCTGTCACAGAACTGCCTACTTCCTTCTTACAGCTGCACTGATTTTTCACAATCTCTGACTAAATCCGTGATCTTTTCTAATAACACATTATGCTGAAAGGATGGCCAGAGAATACTGCAAACTAAAAAATAACTCCATTCTGCGGACCATTTGGGTTCATGCAGAAAAAAAAATCAATAGTTTGCAAAGAATTTTTATTATATTCCATTATTACTATATGTCAAGTTAAGTAAATGTGAGCAGGCTTCAGCCAAACCAACTGACAGGTGGTGGAGGGGAAAGGTATTGGCATTTCAACATGAAGAGCTCCACGGTTTCATCTCAAGATAATGCCAGTGGATAGGAAGCTCAGTGCAGAGAAATACAAGGGACGGCTCTTCCCAGACATAAGATTCTCTCCACATCCTTCTTGAATAGCCTCATTGTGGAATCCACAGGCAGGCCTGCTTCAATGGGTGGCCCACATGGGTTCTGGGTGGGGAGGCAGAGCTGGAAAGCAAATCTTGGCACCTGGGATCCTATTTTCCCATTATAGTTCATGAAGAAGTTAGGCCCCAAACAATGACAAATAACGATTAAGATCACAATAGGCCAGGTGTGGTGGTTCACGCCTGTAATCCCAGCACACTGGGAGGACAAAGCAGGAGGATCATTTGAGGTCAGGAGTTCGAGACCAGCTTAGCCAACATGGTGAAACCCTGAAACCCCGTCTCTACTAAAAATACAAAAATTATCTGGGTGTGATGGTGCACACCTATAATCCCAGATAGTCAGGAGGCTGAGACAGGAGAATTGCTTGAGCCTGGAGACAGAGGCAGCAGTGAGCCGAGACTGCGCCACTGCACTTCAGCCTGGGCAACAGAGTGATACTCCATCTCAAAAACAAAAAGAAAAAAGAAAAGATCACAATAAAAACGTTTAAAATTTAAATTTTTAGGTGTAGTGGGATCCCTATGATAAAACTGTTCTATATTTGACAGTGATGGTGATCACACAAATATACAAAAGGGCATAGAACTAAACACACACACAAGTAAGCACGTGTAAAATCTGAATACAGTCAGTGGGCTGTATGAGCGTCAGTATCCTGGCTATGATATATACTGTGGTTAAGCAAGGGTAAAGCAGATACAAGATCTCTCCACATTGTTCCTTACCATAGATGTGACACTACAGTGAACTCAGGATAAAACATTTTTCTGAAAAACTAGTCATTACTCAGATTAAGATTCTGGATGTACCAGGCACCATTGTGAGAGGTAACCAGTTGACTGAGTTGTGTGGTCACAGCCTTTGCAATGTCACAGCCAAAGAATTGTTTTGCTGTGCTCTGTGCTGGGACTCCCATTTACATTTTCCCAGACCTTTCCTTCCCACGGCACTGCTCTGTAGTCAGACGTAGTTCCCTGAGAGCGGACCACTGACAGCCCAGGCCAAGGCCGAAATGGCAGAGCCTTCCTCTGCATCTGGGCAGCCTGTGATGCACCAGGTCAGGCATGGTGGGAATGGGAGGACTTCTGCATACTGCATTCTTCACTCTTAAAAAGCAGGCATCATAGGAGTACGGGCAAAGCTGCTGAGTTTTGTATTTTTAGCATCAGAAATGAAGCCAGCTGGAGGGCGTCCTTGCACACCCATCATAGGAGTAGAGGAAAAGCCACTGAGTTTTGTACGTTTTAGTTTCAGAAGTGTAGCCGGCTAGAGGGCATCCCTGTACCTTCTTCCTTCTTTCTCTTCCACGTAGCTTCTTTCTCTCCACATCTCAAACCCAAAGCCCAGCCCTCAACCCACTAAGCAGAGTGGAAAGGTCCCTCATTGGGTCCTTCTCTGGGTGGTGCTCTTCTCCCCAGCCTGTGACAGACAAGACCAAGACTGGAAATTAGGATAAAACAGATTTCAACGTAAAGATGCTGGGGACACTGTCAAAGTCTATCGCCCTCAGGTAGTGTGGGTCACACATATTCCCAGCTTCCCAAATCCTGCAAGGAGGAGACACCACATTGCCAGACCTTTAAAAAAAATTTTTAAAAAGACCAAATAAAACCCTATTTATAAAGCAAATGACAAATCAGGCCCAACCGAAGACTGTGACTTCCAATTGCAAAATAGCTGTTTGTAACTTGAGGATTTCACCGGTAAACAACGGCCTCTGTTAGGCTGACTTCGATGCTCAATCCTCTCACATTCCCATCACAAGTTCTGAATGCTTTTGTTTGTGTTGCAATCTTCAGGGCCCCTACCATGGCTGGTGCTTTTGGAACCTTTCCAATCCTATCGTTTGAATCTGTCTCCTGCTTATGGGCAGCAAAAACACAGTAAAAATGTGCAGTACATCCTGTTTGCAACAGGAAATGAGTCTAAGACCCATGGCTTAAGAGAGCAAACACAGGTTCCCAGACTAGCACAGACCCATAATCAGCCTGTCTAGCAACTTTGGTAGAAGTTAAGTAAAAACTAAAATGGCTCCCAATGTCTTCCTGATCACGCTGAAACCACCAGGATTCTCTGAATTACAAGTGACAGAAACACAACTCGAACTAGCTTAAGCACTAAGGATAATCCAAGGCCTGAAATAACTGAGAAAGTCCAGGGGTGGAGTCAGGAGCCAGCCTCATTGGAGCCTGAGGATCAGCCCTGCCAGGTCACGTTGTGCCCTCCAGGCCGGCTGCCTCCTGCCTGGCTCACTGGCAAGCAGATCACTCCATCGCTCCAGGCGTTGGTCCTTAGAGTTCCTGATGAGTGAGAAAGCGAGCATCCCTCCTGAGAGCTCCATTGCAAGCCCCGAGAAGGACTCTGTATGGCCCAAAGGAGGTCGCGAGCCTATTCTTAAGGTGATCACGGAGGCCGCAGAGATGGAGGACTTCAGTTGGCCATAAGGGGCCAAGAGCCCACTCTGGGGCTTCCCAGCTTGGGAGTGCAGATGGAGGGGCGTCTGGTATTAAAGGTGAATGCAGAAAAAGGAGGTGTCCAGTTAACCTTCGTATCTAAGCAAGATTCTTTCAGAATGTAAAAAGTGCTGAAATATGTAGATCTATGAAGCATGCCTACAATTACTGACGGCCGGTTGGAAGACAAATTTCTGTAAGATAATTCAGAGGTAGTTCTATTTTTAAACTTAAAGTTTCCCAGTTCCCATTCAGATTGCATTTTAAAAATATAGTTTCAGGGAATTTCATTTTAAAGGAAAAGGTGAAACCCAAAACCACTTGCTTTAAGTTTTAAATGGAGGTTTCTGGACATGTTGGTGACTTTATTTATTTATTTATAGACTCAACCTCATTGTCTGTTACAGTGAAAATGTACTGTGAGATCCAACTGCCATGGATAAAAACATTTCAGTCCTACAGTTCCTGGAAAAAAAAATTCTATTTTGTTCCCAAGTCCATTCATTTTATTTATAAAAGAGGAAGCCATACGAAATACACAAGTACTGATTCTCCTGTTTTGTTTAAGAAGCTTCAAGTTTATATCGAGATAAAGTATTGCAAGGAATTTGCTTAAAGATCACTGATTAACACAAGTCATCTCTTGTTTGCCAAGAACATGTATACATTTAAAAATGAGTAATGAAAAGGAACCATTTTTTAAATATTTTATGAAACAGTCCTGGTCAAATTGCTTAGAGAGACCATACGTCACCTATAGGAATTCCCCACCTTCTGGACTATGGAAGTGCCCTCTGATAGGAATAAGACTTGAACAAGTGAGGACTCACTTAAAAATTTAAACCGCCAAGACTCCCATGGAATGTTGGGATTTCTTACTCATCCAAACTCTCTTGGTGACAATGACAGAAACAGAACTCAAACAAGCTGGGAAAGAGGAGAGGATGCTTGATAAATAAAACTGGCAAGTTACAGGGGGTGGGTGGGGACAACGGGATCTGAGAACTGGATGCAGCCAGGCCCCTTCCATGCTCGCTGCTACCTAGGTCGATTTTGTTCCCTCAGTTGAGCTTCTCTATGAGGGCAGGACCATGGCTTCTGGAAGCGTCTGGGCTCATATTCCAGCTCCGCAACAAGAGAGAAAAGATTTGCTTTAACTTTCCCTGCTTTGATGTGACTTAGATTCAACTTTACCACATGCCCCAGGTCCAGACCTGTCAGATGACCAGAAGAATGGGGCACTGTGATTGACTCAGCCTCAGTTCCACCAACCCACATTCCAGAAGGAGATGGTATGTGGGATCGGGGAAGGTCTGTACCACCACCTTAGGTCTAGGCAAACAAACAAGGATCCAGGTCAGGACTTAGCATTAGAGTAGTTCCACTCAAAGTCCAAGGAGCAGTGAGGTCCGCATGCTGTTCTGTCAGTTATGAGTCCATGCCAAGACAAGGACCTTCACCAGCATGTAAATCAGTACACTGCCTCCTCTATTGAGGAAGTCTCACTCTCAAAAAAAAAAAAAAAAAAGTCAGTTCAACCAAAAACTGTGTTCAGAGACCTATTTGGCTTCGTGCTTTTGAGTGATGCTTCTACACAGTACCCTGAAAGGTACTGGAGATGCAGAAATAAATCTCACGCACGCACATACACACACACACACACACACACACACACACACACACCATTTCTGATAATCTGGCAAGAGAGAAGGGCATATACACAAAAAACATAGTGCAATAATGGCTGATGAGCATAAGATCAAGGTAATCATGGCAAACCCCTGAATGAAGGATCTATGATTTCATTCAAAACAGAAAACCTGTTCAATGGAGCCCTCTAAAGAGCTTGTATAGCAAGACAGTGCTGCCCCGTTCTGGTGATCTTGTGGGTCCATCCCGAACAGGACCCCAGGAGAGACGATCGGCAGGAGCCCAGTTAGGACTTTGGCCCTGAGGACTGAGTAACCTTTGGTCCTCACCCAGTGCTCCAGCACCACAATTCCAGCTCTGGATTCCAACTTGTCCTCGCTGCTGAAGCTCAGGATCTGACCTTGAGCTCTCCTCTGCTTTCAGACATGAAAACCCCTCATGGACCATTCCGGAGCCATGCCAGAAAATTACCCTTGCTAATTACAATGAAATAAAGAGTACTTCTGTGCCAAGCAGCAAGCCTATGCTATCTCTACAGCAACTGTCAGGGAAAAAGCAATCCAGAGTCGCATTAAAAGAGAGAACTGAAAGTATTGTGCTCTCTCAGGAAATTGAAAGAAAATTCACATCTTTACTTTTGTCTGCCAGCAGATGTCTTTACCTTGGAGGATGTCCTTTCTGCCTGCAGATGGGTCAGGTAGCGGAGGGCTGGCTCAAGCCAACAAATGCACTTGAATTCCCCGATTCTCCAATCTCTCTGAAGAATACTTAATCTTAATGATATTTCTTGCAGATACACATTAATTCTGCATTGTTCCAGTCACAGAAAATGCCATCTTCTTGGACGATGGTATTAAAAATTCACTTCATGTTTCTGTTTCCAAGATTGAGTCTTTCTTTCTTTTGTTAGGGACACTACTTTGTCGCTGGGGTGCCAGGCTTCCTCAACCTCTGCTATCTCCCTGGGTTCTGGTGTTCTCCTGTCATTACCTGGTGGCCCCTCCAAAGGCTTTGCATCATGCTTTCCCTGCCCATGGCATTAAAATGGCCCTGTTTATTCCTCTTCGTGCCAAGAGCAAGCTGGAAACCACCTTGGTAGCCCTCAGAATAGACCACAACTGCCCCCCTCTTCTTAAGGGCCTTTGCAACGATGATCTCCAATTCTAACTTCTTTGTGCCATTCTAACTAGTCCCTTCTAACAAGAGGCAGAGATGCAGATAGAGACAGAGAGACCGAGACATACAGAGAGAAAGAAATATCACCATAAAAAAAAACAAACAAAATTCCGAGACGCACCAGGAAATACTCAGAATCTTCACTAACCAATTTTCAAGTCTTCCTTTCCTGGTATCTTAACTGCTTCAGGGTTTTCTCTCAGCCAAGGAGCTGTTCAGTACAAAACAAAAATCATAAGAAGAGCATCGGTAACAATGCAGGACAAATTAGCAGTCAATGAGCATAATTTGTATGAAGCTCTCTCTGATTAAGAAAATAATACTTTGTTGCCTTCATTACACAAAATTATTCCAATAGAAGGCTGCATGGAACAGAAAATCCAGTGCTGAATCATGAAAGGCAGTGGATCAAGGTCTTTCATCTAGGAAATCTTTAGCTAAAAAGAGAGAGAGCGAGAGAGAACATCAATCAGATATTATTTCCAATTATTTTTCAAATTGGAACAGAGAAAGAAAACACACACACACATAAGCCTGACTGGTGTTACTTGAGTTTGTTGCTGGAAGGAAAGTCCTTGCTTATATTGAAGTAAAGTTCTGAAAATAAGCAAAGAACAGATTTATTGATTTTGGGGGAGTCTGGGTGTAAAAAAGAGAGAGAATAAAGAAGTGCTCTTTGCCCGCTCTGTCCAAATGACATCCCAAGTGGCCTCCCTAATGGTGGGGGAGGGGAGGGGGCAGGTGCCTACCCGGGCACATGGACAGAACTGCCCTGAGGCTAGGGCTAATGGTATTGGCTGAGCCCTGCTGTAAGCCTCTCTTTTCTAATAGCCAACTTTCTATGTGCGAGAAGACAGACAGATATTGATTGGTCCAAATGCCCTTGAGTTGACAACATCTGAAATGAAAATCCACAAGGCTAGCACAAACTTTCTGCAAGTTCAATTTCTAGAATCTGATTATGACACTGGACTGTGAAATCATTCACACATGTAAAAGGCCTCTCTTTTTTGTACCCCCATTTGGCACTTGTAATTGGAGGGAGTTAAGTGGCTTCATCAAGCTTGTTATTCAAATATCCAACAGAAAGAGGCAACTGCAGGCTAATCTTGGGGTGATTAAAGGAAGAAATGCTCTCCCGCTGGTGCAGGGCTAATGTCAGCAATGAAATGGACCAAGGCCTCACGCTACTCCCCACCTGAAAAAGGAATTACACGCAGCTTAAATACACAATCTCTAAAAATCTCATGCACAGAGCTGCTTTCTGAGTTATTTCAGAACACCTACAGAGAAACTCATGATTTCATTACCCATGCATTTGGAGGGGATTAGAGCCCCCATTTTGTGGTCCCCATTACTCTATCACAATTAATTACTTTTTTCCTTTTCCTTCCTTTCCCAAATAAGATGCTGAAGCTGCAATTCACAATTGTTAAAGTCCTGGGAATAGCAAGGTTTGCAGTACTCTATCCAGCTCTTATTAAAACACGCCTCTGTATTCTACAAATTCCTCTTGATCAATACATCGACTGCAGTATAAACCTTAAATAAAGCACTATTACACTTGAAGTACGCACTGTTCTTGTCTTAGTAGGTTACTTAGAAGCATAAAAAGGCAAAACCTTTTGGAATTGGCATCTGGACATTTGTGCCAAGGAAACTGCAGATGGAATACACATTAAATTTATTCCATCATTGATTGGAAACGCTGATCCTTTATGGCTTCACGTTTCTTTCCTCATTAATCTTAGTTAACCCTCTCAAAACAACGCCAGCTTTGTCGGTCCAAGTATCTAAAACCCACCATGCAGAGAAGGCAGCTTTTTAAGAAGGGTTTGATTCCTAGCATGAGTAAATCAGCCAACAATCCCTGTCTTAGAAAATGCCACTGCTTTCTTTTTTAAAATATTAAAACAAGAAAGAACAGATTTCTGCACAACTCGGGGTTGGGGGGATAAGTGGAAGGCAGAAGAGATGGGAATGTTAGCAGAGCCCAGTGGGAAGCCCATGGATTGCCAGAGAAGAGATGAGCAGGAAGCTCGTGGACTTGTTGCTACAGCACCAGCCACGGGGAGTCATTTTCAGCACACATCCAATGTCACCCATGACCAGAACCTGGCGCAGCCAGGAACTCTGCAGGTCAATGTTTCGTGACTTCTACAGCTCAAGGAGAGGTGCTTCCCAGTCAAGTATACGTCTGGGGTTTGGGGATAATGCAATGGTTCTAAACACAAAAGGAATACTCTCAGATGTAATGATTGTGTTCCCTGCACCCTAATTTGGCTAACTGATATGATACTAACTTTCCATTTTTCTGCCAAACAGAAAGAAATGCCTGGAATCACTATTTCCTTGCCCACAGCAATATAGGGGCCTTGGATAAGCCTCATGCTTATCCAACAGCTGGCCCTAAACTGCCCTACTGCCCCTCGGAACAGGCCACAACTGCCCTGTTCTTCCTAACAGCCTTACAAGAGTGTGCACCAATCCTGACCTTTTTATGTCTTTCTTGCTGTTCCCCTTCTAACAAGAGACAGAGAGAAAGAGGGGAAGAAAAGAAATACTATGAAAACTTGGACACAAAATTCCTAAGGCTTCTAATTCTAGAAAAAATAGAGAATTCCTAGAAAGAAATAGTAACAATAACCACCTGTTTATTACAGCAAAAATTTTAAAATATTTAACAAAGGACACAAAACCCTCTCTGCTGCCATGCAGCATGCATTTAGCTTACTGCAGCCTTATGGATGGGGCTCCAGAAGGTAAAAGCCCTTTTTGAATCCATGAAAAGATCAACATCTGAATATATATTAAAGATAAAGTCTAAGTACGTCATAAAAGGCAGAAAAACACCAGCCTAACTTCTAGGTGGATGCAGGAGCCACTGGTCCCCACTGAGGGGACAGAGCCCTGGGGAAGGAGGTGCTAAATGGATTCTGCTCACACTGCATCCACATAGGCCTGGTTTTAAATAGCGGGCTGTCTTATTGGAAGGGAAATATAAATCTCCCAACCCAGAAGAAGATGTGATCTCAGCAGAAAATGGAAAACAATAGCTGGAAAGTAATACCAGGACTTTCAGATGAGATACAAAAAAGTTAGTCCGCATATGATTTATCTTCATGCATCTAGACATTTGAAAACAGCTGTTCGGATCATTCCTGAGTACTTTGATTTAGAAAGGCCCCCACATGCCCAGAATCAGCCTGGGGCCCAGGACAGGAACAGCGTTCGCCCTGGGACTGACTAGGACCCATCTACCCAGTCACTGCACGCCATCCCCAACAGAGCGCCATCTATGGGATCTGTCAGACTTCCCTCCCCTTCCAAGCAGAACTGAAGGGCAGTTAAGAGTCACAGTCCTGGCTCTGAACTGTGGCTCTGTCATCTTCTGCCCAAGTGACAAGCCCTCGAATTTCTGCATGCCTCTGTCACCTCCACTACAAATGGAGATTCTGTCTCCTACCCAGTAACCTTTTGGCCCTCAGAACAGCCCCCAGGATGCTCTAAAAGGCCACGCCCCTCCATCGGCACTTGTATTCTTCGTCACACTCTCAGCTCCGGATGGTTTCTGTCTACTTCCAAAGAAAGAGAAAATCAGCCATTATAAGAACAGTCAACAAATGAGCATCGAGATTTGAAGGCTGTTCCAAAAAGTGAGTTTGAATGTTTGAGCAATGCTCCACTTTGGTGGGGTCACTTAGGCTTCCAAAGTGACTCTGGAAAAGGTTACAGGTGTCGAGGAGCTCCGGCCTAGCTGCTTGCAAAGTCACCTCTCTGCCTTGACCTGAAAGTCAGAGCTTATCAGAAACACCCAAACATCTGAAAAATTCTTCTGTTTCTCCAACTGTGAACCAACCCACCGCCAAATGAGCGTGCCAGAAGACAGCGAGGATCCAATTACAAACCATTTACCTGTCGTGCCTGTCCCATTCATGAGGTCCCAGCTCTGTGGCCCAGTGTTTGCTCTGCTTTATGAGCGGCATTGACAGAAGGCCCTGCCCAGGCTGGGTCCTGATGACAGGCATCCCTCGTCACACTCCAGTGAACTCTTCTGACAGAGTCAGGACCCCTGGGGGCAGAATCCTGTGACCTAATTGAGTGGCAATCCCCTTTCAGCCATGTCACTGCCACCAGCAGGGCCCTGGGCTCTGTGTAGCCACCTCAGACAGTCTCTCCCCAAGCCAGGCTTGGGTCCCCATAGCCTCTCCTGGCTGAGTGAGCGGGAGCTGCAGTGTGGCCGGCTGCTCACAGCAGCTTGGTCCAGTTAAGCCCTCCACGCTGGGCCAGCTCCACACTGGGGACCAGGCAGAACCTGCACTTTGCCTTCTTACAGGAGAAAAACACTTTTTGGATTGAGGACAAAAGATCCGCTGAAAATAGCCTTCCTGTATTTTCACATGAAAAAAAAAAAAACAAAAAACAAAAAAACGTTGAAGACAATGAGCTTCACCAGATGCAGCCAAATTCCAGGACAGAACCCTCCCCACCGCCCCGCCTCCACCGCAGCCTCCTTCTGGCTTGTCCTTCAAAAAACAGAAACCATGGGTTTCTGTTTTTTGTTTTTTGTTTTTTTCTAATTTCATAGTAATACACACTTTTGGTAGGAAATTCATAAAAATGAAGAAAGAAGAAAAATCTAAGACATTTATAATTCTAATTCTTCTTCCCAGAATAACCACAATTTTTGGTATATTATTCTAATTTTTTTCCATGAGTGTAATATATTTTTTTTGTTTTTTAAAACAAAAACACAATTATACCCTACATGTCTTTTTTCGGTTATGAACATAGTCTGAATGACTTTCAAGCCTTTAAATATTTTCTTTTCATGGCATTGAAAGGGTGCAGAGTTGTAGCACTGTGTGTTTGCCCAAATAAATGCCATGTATTGAGATAAGTCATGCCATGAGGAACATCCTTACCAGCCCATGATTATTTCTTCAAAATTCATAAAGAAGGATAAATTCAGAAAGAACTGGTTTAGTTCAACTGACATGCATTTTTTTTTAAGCAGGAAAATGCTTTAAAAAAAATAAATATATAAAACAAGTGGCAGCTGAGAGCGGTGGTTCACGCCTATAATCTTAGCACTTTAGGAGGTCATAGCAGGAGGATCGCTTGAGGTCAAGAGTTCGATACCAGCCTGGCCAACACGGCAAAACCTTGTCTCTACTAAAAATACAAAAATTAGCCAGCCGTGTTGGTGCACAATTGTAATCCTTCCTCCTCGGGAGGCTGAGACTGAGAATCTCTTGAACCTGGGAGACAGAGGTTGCACTGAGCTGAGATTATGCCACTGCACTCCAGCCTGGGCAACAGAGCAAGACCCTGTCTGAAAAAAAATAAGTGAATAAATAAAATGGCAACCTCATAAGTTAGAAACTTGCCACACTGTTTTTTGAAACACGCTCCCACAGGAGCTCCTTGATCTCCCCTCTGTGCTGCTAACACCACCTTTCTCAGGGGCCATGAGTGTGGCTGGCACTGTTTCTGCTTCTCAGTGTGGCCTCTGCAAGAACCACCACCCAGCATCACCCTGAGCAGAGCGACCACTTTGCTTACAGCATCTCTGCTTTGCTTACAGCATCTCCTCTCCAATGCCGGCGGCAGAGGAGCACTCCTTCTGGGTAGGAAGAAACCCCTCTGCCAGCCGTTACGGCCTCTGTCCAGGGTCAGCCTCCCCCTGTTCTGGGAAGCCTGCCCTCCCATCTCTTGGTGGAGATACGGAACCTGGGGGTGGGGTCTGCTCAAGGCAGGTGGGCTCCTGAGATTTACTTAAGGTGGCAGGGGTGGGTGGGGGGGAAACCCAAACTCAGTGTAATTCAACCTGCGTCTCTCCATGGCCTCCCTGTCCCTCTGAGGGATGCTGCCCAGACCTGCAAGCCAGGCGTTCGAGGCATCTTCAGGCATTAGGGACATCTTCAGTCTCCCTCTGTGCCTCTCTCTGCCTCTTTCACCAATCAATAGCTTGGCCACAAACCCCTACAACTTTCCCTTCAGAATATTTTCCCGGAGCTGGTGGTGTGATTATCTGGCAAGCAGAGTGCTTGGCATGGCTCCTGGCAATACGCATTCCCCACAATTCTGTACCAATTGGCATACACATGTGTGTAGGTGTGCATGTAGATGGATGGATGTTTCCACGCACGACAGCCTTCTCTGGCTGCCCTCCTGCCCCCACTCTTTCTCTACCTGGACTCCAGGTTGGGGTGGGGAGTGGGAGGTTTGTTTTTTTTTTTCGTTTTGTTTTCTGTTTTTGTTTTTGTTTTTGTTTTGAGATGGAGTTCTGCTCTTTCGCCCAGGCTGGAGTGCAGTGGTACAGTCTCAGCTCACTGCAACCTCAGCCTTCCAGTTTCAAGCGATTCTCCTGCCTCAGCCTCCCGAGTAGCTGGACTACAGGCACCCACCAACATGCCTGGCTACTTTTTGTATTTTTAGCAGAGATGGGGTTTCACCATGTTGGCCAGGCTGGTCTCAAACTCCTGACCTCATCATCTGCACGCCTCGGCCTCCCAAAGTGCTGGGATTACAGGCATGAGCCACCACACCCAGCCAAGTCTTTTAAGCTATCAATCTGAGTGCTCATTCATCTGCTTAGACCTTTCAGTGGCTTCCTGTCATCCCCAGGGACAAGTCTCGAATTGCTCACACACCTTACAAGGTCCTCTCGATCTGTTCCCACCACCTCTCCAGGGTCACCTCTCCATTTTCCTCCAATGCTCCTCCCCCACTATGACCTCTGCACACTGGTCTAGACAGCACTGTCCACCATGTAGCCACTAGCCACACGCGGGCATTCAGATTTAAATTTAAATTAATTAAAAGTAAATGAAATCAACATTCAGTTCTTCTGTTGCAATAACCACACTGCATGCTCAGCTACCATCTTGGACAGCACACAGGAAGAACATTCCCAGTGTGACGTTCCCTGGACAGTGCTGCTCCAGACCTAGAGAGTACCATTCAATCTCTCCAAAGAAGCATGGTGTCTCCCCTGGTAGTTCTGCCCCTACATCTAGGGAATCTGGGGAGACATCAGTGAATCGTTGTCAACATCAAACCCCATACTATGTTGGTAAGCATCATTCTTCTTAACGTATCTGGCTGGTTTTGTTCCTGAACTGTTTCATCAGTTCTTGGGCGAAAGACTCCAAGTGTAGTAAGTGGAACACCCCTTAGCCTGCCTGATGGCAAATTCCACTTTCTCAGTGTGTGTTTTCTAAAGCAAAGCTCCCTCCACCTATTTAATGCCCCAGTCTGTCCTTGCAGGTGTCCCCATCAGCCTAGGTGCAGGTGCATCACACAGGGTGCTTCATCTTTCTGAATACACCCTTGGAGCCCCATGACCCCCAGAGACTCTCCCCTTGTACACTCTGCAGCTGCAGCTGGAGCAGCAGGGGCTGGAGGGGTCACTGTCTCCACCACACAGCCTGATGCCCCTCCTTGGAGGCAGTTCCAGAGCCAGGCACAGCTTGGCCCAACACACATGGTCAACCAGACTTTGAGACTTGGAAGGGGGCCAGAAGTTCAGAACCCACCCAACTGGTGCACCCAAAACCTCATGTGAACGGCTCCCTCTTGTTAAGACATGAAAGGCTCTACCCAATATGAAAGGAGGAAAAAGTGATCCAGGAGAGGAAACAAGCCAACAATTGCCATGCATTCATGCCTAGTCAGCAATTAGCACAAGAGAGCTTTCAGTGTCAACGCATGAAGAAGACCCGAGGGGCTGCAGCCAGGAAGGGGGCCCGGGGGTTCCGAAGGTGAGCAAGAAGAAGAAGAGGGAAGGACAAAGGTGGAGGGAGTAGAGTCTGACTCCCACCCCGCCCCCCAGTTTGCTCGAGGCCCACCCTGTTCTTCCCAAACACACTGGCCCACCTTGTAAGCAACTTCCACAGTGAACATTTTCAACACAAAAATATTAATAATGAGGCACCTTCTCAAGGATCTCCTGTGAAACTTGCCTTTGGTTAAGGAATTCCTAGCCCAGGAAAGCAGTGGGAATCCTGCAGTAAGTGGCTTTTTAAGATCAGCTGGCAGGGTCCCAGGAGGCTGCTCCATAGTCGATAAGAATTACTAAACATCATTGCAAAGAGTGCAGAGTAATTCCACGGACCAAAGAGAAAAGGAAGATGAAGTTAATTGGCACCAGAAGTAAAGACCAAACCCCAGACTTGCCATAGAGTATTTGCTGACCAGAAGGGCTTGGAGGAAATCTGAAGGAGGCCTGTGGGTTGCAATTATCCATTCTTTGTGGCCTCCGGAGGCCCTGGGTACCTTGGTGATCACAGCGAGAGAGTGGCTCCTATCTGCAGGACATTAACAGCTCCAGTCCATGGGCCTCTGGGAGTCCTGTAGAACCAAATCACATGCATTATTGGAGGAGACAGCATAAGGGGGTGAGCATGAGGACAAAACTTACAGCTGTACCTTGCAGCTTCTCATTGTAGAACTAGGAGTTCCTAGTACCCAAGGGGCGGCCACCACTGGACCCAGCAGCCAGTGGGGAGATGGCACGGGGAGAAGCTTTGGGAGCCTCCAGTCCACTTGAGCTTTTGTACCTGGAACCACCTTTCTGGAGACGTGGGACAAGCACGGTGGAGATGTCACTGCTGAAAGAGAAGAGCAAGCAGCCAACCTCCTAGTCCTTCCCACCAAATGTTTGCTCCTGCCTGGGAGGTGACCTAATGCTTCCCATGCAGGGATGCAGCTTCTGTTTGCAGTGATACAATGAGATTTCACCACTCCTAAAGCTCCTTAGCCCTGTGCCAGGGGTTGTCATTCTAGATCCCACTTCCCAGGGCCGGCTCCATACCTGTCGTGCCTGGCTGAGAAAAGAGCTTCGCACGAGCATCGCATGGGTGCCTTTGAATTGCACAAGTCTCCTACTTCACACTTGGGCAATGGTCCTCAGACAGAGAATACTTTTGGTTGGGATATGAAGCACCTTTTTTTCCTCTCGTACAGTCCCTGGAGTGGAAGCGCACCATGGAGACTGACTTCATGCATTTGCCAGTTTCCTTCCTGAAGTTGACATAAAGCAGCATTTGGTTTTGATCCAACACAGAAAAACCTCACATCAGTACTGGAGGGAGTGCATGCAATTCATGGTTTAAAATGGAATAAAAACCCCAAATGAGGGTGTTTTGGCGGGGGGGCTCTACAGTTGGTGACAAAGGGCTTCACTTTAATGTCTAAGGACCACAAATTACACAAGCGGTGCTAGCTTAGGGGAGGCTGTCTTCTTCACACTGTGCTCCCTAAAGTACCTAGACAAGGCATTTCCATTCTATCCCACTGACTCAGGGACAGAAAAGAAAATCATCCTGAAAAACTCACTGACTTTAAGACTTTGCCATGCATACTGGTCACTGCCCAGTTATAGGGTCCAATACCAAATTGTCCTCAATTTCTTCCCCAAATACCAACCCATACAGAATTAAGTGGGCTCTATGATGCTAACACGGTTTGCCTTTACATTCCTCCCAAGGCACTCTCCCGTCATGAAGTGTGGCCGGGCAGTGGGGCTGCAGTAGCCACAGGCTGTCCTTGCTCCTGCCTGCCAAAGCCACTGGCTGCTGGCTGCCGCTGATCAGCCGGCCCCCAAGGCGATGGCTTAACAAGCCCCAGTAGAAGCGAATGGGAGGGGCTTCTCTCTTCCCTCTGCAAAGAAAATGAAATGGATAGAAATTATATTGGGAAGTCATTCCCGCCCACCCACATCCATCATTACACAGGAATGGGTTGACAAAGGATCATGACCCATGTGAAGGATTATACAGCCAGACCCACGGCCGCCTCTTCCACCGCCCCCCCATGCCACCCAATCATGTGAAGGATTATACAGCCAGACTCATGGCCGCCTCTGCCACCTTCCCCCGTCCCACCCAATCATGTGAAGGATTATACAGCCAGACCCACGGCCACCTCTGCCACCGCCCCCCATCCCACCCAATTTAAGAAATCCCAGTTTGCTTGAACACCATCTGGTTCTCAGACTCCCTATCCCCACACTCTCAGTTCTTCACCCCTAAAATTATAATAACCAGAAATGAATCTGCCAGAAGGCTTTAAGGATTAATCGTTATATCACCTATGAAAATAAACTGAAATTATTTTCTAAAATAAAAATGCTCTAGGAAGGCCGGGGACAGTGGCTCACACATGTAATCTCAGCATTTTGGGAAGCCAAGACGAGTGGATCACCTGAGGTCAGGAGTTTGAGACCAGGACCTGCGTAAAACCCCATCTCTACTAAAAATACAAAAATTAGTTGGGTGTAGTGGCAGGTGTCTGTAATCCCAGCTACTCAGGAGGCTGATGCTGAAGAATCACTTGAACCCAGGAGACGGAGGTTGCAGTGATCTGAGATTGTACCACTGCACTCCAGCCTGGGCAACAGAGCGAGACTCTGTCTCAAAAACAAACAAACAAAAACTCTAGGAAGAAAAATTCAAAAATCTCTCTCTCAGACTTTAGGTTAGGGCTAGAATGATAATTTGAGTTAGAGTATAATTGACAAAAGGAGAGTTTGTTGTTGTTGTTATTGTTTTTACCTTAATCTGGGTGGGATAAGTTAATAAAATTAAACATATTTAGAGGTAAAGATTATTTTTCTTCATCCTAAAGTGAATGGGAAGACAATAAAATCGTTTAAGCAAAGGGATGACATGATAGGTTTAAATTTTAGAAAGATCAAGAAGGGAGGCGGCCAGGTATAGGGAGAGCTATGCAGTGGGATGGGCACCCTCCACATCATTCCAGGCACACGGATACAGAAATTACTGGAACAGAGAGATGCCTGCCCTCACGGGGCTTACAGTCTAACTTGGGGAGACTGAAAACAAGCAAATTAATGAAGAAAGCATGTACACCAGAGTGCTGGGGAGGAAAATACGCAGGGAGGGGAAGGGGATCTATCGGGTGAGTGGGCACAATTTTAATGATAGTGCTCGTCAGTATCTCAGACCCTTTCCATATAGTTTGAGACTTTTATCAAGTTGTCATCCACGTGTTGGGGCCACCAGCAGTGGATGGAGGAAGGCACTGAAGCAGAAAGAAAAGCAGGGGCTGTAGGTCTCATGGCCACTGTGCTTGGGAGAGCAACAGCCTCAGTAAGAGAGGGACCATGACCTTCAGATCTCAAGCTGACCCCAGTGAACCCCAACGTTTGAAACTCACCTCCCATGCTGTCCCCATCCACCTGACCTGCACACCTAACTCCCTACAAACCAAAGGTCGTTAGGATGCCCATGGCCCACGGTTCACCTGGGGGTTCTGTCTCAACGTATTGAAGTGGTCAGCTGGCTGTTCACTCCAGGACTCATTCCAAAGATGTTTATTGAACATCAGAGGTGCTTGGCACTAGAGTGGGGGAACCAGGGAAAGAAGACACGTTGGAAGAACACATTTAAACCACTGTCCATACTCCAGTGGGGGCACTGGAGGACAGACTAAAATACAATGTCAGTATCAGTGGACACAAGGAAAGAGCAATATACCAATTAAAGTCCAAATTCTTTCTGTCTAAGGCATCCACAGAAGCTTTCGAAAAGAGATGATATTGGATCTGAGGTTGTGAAGAATGAATACGTTTTTCAGGCTGAGAAGAGATGGAAGAGCATTCTAGGCAGAGAGAACAGCAGACGCCAAATCACAGAGGTGGGATAAGCCCAGATTGTCTTAGGATGACCAAGTGGTTCAGGGTGGCCGGAGCATGGGGATGTGGTCAGGAGGAGCAGAGATAAAACTGGAGGAGGATATTGGGACTGGGCTGTTACATCCTTATAGGCCACAGTAAGGGCCTTGTCCTTTCCTGCAGGTGATGGTGTGCAGGGGGCATCAGGGTGGAACTGGCACTGAAGGGGGAAGGTGGGTTGGGAGAGACTGTGGGCAGCGATACTGAAAGGAGCCCACTGCAATCATTGATTATCTCACCGTTTCTGTGGGTTAGGAGTCCAGGCATAGCCCAGCTGGGTGTACTGCTTAGGGTCTCACCAGGCTGCAAATGAAGTGTCAACTGGAACAGGGGTCTCATCTCAGGGCTTCACTGGAAGGACTCATGTGCCCATGCTCGTGGTTTTTGGCAGGATTTGGCTCCTCACAGCCAAAAAACAGCTTTGGCTTTTCTGCCGGCTGCTGCCTGGGGGCCACCCTCAGCTTCAACAGGCTGAGGCGCAGTTCCAGTCCAGTGATGTGTCCACTTGCTTCCTCAGAGCCAGCAGGCAGAGAGAGACCCAGCAAGACTGGCACTATACTCTATATCACATAGTCATATAATCACATACATCCCGTCACCTACCCTGTGTTCTGTTGTTTAGAAGCAAGTCACAGACCCCACTACTGTTTAGAAGCAAGTCACAGAGGGCCACCAAGGAGCACAGGGCCACCTAAAAATCTGCCCTCCAAGGAAGACCATGCTCTTCACTAATGCAGAAGGAAGATAGGGCAGATGAGTTCTGATCTAGATGCATGGAGTGAAGGCACCTGTGCATCACCAAACAGAAACAGGGGTCCGATTCTCAGCAGCAAGATCAAGGATGGAGAAAGAAATGCAAGAACCAATGGCCCCTGAGTGGCAGGTGAGCAGGAGGGGCTGGATGGGGCCATCCAGGCAAGTGTGTGGTCACAGCCGATATCAGCAAGAGCAGCTGTGTCTCCCTGACCCGGGTCCTTTCCAAACATAAATACAAATTGTTTCCTGCCAAGAACCAGGAGGGAGATTAATCAATAATGCTGCTGAAAAAAGACCACATATCGCATGATTTCATTGATATGAAATATCCAGGAAAGGCAAATCTATAGAGGAAGAAAGTAGAGGGTGGCTCCCTGGAGCTGGGATGGGAATGGAGAGGAGCTGCAAATAGGCACAAGGGATCTTTTCAGGTTGATGAGAAAGTCTTCAATTTAGATGATGGTGATGGATACACAACTCTGTGAATTTACTAAAAATCATTGACATGTACTTAAAACAGACACATTTTATGGTATGTTAATTGCACTTCAATAGAGCGCTGCCTAAAAAATGCTGCTGCCAGATGACACTGCAGGCAACAAGAGTCAAGGGTCAGGGGATCACACAATGTCTGCACAAACAGTGGGGAGCACTTTGCTCACAGTAAGCCCACCCTCCTCCCCAGGAGGCATAAACTCAGGATGGGGCTGGTGCAGCTATGTGGGGGGCACTGGGCAAGACCTTCCAGGCCCACACTCAGAAAGAGCTGCACCAGACCATGTATCTCCTGGAGAGTGGCAGGTGTAGCCCTTGCCCTTTCACTCATCCAACAAAGCTCCTGAGAACTTGCAGGTCCCAGCCCAGATCCTGTCCCCAAGGTGCTGACGGGCCACGGTGGATGCACCCACACAGAGAGTGCCTTACAGGACACAATTGCCCCAGTGGAAACTCATCCCAAGCACAGCCAGGGCCCCTGGAAAAGCCAGTAATTCCCAGGACCACGCCAGCCCACAGGAGAGTTTGTTTCATTCTCGGTACCTTGGGTTGTTGTGAGCTGTAAAACTTCCTGTGTTGAAACCATGGTGGACTCAGGGCCAAACAAAGGCTGAGTCCAGCTAGTCCCTAATCAAATATCCAGGAGTCAGAAGCTCCTGAGCCTCCCTTCCTTCTGTCTTCTTTCTGCCTGATATGATTTGGTTGTGTCCTCACCCAAATCTCATCTTAAATTCCCATGTGTTGTGGGAGGAATCTGGTGGGAGGTAACTGAATCATGGGGGCAAGCTTTCCCACGCTTGTCTCGTGATAGTGAATAAGTCTCAAGAGATCCGATAGTTTTATAAGGGAGAGTTTCCCCACACAAGCTCCCTCTCTTTGCCTGCTGCCATCCATGAAAGACGTGACTTGCTCCTCCTTGCCTTCTACCATGACTGTGAGGCCTCCCCAGCCATGTGGAACTGTAAGTCCATTAAACCTCTTTCTTTTGTAAATTGCCCAGTCTCAGGTATGTCTTCATCAGCAGCGTGAAAATGAACTAATACACTGCCTCTGCCTTTGGGGATCAGCACCATATCTTGATGCCAAAGTTCCCCAGGAGAATCAGGTCACCAGGGCTTTGAAATCAGAAACGACTTTCTTCCCAATACTAAAGAAAATGTTTGTGACGAGAGGAAAGTAGGCGAAGAATATTAGTATAGCTCGTGGTGATAATAACATCTGATATTCATAGAGCTCTCACTATGTCCCAGCTCCACTCTAAGTGTTCTGCACATATATGCAAGAACTTTTGCTGCATTTGCTACTCACCCAACCCTAGAAAAAATGTGTGATCCTGTATTACAGATGAGAAAACCAAAGCTGGGAGCCAAACCCCTCCTGACACATCACCCTGGCCCACAAAGCATTTGCCACTCCCGTCTCCCTGCTGCTTGTCCATGACCCCATGTGGGAACATTTCCCCAGTCACCTGTGTAACATCTCCCAGACCTGCACACATGCCCGGTAAGTCGCCACAGTCAGCACAGAAAGCACTCCAGTGTAAGCTTTCCTACATAGTAAACGCTTTTTAAAGCACTCACCTCAACTGTTTCTGTGATTAGATAAAAGTCCAAACAAGTTGCAAGGCAAGCTAAAGGTTATTTTACAGCAGCCGCACAATCCAGCTAAGTATTTTAAGTGCAGCCCGGAATTATGAATCCCATCTGTAGAGGGTGGTGGCTTGGGACTGAAGGCAGGTGGATAGAATTACACACTCTTAGACCTGGAAGGAACCTAGCCTAGCTCGTCCAAGGCCCTAATTAGAGAGATGAGAAACCTGCAGCCCCAGGAAAGGTTGTAACCTGCCCAAGGTGAGTCAGGCAGGTGACAGAGGGCAGAGGAGGGCCCCTTGCCCAAGTTCCAGACATGCTGCTTTATGTCTGATTAACTTGTAGCTGAAGGCGGAGCAGATTCCCAGACACCTGACAAAAGTCGTTTCCAACTAAGAGTTCTATTTAGTCCGTATACATGACCTGTGTATTTTCTCTCCTGGAATTTGATATCTCGGGAAACCTGCCAAGGACTATTCACCAGAGAGAGTGAGTATGTAAAACGGGAAGAGGAAAATCAGAGCAAGAAGATGCTGGCAGGCCGTCACAGCCTGTATGGTGTCTCACCATGCACTTGGGTCTGGGCCCCACCACGTTTGTGCATGGCCCCAGGCTGCAGTCTACAGTGAATGCACAGCCCAGGCCTGGCCCAGCGGGGTGGCCTTACTGAGGAACTCCCGTCTGGCCCCACAGATGCACTTTCTCTCCCCGCACATGCCTCTGAGCGCAAGTCCACGCCCACCTCTCTGACCTTCCCGTTGGCTATTTTTCACATTACTTAATGTTGTTTTAGAAGCAAATTTTCTAAACTCATCAGTCAGTAAACCTATGTCCAGAGTGATATTAACGGCAAT
This sequence comes from Macaca fascicularis, assembly GCF_037993035.2. Lineage (NCBI taxonomy): Eukaryota > Metazoa > Chordata > Mammalia > Primates > Cercopithecidae > Macaca > Macaca fascicularis. The sequence goes on along the minus strand of NC_088383.1, from coordinate 137,264,349 downwards.
TATCATTGTCAAGGCTCCTTAATTTTTTTCTGAAGGATGGCTTAATCTATTACACCATAATGGACCAGGATGGAGGCCACTCATCATTCTGAAGGCTACATGACACTTGCAAAGTCACAATAAAATGTGAGATGAGGGCTTCGTTCTGATTCGCAGCTTGCTTTCCTCATTTGTTCCTTTCTTCATTCATTCCACACTCACCCTCTGGGTGCCTCATAGGTGCTAGGCACCAGGATGAAAATGACCTTGACAGCCCCTGCCCCCAAGGAGCTTACCACCAAATTATAACAGACACTTGTTAGATATGCAGATTCCTGGGCTCCTGTTTAGAGATTCGGATTCAGGAGTCTGTATTATGTAGCACTGCACTCCTGGTGATGGCTGGCGATACACAGACTCTATTGCAAGAAATTCCTTGACACTGCAGGTGACGCTGTCCAAGAAGACAGAAAATGAGGGCCAGACACAGTCAAGAGTACCCGTCTCTGCCTGCAGCAAAGGGAGGAGAGGGAGGCTCCAGGAGGAAGCAGTATTTGAGCATCTTTTAGGAAGAATAAGAGTTTTCTGCATGGGGAAGATGCAAAGTGGGCAAAGGATGGGAGGAAACTGCCCAGAGTGTGGTGGGGAGACCCCACGTGGTCCACAGCTAGAGAGACTAGCCCAGGCCACAAAGGCCAGAACAAGGAAGCAAGAATCCACCACTCAACCTGGGCTTGCCGGCAACAGACGCAAACACCACGCTGCGTCCAGGGGCCAGAGGGATCAGCACTCTTGTCCCCATTTAGTGTCTTCGGTGAGAAGAGGGGGATGACCAGGAAGAGGGGAAGAAAGGACACTTCATTCACAATGGCCCTCCACACGCTGGCTCGCTAGCCCCTTCGTTTTCCTCCCAGGCTGTCTCTTGCTTTCCTGAGTAAATATTCAGAAAATAGAACCATCATAAAGCCATTTCTACCACTAGGTTTATTTAACACAGTCCAGCCCCAAAATGAAAACCCAAGGAGACCGTCAATTCAGCCTCAGCACAGAGCTCAGCAGGGCATGAGTCGGAGCACGGCCGGGGTCTGGACCTTCCCAGGTCTCCCCGAACTTCCCTCATGTTAATTTATTCCACATACAGTCTTCTCCCGGTCCGGAGGGAATCCAGCTTCATGGAGGTCCTCTTAGCTGAAGATTTATCAAACCAGAGTATATGCATGGTATGAACATCAGATCCATTATCTAAGCTGTTGGTTTTGGTCAAAATGTAAAGAAATGATTTAGTATAAAATCCATCACAAAAGCATTTATTAAAAAATCTTTTGCTGCTCTTCATCTACAAACATTTACTACCCTGCATACAAACGTCAGCGGTTCAGCCTAATGTACTTCTTCATTTATTTACTGTTCATTCCTTCTGGATAAAAGCCAAAAGCAATGTCCCCTGTGGGCTGCAGAACAGTGAGGACAAGAGAACCCTTCTCATCACCCTGAGGTCAACCAAGGTCAGCCAAGCCACTTGATTGGAGCCCACTTGGTAACAACAGTTCACCTCTGAAGGTCAGGCCCTCTTTGGTGAATGCAGTCCTCTTCACACAAAGGCTTTACTTATAGATGGAAGTTAATGAACGTATTACCAGGACTTTCTGGAGGACTTAAATAAAATAAATGTAATGAGGATTTGACAGCCAGAGACCAAAGTATGCCCAATGTGCTTTTGTCCAAATATAGAATATGCAAAAAAAAAAAAAAAAAAAAAATTAACCCACTAGTTCCCTGCCTCAGTTCACAGACCCTGAGTGATCTCCAGTGATCTCATCGTGTGTTGACCAAGTTCTCCAAATGAAGCCAGCTACTATGGAATCACAGAATTCTGCAGTGGGGAAGGTTGACTTCGTACATTGGGCACGACTCCCTCCCTTTAAGAGGAGGAAACCGCTAGCACTCCAGAGAATCTGAGTAGGCTGCCCAGGTCACACAGCTGCTTGGTGACAGCAGCGGCCCTGGAACCTTAGATTAGATGTGTGTCATTTGGCCCTGCTAGAGGGGAGCGAGAAGAGATTCCAACAGCAGAGAGAGCAGCCAAAATAAGCAAACAAATACAGGCCATTAAAACTCAGGGGGAGCTTGGATTTCAGGGCCTCAATTGTGAGCATGGAAAACCACATTTCACCTCCAAGTAACCCTCATCTGCTTTCTATCTACACCCGTCACATCATCCCTTACAACGGGGGTTATCGATGCCTTCCTTACGGACCTTGTATTCTAAATTGGCAAAGCAAACATTCAGCTGTTAAAAACACTCTAAAGAAGGCTGGATCACTAACAGCCATTTTCCAACCTGAAGGCAGGCCAGGAGGGCCATCCAGATGCCTAGGCCCACAGGGACCATGGCTTCAGTATGAATGCACCCCCAGGGCCAGCTTTGGAAAGGCAAGGACAAAATTAACATGAATGGTTATCTCTCTGCATTTAGGGGTTCTCCCTGCTCTCAACTTGAGCAAACTGCCCAGTGAGCAAACCTCACCTTTCACTGGCGTCTCGGCAACAGGGCGGTGCCCACGCCAGAGTTGTGCCCAAACCAGTCGTAAATGCCTCTTGTATTCATGTGCAGAGCCACAGGGTCCAAGCTATGTCCCTGGCCCAAGAGCTTCGCTGACAGCACCCCTAGACAAGCTGAGGTGGGGGCGCTTGGGCACGGGCTGAAGGCCAGGCTTAGAAGGGAAGAAGGCAAGTGCAATGTTCCCATGTCTCAGCAGGTATAAACCCAGAACCCTCCTACCCCCAGCAGCCCTCATGTTTCTACCTTCATTTCTTTCCCCCTGCTTCTGATTTTCCTTCTCTTTCTCCATGCTCTTCCTTACTTAATGAAGACAGTGCTGATGACACTGATAAGAATGGCAATGGTATGGTTACAACCCAGAGTAGGGAAAGCTAACATTTCTAGAGCACTTCACTGGGCTCCTTGCTGTGTTCACATATTCCATCCCCGCAAGGACGCTAGGAATCAGATACAATTGTTAATCGCCGTCTTCCTTCTAGCACTTTCCACACCAAACACATCTACATACTTGTTGACTTCCTGGCTGTCTGCCTCCACCACTAGGGCTTTATCTGTCTTGTCCGCTGCCGCCTCCCAGCACCCAATACAGTCAACAAATGCTACTGACGGAGAAAATGAACTCCCATTTTGCAGATGGAAAACTGAGACTCTGAAAAGTTGCAGATCCCGGGTCAACCCAAGCAGGAGATAGGGAATCAGGATAAACTGTGATGAGGTCACGCACGTGTCCCTTCCTTTCCTTCTCTTCAGAACCGGCACGTGTCAGGCCGTCTCCCTATCCTCTCAAAGCCTGTGCTCACTTTCCTTTGCATCAACACAGCCTGTTCCAGCTCTGATCCTGCAGCTGGTTCCCACCCCTCCTGATTTATTCTGGATGGAAAGATGACTGGGATTTGGTGCCACCCTGGCCCCACCCCTTTTGGTAGGCGTGACCTCAAGCGGCTCCTGCCCCGCCTGCTCTCAGCACCCTCTGGTTCACGCGTTATTCCTAGCATGAAATACATCTGTATCACTTAAAGAAAGCAAGCTCAATTATTTAACTCTACCAAGATTCAGTTCAAATATAAGAGTTACAACGTACATCTGAGACTTCGGGGAAATTGATTTTTCTGCTCAAGATCATTTCATAGGGTTTAACATTAAAACCAAATCGGGCGCAAACTGATCTCTTCGTAGATAGTGAGTTTGTTTCCATTTTCTAAAGACCAGCCCAAGCGAGAGTCGCTTTCCCCGCCCGTGCTTGCTGCATGTATTTTACAATCTTCAGAGACTGCAGTGGCCCGCCAAAAGTCATCTTTAAAGCAGCCACTCCATCTCCCTCACCACAGAGCCACTGGGCCCGGTGTGCCCAGGGACAACCAGAGAGTGGAGAACGGCACTTAGCACTCAGCTGACCTTCTGTCCACCTTTTCAGAATGCCTGCTGGAGCCAAGAGAGTTTAGCTTTTTGTTTTTGTTTTTGTTTTCGTTTTTGTTTTCTATTTCTCAGCCATTTTCAAGTGGTTTCTTTAATTTCCACCTGAGAGTTAAGCACTGATTGACTGGGGATTTTAAACTGAAACCTCTCACCAGAAAATACCATTGACGGTTCCTGTGACGGAAAAACATACTTGGAGTTTATCTTGATGTTTACAATTAAGTTAGCTGGTCCTGGTTTCTCTAAGGATGCTAATACTTAATGTAAACTGTTTGTCCTTCAGAGGGGAAAGAACCTGTATAATCACCTGAAGACAAACGGTCTTAACTTTCCAAAAGATGACAGCTTTACAAATGGAAATGATAAGATTTTAAATTAAGAGCGTCTGAGAGTCCGTCAAGGAAAGCAAAAACAAGGCAGGGGATGTGGAGGACATCGACACAAGCCGACGAAGCCCATGTCTAGATTTCCCACAAAATCACCCCTAAGTGATGTTCAACAGCGGAAAGTATATATGTTAAGGTGCAGGCTAAAGGGTTATCATTATTCCAATAAAAAGGGGAACATGAGACTGTGGGGATTGCTTGGCAGTGGGTTTTACAGATAGAATTCAACCAGAATCACATCCCGCCGTTACTGATGGGGGAAGCTTGGGTGTGACGCCCAGTCTGGGGGATTTCAGTCTCTCAGTGAGAACCATGGTAGCCCCAGCTCCTGGGTGGGCACTGAGGGCTCACAAGGGAAATCCCAGTGTCCAGCACATGTTAAGCATCCAACAAACGGCTGTGATGATTATTTACTGTTGTTACTCTCACGTAAAATGTGCAGCACAGCGGCTGGCATACTGGGAAAAAAAAGGAACAAAGTTGGTCCCCTGTCCTCAGCCTGTCTTCTCCCACATGTCAGATGAAATCTAACAGCCTGTCTTTGCCCGTGAAGGCTTTGGATGATGGGCACAGCATGGAGGCCTTGACCCTGTGGTCAGTACAGATGGGGCTCAAGAACAAAGCCAGGGGTTACAGGAGACATGAAGGTCCCTGAAATCTCCGCCACAGTCACTCATCTGACCCAGGTGACAGGGATGTGCTTGGAGCTGCCCTCTAGAGCAACAACATTCAATGGAACTTCCTGCAATAAGAAAAATATTCTGTTTGTGCTGAGCACTTGAATGTGGTAACTGCCACTGAGGAAATGGAGGTTTAATCTCATTTTAATTAATTAGCTTACTGGGTTGATTGACAATCAATTAATTGATTCCATGTAAATGGCTACATGTGGCTGATTGATACCGTACTGGACATCGTAGTTCTAAAACCAGAATGGACTGTTGCCTGGCGCGCTGGCGGGTGAGACCCAGCCCAGGGTGGTCAGAGGATGCATGAAGGCCCCGGGATGTTTCTGTCCTCTGCTCTCCTGTCACCGAGGAGCAGATCTCCACCTCCGGCCTTGACTCCTGCACACAGAGGTTGCTGGGGACAGTGGACTCCCAGGCCCTCCTGCCACACGACCCAGAGGCAGCCTGGCTCAGCACAGTACCGGCTGCTGCCAACCAAAGGGCCTGTCTGGGCCAACACAGGCAAATTGGGAGGAGGGACCTCAGGATGGTCTCCATAGGCCCCAAGAAGATGGACAAAGCTAGAGCCAGCCTCGTTCCTGGCCTGTGCAGTTTACCCCCCAAAATTCCCTCTGTGCTTGAAGAAAGGATGTGGCTCCAAGGTTCTGGGCCTCGCTGTGGGCTCGGGTGGCAGAGGCGAACCACAGCACCACTGAGACTGCTTCTCCAGGCCCAAAAAACCCTCACATACAAGCACACCCATACATATGCACAGACACACATGTACACACACACATGCACAATACATATATGACATACATGCACACAGATCCCAGGAGAAGGCAAGTCCCTACAGCAGTAGCAGAGAGACCAGTACTTATCCTAAGCTTCAACTGCCCCATTTGAAAAATGTAAATTCATTAATAATCATCATCATGCTTACCTAGTCGGGCTATTATGAGCATTAAATAAAATAACAGGACATGGAAAGCGCTGGTGGTTGTTGTGATGGTGTGGAGGACACAACATTCGGAGCGAAGAAGGAGGAAGTCGGGCTATTATGAGCATTAAATAAAATAAGGGGACGTGGAAAGCGCTGGTGGTTGCTGTGATGGTGTGGAGGACACAACGTTGGGAGTGGAGGAGGAGGAATGGCGAATCCCAGTTGAGCACCCTTTGAAGCCCACCCTAATGGTTCTTCCAACTTTCTCCCTGGGCCTGTTTGTCCTCTGTAAGTTTCCAGCATCTGATATATCACAGGGTCTAATTTAGAGGAAGTTCAGGAAACAACATGAACACTCCTCAGAGGCAGGGGGGAGTGGGGAGGAAGCCCCTGGCCATTTGGAGCCTAAAGACCAGAATTTAAGTCTCATGGTGATGATAGTCATCACCAAGTGGACACAGCACTCCGAGCCAGAGGTTGAGTTTATCATGGCCACTTCTGTACTCAGTCCCTGCACTCACACCTGGGGAATGATGAGTGAATGATATCCGCGCTCATCAACAACTCTCAACAACCCAATCAGGCAAGACCATTATCTCTGCTCTGAAAAGGAAGAAGTAGAGGCCCACCCAGCTGGCAAGTGGGCTGGTATGAGTACCCCAGGCTTGTCTGAGCTCCAAGCCCAGACCTCACATCATTACACACCCATCTCTACTTTCTAGGGAGATAATCTTGGAAAAATCATTTGTCATCTCTGAGCCTCCATTTCTGATCTGTAATATGAAAAGGAAACTCTATACCTATTTCCCAGTATCCTTAAAAAGACTTAATGCAGAAGTAATGTGTGCCTGCTCACCAGCTGTTCCAAGTGTACAGCTGAGCACCACTCGAGTCCAAGGGTAACTTACCATTCCAGGTGTCTTGCCCGGTTTCCAATTTCCCAGCCAACCAGAAACCAAGCCCCTAGCAGAACTATGACTACTCACCATCTGAAGAGGAAAATTTCCCATCTGCAGAGAGCATGCCCCTTGTTGACAGGCAGCTCTGAGCACTGCTCACCTGGGCAAAGCCAAAGAGAAGAGCAGGAGCTGAGACTTGCTCTGTGTGCCTCAGGACGGCCCCTATTCCTAACAACCCAAAGGACATGCACGATTTGCCACTCAGTCATTCACTGGGATATCATTGACTGGGACTCAACCCTGCATCTGGCCAGTACCTGAGGCTCAGACAACCAGAACCTGGCCCTGCCTTCATGGAGCTTCCACTCAAGAAGCTACAGGTAGAAAGCAGGTCCCTGCAGAAAGGGCCCTTCAGCTGAAACTCCTAGAAACCACAATTTTCAGCTAGGACATCCTCCCCACCCCAAATTCTGAGACTGGCCACACAGTGCTGCCATGACCTGATGTTTGTGTTTCTCCAAAATTCATATGTTGGAATCCAAACCCCCAAAGGCGATGATACTACGAGGCAGGACCTTTTGGGAAGTGATTAAATCATGAGGGTGGAGCCCTTGTGATTAGGATTAATGTCCTTACAAAAGAAGGCCCAGAGAGCTAGCTAGTCCCATCCACCATGTGAGGCCACAATGACAAGCCAAGAAGCAGGCCCTCAGCAGGCAATGAAGCTGCGGGTGCCTTGAACTTGGACTTCCCAGCTTCCAGAACTGTGAGAAATAAATTTCTGTTGTTTATGAGCCACTCAGTTTATGGTACTTTTTTATAGCAGCAAAATGGACTAAGATTAGGTCAAAGCTCAAAAAAAAAAAAGTTGAATTTCAAAGGACAACAAATCTAGCACAAGTTAAGATCAACAGTGTGATGAAAAACATAGAGAAGGACTTGGAGAAAATGCAATCACCTCCCACCAGTGGCCCTTGGCAGAAGTCCCTGGCCAGAGCTGAGATGCTCTCACCCTCCCCTGAGGCCACACAGCCCATCCAGGTGCGCTTCCCTGATGCTTAGATGCCCCATCCCTTGCTTGTGGCTCTCAGCACTGGGTGAGCTGGCAGCTCTGACCTGCCCAGCATTGCTCCTCCCAGGAGACCCATGTGCTCTGACACGTCCTGACCATTTCAGAGCCTACAGGAGGGCAGGGGTTGCCCCCTGGTCTTGCAGTCCCTCTGAAGTGTCTCCTTACACAAATTTCCTGTTCCCCTCCTCACTTCCCTGGCTCTCTCTTATCACCTGGGCCAATCTTGCTTACCAAAATTCCTCTTAGGGACAACCTTTACATCTACAGGTTGAACATACTGCTAAGCTGCTTGGGGCAGACAGGTGAGGTCCCTAAAACAGCAGGTTCCAGTGACAAAGGGGCCTTCCTTACATTGAGGCGTGGGCAAGGCAGAGGGGTGGTCTTGGGGGCATCTGCAAGGTTTGGAACGGGGATGGGGCAGAGCAGAACTGCACTGATTACAAAGAGAGTAACCCAAATTCCCAAGGGAAAGCCACTGAAGGAGGAGGAGGGGCAGCTGCATGCATGAGAGTCCAGAGAAGAACCCTCAGGATGGGGTGGCAGGAATGGCTTTGGGGAATACAATGTTGTTTCCCATGAGGTGAGCAAAGCAAGCTCCTGATGAAATCTTCAGTAATATCCATATCATTTATCAACGATTGTATGGTAACAGATTATCCTGAAGATCTTGAGGTGGTAGCAAATGCCTACAAGGAAGAAACAGGGACAAGTCTAGGTACAAGAGCCTCACCATGAAGGAACAGCTGACAAATGGGTACTGCTTCAAATAGTTTATTTACTCAATGGTCTGCCTGTTGTAGGTTCCAGTGTGTCTCCCAGAAAGATGTGTCTAAATTCCAACCCCTAGGATACATAAATGTGACCTTATTTGGAAATAGAGTTTCTGCAGAGTAATCAAAATGAGGTCATATTGCATTAAGGTGGGGCCTAATTCAATGACTGGTGTCCATATAACAAAAGAGAGATTTGAACACAGAAAGAATGCCAAGCAGAGATAGAGGCAGAGATTGCCATGATGTGGCCACAAGCCAAGGAATGCCAGCCACAACAGAAACAGACAGGCATGGAACAGATTTGCCCCTAGAGCCTTCCTAGAGAACTCAGCCCTGCAGAAACCTTGATTACAGACTTTCAACCTCCAGAAATGTGAGACAATACATTTCTGTTATTCTGAGCCATCTTTGTTTGTGCCAATTTGTTACAACAGCCGCAGGAAGCCAATGTACTGCCCCATTAAGCTGTAACCTCAGCCTGGGCTTCTGCCCCCTTCACTTTCACCTTTATAGCATCTGGCCCTTCCCTGGTGTAGGGTGGGTGCTCAGTAAATATTTGTGGAATGGATAAGTATGTGTGCATGAGAGAGAGAAAATATGTGTGATTTTATACAAAAACTCCTCGGGGTTAATAGGTGCTTTTGAAGGCTTTGCAGTGTGGAGTCTGTCTCAAAACTTGTCAGCACAGACCGTCCTTAGGAAAGACCTGTGCCCCTCCTTACCAGCTCTCCTGCCCTTTCACTTTTTCTGTCCCTCAGTCTCTCCTTCCTCCTTATCTAGTCACAGTCTATCCCAGAAGCTGAGGAGGGAGGTTAGTCCAGATCCCTTCCTGTTCTTTAGTTTAGGATCCAGAATTCAGTGAATCCTTTAACTTATTAGAGTCTCTCCACTAGCTGAAGCCATGTAATTTAAACTTGTGACTTGAATCATCCTAACAGATAAGGGATCTTTGCAGCCTAAGATAGGCAGAATTTTAAAACCAATACCCAGCAGTCCACATCCCATATAACCCCTCCCCTTTGAGTGTGGGGAGAATTGTGAATACAGTGAGATGTGGAACTGGTGATTATATTACATTATGGGGCAGAGGGGATTTTGCAGATGTGATTACAGTTACTAATCAGTTGATCTTAATACAGACAGATTATCTGAGTGAGAATGATCTAATCAGACAAGGCCTTTAAAAGCAGAGAAATTTCTAAGGCTGGCAGCAGAAGAGGAAGTCAGAGAGGTTACAACTGTGAGTAGGATGGGGGCACCCTTGCTGTCCTGAGGATCGAGGGCCCACATGGCAAGGGATATAGATGGCATCTAGCAGCTGAGAGCAGCCCCCAGCCAAGAGCCAGCAAGGAAACAGATCTCAGTCCTATAGCTGCAGGGAGCTGATGGCTGATGACAACTTGGATGGGCTCAGAAGCAGATTCTTCCCCAGAGCCTCAGGATAAGAAATGAGCCACTCCAGTACCTTGATTTTGGCCTCGTGAGACCCCAAGCAAAGGATCCAGCCAAGCTCACCGGACTTGTGACCTACTAAACTGTGAGATAATAAATAGGTGTTATTTGAAGTCACCACATTTGTAGTAATTTGTTAAACAACTATAGAAAAGTAATAGAAAGCCTAATATTATGTAAGAAGATACAGATCTGTTAAAAAAACAAACAAACAAACAAAAAACCATTATTCACTGACTCCAGCAAGAGCAACAAGAGAGTTAAGAACAGCTGGAGTGATGTATGCTAAACCCTAAGGCAGAGTAGGCCAAATGCAGCCTGTGGGCCAAATTCAGGCATCGACTGTTCTTGTACAACCCACCAACTAAGAATGGTTATTATGTTTGTAAATGGTTGGAAAAAAATAAAAAAGAAGAACAGTATTTCACAACACATGAAAATTACATGAAATTCAAATTTCAATGCCTATAAATAAAGTTGTATCAGAATACAGCTCATTGATTTACAGATCATCTACAGCTGCTTTCTAGATGCAACTACTCTTTGAGTAGTTGCAAAGAGTAGCATAGCTTGCAAGTCTAAAAAAACTTATTGTCTGGCCCTTCATAAAGAAAGTTTGCCCACCCGTGCCACTAGAACTTTTCAAAGAATCATTGTGGACCCAGATACGCTAGGCAGCAACCAATGGAGGACAGAGCTCTGGGCAGTCTCTGGGTGGACAAGCATGGACAGCAAACTGATTCAGGAGACTTCTCATGTCTTCTTTGCCACATACTGTCAGGTTGTGTGTGTAAATAATTTACACACATGCACTATAACTCCTCTAAGGAAACAACAATAAAAAACTATTTTATGACTTCTAAAAAAATGAACTAATTTTTAGATTAGAAATTATTTTAGAATAAAACCACAGGACCCCCAATATCTGGCACTCTGTAACTTGTGGTCTCTGTGACAGAGAGATTTGACTATCCATGCAGAGCTTTTGGCATCATCTGGTGAGAGCCCAAAAGTCACTTTGGGCAGAAGCCCCAGGAGGTTGAGTGGAAAAGGACAACAACTGAAGGGGTCTCCTCCGAACTCCAAGGGGCCACAGCACCTCTGGGTCCTGACCGTCATGGACTCCGACCCAAGAAACATCTGGGCAGAAAACAAGCAGTTTAAGAACAGAAGATTACGTTGTCATCAAAGAGCACAGTGTTAGCAAAGTCCAGTCTGTCTTTCTTGAAAAGCTTTCTATTTGATCTCTATAATTTGACCATTAACATAGGAATACCAAAATGGAATACTCAGGGGCCAAATCAGGCAGAGAGTTAGGTCAGATGTAATTTTCTTGTGCAATCTGAACAAAAGACATTTTATAACCAAAGCCAAAAAAGGAGAAGAAAAAAATGACATGGGTAAATAGAGAAAAGCACTCACAGAAGTGCTCCCTTCATGCAAAATTTCAAAAGGCTTAGTGACAGCCCTGAGAACCTGTCTGGGGATCATTTTATGGAAAAGCAGTCACAATGATATCAATTGGAAAAGCAAGAAGAATGTATGTTCTGTCATTTTTAGCGGGAAAATATCTGCTTGATTTTCCTTGTAGCCACTTTGAAGACCTCTCCGCTGAGAAGAGAAATTCACATTCTGACAGGTTCCTCCACGATTCCTCCCATCAGTAATAACTTCATCTTCCAACCTCTACCCAGTGACCCACTCAGCACGTGTGTGGGTACCGGGTGTGGAAAGCCTTGGAGCCCTACCTGCCCCATAGCTGGCAGGGCACCCGTGAGCAAGCCACATCATCTCCTTCCCTCAACCTCCCCATCCTCATCTGCACAATGGGAATGATGCCCAGCCTTGCCTTTTCCTTCTAGTATGATCAAGAGTCTATTGAGACCGAAAAAGCAAAGAGAGCTAAACAAATGGAAGCCATTGTTATATTTGTCACTGAGCTTCACAAAATGATGACCAGAACATGCTGGAAAGCACTTCTGTGTGTTTGTGCACAAGAGCACACAGTCTTTCTCCTTCATCTAAAAGGAAAATACATTCACATGAAGCAAAGAGTTGACTGCTCCATGCATAGAAATGAAGCGCATTTTCTAGCCCCCACCACAGACCCCCGCCCGGCAAGGAAAATGTGAAGGGCCTTGAATATGTCCCATTCCGTTTTTCTGCTGCTGCAAACCAGATGGAACTCACAAAACAGGAAAACTATATTGAAAACTATATCCCCAACATAGAACAGAGAGAGATTTTGATGCGGAGAGGGGCAGAATGCTGAAACTCCTTAATGCTGAGGGTTTATATCAACCCAGAGTACCTTAAACGCATTCGCTCTGGAAAACACCAGATAAAAAGGAAGGCCGAGCTCCCTACTTTGCAGGGGAACTGGGGGCTTGACCCAGGCCAAGTTCAGGGTTCTCTCCTCTGAAAGAGCAACACAGAATTCTCCTTGGCAAGTGCTACTGTGAGCTTGCCTGAGCTAATATCGTATGAATAGAGATGTTTTAAATGTATTAAACATTGGTCCCTTTTTTAGAAATTACACTGACAGAGCCTTCCTTAAACATTATTTGAATAAAGCCTCATTTCTCACAGTCCAGAGAAGTTCATTAGGAGGAGATCGCTTTGGAAAGGAATCGAGGAGCTCGCCTTTCTTCTCAGCAGTGAATTACATTAGCTACTTCCTAGTTATTTAAATCTTGAAATAAAAGATGTAAACGCTACAGTGACATCTTAAGATCATTGCGAAGGCAGGTCGTGCATGCACAAAAATGCCCAGCTGGTCTGCAGATAAAACAGATTGATAATTAGTTGCAAAATGTAACATTTCATCAAGAATATTTTGAATAATCCAATTTATCTTTGTCAGATATGCAGCACATATTTTTCCGGGGAGCAGCTTTGTTCTTTAACATAATATTATAATTTCAGGCTGCTAATGAAGGCGCCCGCCGGCCGGCCGGGCCTTGATGTGCGGCGTAGCGGGGAGCGCGCCGCGGCCCGGGGACCCACGCGCCTGAGCGCGCCGCGCCCCGCTGCCGCCACCTGCCCGGCACAGCGCGGGCCGCGGGCCGCGGGCGATCAAAGGGCCGGCGGGCGGCAGGGAGGGCGCCCCTGGCGGGCGGTGCGCTGGCCGCCAGCGGGCGGGGGCCCCTCCGACTCCCGCTTCTAATTAACCGATGGAAACGCGCGCTCCCTGCCCGCGACCACGAAGGCGAAGTCAGGGAGCGGTCGCCGGCGCAGGCTGGGGGTGTGGCTGCTGGGTCGCGGGCTTCCCCGGGGACGCGTCCGAGGTGCACCCTGCGTGGCCTTCCCCGGAATAGCAAAAGAGATGGGGGTGAGCGGGAGAAGAGGGACAAGGGTGGCTTGCAGGACTCAGGAGGAGCTGCAGGTACATCTAGAGCTCCGCGGATCCAGGAACCGAGCCTTGTTGGGGCACTTTGGTACTTTATATAAGGACTATTGGACACCGATAAGTGAGAGCTGTTTAGCGTTTGTCCGGAGAGCCCCAGCTCCTGGCCCAGGACAGAGCCTCCTCTAAATGCCAGAGCTCCTAAAGGCTCTCCCAGAGACCTGGGTTGAGATGAGCAAAAACGCGCACACTCACATCCTCCAGTGACTCCACATCGCCCAGGTTTCACCAAAGACTGGCCCGGAAGAGGGTGTGACTGGATGGAGGAAAGGTATCCTCACAACTTGGAAAATTCACTCCCCCTTTTTCCAAAAAGGGCATGAAGTTTGGCGAAGCAGAGAAAACTCCAGGTGCAAAGAGTGTCTTGATACTGTGTGCACAGGCTGTACGTGCACAGTGTCTCCTATTTTACATTTACCATTTCAGCTGCGTGCGCACAAACCTCACGCCACTATTATACCCGTGCTGGCCTTGCTTGGTAATATTTGGTATTCTTGAAAACAAATTAAATTCTAGCCCCAAGATTAAAGTTTTTTGTCTCGCAAGTTCAGAAATGATCAACGAGAAATGGGTGCTGCTCTCCTAACTGCCTGAATTGGAAAAGACAATACTACCTGTGTTCCAAAATCCTTCAGGACAGATGGATGGCCTCTGGGCATCTAGGATACAGCCACTGGTTACCATGCTACCTAAAAGGGAAACTTGAGTGAATTCAGAAAATTCAGAATACTTTGGAAAATGAATCTGTTCACAAGACCAAATCGCTTGACTCACTTGAAGACTACCACATAAGCAGGACTTCTCTTTACCGGGTTATTTCTGCTCCTGCAGTCAATGGCTGCCTTGCTTGTTTTCAAGTACGTTACAGTTTCAAGGATCATGGTCAATACATTAGGCTGAGTATATTGACTTGAACCTCTCCCCCAACACATGCAGGTCTTACAATACATTAGGAACTTAATTCAGCCTGAAGTGGGTGTGCTCTTGACATGGATCCTGATGGAACAAGCTGCTCCTTCTTACTTTGACTTCTTCTAGGGTAGTGTTGCAAGCCTTCTACCTTGTGCAGACTTGAAGGTCAGTCTAACATGATCTCTTTTTCAAGCCAGCTTTTACTGGGTAAACTCTGACCGTGTTTGTTTTTTCTGAGCCTCCTAACCTGATAATGGTCCCCATGAATTTCTCATTTTCTTCTGTCCTCCCCTTCCCCATGGGCTACCTGGACCCCTGGAGCTGTAGACCTCCCAGTAACCCTAAAGACTGGCCAGGAGGCCAGTATGCCCTCAGGCTCCCAACCTCTCCCCACTTGCCCTGAGCAGCCACTATTCCCTTCCTTGCCCTGCAAGGGACTCCTCTGAGTACCCAGGAGGATAAGGGAACAAGCATCTCCTGGTCATTGACATTCTGTGCTGGCTCCTGGAAGTAGCTGATACTCAGCCCCTCTGCCGGATGCTCTTCCTGGCACACAGGCCCTTGGTGACCTAGCCAGGCCCCATGGCTAGATGCACGCGTTCTTCAGAAGTCAACCACCCTGAGCTTCTTTGAAGAAGACCATCAGAAACACTGGGAAAACCCACTCACTTTATCTCAGGGCTGTTCATGTCAGCCATTTCTTCTCCAAGAGTCAAGAGCTACTTTAACAAACCCATGAGAGGGTGGCCCTGTAGCCCTGTCCCTGTCTTCAGGGCAAGGCAGGGACCCTGAGATGCACCCCCCGCCCCCGCACCCTCCTCTGTCAAGCATGCAGACCCTCGCTGCAGCAACGACACTGTAGTGGGGTCAGTTCTGCCCAACTCCATACTTCACCAGGTTGGGTGACTCTTTGGTGTCCCACGGGCTCAGTCATTGAGCACTCAATGGGCGGGGATTGACCTGACCTGCTCTGGTTTGCTCTGTGGCCAACAGACCCCAGTGACATACACAAGCTGGCCCAGCCAGCTCCCATTCAGAACCACCCCCACACACACCAGAATGGCACAAAGGGGAACCCACTGACCCTCAGGCTCCTGAGATGAGAGAGTCACCCTTGCCCAGACCAACAGGCAGAAGAGCCACATGCTATCAGCAGGCCCCTGTCCCCAAAAGGCAGACATCAGAGAGCAGGGCATGACTGTTTCCAAAGAGTTTTGCTCAGGAAGGGCAAAACTTCCTGTCTGTCTTCCTGTCTGCCTTTCCCCAGTGCCCTGCCCTACTCGGCAGCCTGCAGAGAGTCCACAGCTAGCATCTAGAGCTGGTGTTAAGGTTAAGCTGCACACGGCTGCCCCAGTAACCCTGTCTTCATTGTCTCTCCTAGATGAACCCTTGTTTGAGAAGGCCGTCCCAGGCTTCCCTACCAGGGACGGGCTCCTCTCCTCTCTCAGTCAATCCCCATCTTGCCCATTCTTGAAAGCCAGGCTCAAACACTCATCTTCCGCACACTTGGGAGTCTTAATACCACTGCATGTGCCCTCAGCACTGGTACACAGCACTTTCAGCTACTCACCATTGCTGACCAGGCACAAGTCTGTCATATAACTTCCTCTGGGGCCCAGAACTTGGAGTGCACACATCCATGCCCACCCTCTTTCTGTAGTCAGCGCAAGCACAAATCTGCACTCAGTGGGCATTCATTAATGTGTCCTTGTCTCTGTCCCATAGGCCATTCCTATGGGAGGAGGCCCAGCCTGTGAGTCAGGAGCACTGGTGGCATGTAGAGCCAGGAGGCGCTGAATTCAAGTGTGAAGTCTCATGAATCTGCCTGTTGATTGATTGAACCCACTTTGAGGCTGGAAATTATTCAAACTGGAGCTTGGCTTAGGGTAGGTACAGAGACCTTCATCATGGTCATCAGCTCTGGTTCTGTGAAAGAGAAAGACAGAGAGACCCAGAGAATGTCTACAGAATGGGGGACCCCATGACACAGAGCGTGCTTTTGGAAAACACACTGTGCCCATTGCTCCTGGTGGCAGTGCTGCTGCTGTCATGTTACAGGGAGAGGCTCTCAGCTGCTTCTCTGCAATCTCATGATTGTGGCTGAATGAGTCAGGATCAACTCAGGCTTCTATGTGACCCAGAACCCCAAATACAGTCATGTACCATGCACCACATAGCAATGTTTCGGTCAGTGATGGACCCCGTACACCATGATGGTCCCATAAGATTATAATGGAGCTGCAGAATTCCTATCACCTGGTAACACAGTAACCGTCACACCAATATACATGGGCACATTATTCATGTGTTTGCAGCGATGCCAGAGTAACTGCACTACCAGTCATAGCTCATCGAGCACATGCAGTTATGTTCAGGACATAATACTTGATAAGAATAATAAATGACTACACGTTTTATTGTTATCTTAAAGTGTACTCCTACATTTCTTTTTCTTTTTTTTTTTTTTTTTTTTTTTTTTTTTGAGACGGAGTCTCCCTCTGTGGCCCAGGCTGGAGTGCAGTGGCACAATCTCAGCTCACTGCAACTTTGGCCTCCCAGGTTCAAGCAATTTTCCTGTCTCAGTTGCCTGAGTAGCTAGGATTACAGGCACCCACCACCATGCCTGGCTAATTTTTGTATTTTTAGTAGAGACGGGGTTTCACTGTGTTGGACCAGGCTGGTCTCGAACTCCTGATCTCAGGTGATCTGTCTGCCTCCGCCTCCCAAAGTGCTGGGATTACAGGAGGGAGCCACCACGCCCGGCCTTATTTTTTTTTTTTTTTAGGTTAACTGTGAAGCAGCCTCAGGCAGGTCCACCAGGAGACATCCAGAAGAAGGCATTGCTGTCCTAGAAGATAGCAGCTCCATGTGTGTTACTGCCCCTGAAGACCTTCCAGTGGGACAAGATGTGGAGGTGGGAGACAGGGCTATGGGGGCTCCTGACCCGGTGTTGGCCTAGGCTAATGGGTGTCTTTGTGTCTTTGTTTTTAACAAAACCATTTTAAAGTTACAAAAATGTTTAATTTAAAAATAGAAAAATCTTAAGGAGATAAAGAAAATGTTTTTGTATAGCTATACAATGTGTTTGCGTTTTAAACTGTATTACAAGAGTCCAAAAGCTAACAAAAATTTTAAAATGTATAAAGTAAAAAATGTATAGAAACTATAGCAAAAATTTACAGCGCGCTTAATTTCTTATTGAAGAAAGAAAAATATTCTTAGACATTTAGTGTAGGCTGAGTGTAGAGTGTAAAGTCTATAGTAGCGTATAGTCATGTCCTAGGGCTTCACATTCGCTCACCATTCACTCACTTACCCAGAACAACTTCCAGTCTCCAGTACTGCAAACACCACTCATGGTAAGTGCCCTACACAGGTTCACCATTTTATCTGTTGTATGATATTTTTACTGTACCTTTTCTACATTTAGCTATGTGTAAACGAACACCATTGTGGTACAACGGCCTGCAGTATGCAGTACAATCACATGTAGTGCCGGCGTGTGGCCCAGGAGCAGCAGGCCATACATTTAGCCTAGGTGTGCAGTAGGCTGTGCCATCGAGGCTGGTGTAAGTACACTCTGTGATGTTCACACAGCGACTCTGTAGCCTAACAGCGCGTTTCTCAGAATGTATCCCTGTTGTTAAGCGATGCATGACTGTATAAGATAAATCGGGGTGAATAAAGCCTCAAGGCTTACACGTAACTGCTGGAAGAGGCACCAGCAAGCAAGAGGCAGTGCAGCCGCCGCACAAAGCAGATTAGAAACTGGAGAAGTGCAAACCTAAAGGAGGCTCTGCCACCGCCCTGGGGTAATCGCCCTCCCCCATCACTAGCCGACAGGTTCCCTGGGGTGTACCAGTGGACCTCACGTCTCAGCGACCACAGCAGCCAGTATGCACTGTCTATAACCATCCCAGGGTGGGGCTGTCCCAGGCCCCAACTGCCCCCCTGTAGTGTGGGCACCAGGCCGCTCTCAGCAGTGCAGAGAACACACTGGGAACCCCAGCTCAGGGCTTTTCACTTCTCTGACCAGATGTAAGTGTGTTTGTGCATGTGAGTGTGTGCATGTGTGTGTAAAAGTGTGCATGTTTGTGTGTGAGAGAAGTGTGTGTGTGTGCATGCATGCATGAGTGTACATGCGCATGTGTGTGCATGTGTGTGTGTGTGTCCGTGTGTGTGTGCATGCTTGCATGTGTGTGACAGTGGGTGTGTGCGTGTGTGTGCACACGTGTGAGAGTGTGTATGCGTGTGTGTCAGTGCGTGCACGTGTGTGTGCACACACACATGTGGGGGGAGAGTCTCCTTGGCCCATTTTTGTGCCTCACTTTTTTGAATGTCAGCTGTGTCCCTGAATCAAAGTTCTCTCCTGGAATCCTCTTCTCAAGCCCTAACGACTCTCGGTTTTCTGCTTCCTATCTTTTTCTCTGGTCCCAGGGATTCATAAAGTTAGGGTTAAATAAATAAAGCCATGGCCCTGGCATGGGTGTGGGGTGGTCCCCAGTCTGGCCCAATGCCATCTTTTGTGCCTGGCCTGCAGCAGAGCCTCCTGGTCCTGCCCGGCCTAGACCATACCAGGTTCAGGCAGTTCAGCGCCTTGTCCTGCCCCACCCCATTCCCTCTGCCCACAAGCCCATCTGCCCTCCTCTCTCTGCCCCTTGTTGTCCTACACAGCCCGCAAGCATCACTTCCTCTGAAAGGGCTGGCCTAGTGCCCCCAGCAAGAACTCACCTCCCGAGCCGAACCCTGCTCATCAGCTAGTTGGCTCTTAGAGCCAGTCTCCTATTGCAATTATCTGTGGGATTTTCTAAGGCACCCTCACTGGACTGTCAGCTCCTGTGGGCAGGGACCAGGTACTCTGATTACTTAGCACCCCAGGTCTCAGTTAAAAATTGCCGAATACATACTTCATAAGAGCAAAGCTACGCAATTAACCTAAGTATCCATCAAGGGATAACTGGATAAAGAGAATATGGTAAATACACACCACGGAATACTACTCAGCCATAAAAAAGAATGAAATCATGTCTTTCCCAGCAACATGGATGGAACTGGAGGCCATTATCTTAGTGAAATAACTCAGAAATGAAATGTCGAATACCTCATGTTCTTACTTATTAAGTGGGAGCTAAATAATGTGCACACGTGGGCATAGAGGGTGGAATGGACGCTGGAGACTCAGAGAAGTGAGAGGGTGGGGGGGTGAGGGATGAGAAATACCCTAGTGGGTAGGATGTGCACTATTTGAGTGATGGACACACTAAACGCCCAGGCTCCACCACCATGCAGGATATCCATGTAACACAACTGCACCTGTATCTCCCAAATCTATAAAAACTTTAAAATAAAAAAAAATCTAAAATATCTTTAAAAAGAATTCCTGGATAAATATGTGAATGCATCCAACAAGGAAAGCCTTTAGACACCGTTGAAAGGTATCAATGATATTAAGTTTGCATCAAACGATGAACCTCTTGACATTAAGTAAGAAAGAAAAATGAAATGTATTTCAATTTATCACAGAAATAGCAATTCACATGAGCTTTGGTATAAAAGTGAACAACTAAGGTGAAAATGATTTTTTAAATGTGAACTAAGGTGAAAATAATTTTTTATTGGGTGCCAAGCAATTTCAACCACAGATCTCCCGGAGAAGTCCAATATAAATACACTAAATAATAAAAAGCCAAGCAAACATTTGCGAAGCCTTCAGTGTTTTCTCTGTTAGGTGTGAATTTGCTCAGGACAACAGGATGGTGTCATACGCGGTCCCACAAACCTTTACTGAGTGAGTGGCTGAGTCTCCACAATGGCTCCCTGCCCGGTACAGGCATGGATCAAGTGTGCCCAGCAGAAGGGCAGTCCCATACAAGACGGGTAGGCAGGTGCCACCACAGTCACTTGCTCTGAAGCATCCTC
Source organism: Macaca fascicularis (assembly GCF_037993035.2). Taxonomy (NCBI): domain Eukaryota; kingdom Metazoa; phylum Chordata; class Mammalia; order Primates; family Cercopithecidae; genus Macaca; species Macaca fascicularis. The sequence continues at coordinate 137,243,961 of NC_088383.1, read as the reverse complement.
CTTCATCTAAGGCCACAGTCACTGTGTGGTCAGCACCCTGAAGATGCCAACATGCACTGGCATTTCTTTACAGAATTGTCCTGCACCCAGCCTACAGCAGACGAGCCCAGGCGCAGTGCTACAAGGGACTGGTGAGTGTTGAAGATTCTAGGAAGTCTTCAGAAACATTTGCCTCTAAGGGCTGCCCAGGGAACCACGTGGCAAACGGCTCACTGTTCCCCAGTTATCCCAGACCCTGGCCCTCAGCATTTGGTACAGCAACTCCTTAGCTGGAGTGCTTTTCTTCCCAGCTTTCCTTCCAGTAAAATCCCACTCGGTCTTCAAGGAGAGAAGAGGAAAGGGAGGGACAGAGAAAGGTAACAGGGCTTGTCTCATAGTAGATGCTCAATAAACATTGCTGAACTGAAAGAAAAACTAAATTAGTCCCTTATAACAGAACCTCCTTATTCCTCAGTTATATGTAATTCTTATTTGTCTATGTATCTGAGTTTTTATCTTAAATGTTTAAATCTTTATTAGAAGAAAAATATTCATAAAATTCAGTTATTTTTAGAGCAATTTTTTTTTTTTTTTTTTTTTTTGAGATGGAGTCTCGCTCTGTCCCCCAGGCTGGAGTGCAGTGGCGCGATCTCAGCTCACTGCAAGCTCCACCTCCCGGGTTCACGCCATTCTCCTACCTCAGCCTCCTGAGTAGCTGGGACTACAGGCGCCCACCACCGCGCCTGGCTAATTTTTTGTGTTTTTAGTAGAGATGGGGTTTCACCGTGATCTCGATCTCCTGACCTTGTGATCCGCCCGCCTCGGCCTCCCAATTAGAGCAATTTTTTGCTTTTTTTACCTTTTTATTAGAAACTCATTTGTTAATATATTTTTATTTTGGTATTGATTATATTTGTGAGTATTTTCTCTAGGAGAAAGCTATATTAAGTAATGAAAACATTTTAGACTTCCCTGCCTCTGGCCCCAACTACCCAGAAAAAGATCAGACACAAACATCTAGGCTTGAAACTCTAAAAAAGTGGACAATCAAATCTTACATGCAGGAGACCAGAGGAGTTCATTACTTCATCTGGACCAGGAGCCAGAGAAGAGGGTCCAAGCTTGGGCAACTAGTTACCGAGGAAAGAGGCGAGTCTCGCCCCATCCCCGAGGGTGGAAACCAGCTGGATGAACAGCAGCATTGTGGTGGGGGCGTCCTGGGGGCAGGGGCAGTTCCACATGAGGTCTGGTGCCCCCCAAAGAGTGCACAGCTGCAGATGACCAGTCCTTTCCAGGAGCAGGTGAGAGCCCAGATGACCAGCGCTGACACATGGTGGCCTGGGAAGGGCAACAACCTTCAGAGTGGGCTGAACCCCGCTGAGCCTCATGCTGACAAGCCTGTGACCCGTCCCCTTTTCAGGAGTGTCTGCACAAGACTCCTTGTGCTGAAAGAAACAAGGGATGGCCCAGAGAACTTAGCAGAGAGTTCTAGGAGCCGAATGCCATCATTTTCCTGTTACCCCCTCCAAAGAGCCCCCTGCAGCAGGCGACAGTTTTCCCTCTTAAAATTCCTTGTATTTTTCCCTTTGGTGTGCCTATCACAACTGGTCATTAATTACGCAATCATTCATTTATTTTATATTCTCTCTCTCTCAATCTATTATAAATTCTGAGGGGGCAGAGGACTTGTCTGCTTTATTTTCCTGGCTTTGCACATAGTAGGTTCAGGAAATATTTATTGAATAAAGGAATGCATCTCCACATTAACTGGTGTCTCACTCAGCTTCCAGAGCTGGAGAGATGGGCCAGGAAGCCCCAGAGAGGCAATGACAATACCAAGGTTGGGGCAAAGCCTCTGCCATCCCAGGAATATGACTCAAATGGAGTGAATCCTTCCCTCTCACAATGCAAACAATTTCAGCAGATTCTCAAGATACAATTTTCCAAACACAAATTAGTATTGCCATAGACATTGACTCCACAATTTCTCTCACACATCACTTGTCTCTGAAGGATTTCACAAATGAAGAAATTCACAAAGGAAGGAGTTGAAGTAAGTGGCAAAATCCTGCGGGAAAGGTGTTCAGAGGCCACTCCCCAGTGGGATGACGGCAGGCTGCCATCAACAGTGTGGGCCCTCTGGGCTGGAGAGAATTACCCTGGCTGCCCGGAAGAGCTAGGGCACCACAAATCCCTGCTCATACACAACGGGAATCTGAATAAACAGTATATAGACAGCCCCAAACACTGAAATTAAAGAACTGTTTCTTTCCAACAATTTGGTCTGCAGCTCTGACTATTATCTGGGGATAAATCAATTTGCGGCAGCTGTAGACAGCCATTTCCGTGTGAGTCCTGCTCAGCTTAACTGGAGAAGCGTGTTAAAAGTTAAAGGACCTTCATCACATTAAGAACATGAATTTTTCTAACCATAAATTTATTTCACTGAATTCCTGAGCTATAAAGTCACCTTACACTCTTCCTCGTAAATCAGAGGAGGTGTACCCACTTCCTGATGTTTGCCAATTTGCTATTTTTCCTGTAATTAGGAAAAAATGCAATTCGCTAGAGTTACAAGCCCCAACGAAAGAACTGGATGGAATTGTTGTTTAATATCTGCCTTGACTCGATGCTTTATAAAGAATGGCTCTATAGGGGAGTAAAAGGGCAAAAAGAAATTGTTGTCTAACACAGGATGCTAAGACCGGACGTCAGGCGTGGCCGTAGTTTTCATCGGCGTGGCTTTGGTCATTCCGCATAAATGGATAGTGCTATCAATTTATGGCACCTAGTGGTGGAAGAATACAGAGCTGGAAAAATGAAAGCTAATAGAAAATAAAAATTAAAGGTGCTAGGAAGATCTGTCTGCTGTCAGGTATGCGGAAAGAACTCAGATAGGACTGCAAGGCAGGCAGATGCCCAGGGTATCCAAACTGATCTCTTTCAGAAGCACAGGCTACTAAACCTTCATGGGCTTATTTGGTAGAATTATGAAACACTCAGAACTGACAGTAGGAGCAGTTTCCTCCGTCTCTAATGGTAACTAGAAAAAGGATCACTTTACTTACGTTCATCTGTAAAGTGAAAGTGACTTTTATACATCAGATCTTCTTTTTTGTCTTCCAGAATACATCCTAAATTCTATTTTGTGGTGTATATTGATTTCAATCTTGGGAAGCATTTTTCAGTAAAAATCAGCTGTCTACATAAGGCATTATTACATACTGTATAAACAGGAGCATGTTATTTAATACTTTGATTACCAGTACAGATGATATTTTATAGAAATTATTTCCATTGTTTTGTGAAAAACATATTGATATCCACAATTAAAATAAATATAAATGAAAAAGATAAAATCAATAAGTGCTTATGTGGCCAAAATAAACCTCCAGCAACATTTGGTGCATGGTAGGTGCTCAATAAGTATGTGAAGGATTAACTTTAAATGAATCGAATCTCAGACTTTTTTAAAAAGGGATATAATTTTATTTTTAAAAATGGAAAATGTTCCTATTCCCATTCATCTTTGAAAAGCAAAAACAAAAAGCCCCCAAATCCTAAATTATAATCAAGAGATAGTAAAAAAGTAACTAGGGGAAAAAAAAGTGCCGTTTTGTGGAAAACGAAGCGTCCCTGTTATGGGATGTGTTACCCTTCCTCTCGTTCCCCAACTCCGATTTCAGTTCCCCAGTAATTTTAAAGGTGAACAAAATGGACCCTTGTCTGTAATCATCCTAATGACCCTGGCCTTCATATTTAAAATGTCATTCGGAGATAGTTTCGGGTTGGTAGCTGCTGATGGAAAAGAGTAATAAATAATCCTACTTCCATTTGCACACAAGCCCTGCATGCAGAATCTGCTCCAAGTGCATTTCCAGCAGAACACCTTGGGACCCACTATGGGAATGCCACCCCATTCGATGCCAGGCACCCGCTCATCAGCTTCCAGGAGGGAGTGAAGAGCAGCTAGCCCAATTGGAGCTACCAGGGAATTTAGGAAGACAGAATGTAATTACCTGAACTGGAAGCCGGCCAAGGCACTGGGGTTGTTCAAAAAAAAAAAGTCAAGGAAAAAAATACCCTTAATTCTCGTAGCTGATAACAAAAGCCAAATGTGGGCTTTCTTTCTGTTTATGATTTGGCACCACGGGGTATTTAAATCATCACCAAACAATAAATAAAAATAAAACTTCAAATTTCTAGCAGGCCCCTTCCAAGACACACACCACTGCTCACTGCAGACTCCTTTGTCCATGTGTGGGGTGGGTGCCGTGGCGGCCGATGGCAGGGTTCATTTCCCTTCACTTTCTCGCTCAGCTCCCGACAGTGGATTCTGCCCACTGGCCGACCATGTCACTCTCTCCAAAAAGCAGAAACCTTATCAGACACCACTGGGAGGAGGTCAGATATTGTTTCAGCCATTCGCAGAGTTCATTTTTTGTCTTTTTAAAACTGGGCTTCATTCTGATGCAATGAAGTGAATAAAATAATAATAATGCACCAGGGATGTGAAATTTCATAGAGACCTTTTGCCAGGAAGTCTTGTGGTTTTTGTTTTGTGTTTTTTTCCAAGAGGGGAAGACATGGGGAAAGGAGGATGGAGAGAGAGAAATTTGCCTCAGAAGGACTGGAGGTCGTCTACATGCTGAAAATATTAATCAGTTGGCTACAGAACCCACTGGAGAGGACGTGGCGGCAATAACGTCCGCAAGCGTGCGAGGATGGTTTCCTCAGGAAGATTTGTCATGCTCTTAACTTCATAAAAAGCAGAGGCAGTGTTGGGGCTGATTCAGAAGACTTGCACAGCTCTTGGCTTCCCTCCCTGCCAGAGCACAGTCAACTGCTAATGACCTGCTCCTCTCATAATTGCACAAGTTGTCAACATGAAAATTCCAGTTAAGCTTATGGCCTGTGGTTTTCCCTGGAAGGGAAAACAAAGGAGTCCAATATGACACCTCAAACTTTTGGGGGGAAATACACATTTGTATGGCCCAGTAGACCAGAGTTATCCTAGTAAAACCTATTACACAAAGAAGTCCAGTCTACTAATTCATTTTTAAACTGGAAAGGCCATTTCTTTTACATCCTGAAAACAGTAGACTCCAATAAAACTAAAGTGGAAAATTTACTATTTCATCTGATTACCTACATTTCCATAATGTTGAAAATCTCAATCATTTCAGAAATAGCTTTTTTTTTTTTTGCTTTTTTCCTCACAACCTAAGATATCTGCACACTATTTTTAAAGAGAAAAAAAAAATATGATGTCCATAAATTCTAAGTGTGAAATGAATGGGGGATGGGGAAGGAACAAAAGCAGAAAAACTAGGAGCTGTCTAAGGCATCCCTGTGAACGCTTTGGCTTATTTCCAATGCAAGGAATGCCCATAATAACTAGATTAACCCCCCAATCCTCATTGTTCAATTTTGCACAACTATAAATGTTTCTAGGATCCTTGATTGGATTAGTTTAGAATTTTAAAGCAAAATGCCTTTACTAATATGTTTCTATTTCTACAAATCTATGTTTAGTAAAACAGGAAAAAGCAGGTTTCACTCTCAGCTTAGAGTCTGACTGCTTACTTGTTTAGGGGATGTTATATTTTGGTAAGCTCTGGTGAACTCTTGCTGTTGCTGAGTGAACACAGTTAAGATCCACTGGGAAGGGAATGGTGACTTCTTCCAAGGGTGGTACAGGCAAAGTGGGGATCAGAGGAAAGAAACCTCTGAATTTTTTCTGATTCATCTGAAAAGCTGCTGCTTCCTGGACTTTGCCACCCTCCTTCGGACTTGAATCTTTAGGAAATGGAACATTCACACCCACAGCCACGACATTTGTTTTCCAATTGGAATATAAAGTACCTAGCCCAGCACAGCCATTGACAGCACTGGCTTCTTCTTGCCTTTGCCCCTCCAGGGTGTCTTCTTCGTGTTTTGGGGTATGTCTTCTTTTCCAGACATAAGAGCCCCAAACATGGGTGACCCCAGTGACACAACCCTCTCCCCACTTGTGTGAAATGAGCAGCAAATGAATCTAACAGACACCCCAACCCACGCCAACTCCCATAAAATCAGGGTGTGAAGCACGGGGGAGAGAGGGATTCTGATTAATAATTCATTCCGAGCAACCCCCTGGAGCAGTTTCACTATGATATGCTATGCAGAATGCTTCAACACACTAATTAATATTTTCAAAGTGTTCCGTGGGCCCCTTTTAAAAGCATTTTTGCCATCCATTGAATGTTCTGCATTATAAGTAAAAGATCAATGCTGTCCCCCAATCCTATTGCTGTGCTGTCTAACTAAAATAGGATATTTGGAGTAAACATAATTTTTTTTCTCCTTTTAATATCCTTCCTCAAGTGTTGGGCTGGAAACCGGCTTCTCTTCTGAGACCAGCTGTTCTTCCCAATGGTAGCAGAAAGACACAGGCTAGGGAGTCATCCACGTGAACTGCCCTGAGCACGGCATCGTCCCTGCCTCTTATCACTCAGCCTGATGCCAAAGACAAAGACTCGAAGGAGAGGGTCAGGTCCCTTCCAAGGCAAGTGTCCCCAGGAGCGGTGGCAGCAAGATCACTCAGAAAGGGGCCTTAGCCCAGAGCTCCACGGGGCCTGGGCTCTACCTTGCAGCTGAGCTTCTGGCGGACGGACAAACGCAAGCAGGAGACCCGGAGCAGCCCCAGCACTCCCGGGAGCTGACCACTGTTCAGAGACAAGACCTCCCCTGCACAAGACCATCAGGGAAGGGGGCTGCATCCAGACTCTCCCGGAGCTCCTGCCCCTCAGTGTTGTTTAGGGCATGAAGGCTCATCTGCTTGCTTGAGGACAAGACTGGCCAGTTGTGACCTTTCATGGCCAGAAGCAGCCACGATCTCTCCAAATGATACCTCAGCTTCATAGACTCTGGCCACACAGCCCGCCGAGGTGGTTAGAAGGTTAGAACCCCAAAGACTGGTCCCCTCGGAGGGCAGCAGACGGTCACTCTCAATGTGCCGATCTCAATGATTCTTCCTAAATGTTACCTGGAGACTATTTCTCAATTCAAATCAATGGTGCCTATTGATCCTGGCAATTAAAAGAATAGGAAAGAAGTAACTTTTGCCCTTTACTCTCTTGCATTCAAGAAAGTGATTTACAGAGTCAAATGGGTCCACTTGGAAATAACCACTGGAAAATGTAAAGAATGATCCCACCCAGGAGGCCTGCACCGTGGTCCCTGAGGGCTCTCGGGGACCCGTGAACAGGTTCCCTCCCTTCCCAGGGCCGGGGGCTACACTGCCCTCTGCCAGCCAAAGGGCAGAGCCACCAGGGAGCACAACCCTTCCCTCCCTTCCCCAGGGCCGGGGGCCACGCTGCCCTCTGCCAGCCGAAGGGCAGAGCCACCGGGGAGCACAGTGTCATTGGGATTATTTTCTTGTGGATGTGGAATCCATGTAACATAATATTAACCATGTTAAAGTGTGCAGCTCAGTGGCACTGCTTACATTCTCAATGTTGTGCAACCGTCACTCCAAACATTGTCATCACCCCTGAGTAAAACGCTGGGTGCAGGAAGCTGGCCCTTTCCCGTCCCTGCAACCCTTGACAACTATTCATCCGCTCTCTGTCTCTGTGGATTTGCCTATTTTGGATGTTTCATATAAATGGAGTCATACAATTTGCGGCCTTTCGTGTCTGGCTTCTTTCACTTAGCACGTTTCAGAGGTTCATCCCCGTTGCAGCATGTAGTAGTGCTTTATTCCTTTTTACAGTCAAATAATATTCCATCAGATGAATATACTGTTTTTTGTTATCCATTCATCTGTTGACAAACATGCGGGTTATTTCCACCTTTTGGCTATTGTGAGTAGTTCTCCTGTGGACATCTGTGTACAAATATCTGTCTTATTTTTAATTATTTGAGGACATATACCAAGCCATGGAATTGCTAGGTCATGTGGTCATCCTATGTTTCACTTTGCGAGGAGTTGTTGGAGATTCTGAGGTAGCTCTGCTCTGTGAACAAGCGCTCCTCTGGGCAGATGGGGCTTTCCAGGGGCAGTGAGGAGAGGTGAAAGACTCTGTGTTGCTTATATACCATTGAAAGGTTTACAGGTGATTCTCTCAAAGAAGTGAGTCCCCCAGATAAACATGCAACCCCCAACCACATAATCCCAAGTGACTCTGCTTTTGTAAAGCTGAGGAAAAGAGGAGAGAAATTCATGTAACTCCTCGGGGACTAAACTTATGTTATCAACAGTTTGAAATACAAATTCCCCATCCTGACATATAAGATCCTCACAATGGACCTATACAACCCTCAGTTTCCTTCCTTCTAGACCATCCCAGACACCCTTGCAGACCCACCAGACGTAACCACTCACAGATCTCTAATCCCCTATTCCCTGACCTTAGGCATTTGCAAACACTGTTCCTTGTTCCAAAATGCTTTTCCCTTCTCTGCCCCGAACTCACACCTCAAAAATCCCTAAAGATCCTTCTTACAATATCCACTTAAGACCCAACTTCATCCATTAACCCCCCCGCTCGACCACCCCAGATACTGTCCTTCTCCCTTGAACTCCTAACCCATCATGTGGGAGGTTCCGCGGACTTGATTCACTACGTAACCCTTAGCATGTCCTGCCTTCCGGAGGACAGTGTAACCTCCCTGAAGGCGGGGGCCATGTCCAATACACTCTGTATTCCCACAGCACATAGATCAGTGTCTCACACATTGTAAAAGGCCAAGAAATTCCTCTCGATTATTTGTTAGGAAGAAGTGGAAATCAGAATCAAAAATCATGAAACAGCAGAGTTTGAAAACGACCTCAACAATGATGTACTTCAACCTCTTGTGGCAGCAGTGACTGTGGACATATAACCCTTTAGCAGGGCAGAGACACAGCTGCAAGAGTCCAGGCCTCTGAACTTCCCACCCTGTACACTTTGTAGAAATAAGGCTCTGAGAAGGTCTGCACTCATTAAATCAATTCAAATGCATTTGACTTGTGCTTCCCAAAATATACTGCGTTATGGAAAACTTCCCACTTGATTGCAGACACCTTCAAACACCTTGGAGAAGTAATGCTCTGCAAACACAATTAAGGCAAAGCTAGTTGAATGTTATCTATAATAACATAGAACAAAGTAGTCAAACCAGAAGGTAAAATTATGCAGTTTGACAAGAGTGTATTTGGGCTGAATATCAATTCTTAGTTGGTCAGGTGAAGTTGATTATAAAACTAACAGAGAAACTCTGGAGAGATAATTGCATGACATTCTTGAAGGTTAAAAATTTTCCACTGGATTGGAAAAGGGGCTAATGGAGTCTAAGCCAGAATCCTAATCATCAAAACAGAGCTTTTGTAAATTCAACTGTTGCTTTTCAGATGAGAAAACTGAGACTCAGGGCACAGACATGCCCAAGGTGTTCTAGGCAGCAAGACCAGAGCTGGGCTCTCTTTACCTCTTCATTGTGGTAACACAGACTGGGAACATGGGCTGGGAACCTCAGGAGGCTGACCAGAGTTCAGGGATGCAGGAGGTCAAACCTCAAGACTCAGCATCCAGATTGTGTGTGAGCCTGAGAGGCAGGTTACCAGGAAGGCAGTACCACCTCCTTTCCACGGCTATGCCTTCTTCAGGCCTCATTTGGAGACACCAGCTTATGAAAAACAAGACAACATCTACACCCCTATCCAAACCAGTAATACAGACTCTTGCAAGAGATGATCAATGAGTGATGACAGAAGGAGTCAATTTCATCTTTCAGAGTAGGGGTGCAATTAACATTCAGAGCAGGAAGGAGAGCAGACTGGACCTGCCTGGTTCTGCCATGACCTTGATGCTCTATCCTCACCCCTTACACCCTGTCCTCTTGGATCCTTCCATCGAACAGAACCCACCCACCATGGAGTCTGCCCTAGCAGTAGCAGATGTGACTTTAAGAGCACCAAGTGACCAGGCACGGTGGCTCACACCTGTAATCCCAGCACTATGGGAGGCCAATGTGGGCAGATCACGAGGTCAGGAGATCAAGACCATCCTAGCTAACACGGTGAAACCCCAACTCTACTAAAACTACAAAAAAATTCGCCAGGCGTGGTGGCGGGCACCTGTGGTCTCAGTTACTCAGGAGGCTGAGGCAGGAGAATGGCATGAACCCAGGAGGCGGAGCTTGCAGTGAGCCGAGATTGTGCCACTGTACTCCAGCCTGGGTGACAGAGCAAGACTCCATCAGAAAAAAAAAAAAGCACCAAGTGTGTCAGGGCTCCCCTTGAAAACTGACAGGGCAGTCGGGCTCTGACAAGAGCTTTGGCCACAGAACTTGCTTACATAGCAAGAGCCACACAAGTTGGCTTACAGCGGGCCCCAGTTTCCACTAATTTACTCCACATGAGTCTCTAAAAGATGTGGGTCCCTATTGTGCCATGGGAGGAGGCCTTGGATACCAGAGGGACTCGAGGGCAGAATGATTTCTGAGGCCAGGCTAGTAACGTTCCAGTAAACATCAAAGATGGAAAGGGGAGGAAGGTGCATTGACAGCACTTGCCCTGTGCAAAGCACCATTCACCTGCCCAACTGCATCTTGGAGGGCCTTTATCATCCCATTGACTAGTAAGCTCAGAGAGGTTAAGCAACACATGCAAGGTCAAGCAGCAAACAGGTAGTGGGCCTGTATTAGAACCCAGGTCCATGGAGCTCTACAACCACAGCTGAGTCCAGTGTCCCCTACTGTCTTAGATAGCACTGGGCATGGGGGAGCTCTTCACACTGCCCACCTTTGTGGCCTGATATATACATGTATGTACAAATATGTACACAGTCTTGTGTGTATGTGTGTGTAATACGCTGAAATAAAGTTTCAAGACACAGCACTTATTCTCACCACATGCTATGAATTCTCACATTTTCTTACCTGTTCACTTTCACTGTGGCACCTACAAATTGAAACATGAGTTGGTCCTCCGCCTTCTTTAACAGAAGCTGAACTGAGGTCCTGCTGAGCAGCGGACACCGGGCACCCTGACCCATCCCCCGTTGCCTCCATAGCCTGGGTTCCCGGGGTTCCTAATCCCCCTGGCTCCTCCAGGTCGTCAGAAATCCCTTCCTTTTGGATCTTGAGTCACATGTTTTGTCACAAGGGGCTGACCTGACCCCACTGCTTTCTGGTGCACCTGGCTCTGGCCCTGGCGGGTCCCCTCCCTCAGAGGTGCACAGGCAGACAGGTGGCTAATCATGTCTGGGGTGACCACATGCAAGAGACCACTCTCTCCTGCCTGCATTTGGTCCTGGTAAGGCCTCCAGGAAAGGGCTCCAGTGTGCTCAGGGTCCTAGCCCACTGCAGAGGACCAGCGGTCTTTCCAGACGCCCAGCGTCCTCCCTGCGCCCTCCCCTTCACCAGCACAGCTCTGAACCAGCATCCAGTAAGCAAATGCAGGACGCTCCCTCAGACCCGGGCCCCACAGCAGGACCCAGGCCCTTTGCCTGAGCGGTCTGGTGGTGTCTGGCAGGTCAGAGCCGCTCTGTGCCCCACCTGCTTCCTTCTTCCCTGTTCAGGAAACAAAGCTCGAGAGTCCAGCTGCACGGGGACTCCATGAGGACCCCACGGGCAATTCCTAGGTTTGAAAGCAGCAACTCAGAAGGGTAGGGGGGTCTCTGGGAGCCCTGATTGCCCACGGGGAGAACAAGGCTGGACTCCCTCCACCACGCTGCCGGCGCCAGGAAAGAAGGCCCCAACTTTCCTTCCTCTTCCCGCCTGCTCTGCAGCCTCTCCAGGAGGAGCCCTGGGGAAGGGTGGAGCGGCGTAGTCACAGCACTGAGCACCCAGCTCGTTTTAAAGCTTAAGAGCGCCATCTTGTGCATGACAGGAGCAACCGCGGGACACCAGTTTCCCAGCGGCTGAGCAGAAGGAGCTGCCTTCTCTCCTTTCTTTCCTTCTTTCTTTCTCTCTCCCAGTGAGGCTTAGTGGCCTCTGCGGGGTCCCCTGCAGCCAGAATGTTCTCTGGCTTGAGGTGGGGTATGCAAGACTGCTCCCACCACCCCCTCCTGGGTGGCTTTGCTTTGTGTCCACCCGGCGGGTCTGCAGCAGGGGTGGCCTGCTCCTTGCTCCCCACCACCGACCCCACCCCCAACCCCCTACCTTGGATCCAGAAGGTCTGCACTTGGTAAAGAAAACAAGAGACAGTGAGTGAATGAGAGAAAGAAGGAAGAGAAGGAAGGAGGGAGGAGGAAGGAAGGAGGAAAAGGAAGGAAAGGGGAAGGAAAAGAAAGAAAGGGAAGAGGAGGGGGATGAACAAAACAAGAGGAAAATGGAAACACGGTCTGCACTTGGCTTTCATTCAGAATGTTCTGTGGGTACAGAGATGTGGTCCCTCTGGGGACTGACACAGATAAAGGAAAACACTGAAAAATGCCCCAAGTCTTCACCTGGTTTGTTTTGGGTGAACACGTCCCCTCAGGGCCTCAGTTTCCCTATCTGTAAAATGAGAGACTTGGGGGGTTATCAGATTCTACCTCAGTGACCTCCTGACGCTGCTTTCACCCTCCCACACACCAAGCCTCCAAACCTTGCTGCTAGGCTCACAAAAAATGCCTGCTTTGAATTTCAACTCTTTTCCTCTCTGAATTTTAGATTAAACTGTTTTCAAGTAGGAAAAAAAGAAGAAAAGAAGAAACCAAAGGAGAAGCGCTGATGGTCCAAATAGTTTTGTAACCAGACGAGGATCTTCATCTTTCTTTTGAAATAAAAACGTAAGGAAAACATCAGTTGTGGCACAGAGAAACCAAATACTGCAGAGAGAGAGAGGGAGAGGGCAGCTGTCTCCATCCAGCCGGCTGTGGTCACTTTACTGACACACAAAACCATCCACACCCCAGCTCACCCCAATCACAGTTTTGGGGGTGGAATAAGGGCATATTGATCAGTTATAGGCAATAGATGGAAAGGCCGTATGCCCACAGAGTTTATCATTGTTTATCCAAAGCCTCATTAATAATAATATCCACTCGCATATGCACATCTATTTCTAAGGTCTTGGAGGGTGAAGGCCTTGTATTTCATTCCTAACTTTCTTGCTTCCATGAGAACCCAGGGATATGAAGGGATTTTGTCTGAGGTCATGCTGAAAAGAGAACAGCCTGGAATCCTGGCTCCAGTCTCTGCCCTCATCTCCTGTCTTATAAAGTACATGTAAAAGGTACAATGATGAGAAATGAGCCCATTTTGTCATGAAATTCTTTATCATATCATTGCTCAGGTAGTTGAAAACAAGCCCAGCTTGGGCTGAAGCGGATGTGTGTATTCATGGCGTCCTGTAGTCCGTCCATCATTTAGATGGTACAATGGAGTCCTGATGTCTAACAAAACAGTATACAGTAAGTCCCCGTTTGCAGCAGATTGGTTAAATGGGTGTTTTTTAATGCAAATTAGTTCAAATTGCTATCAAGAGTAATTATTGTAGAAGAAAGGCAGTGTTTCCATCATCCTTCCCTCGTTTCGTTCTTCTATAGTCTCTTTTAAATAACTTAGCCATAAAATTTCAATTGACCACTAAAAAAAAAAAGAGAGAGAGAAAAGTGGTGCAATCAGCGGCGGAGGGAAAAGGGTGAAAGAGGTAGGAGGAGGGCCGGCCCCCACAGGGTGAGGGTCCTCACCAGCCCCTGACGGAGCCTCCCAGGATCCCCGGTCCTAGATGCCAGCTACCCCGCGCCCCCACCTCCGTGGGCCCCCCCAAACCCGGATCAACCTCTCCCCTCGTACCCCGCGCCCCCCGCGGGTCTCTGCGATGTGCGGCTGCCCCGTGGGGCGACTTCCCACACGCTCCCCCCTGCCATGGTGGGGGGCTTCTCCAGGGTGAAGGTGGGAAAAAGAGGCCGAGTCCCCCCGATGCGCCCCCAGTCGCCAAAGCACGCGCCCCTGTTCCCCGCCCGCGCAGGTCCGCTGCTGAAGCCAATGCATTATAATAATATTAGGTAAAACAGCGCGAGCATACGAGGTGGAAAATTGCATCTCATTTGTTCTAAATTTGCCAACGTCTAAATCTTAAGGGAGGTATTTTTATTTTACATATTTGTTAATGGGATCTGTTTCTTATTGCCCAAAAATGCTTAATATACAAAAGGAATCCGATTCTCTTTCTGGCCTTAATTCATCATAACAAACAGAAATAGAAACTTGATTTCAAATTTCGCTCTGCCTCGCATCTCCAATTCATATTCGCAGCACATCGATCATTAATAGCGTCTAGAGGAGCCCTTTTATTTACCTATTATGGCATCGTTTGTAACATAAAACTGTTGTGTTCTCTTTTCATTAACAGATTCAGTTGCAAATGCTGGGGAAAAAAATTACAAAGAGCCCCTTTTTAAAATGTGCACATTTATTGGGATTATTAAATCACAGCAGCTAATAGCGGTTGTCACCAACTTAATTTAAAAAGCTGATTATTACTCAAGCCCTATGTATTCCAGGCCTGATACTGTATAATTAGCAGTTGTGATTATTTAGTTAATTTGCAGATTAGGAACAAGTGTCTGTTTTGAAAAATGTGGCACTCGACCTTCAGCAACATAGAGGAGTGAGCCAGCCCCTCTTACCAAGAACAAAAGTATTCTGTCAGAAAAATGCATTTTGATGCAGGTCAACAGGAAAAAGGGGATGTTTTACTGATCATCTGCCTGCATCCTTCCAGCCAAAAGTCCAGTGCAAAAGCCACTCCAGAAGTGTTTAAATTAGCTGCCTCCCTGGTGGAGCCAAATCAAATCAAATGGCACACTTGGAGCCTAAACAAGTTAAAAGATGGTTCTTGTGGGGAGGAGCCGCTAAAGCAATAGTAACTAGACAAAAACATCCTAGTGACCGTTGCTCAATAGAGATTCAGCCATTAAGACCGGTCCAAAGTGGAGAGCCACTGGACTCGGGAACAGACCCCATCTCATATGCATTATTTCTATTGCCACTTTGTCATCAGTCATATGATGGTAATAAAATGTGTAACTGTTTCCCTTATACTCCCTACAATTTACCTCGTCTAATAGACAATGCAAACGCTAAAAGGCACATATACATCTTCATTATATGAGCTGGTGCCTGAGCCACTCTCCTCCAGAGACAGTTTTATTCATTTTTATACAATTTGCCTACTGTATGGTACAGATGGTTTCTATTAAGTAAAATATCTGTTTTCTTCCAAATTTTTAGTTTTCATGATTAAATTACTTTAAAATGATGGTACATTGTATTATCTTCTTTCCTGACTTAATTTAGCTCAAATACTCCCAGCATAAACTGTAAGCCCAGCTTTATCCACTCAGAAAATCGGCCACATACTGTGATTTTCTGAGGGTTATTTCACCCTGACTGTGATTTCTATTCTGTATCAATTACTTTCGCTCGAGTCTTAACTATATGGATTATTTTCTGGAGATAAATTTGAATATTAATATACATGGAAACTTTGGACTAATAATAAAATAAGATTCCTTCCCTAAGCTGTTTAAAATTTGAGACATTGTTTGTTATTGTTAATAGGCAAGTTTTGCATGCTGGTGTCTCAGCCACAGACGGCTTGTAGCTCGAAATATTCAAAACTGCTGCCCCCAAGTGGCGGGTCCTGGAGCCGTTTTCCCTTTCCAGCCTTGCTCATGCACACAGTCTGTAAATTTTGAAGTGGCTGCGTGCACGCTCCTATATCAGCAGGAAGGAGAGCTTGGCGGTACAGTCTGTGGCCCATCTTCCCACGGCCCGGATCATTCTCTGGATCTCGGCTCTCCTGAACGTTGAGAGCTCATTTCTGACGGCTTGGAACCATCAGCCTACTTGTCTCACTGTATTAGTGTGATACTAGGCAAATGTGGCCCTGGGAATTTCTCCCTTTTTTTTTAACATTTCGCATTCATATTTCATTTTTGCACTCACGCTTTCTAACTTTTCCCACTGGGATGCTGCCTGCAGCCAGGACCAGTGCTGCTGGCTCCTGCCCTCACCGGCTGTTCTCAAACTTGCTCACTTCCCACCAGCCTCAACAGCCCCAGACCTTGACCACAAACCCTCCTACACTCAAGCAAAAACACAAGGATGGGAAAATTGTAACATTTCCAGGAGGAAAAGCAGTTTATGCTCAGAAAAGGAAAGCTGCTACCAGCAGTAGGAGAAGAAGAAGAGGGACAGAGGAGGAGAGGGGTCCTGGGCAGTCCAGCTGGAAACGGACTTCACGGCACAGTCTAGGTTCTAGAACGAGCCCGGGGAGCCCTTGCAATTTGCTCTGCAGAAACCTGCCAAGGCTGGGAGCTGGAGGTGGCCCTCTGGAATTGACGGGTCCACCGTGGGCCCTCACCTTGGAGCTTCCTCAGAGCTGTCGGGGCTGATTCCCATCATAGCCTCTTTCTGCCTCTCCCTGACACAGGCTGCAGTGGCAGTGGAGCCAGAAAGACCAGCACGTGTCTCATTGAGTCCCCAAAGCACATGGCATGACCCAGTCCTTCCAGACGTGAGGGGAGAGGAACACCAGGGAGACTCCAGTTCTAGTCCCAGCTCCCACCAGCGACCCCAGGCAGGCCAATTAACCTATCTGGGGCTCCCTGTTTGGGGGATGTTACAAAGACCAAATGAAATAATAGGCCTGGAGAGGCTTTGAAACAGTTCGAAACGTCTGACAGACATAAGGCATGATTTTTACTCTGAGATTCACCTTAGGCACATCACCAGAGTGGAGCCTAGAACTACACAGCCTGCCCCAGACTGACAGCAAGTGAGGCCTGGGTGCAGCAACTCCTCTCAGAGACAGACTCCTAACTAAAACCAGGTGGCTTGCCATGGTAAAGTATCAGAGGCATTTGTTGTTGTTGTCATTGTTGTTGTTGTTATTGTTTTTGAGACAAAGTCTTGCCCTACAGCCCAGGCTGGAGTACAGTGGCGCAATCATGGCTCATTGCAGCCTCTACCTCCCGGACTCCAGCAATCCTCCTATCTCAGCCTCCCATATACCTGGGACCATAGGTATGCACCATCATGGCTGGCTAATTTTTGTATTTTTTGTAGAGATGAGGTCTCACTATGTTGCCAAGGCTGGTCTCAAACGCCAGACCTCAAGTGATCCTCCAGCCTCAGCTGCCCAAAGTGCTGGGATTATAGGAGTAAGCCACTGCACCTGGCTGGAGGGGTTTTCTAAAAAATAAATCTTGACATGAGTGAGTGTTTCTTTCTCAATGCAATGGCCCTCCGGAAGACCCCCTCTTGCACTTACGACTTGGCTGGGTGATAAGATCCCACTTTAAGATAGCTCAGAGTTTGGTTAATATTATATAAATAGATCCAAGTTAATGAGACAAAGGATGAAGGGGTGAGGGAATGCATTGTCTTCTTAATCAACTATTTGTTTCATAGAAAACAAAACATAGGAGAAATCCCTACAAAAGGCAACAGGTTCGTCCCTGCCTGCCACACTCACCGACCAACAGGTTGCCAGGCTTGATCCAAAGTGACCACCAGGACCCGCCAGTCACATCTCTGTCAATGGGGAGAGATGGAGATGCTCACAAAGACCTGGTTAATTCTACAACCAAGACACGTTCGGCCTCCGTACCAGGGAGAGAATTAGGATTCTCTGAATCATTGTCTTAACCTCTGCTACTCCTTTCTTCCTGAGACCCAGCCAGTGGGTCTGAGTCTCAACCCCACCGCCAATCTCAGGCACCCAAAGGCATCTAATACTTTCCTACCAGGTGCTAGAAAGCCAAATCCCACAGAGGGTTATCACCCAGCCATCCTTAGCCACCGAGACACAGCTCGGTCCAATTAAAGAGAGATTGGGAAACAGTCAGGCCCGGAAGGATCTAAGCTCAGGCTAACACACCTGAGAGACCCACATAAGAATCACAGGCTGGCCGGGCGCGGTGGCTCAAGCCTGTAATCCCAGCACTTTGGGAGGCCGAGACGGGCGGATCACGAGGTCAGGAGATCGAGACCATCCTGGCTAACACGGTGAAACCCCGTCTCTACTAAAAAAATACAAAAAACTAGCCGGGCGAGGTGGCGGGCGCCTGTAGTCCCAGCTACTCGGGAGGCTGAGGCAGGAGAATGGCGTAAACCTGGGAGGCAGAGCTTGCAGTGAGCTGAGATCCGGCCACTGCGCTCCAGCCTGGGCGACAGAGCGAGACTCCGTCTCAAAAAAAAAAAAAAAAAAAAAAAAAGAATCACAGGCCTTGGAGAGCACTTTCTCCACCAGCCTAGTTACTCTTCCTCCTCCTGCTCCCAGAAACGCCCATATGAACCCTATAAAATCATTCCACCCAAAACCACAGGCAGTTTGAATGCAGTCACTCAGCTCTTAGAAAAAAACCAAACATGCAAAGGCAGTTGCAGCAGCTCTGCTCTAGCGCAGGGACGCACACCCCAGGAGGAGGGGTACAGCAGGGTGGGCCACCTTCCCTGCTGTGGACGGTGAAAATGATCGGGAACGTCCAAGAGCTTAGAGGATTTCCTCCTTGCCTGTGCAGGAAGGAGAGGTCTTGGCAACATTGAAACATAATATTATTCCACTCAAATGAAGATTTAACTGCTCCAAAATCAATTTCAGAATGTAGGAATGACAGTAAGTAATACAATAATAAAGTCATTCAAAGATCATGGGGCAGTTAAACAATAGTCTGGGAGACTGCATTGCGCAGTCACAGTGTACTTCGGAAGAGTGAATTCTTCCTTGCTTAAGAAAGAGCACTAGATCGAAAATATTTTCAAAATAAAAATCAATGCTTTCCTCGCATTAGTGGGCCATGTTTACTGTGTGGCCACAGGTCTGGTCCTGGGAGAGGAAATGAAGTTCTGACTCTGGAGTCCTAACACACGTGGGGTCTACAGCTCACCCACTGACAAGCTGTGTGGCCCAGAGCAGCTGTGGAAGTTCTTGCTAAGCCCATTTTCTCCCATGCAAAGTAGGGAGAATACTAGAAGCCTTCTCCTGATCCTCCCTTGTGGGGAGGATTCCAGAGATCTGTGAGGGAATGTGTGGTATCTGGCCCACTGTAGATACTCCAGAAATGGTGCCCTTCACTAGCTAAGGGGCACACACAGAACATCCACCCACTTCACTAGCTAGGGGGCACACACAGAACATCCACCCATTTCACTAGCTAGGGGGCGCACACAGAACATCCAGCCACTTCACTAGCTAAGGGGCATGCACAGAACATCCACCCACTTCACTAGCTAAGGGGCACACACAGAACATCCACCCATTTCACTAGCTAGGGGGCACACACAGAACATCCAGCCACTTCACTAGCTAAGGGGCATACATGGAACATTCACCAGCTTTGGCTGCAATCTTGCAATCTAAGATGTGGAGCTGGGAGGTGGAGGGTAGGGACTACATCTGGAGAAAAATAGGGAACACAGCAAAGCAGTCTGTGAAATGTGAGAAAGGAGCAGATCAGACTTTAGGTGCTGCAGAGAGCTTGACAAGGGATAAGCTGTGTCCAAACAGGGAGGCTGAGAAAGCTCAAAGAAGGAAGCGGGGTTTGAACTGGGTTTCCAGAGGCATGAAGATAGATGCTAACCTGCCCTAGAGCAAATACTCTGTGTGTGTGCATTACATCTATGTCTTAAGAGAATATAAGTTGAGAAAAAAAAATCACAAAGTGGGGGGCAAATGAGTACATATACACATTTTTTTAAATAACATAGTAATACTCAAATGTGGCAGCTGGTACTGTTACTTGTATCCGTCAGGATGAGCCTGACATGGACACCCATAATCAAGCGCTACCTAGGAGAGGTTTCTGCAGGATGTTGAAGTAATAAGTACGTATGTGCCTGTGAGAAAGTGCAGACAACTCAGTGAAGGATTCGCCAGGTCAGACAAGGTGTCACAAAGACAAAATAGTTGATTATAGACCATTTTTTCACTTTGTAATTTTGTTCTATAATTTTAAGAAACCAAAGGTAGATACGGCATAAGTGAAAATGTATAGTATCACTCAGCAAAGTCAGTCTCCACCAGTGGCACACAATACCACTTCTGGTGCCTCAAACCGATTCCAAGAGTGAGTCTCTCTCAAGATTATCATCAAACAGAACTACGTCCTGACGTCCCTTCCATGTCTTGGACTTGGAAACTTACAAGATCAAGCAATTAGCTTCCCAACTGGCTGACTTAGACAATCATACATAAAGGTCTATGGATATGAAGAATTTTAAAGGCAGCATATGCTAATCTTTTCACAGAAAAGATAAAAATACAAATCCATTTCCCTTATAACCTTTGGGCCCATAACCAAGAAGGAATACGGAAATGTACAAATGTGCATGCAGAGAAAAAAAATGCTTTAACTCATGAGGGTTTATACATATTCCCTTCCATACTGCTCCTTGGGGAATATTTTTCACCAAATTTTACTTTGAAGCTACATTGGAGATCTGGCACATGGCCCAAACTGTCTTCAAATTTTGTCAGAATTTTACCAGCATTGCAAATAATATATAGAAGTTGGGAACTTCATTAAAGAGATATTATCTGATATGACTTCTATATTCAATGACAGAAATGACATTTTTGTGGCTGGAAGGCCACAAGATGCACATGATATGTGATTGATAGCATGTGCTAAAAAACAGGATGAGAAAAGAGGAACAATGATCTCAAAAATAAAACTACATGTGACTCAGTCTAAATGCAACATGGGATTCTGGATTGGATCCTGGAACCAAAAAAGGACACATCTAGAAAAAACTGGGGAAATCCAAATAAGGTCTATAGTTTATTTAATAGTAACGTGCCCATGTGAACTTCATGGTTCTGATAAATGCACCATAATTATAGAAGATGTGAACAGTAGGGAAAATTGGGTGAAGGGCAGGCATGTAGAAACTCTCTGTACTAGCTTTACAGTTTTCCCTTAAATCTGAAATTATTCCAAACTCTAAAGTTTATTTTATTTTATCTTATTTTATTTTGAGATGGAGTGTCCCTCTGTTGTACAGGCTGGAGTGCAGTGGCAGTAAGCTGGGCTCACTGCATCCTTCATCTCCCGGATGGAATCTCCCTGGTTCAAGCAATTCTCCTGCCTCAGCCTCACAGGTAGCTGGGATTACAGGCATGTGCCACCACACCCGGCCAATTTTTATATTTTTAGTAGAGATAGGGTTTCACCGTGTTGGCCAGGCTGGTCTCGAACTCCTGACCTCAAGTGATCCCCCCCCCTGGGCCTCCCAGAGTGCTGGAATTACAGGTGTGAGCCACCACGCCTGGCCTTAAAGTTTATTTTTTTTAATGTGGCTAAGGAAAGGAAACTTGCAGCACTGTTAAATTTCATCCAAAAACAAAACAAACAAAAAAAATACATTATTTGGAGTAAAATATTAGATCATGAATTTCTATAAATATAATATGAGAAAGACACTGCAGAATAAGGAGAGTGTAGAAATTGCTGTTCTATCCCAACTGCTCGCCCACCAGTGGATGCCAGAGTCACATCTTAAAATGCTGAATTAACACCACTCAAAATACAGCTTGTAACAAATGGTATCATAATACAAAACAAAAGGCTGATAAAGGCTTTATCCTTGAAGCTCTTACTCGAAGGAAATTCCTGATGTTGCATGACTTGGGCAACTCCCCAAGGCAATTTTGTTGAAGAAAAGGCAAAGGATGGGTGACCATCACAATATGTGTTGTGGCTCCTCAGACCCTAAATTGTCTTTGGCCAGTGCCCCTTGACATCCTCTTCTTTGGAGCATGCTCTCAGGAGAAGTCAGCTTTAAGACGAGAAATTTTGGACAAGGAGCATGGCAACCTGCACAGTATGGTACAGCAGGAATACATCTTTCTCCATGGACTCAGGATTTCCCTAATGTCCAGTGAAATCCCAGTTCAAATATCCTCCCACTAAGCTGGTAGGAAAATATCTCAGGCGTTACTTGTGAGTGTCTCCCCTTCTTTCAGTTCATGTAAGAGCACAAGGGGCTTCTAAGGTGTATAAAAAATGGGCAAAGGCCTCGTATCTCCAGCCCATCACAGGCTTCACAGAAAGCCTTATCATACAAGTCCCAGTGGTTCCCTGCAGGCACGTTTGAGGACAGGAGTCCTGATGTGGTTGGAAGCCTCGGGGCCAGGCACCAGCCTATCTGAGAGCACCACAGAGACCTCCGCCTCTGAGAACTGGCACCTTTGTCAGGAAGTCTCTGTCAGGAAACTACTCCCCCAGCATAAACCGTTTAGGAGTGCAAGTTTTGGAAAACAAAAACCAGGATGAGTAGAGTCTGCAGCCAACATTTCCCTTGGGCAGAACAAAACAATTTCTAGGGCATGGGAAAGTAAAGGGTCTATGGATCATTTAGAAGACTTTTAGCCAAAAATAAATATAGTGATGCAAGTAATAAAAGCATTATCTTGTCTAACAAGATCTCCAGAGACAGGAACTCCCAGGGCTCTGGCTCAGTAGTGTCTGAAGACCCAGGCCCCTTCCATACCTCCTCATGCATCTTCAGGGAGTGGTCACGTCTTCCCACATGGTGACATAATGGCGGCAGCAGTGCCACATATCACACCTTACACGACAATGTCCCCAGCCAAAAGGAATTTCTTCTCGTTCTCCTCTCTTTAATAAGGGAACACTTCCCGGAGGCCCCTGGGAGACTTCTCATAGGTCTTGCTGGCCAGAACTGGACTGCATGACAACCTCAAAGTCAATCACAAGCAAAGGAGAACAAAACAACAAGGAACGGCTTACACAGACCATGTTTACCCTCCAGAACTGGCCCCAAAAAGTCAAGGTTCTGTTAGCGAGAAAGAAGCCCAGCGGTTAGGTCGCCGACAGGGTCTAGCACATACTGGCTGGTTCAGAGAACAAGAAGGTTAGAAGGGGTGAAATGGAAGCCAAATATGAGTGAATGTCTCTATAAGCCATCTTGTCACATGGAAGAATGGATGACACTGAATGGCAAGAGAAATAAGAGATGCTTGTAAAAACAGAACCGTGGCACCGCAGTGGACCAGGCCATCCAGAAATTACTCCTATCCCTGGCATTCTCTGCAGGGCAGAAGGACGCCCAGATGTTCTCCCAGGAAGGCTGCTGGCTTCGTGCAGGAGGCCTGGGTCTAGGCCCCAGCAGCCTGATGAACCCACCAGGATGCCCAGGGAACCTCTAGTGGGGCCTCACATTGCACAGCTCCAGGCAGCTCTTTGCCCCCAGAAATCAACTTGAGTGATGGCTCTGGGGCCCCATGACACAGCAACCCTCATGTCTCAGGGGTCCACAAAACATATTCCTGAGGGTGCAGTTCCTTGTAAAGGAGCCCCTCCCCTCCCAGGCCCCACTTTCCCTCATCATAGAATGAGGTGCTGGTAGAGTTGGTGGCTGCTCTGGCCACTTGGTCATCCCTCCACCACCGTCATAATTTGTGGTAAATCCACTAAATATTATTTACTAAATATTTTCCCTTAAATGTACTCATCATTTTTTAAATAAAAAATCAATTTTAGCCTCATCCTCACTATTTTACCCTCAGGTATGAAGTCATGAATGTGATGAGCTAGTTTTACTTCTAAGCAACAACACAGGTTCCTAATTATTAATTTCTAAAATAAATCTGCATATCACCTAAAAGTACATTGTGTGCACCAGCAGAGCACATCCTCCTTTTGGGGAAGAACAGCCTTCTAAGATCTCTTCTAAGTGCTGATATTCAGGGACTCGATAAACATAAAACAGGCCTCTATGTAAACTTTCTGTTTGCAACTGAGAGCACAGAACAGCCATGAGCGTGGCAGAGCAAAAATCGAGCCTGTGGAATAAACACTTAGAGAATGTCCAGCTAAGCATGGAGCATGGAGTTCAAGGCGGCAAAGAGACAAACAGAAAAGATGAAGTTGGGCAAGATGATGTGGCCAGGAAGGGAGCCCAGGGTTCAGGGGGACCCAGGAGAAGCTGGAGCGATCCTGGTTATGCAAACAAGACATAAGCCAGGAGGAAAAGACATGGTGTCAACAGACAGAGGGCAGACTCTGTGGACACTGGCCATGGAAAGGCAAAGGAGACATGAGGAAACGGAGATCTGGATCCCAGGGAAAAAAGTCACCAGAATAGCTTCAGGGTAAAAGAATTTTTAAAAAGAAGAAAGAATGCTTTCAGCTATCTTCTCAAAAAGTGCTACAAACAGTGTGAGAAGAGGGAATTTGTGAAGCATTGAAAAGCTGAATTATTTGTGCTGAGGTCCCTCTAGCTATGACACTATTTAATAGACCATTTAATAGACAATTAGAAAGCCAGTTGTCTTCATTATAGTAAACAGACAAATGCCCACACAACGGTGTAATTTTGTGGATCTCACTGTTGAGGACAAAAAGGTGAAATCCTGGAAGGCAGAGACGTCACCATTCGCAGCAAAAGGATGCACACACAGCAGGGGAAGAAGCAGGTCAGGGAGAAAATCCTAGAAGCCACACCACCCATCCTGTAAACAAGACCTTAGAACTCTCTGTAACGTGGTCAGTTCCTCCTAATCCAATCACAGAACACACCAACAAAGACTTGCAAAGGATGTGAGTCACAAAATTTCCTCCAAAGGTTTCCCAACCTCCCTGCTCTGCCTGCTGTTTGGTTCAAACCAAATCTAGGGGGTCAGCTGGGCTACTCGCACACAGCGCCCACTCAGCCTTTTCTTGTCCCATTGAATGGCCAGCAAATAAGAGTCAGGAGTAGCCCTGTGTTCACAGGCCCTAATCACAGCATTTGCTGATAGCCAACAATCACCAAGCTATCAAAGGTCGATCAAGTCCCGATCATTCTGTGCCATCTTTGTCCAATACGAATCCCCTGAAATCATGAAAAGATTATGAATCTCTAAAATGCCAAGATAAGTTATAAAGCAAAAAAAACTAAAAGGAAGGCCTCCTATTTTTCATGCCATACACACACATCAGAAGCAGCCCATCAGATCTGCAAAAATGCTCTGGATTAAAAGATAAAGTGAAATTTAAATACCACTTGGCAATCCAAAATTGGCTTCAGGCATCCCAAAATGGAGCCAGGTGCAGCAGCCTCTATGACAACTGTTCACATGCATTCGGAGAGCACCAGACCTCACCTGGTTCTTAAGACTGAGTTGTAAAGAATGTGTTCCCCACAGCAGCACACCCTTGCTCAGGCCGAACGAGGAAAAGATTTAGTGAACGTTGCACAGGATCCGTGCTGGCCTCAAAATTCGATTTCCTGAATTTGGAAAGTCTTTCTTCAAGAGAAGAATTATCCTCATGATGCTAAATGTGAGGGAAGGGACAGTAGGGACAAGATGCAAGCATGACAAGTGTGCAGCCTCTCCCCTTGCTGAAACTTTACTTACTAGAAAGCCGCTGGTGGGATAAGACCCGCACCCAACCCCTGCAGCACCAGATCAATGGGAAATGAACGAGTAATTGATCTGATGTTTGATCAAGAGTCTAGTCATTTCTTCCATTCATAACAAACCTGCAATCCTGTTGATTCAGAACCAGAAAAAATTATAGTGAGTCCCATTTGGTCTCTGTTTATGTGATGTATGTAGGTGCCGACTGGGAGAAGGCAAACTAACTGAGGCATGCTGCAGAGTCGTGAGATTTTAATTTTTAAAAATACTTACAAGCTTATACAACTGAATAAATGTTTTCCCTTTTGAAAGCTGCCTCCTTGGTAGATCTCTGTTCCAAAGGGAGCCTCCTCCGCTCCAAGCTGTCTTTAGACCCCTCCTATGGAATAGGGTTAGAATCCATTTACAGGTCCCAAGACACTCAGGTCACACTTTGTGTACTAATTCATAGACAATATTATTCAAGTCATCACCTGACTTTGGTTTGGCTGCTACTTGGCTGTTTAGCAAAAACAACAGAGCCTGTAACTCAAGTTTGTCAGAAGGAAAGCTTAATGATGCCAACCACTTTGAAATGTAACATGGCCAAGAGCCTCTTCTACAATGCGCTTAAAAAGATTTTTTAAAAATTCACCCTCGCCAGCACATGCGGTCGCCACTCGTCTCCTTAAAGCCTCAGTTCAAAAGCTGGCTCTGGAATTT
The DNA here is from genome assembly GCF_037993035.2 of Macaca fascicularis. Classification (NCBI taxonomy): domain Eukaryota; kingdom Metazoa; phylum Chordata; class Mammalia; order Primates; family Cercopithecidae; genus Macaca; species Macaca fascicularis. The sequence goes on along the minus strand of NC_088383.1, from coordinate 137,217,950 downwards.
CACAGGTCAAAAGCCTTGCGCCAGCAGTCAAAGCATGTGCCTGACTCCAGAGCCTTCTGATAAAAATGCTTTGGTCCATTCCCCTTGGGTTTAAAAGGAAGGTTTTTAGCAGGAAACCTCCTGACCTCAAATAATGATCTCCCATATCTTAGTTTCTCGGTGGTTCCAATATTCATCCACTCTATTTGGGGGATGCAGAGGTTGTTTCTCTGAAACCTTCCCACAGGCCAGAGCAGGCTTTTTGCTGTTCTGTGGTCAAGTCCAGGACTCACAGAAGATTCAAAGTAACATAAAAAAAAAGTTATCTCATGTGATGACAAAATAGCTTCTAAATGATTACCACAACCTGATGCCTGATTGGTAGAGAAATGTTTCCTTAATAATGTCTCCCTTGACTTTTATTCCAAAAAAGAGACTTGCTTTGAAAATTTGACCAGATCCCCCCACCACAACACAGGCACAAATATTGGATGTGTTGCTCTATTCCCAACTGCAAATGAATTTCAAAGAAAAATGCAATGCAATATACAGTTTTTCTACAGAAAATGACAAAAAAATAAAGATTTTTTTAAATCTATGAAATCAAATCATCTGCTGATTTTGACTGCTAAAAGAAAAAGTAATCTTTGAAAATTTAGTTTTTTCAATGGAAAACCTTTTTTATCTTTCAGTAAAGAGCAAACCTTCTTTACCATAACTTGGGAAAAAATCTAGGGGTTCATGGGCAAATATTCATCCTGAAAATGGAAACATCAAGTGACAGAACCTTTATCTATGTTACATCTACAACATAACAACATGCATAAAGTCCATGTTCAGGAAACGCACAGGAGGAAGGTGAGGAGCTCAAATGAAAGGAAAGAGGAGCGGAATGATACCTGGTTTTTAGAGCATCACACTTGTATTTAATTCTTTTAGATGACAGTTTTACTTTACTTTGTGCCATCAGAAGCTGGGCCATGTTTTAACCTCAATTTTCTTCCAACCTTTATTTCATTACAAATAAAGGTGCTAATATAGAACTGTGTGTAATAAAGGTCTTCATAACACCAAGAGAGAAAATTAAAACAATTATGAAAGTAGTTTCTCATAGTGGCCAATGATGTACAGCTGCAATTTAACTGCTGTCCTATTAAGAGGCAGCATTTATAACTTACCCTTTATTTTCATTTTGCTGTAGAAAAAACTTTACAGTTTATGTAAGTTTTTTTTTTTAAAGTTCTGCCTTTCCTTATGGGTGATCTGGAGGAGAGCAGCTCAAATCATGGCTGTGGATGCCCTGCTGTGCAGATGAGCCCAGAGACGGCTGCCGTTGTTCTCTGAAATCTGTTATGATTCCTAAGAGATGGCTCCCCCGCAGAGACTCCAGGTGGCTTTCTAACCCCTAAAAAAAGACCTGGTTCTTAAACCTCGGCAAGCATAAGAATGACCTGGGGGCAGTTGACCAAATGCAGACACAAAAATGAAGAGAATCCGTCCTCAGATCTTCTATGCAAGGTTGACTTGATAGCTACAATTGGACAATTACAATTCAACAAGATACGGACCACAGTGGAGGCACCTATGTCCTCGAATGTCACATGACACCATCAAAGGAGGCAGAGACATTTTACCAAAAAGAATGGGACTTCCGAGCTGAGGCTAGAGGGACCAATGGGAGTTGGTGAGAGGGAACCAGAGAGCCAAGTGCAAGCCAGCACAGTGTGAGGGTCCCCAGAAAGAGTGTGTGTGTTGGTAACTGAGCCCAGATGGAAACCCAGGCAGGGCTGACAGGGCCCATGAGAAAGTGATCTGCCTGCTCTGCCACCTGGGCATGAAGGCATTTAAAATCCACCACCCTCAGGGCTCTGTCTTTCTTGCAGGCAATAAGATTCTAACGATGTCTCCTGGCCTCTCAGATCTACCAGGAAAGCATCTCCGCTGAACCTGTTCACCAGATGAGTCCAGGAATAGAAAGTAAGAATCGGCCCCAGAAACAGTTGCCCTGGGATTGACATATAGGTTGCACTTGAGGTTGTACTTGAGTCTTCCCAATAAAGCATTAACTGAACTACACCTCAACAAGATCCCAGTGCGTCAGGCAAGAAGCATGTGCACTTCCTCCCCTACACCAGGGACACATTGGAAAATGGATTCCATTCTACAAGAATTTGTTGGGCACCTACTCTGTGCTAATTTTAGGTAACTTGGATATATCGATGAAAAAAGAAACCAAAAAAAGACAAACATCTCTGTCTTCATGGAGCTTCAGTTCTAGTAAACACATCTGTTACATCTGTAAAGATTTTTTGTTGTTGATTAGTTGGTTGGTTGGTTGACTGGTTGGTTGGATTTTAATTACAGTACCATGGTTCACAAGGTTTCTGTGAAATAGGCACCCTCATTCCTGATGGGAATGGACGTTGGAAATGTGAATAACAACCTGTACCAAAAGTATTGATGATGTTTATACTCTCTGACTAGGCAGTTTTATTTCTATTCTTCAGTTTAAAAAAAAAAAAACTAAACTTGGAAAGAGTTTTCCACAAAAAAAGTCCATCATAGAGTTATTTACATTCAGAAAATATTAAAAATAATTTGTATCTAGTAAGAGCACAGGGAGGGAAGAGCTAAGTACACCGTAGAACTCCACATCATGAAATACTTGTAAATAATCTGTTGAATCGTATGATATTAAATAAATAAAATAGCAGAATACAACATTGTATGTACACAGCATCTGATCATAGATGTATAAAAGGAAAATGATTTGGGAAATGATTTGGAGAATATAACACCAATATGTTAACAGTCATTATTACTCTATGGGGTGGTGGGGGGCTGTGATCTTTCCTTCTCTCTATTTTTTCATAGTTTAAGATTTTTCTATAATGAGCACATCCTTTTAAATAGGAAAAACAGCAAACCACAAAGAGGAAAAACATATCTATTCAGGGAGGAAGGGTGAGAGGAAGGAAAGGGTCTGGAGGAGGAAGGTGAACACTTGGATCATGCGAATACTCCATGGACCCGTCAGTCATCACTGGGAATTCCATGCATTTCCAAACTCTTGTGGGGATGCTGCTTCAGCAACTAGCTAATGTGTTCTCTCTCTTCTAATTTTTTAAGTGTCGCTAAATAATCATGTCAGAAGGGCCCTTCTAGGACCAACCATGGCATTTTCCTACAGAGAAAAATCTTATTATCGAATGAGAGAGGGACAGAACCTTCTTAAACATTTCCATTCTTTCAGGCCTAAAGAATTTGATGATGATGACCACTGAGGCTTTGAACAACTTTTTTGTTTATTCACCCTCAGCTCAAAGATGATCTCGTATACAGTTATATTTCTCATCACTACAAAGCTACCTCTCAAATTGAAGTCTCCAGTTCACGCACCACCTTTCTGACACCTCCACCCCACCCCGCAGAGTTGATCCCTTCCTGGCCTGTGCTGCCTCTTCCCTGGCAGGGCCCTTGGTTAGTACACGCTATGGAGATGTCTGTGTCATCCGTAGGCTGTCCGCCCTAAGAGGGTAGGAGGGCACGTCTCATTCATCAAAGAAAGATTGTTGAAGAAATGAATGGACACATGAAAAAAAAATCAATGAACGATTTTCTTTCCTGAGCTTCAAATCTTAGTTGCAAGCCACTTGCTAGTCCTTCTCAAACATTTAAATTCACAAATTTTGAACAAATAAATGAATCAGACTTAAAAAGGAATGAATAAAGATTTTTTCAAGATGATGACAGTTTCCCTTCTTCATTCAACAGATGAAGCATCAAGTTAAAACATCTCCAAGATTTTTTTACCTGGAGTAATAGAGAGCAGATCTGTAAAAGAAACCAACATATCATCATTATTTCTCCAGGTTCCAATTTTGAGAGATTTCCTTCTAACAAAACCTTATTCTAAACATTGGTGTGTAAACACAGATAATATCTTCAGACCTGCATGGCCAAAACGAACTGAATACCATTCCTAGGGGTGGGAGGGGGGTACCCAAAATGCAATGTTCGTTTTTATTCAGAAAATACAAAATAGGGTTATGTGGTTACTTGAGCAAAGCATAGCACACTCCCTGGGCATCTTGGTCTAGTCAATGTATTAATAGTAATTAACAGTAGCTAGCCTGGGCTGCTTCACATTAATTGAATCCCCAAGATGTCCATTAGAAGAAGAGCACGGTCATTCATTCATTTTTGTCTGAACATTCTCAACATTCATTTTTGTCTTTGAAAACACCTTGAGCAGGTGAATCCTCACATGATCCAAATTTTGAAACTTTTCAATAGGCAACGAATTACGGTATTGACACATAGCGCAAATGCAATGGCGATTTTGAATACATTGCTAATGCAAACATTTTATTAAATTTTGCAAAAATGGTTCTTTCTTTTCTCAGAGTCCTACGTGTATATAATTTATTGCCATTTTCCCATTAGCCTCAAAGCTGTTGATTTTCTGGTACTGCACAAAAGGCAGTAAGTAACATTTTCTATCAGACTATATCCAAATAAAAGGCATTAGAAACATAAAACAAAAACCAGCACTTGTATTCCTGTATTTTGTTGGAAATGCTCACATTTGAGCCAAAATCCTGCTCCCAGATGACCAAGGTCAGAATTTAAAGCGTGGGTGGCCACAGATGACTGAGCAAGTGGGACTAAAGCCAACAAGGGTAATAGCAGCTCCTCTGTACTGAGCCTGGGCTAACTGCGGAATGCAGGCCACCTTCCGTGATTCTCAGGGGCCACTGCGAACGGGATTGCTATTATCCCCTTTTAGAGATGAGGAAATGAAAGCTCAGGGGCATTAAGGACCATGTCCAAGGTCACTTCTGACCCTGGAGCCCAGGCTCTTGCTTCTACTTCATACTGCAAGACCAGGGATATGCCTAGCCTAGACTTTCAGAAGCCAGAGGTTTCATTCACATTATCACGGATTCTAAGATGAGAATAAGTCATCTCCCTTCAAGGCAACTGAAATATTTCCAACTCCCTTTCCTCAAGAAGTAGGTACTCCTCCTCTCCATACTTCAGATAAAAGCACCTTCCCCTTCTCCCCATTGCCACCCCCCAATGTCACCCGTCTCGCCTTTCACGATGGAGTCAATGTGCCAATCTTCTGGCATCCAATGACTTGCTGGCTCCCCCGTGTTTATCTGTCCCAGTGGTGGTCCATGAAGCACTGCCATGTTCCTCTAACATCTGGGACTCATCTCATCTCTGCTAATGACCCAGTGGTCTGCAGAAAGGCATGCTGAGTGCAGATGTGCCCATCACCCAGGCTTAATGGGGTGCAGAGGAGCTGAACCAAAGGTGTGGGCATCCCCTGAGAGGTGCTTGAGGGCCGGGTCACAGGCCTGGAGGGGCCAAGGGCAGCCTATGCCAGGTCGCTGTAGAGGAATTAGTGAAGCCTTCCAATGGCAGGTGGCGGGAGCTCCGCTCTGTGGCTCCAGGCACTGAAGGAAGACCCCAGGCTGTTGCCCTTGACAAGTGGGAATCAGGACAACCAAGCTACAGAGATGGGCTCAAAACCCCTCTTCCCTTGCCCATGCAGTTGTGGGGAAGTGGATAGAGACCAGGCCCTGTGACTGACCTGCTCAGGGAAAGCCACTGAGATACAGTGCAGTCACTGCTACCTCAGAGCTGGGACCTGGGACAGCCCCAGCAAGAAAGGGCCTCTGGTGTCCTAGCTCCCTTCTCTCCCAGCCTGGGTCAGGCCTCTTCCCTGCCTCTGAGCCCCAAGGCATGTTTTCTCCTCAGGGTCTCATTCTTCCCTCCACCACACTGTGCAGACTCCATTCCCACGATGAGTGACTAGAGTCAGCTTTCTCCAGCTCCCCAGCCACTCCAGCCATGAAATCTTATTATTATCTATAATATTATTTATATCATTTACAAGAATGCTAAAATGATTAATATATAAATGTATTAATATTAGTATTCTGTAACACAGATTAAAATTGTATTATCCCTCCTGGGCAGGAGAAAGAAAAAGGGCACTATAAAAGCAGTAAACAGGCACTTCTGCTGTTAAAGTGGGATCCATTTCTACTGGGATGGATGCAACACAACAGTCCTGAAAGGCAGGGGGCTGGCCCAGCGCCTCGCTGGGACCTTGAATCACCACACATCATCAGTGAATCTCCACGTGAGGCCCATGAACTGCCAGCATCAGCATCTCCTCCAAAGCTAGTTCAAGTGCAGGTTCCCAGACCCCACCAAAGGCCCCCTGAACCAAAAGTGATGGAGGGGCCCAGGACTCTGCATGTGGGCAAGCGCCCAGGGGATTTTCATATACCCCTGCTTCATGGACGATCACTTCCCTGCTTAAGGCTGATGTCAACCTGGGACTGACCCCACACAGGGCAACTGGGCTCGAGGTTTAGTACTGCCAGGGAAGGATGGAGAGGTCTCAAGGGCAACTGGGCTCGAGGTTTAGTACTGCCAGGGAAGGATGGAGAGGTCTCAAGGACTGGCTCTTGTCACAGCACTGAGGCCCTTAGAAGGATGTGATCCACCAGTTGCTAACACCCACCCTTCTGAGCAGCCTCTGTACCTCCTTGGTAAAAGTCAGCAGCAGATAAGAAGGAAGAGAGGGAGGAGGATGGGCAGACTTACTTCTCTTGAGACATATGTGGGTATTTTGCTTTAGAATATTGGCTTGAGAATTTATAAGACATTACCTGGGCCACATAAATACTTGTTTTGTTTTAACAGCACAAAAATATAGAAACTCAGGGTGAAAAGCACCTCAGAAATGATCTAACCCCCTGTATTCCTTTTCACAGACTTAGGAACTAAGGTCAAGATGGGGGATAGGTTTATCCCTTCACCACCACCCCCAGAGAAGTCAGAGGCCAAGGGGCTACTCTAGGTAAGGAGAGGCCCTTTACATCTCCGCTGGCCCTGTGGTATCCGGAACCAGGGTCTGAATTTCTGATCATGAATTAAAAATAAAGCAACAAGAACATGAGGAAACTACCAAATTGCCCGAGTTACATTTTTCTCCAATAAAGAATTTCAGTTTTTAAAGTTACTTTCAAAAATAACTGATTTTATCATGGACATTTTTGCCATTTAAAAAAATAAGTTATCCAAGAAAAATCTGCAACAAAGACATCTTGCCCAGTAAGTTCAGAGTGTTCCAACCGGAAATGTAATCTGATGGGAACTGGGCAGCTCCATCTGCAATGCTTGGAGTGCTGGGCGCTGATGGGTTTTAGAGCTACAAAGATAGGCAGGGCAGACTGGCAGAAGAGTGAGCAGAGGAAGGACAAAGATAACCTATGATATAGTTAGGACAGAACCTGGATGGTCTGGGGTCTGAGGGTGCTCACTGGAAGAGCACCCTGGCCAGTGCAGGGGGATCTCAGGGGGCTTCTCAGGGCAGATGGAGCTGCTCTGAGAACTCAAGAATGCCTTAACCAGGCAGGGATGGGGAAGAGACCTAAAGGCACCTTGGGAAAGGCTGTCAGTGCCGTGGCCTTCAGAGGCAGCCGAGAGAGGAGGCTGGAGAGGCAAAGAGAATAGAGCTAGTTAGGGGGCCCCAAAGGCTGCCTCGTTTAGTCTAGGCATTATCTGAGGACACTACTGAAATTCTTACAACAGTTGAGGAGACCACTGCTGCCCTTTTGGCTGCACCATGGGGGCAGGGCTGGGGTAGAAATCAGGGAGGCCGGTTGGAGGTGGTTCATGAGTCCAGGGAAGAGGAAACTGTGGCTGAGACCGGGGTAGTGGCAGCGGGGATGGCAGGGTTGTTGCAGGGGTGCTGACAAGCCTTTTTCATTAGATATGTATGGGGCAGAGGAGAGGAAAATGAAAAAAAAAAAACCAAAGTTCAGAGGACTGGAGCGGCTGGACAACAGCATTTACCAGGAAAGCCAAGAGAGAGGGGTGGGGCCAGGTGATCATGGAGTCCTTGCCCTTGTTATTGTCATTGTCAACATGTTAGTTTTCTCTAGGGGTGTTGTGGACTAAATGTTTGTGTCCCCAAGAACTGACATGTTGAAGTCCTAGCTCCCAATGTGATGGTATTAGGCAGTAGGGCCCCAGGGAGATAATTCGGTTCAGATGAGGTTGGCAGGGTGGGGTCTCATGATGGGATTTGTGCCCTTATAATAAAAAACACTAAAGAGTGCTCTCTCTGTCTCCCTCCCTCCCCATCCCCTTGCCATGTAAGTACACAGCATGATGACAGCTGTCTGCAAGCCAGGGAATGGGCAGACCCTCACCAGAAACGCTATCAACCATCACCTTGATCTTGGACTTCCCAGCCTCCAGAACTGTGAGAAATAAATGCCTGCTATTTAAGCTCCCAGTTTATGGAATTCTATTATAGCAGCCTGAGCTAACTAGGACAGTGGGTGAGGAGGTGAGCTTGGACATGGTGCTGATGGCCGGTGGGCACTGGGTTCTACAGCCCGGAATTCAGAAGACAGGTCTGGGCTCAAGGCAGGAATTGAAGTCATCAGATCCGGGAGAGAATCACATCTCCAGTGAGCTCATGTGGAGTGAAAGAGAAAGGAGCTGAGGATCCAAACAAGGCACTCAACTCTGGAAATAAGAGGAGAGAATAGGAGCCGGTCAAGGAGCCTGGTAGGAGCAGTGGAGGAGGAAGAGGAGGGAAACTCAGAAGATGCAGAGCCCGGGGCCTGGGGAGGGAGTTGGAGAACTGAATAGCCACCTACAGCAGGTGCTGCCTCATGAAATCCACCCACTTTAGCAGCAAGGAGGCCACTGGTGACCTGGGAAAGAACATGGGAAAAGAGCTAAGTTAGGGTGGGTTGAAGAAGTGTGGGAGTGGGATGTGGGCAGAGGTTGAACAGCAGTGTTGGAAGATGTTTGCCTGGCAAGGAGAGATGATGAGACAGGCAAAATTTGGAAGTGGGAGAAGCAGGACCAAGCTGCAATGCTGGTGAGGACTCCTGTAAAGAGAGAGAGTTCAGTGTTACTGGGCAGAGAAGGCAGAGCTGGGGTGGGAGATGCTCTCTCACACAGTGGAAGAGAACAATTCACCCAAAGAATATGTTAAGGCAGCCCATTTTTAAATCATGTGAAGCATCGAAAGTGAGAATTAAAAGTGTTCGTAATTCTGGCCAAGTCACCAGCAAACTCCTCACCAAGGGCTTGTCCTTGAGTCCTGGGGTCAGATTCCCTGCTTTTGGGCTCCCTTCTTTCTATTTCCTAGGAAAGCTCACGCAATTCATCATTGGGAGTGTGTTTCAATGGGGCATGACAACATCCCATGAAAGAGAAACTGCATGTGCTTCGGGGGAAATTGCAGATTCCAACCCTGTTCTCCCGGCCAGTTGTACCAGAATACATGGAAGACTGACCAGGAACAGGGTGACTTTGCGGCTCCAGAGTGACAGGGACAAGACAGGGCGGGTGGGGTGTCCTTCTCTCTATAGCGACTTTGGGCCAATAAGGTGTAGACAGAATTGGAGACCATGCTGTCTCTGGTGTCAGCTCACCACAGACAGAACCCCTGCAACTCCTTTATCAGGACCCTGGCCAAGGAGCCCAGGGCCCGGCCCCTGTGAAGTCGCCCACCCTTCCCGGCGTCCCCAGGGATGGGCTGCGCCCCCCCGACTCTCAGGCCAGGGAGGAAGCTTCCCTGGGGAAGGATGACCCATCCCTGGGCCTTATCAAGAGCAGCAGCTCCCAGATATCCCCACACCCCCTTTGCACAGTCTGTGGGCCACTCACCAGGCCCAACTCCCTTCCCAAGGCAGGCCTGTGCAAAGCCGGAAGTCTGCCAGGTGGCTTGGCTGGAATTCCACCAGGGGGCCTGGTTGGGAGTCCACGGGGCTTTGTGGAAGTCCACTAGGGGTCTGGCCACAAATCCACCAGGAGGCATGGCCAGAAGTCCACCACAGGCTTCGGGCTGCCCTGCAATATTTTTCTCACCAGCCCCTCCTTGGGTCCTAAAAGTTTCACATTTCTTTAACCCATCTGGTCAGAACATCAGAGGCTTTCTGTTACGCTGCAAAGCTGTTGTCACAGATAGTTTTGAACAGATTTTTCACAGATAGTTTTGAACAGATTTGTCAGCTTGCCATACCTGACAGAGACGCAAAGGATGGAGCAGGGCCTAGAAGAGGCGCAAGGACACAGGCTGTGGCCTGGAGGGGCCAAGAGACGTGAGGGGGGACACTGAGGTCTCTCATCGCTGGAGATGTCCTGGGTGACTGCGTGAAGCCATGGGGCCCAGGCGTCACTCCTGCAAGCCCCAGTTCCACTCACGTGGGGAAGAGCGGGCACGGAATTTGCATTTCTCATGGAACCCCCAAACCTAAACCAGACTCTAGGCGGGAGGCTGCACAGCATCCCAGGATCGCTCAGGAAATGCCTTCAGGGGGAAAAAGGCCTCTGCCCGCCCCAACATCTCCAACTCTGAGTGTTTGTCTCTGACATGAACAGTGGAACCACGCAGCCACTTCCTAACATTGCTAAGCTCCTCTTTACGGTTGGAAATAGTGGATATTTTTGCCTGAGCTCACCTTTTGGCTTAAGCAGGGAGATTAAAGAATGTAGGCCTAACAATTTAGAGGGTTTTCTGGCTTAAAAAGTAGAAAATACATCTGTAAACCTGATTTTAAACATCATAATCTTCTTATTTCAGGGTATCGACAGCACCTAAAATACATACAGCTGGATAACCAAGCTATTTAGACTCCGTTAACTTTTTTTCTTTTAGATTGCCAAAAAGATTAATCCTAAAATGTGGGCATACGGTCTTTTTCAATTTGAATTTTAAATTATTCAAACCAAAGCTACCACTCTGCATATTTAACAAGCATTCATTTAATGTGCCACTTTTGTACAGCATAACCATTGGATAACCAAACTGTGGCCACTGAAACATACAGTTAGAGTCTATTTGTTTTAACTTCCTTATTCTAATATATACAATATGTGGATGTGTGTGTGTGTGATACACATATATTCATATGTAAACAATACACATTACACAGTAGCATATATGTAAGGTCATACACATACACCATTTTAACAAAGTAACCAGCAAATTAATAACCAGATAATTGGGTATGATCTATTTAGAAGCGTAATTGTTGTCTTATTTTGGTCTTTTCCACCTATTTTAATGCACACATTTGCAGAGCCACACAAATAAACCAATCCATCTTTTATTAGCCATAGCCACAAATTCTTAATTCCTAATTCCCTCTTAAACGTCCCTGGTGACTTCTCACTGACAGCAATTTGTTTCAGATAGATATTTACGGCTGGGTCCCGTGGCCAGGCCTGCATGTCAGAAGGCAGAAAGGAAAGAGAGAATCATACTCCATCAGATTATTTGTGAAGGGGGCAGACACGATGAATGATGTAGGCATGTGTGCAAAGCACTGGGCCACGCCAGGCCCGCGCTGCTGATGAATGGTGAAGCTGGCATCCAGGCGCCATCTCCATAGTTCTGACTTGTATGGGGACGTGAATGCCCGGCCACAGGGGCAGGATGGTGGATACCCCGGCCAGTCAATACAGACACGATGAGTCCGTCTGTCTCTCACTGAGCACAAATGGTCATTATTGATTCCAGAAGGCTGGCCAGAGGAGGTGGAATCCCCTGGGAGTCACCACCCATCCCATTCAAGGTAGTACATTTCTGAAATGATCTGATTTACAGTTCCTTGTTGGAGGCATCTTGCCAAAGTGTATTTGGCTGAAAGGGCTCTTCGGTATCTCCCATCACCTTCATAATAAGTGGAAGTGCAGGGTCCTAGTTCCCATGCAAATGAAGGGCCAAGCTCATTTTAGATTCCCATTTCCTTTCCTTCTGCTCATGCAAGTGTTAAGGGTGCCCCAGGCCCCATCCATCCCTGAAGTGGCCCCATCCCACTGCCCTGGCCGGCTCTTCCCAGGTCAGCACATTGCTTTTTGCAAGATAAAGATGCCAAACTGAACCTTCTTGTAGAAACCAAAAGCATAATAGTCCAGTGACGCTGTCACAATTTTAAACTGGGCATTTGTAAATCAACTTTCATGCAGAATATATCTTTTGCATATTTTTTCATTTTAGCAGAACACCATACATTTTATGAGCAGAGCAGCATGAGGAAAAAATTCCTTGACAAAGACATGCATTTAAAACTTACTATGTCACACCATCATTTTGCATCTTCCTCATAGAACCGTATCACACACACACACACAATAAGATGTTCAAAAAGGAGTATATCACAGGACTAGAAAATTTTTGATATGGTCACCATTTTTAATAAGACACCCTGTACAGAAAGAAATGAATTTGTAATGAGTCAGACCACAGAGAAATACAAAGCAGTTTTTCAAGTTTACTTATAACCTTATAAACGGGCTTCTCCTCCCCTCGCAGACCTGCCTGACAAGCAGAGTCCTTGGTAGTAAATTAAAGGTGGGCAGTTCACCAGAGCTGCGCTTTCCTGTTTCTCTCTAGTGCTCCCGCCCCTCAGAGAGGGAGCATCACCTGCTCCTCCTGCCTGTCTCTGCCTTCTATTCTTCATTACACAACAGATGACCTATCTGATAGACGTCTTCCCTCCTGCAGATTCTGTTGCCAGCCTTCAATGAGAATAAAGCCGGCAGCCCTTTTTATCTTCATCCGGCCGCGGTTCCATCCTCTGTTTTTTTCTAAAGATCGTTTGCCAGCATTGCTTGCTCCGTTGTACCCAGTGGAACAAGCAGTGTCTTCTGAACTGACAATTCTGACTTTTTGCTGCTTGTGATTTTTCTAAAGCATGACAACCACTCGCATGAAGACACGGTAAACCTTTTCAGATAAGGAAGCCTGGAAAAAGAAAGGCCTTTCAAGAAACAGAGGTAGTTACTGCAGGAGCTGAGCAAGACAAGTCTCCTATGGATTCATTTAATTTGGCTGTAACTTACAGGTGGCAAGAGAAATTAGAATCCTGCCATCCATGAGACAGAGAGAGAGAGAGAGAGAGAGAGAGAGAGAGAGAGAGAGAGAGAGAGTGTGTGTGTGTGTACATACATGTTTTAAAAGAGCATTTTATTTGGACAGCCACTAAGAAAAGTCAGATTAGCAATTGGAAACCAGAAGGCTTTGTCTGTTCCATATGTATGCACATGCTATATTCTAATATTTTTATCTTTATCAGAAATAATGTGCCTAATTCCAAACATAAAGGAGAGTTTCTTTTCAACAGAGTCTTCAATAATATCTGTCCTCCTTCAAAATAGATTAACTCTAAATGCTGCTCCTTCCACAGATGTACTGAGAAAACAGATGATCTGTTGAGTCTGGAACTCAACATAGTGATGCATATAAGTTAAATAAGATTTTCACCCTAGAACTTAAAGTATAATAAAATAATAATGTTAAAATTATCTAAAAAAGATTTTCAAATGGGAAATTCTATTTATTAAGTGCAATATTATTTCAGAGTAATATCAGAATACAGTATTATTTTTGAAGTAATACCAGTGCAGTATTATTTCAGAGCAATACTAGATAATCCTGATATCAGTATAGGTATAGGCCATTGCCTATAAGTCAGTCACAACAGACTTTCCAACCAACTAGTGGACACCACATATATGTTTCCTTTTGCATCTCCCCAGAATTTCTTAAAGTTACTTGGACTTATTAGAAACAAATTCTGGAGGATAGAATTACTTAATAATTTTTATTCCTAATTTTTAAAAAACTCACATATTTTCTGTCCTTTTTGCAACAGATGTAGTTATAAATAGCTATTTTACCAAATTCAAATAACAATAGTACCTAGCTACCACTTATTGAGCATTTAAAATGTGTCAGATGCTGTGTTCAGCTGCCTGGCGTGCCTTATTTTCTTTAAATTTCACAACAGCCCAGTCATGTAGGTACAAGTATCCACATTTGGTAGAGAAAGAGCCCAGGACTTAGAGAGTTTTTTGATTTGCCCAAGCCAAAAGTTAACAGCATAACCTGGCACCCAGTTGCATCAATTCCGAGGCCAGAGGTCTGGGCTCCTTTGCCTGGTTGTCACCCACAATAGAAATGCAAATGATTATCACCCAAGGCAAGAAAAGCTCCTCCACTCCACGAATGCCACCTCTCCCAGGGCCCCTCACCCAGACTGGTTTATAGCGATAGCAGATTGTTGATCGCTTGGTGTGGAGCCATGTAATTTTGTTTGTGTCTTTCATCTCTCTTAACTCTGTGAAGGAGGGAAACACCTCATCATCCCTCCTATCCCAGAGTCTAACAGTCAAATTGCCTTTCAACTAATTCAATTAAATCAATTTGCATGTATCTGATCAATTTCCCTTCACTTCTGATCTTCCTAAATAACCTGTGTCATTTTAAAACATCAGTGCTAAAAGATGTTCAAACTATGCTGTTACGTGAAAAAGCAGATTATGAAATACAGTATATAGTGGGATAACATAATATAACATACGGGATAAAACAGTTATGGGATCACATAAGATTTTGGTTGATTTTAATTCTTTATCTTTTTTGCATAATCTAAATTTTCCAATTTTTATGATGAACATGTATTTCTTCTATCATTAAAAGGTAAAAGTGTGGAGAATTGATGTTGCTGGGCATATTTCCTAGAATCTACGGACATTCCGGCTAGAAAGGCCTCAGCGACCTGCTCGAATCTTCTACACACGGGTGGGAACTGGAGGACCAGCAGGGGCGGAACTTGCCGCAAGCCCTGCCTCCTTCCGCATGGGCCTGGGAAGCAGACTCATCTCTCTCCCAGTAGGAGAGAAGCGCAGGTGGAAAGTGAGTGCATGGCTCTGTGCACTCCACCTGCCCTCCCAGTCAGGAACACTCTTTGGAGCACCAAGCAGATTCTGTGAGGAGACCAGGACCCTCCCCTTTCTCCAAGAGGGCTCTGCATTTCCTCAGGAAGCCCTCCCTGCTCTATGGGAATAGCCCATCCCAGGGGCTTCCACCCTGCTGGGCCCCATCTGAAGCTCTAGAGGCTGGTAAATGGACAGGAGACCCTGGGCTGGGGGCAGAAAGACCTGCATTCCATCCCCACTTGGCACATACCCATTGTGTGGCCTTGGGGAAGCAGCCCGTCTCTCCCATCTTCCCTTCAGCATCTGTAAAATACGGATAACCATGGCTCTGCTGAAAGCATGCAAATGCCACCTTAGCAGGGTGCTGGACACAGAGCCTGAATCCAGCTGGTGCTGACTGCACATCACAATGGCCCTGTGGACCTCTAGGTGTGCAGCCTCCCTCTGGCCGACACGCACTTTCCCTTCAGTTCTAGAAGCCGGGTCTGGGAGTGGAGGGACCTGACTAGGATCAGGGTAAACCAACTGTGCCTGCCATCGGTGACTGCGTAGGGCTGCAGGTAGACAGAGGGCCAAGGTGGAAATAGATGTCACAAAACTTGTCCCTGGAATTGAAAATCCATGTGAACCCAAGTCAGCAAAGGGGGGCTGAGCAACTGTTCAGAATGGCTGGACATGAAAGTGGCTGCAATGCCAGGGCTCTGAAATCAGTGGTGTTTGTTTTGAAATCAGCTAGAATCCCAAAGCAGAGCTAAATGTGCATTTAGAGTGTGTGGGAACATTTTTCCTATACTTGATTCCAGCCTGTCCACCCCATCAGCTGACGAGGCTCAAAGCCAATTCCAGCCATCGCAGCTCAGCCAGCTGGACCAGGTGTCCAGAGTGGATGCAACTGACCTACTGAGACAACCTCCCCGTCCTCAGCCCATGGACATACAAAATCTTCCAGGGACATCCTATAAGGATGAAAAGAATGCCAGATTCAATGGGAATCGGAGTCCATCCTATGTCTTAGATTGTAAAATATTTCACAGAGAACACAACATAGCCAGCATTTCCCATTGCCAGTGGGTGTTGACTACAAGCATTTACATTAGAAATTGCGGTATAGATTTCAGCTTAAAATTTATAGCAAAAAAAATGCTTCTCTTGGGGTAGGGGAAATATGGGCATACTCTGTATTTTCCGCTCACACTTGCTCTGAACCTAAAACTACTCTAAAAAATAAAGCCTATATACAAAAAGAAAAATGATGCATCCTACCCAAGCCATTCCCCCCAAAAGATCCTAGCTGATCTTGATGAACCCGCCTTCCATGTGGAGACCTGTGCTCTGCTGGAGTTGCCCAGGTGCCTGTTTGCCTACTGCTCTTCACTCAGTTCCTCCTTCACTCCCCATCTCCCCTTCCTCTGCTGCATGCACAGTCACACCTGGGTGTGCACGAGGGTGCCTGCATGCGAGTGCATGCATATACGTGTGTGCATGTGTGTATGTGCATGTGTTTTCCATTCTTTCATCCTCGCTGTGTAGCACTCTCCACCCCCTCCCTCTACTCACTCCTCTATGATGCTGAGCTCTGCTGTCAAACATAGGCGTAGACACCTCCATGCCCCCACTGCTGCCCTTGCAAGTGGTTCCAGGTAGACAGGTTGTCATTTGCTTCCTTGAAGGATATTACTTTGCCACTTTAATTTCTTATACCCAAAACCAAACCAACCATGATTTTGGCTAAAGGGAGGAAGGGAATGGGAGAGACAACCCTCTGAAGATGCCCTGAGCTTTGTATTCAGGTTTCCTGGTTCCACACTAGCACCTCGCCCACTGTGCTACCAGGGCTGTTACTCAACCTCTGTGTCTCATTTTCTCATCTGTAAAATGGGGGTCATAACATCAAATACCCAGTGGGGTTGTAGGACAAATCAATGGATTCATGCACATAGGTCCTTAGCACAATACCTGACTCTTACTGAACGCTCCATAACTGTTAGCCATTGAAGTCAAAATTATTTCATGTTGCCTAAAATTATTCAGGCTTAACAGTAATTTTTAGAATCACCAAAGAAAGTTTCCAAGGCACAGAAAATTTTACCCAAATCATAGCATTTGCAGTAACTTAGTCTTGGAAACTCAAGTGATCAAATAAGAAGCTGGTATTTCTAACAAATCAGTTTGGATTAGGACCGTGCTAAGTCTGCTGTTCGCTGGGCAAGAAGGCACTGGGTCATCCCTTGACAGCCCCTACCCAAGTGTAGGATATGCATCATTCCCAGTGGCAGCACAGCAGGGAACTTCACTGCTTCACTGCTCTCCCTCTACGGCTATTTTTTTTTTAACATACATGTCGGTATTGTACACCAGGAACAGTTAAGGGCACTGTTAGGTTTTTTTCTAGGTCAACCCTCAGATCAATGGAATGGTTGTTGGACATGCCTTCCCGTCTCAACGTTCCCTTTCCCAGCCCATAAACCAGGCTTCACTGTGCGCAAGACGACCTGAGTTACTTCACACATCCACGAACCTCTCCGGACCTTGATGCTGCTGTTTGAAATAAGTGATAGCTTTTTGAACAATAACACGAACTTACAACGAATGTGTTGATCCCACTTGGCCATCAGGAGTGACAGGCAGGCCTGCCATCACTTTCCCAAGGCCCTTCCAAGCAACTCAAAGAATGAAAGGAATTAGAGCCCCTGGCCCCTGACCCCTGCAGATCCAGGCAATCTCACTTTCTTCAGGAGACAGGAAAACAAAGGGTGAAATCAGAGGCTTCCTAGGGCACAGGGTTTGAAATCAGAAACTCCCTCTAGCCTCATCAATAAGCCATAAGGAGCCAAGAGAAAGGCTGTCAATTTCTCTTTAGTCCCACACTGGCCCTGTCCTCTCCTGCAGCCCCAGGGAGAGCCCTGCATTCCTGGCCGCCATCTGGCCTCCGGGTCCAGGGACTCTCGCTGGCTGACCACATACTTGTACATCTCAAGTATTGTGTTTCTGGTTTCTGTGGCTTCCCTACCAAGGAGACGTAAGAATGAGGCTGGTCTCCATCATCCCAGTGACACCTGATAGTCCCCAGGGACATAATATTTATTGTGCTGGGCATACTAGGTTGCTACTAAAAATTTAATCCATTTTTTCTCTTCAAACTCTCAGGCAAGTTTTAGAATTCTTATTAAATTTTCTCCACCAACCTTTCATATTTTAAGGACCTAAAAATGCTTTTCTCATTGTCATGACCTGTGTTACATCATACCCATGACTTCCCCCTAAAATGTATTTGTGTGTCTAATAATAAAGAACCTGAGCTCATCAGTGTCCAAACATCAGTGCCATAGAAACATACTCCTTCTGTAGGTGGTTACATCACTGCCCTCTGGCCCATCAGTTCCAAGTCCCTTAGGCTGTTTCATCAAAATTGTGTTTGAACCATCAGCTCCTCCCCATCCCTCATTACTGCCTTAGCACATATCATTCCTCTCCTTGATCACTGCCATCATTACCAGCTCATCTCACTGGTCCCCAGAAATCCTCCACCATGTCCACCTGAGCTAACCTAAACCACATATCCTGGGCTACATGGCCCAGCCTGGAGACCTCTGCTGGTTTCCTGTCATCAGTCTATAAGATAATGTCCAGACTCTTCCCATGGCATTGAAAGACCCTCTCAGTCTGGTTGCAATCACCATTCCAACCTTGTCTTTCACCAGTCTCCAAGTCTATTCACCCTAAACTAGAGTCACACAGGACAACCATGTGGCACTGCCTCACCCTGCTGCCTGGAAAGCCTCCTCTGCCTCCACTGTGTCTGGCAGACTGTTCCACTGGACACTCCCAGTTATCTTGACTCCTGGCATTCCTGTCATTTTGTAGTCTTTTCCCACAAGGACTCCTGACTTGGTCACATGGGTTGCTTTGATGAATGGGACATTAGCAAGAAGAGTACAAGCAGAAACTTCATAAGTGCTTGCACAGTAGAGTCCTCTGGAAATCCTTTCTGGAGCCCTGAGCCAACATACAGAGATGTCCAGCTGCTCTGTGCAGAGACTACAAAAGAAACTACACGAGAGGCCACATGGAAAGAAGAGGCTTAGGTGTACATGAAGAGCAAGGGGGCTCCAGCCATGCTAGTGTCCCAGTCAAGCCTCCAGAAATCCCATTTCCAGCTATGATCTGCATGCATCTGCATGAGAGACTCCAAGTGAGATCAGCAGAAGAACCGCCAGGCTGAACTCAACCAAACCAGAGAAAACAAGAGAATAATGAGACAGTTGTTTTAAGACACTAAGTTTTGGACTGCTGAGTTATGCAGCAATGGACAACAGAAATAGTTATCACTCAATTCAGTTCAAAATTCAAGAGACCTTTGAAACTCTAACATGAATATTCTATGCATCTTGGTGTAATAAAGGACTAGGCAAAAGGAGAACATAGGTCACCTCCTAGAGGAGGTTGCAGCCTAGTTGGACACTGTCACTCATGCATCCTTTCAAAAACATTGTTTCGAGCACCTGCTATGTATAAGATGCTGGGAAAATCTCTTACCTCCATTCCCTTTGGGTTCCTTCCCCTTCACCAGTTGTTTTCCATTCACATTTAACCTCCAGGGCCAGAGTCAGCTGCTCTTTTCAGACTGAATGCACCCCAAACTCTCCCTGAAGGCCCAATGGTGGAAACTGTCAGGAAAGACAGTGAAACTCTAGGGAGCATCACCTCAATTAGGAGAAATGGCTTGATTCACAGTAGAATCACTGTTGCTACTAATAGTGACAAATCCTCTCCCCCAAATCTTTTAGATCAGAAGGAAATGTACTTCTGCTTGATATTTGGAGATTCATTAATTTTTTTGAGGTTACTGAAATGTGGAGTCCAGAAAGACAATCCCATTCCAAAGGCTAAGCAGTGATGATGTTTTCAACAGGATACAGTCCCTGGATATAAGCTCTTGCTTTCCAGAAGTCTCTGAGACATCTAAGTGACACAGCTAAATGGTTCCCTTATGTGTACAGAAAGAAGATGCCCTGTCCCAAGTTCTTCATTAGTTTTAGGAAGAAAATTACTTCCCTAAGCAGTGATTATTGGCTACGCTAACAAAGACTAAGACCCCCACATCACTCCATAAGTATGACTCCCCCCCAAAAAAAACCCACTTTACCCTCCTTGGTTTCAGTGTGCTTAGCTATGAAACTAAAGAATTACATAATATTGTCTCTAAGACTCTCATGACTCTTACTAGAAGGTTCTATTCTAGGTAAAGAATCACACGAGAGGTGGCACAGGTTTGTGAGTGGAGTTACAACAACCAGGGGTTCATTTCCAGACACATGTGGGTTCTTGTCCCAGCCCTGGTCCAACTAGCTGTGTAAAACCAGATAAGACTGGGTGCCTCAACAGGCCTCATCTATAAAACAGGATTAGTGATTGCAATCTTGTTCCACAGAGCACAGAGCAGGGGGAGGAGAGGAAGAGGTCTTTCCAAGAAAGAAAACTTCTGGGTCCTTTCCCCTCACTCCAATCAATGGGTCCTCTATGGATTGAGCAAATGGTTCCAAGACTAGATTTTTTAAATATAAAACAGCAACCAATTTTCTCAGTAAATAAAAGACATCCAGGCTGGGCTCCATGGCTCATGCCTGTAATCCCAGCACTTCGGGAGGCCAAGGTGGGTGGATCATTTGAGCTCAGGAGTTCGAAACCAGCCTGGCCAACATGGTGAAACCCGGTCTCTACAAAAATATACAAAAAGTTAGCCAAGTGTGGGGGTGTATACCTGTGTTCCCAGCTACTCAGAAGGCTGAGGTGGGAGGATCACTTGAGCCTGGGAGGCAGAGGTTGTAGTAAGCCATGATTGTGCCACTCCACTCTAGCCTGGGAGATTCAAATAAATAAATAAATGACATCCAGACTGGAAATAAAGAAGTAAAACTGTTCTCATTCGCAGATAACATAATTTGTAGATAGAAAATCCTAACAAATCCATGTAAAAAGCTACAAAACCTACCAAGCTAATACAAAAATCAATTGTATTTCTGCATACCAATAGTAAAAAATAGAAAAATAAAATTAATAAGACAATTCTACTCACATTTAGGGAGACTCCTAAAGAAAGAATTAAAGCATCTAATCCAGTTTCAGTAGTAATTACTCAAGTATTTTTGCATTAGTTTATAAAAACTTTAACATCAACTTTTTGCAAGCACAGGGCTAAGCACTGTAAGGGAGGCAGACATGGATGCAATGACTCTTTTCTAGGGAGATGGCAGGGGCAGCAAGACACAGACAAAGCATCAAAGGGAGTAGACAAAAATGTGCAATAACTGAGCTACAAAGAGCCATGGAAAGTTAGGACATAGCACATCCATTTGGGTGGGTTGGGAAGACTATTTGGAGAAAAAAGTTTATCAGTAAAAAGATTTTCTGTTGATCTTAACAGGAAGCCCAACTCAACAAGCTGTCAGCAGTAAAAACATCTGCTGGCTCACACACGGAGATGTTGAGAAGTAGGGTGAGCCTCAGGGCTGACTTGATCCAAACTCATCAACATTTTCCTCTCAGTCCTCTAGCTTCTGCCTTTCTCATCTTTTGGTGGTAAAATGGCTCCCATCCATCCACAAAAGCCAAAGAAATTGCATCCATTCATGATAAAAAACAAACTGTCAACAAACTAATAATAGGAGGCAACTTTCTCAACCATATAAAAGGCAATTATGAGAAACCTCCACTTAACCACACAAAAGACTGGATGCTTTCCCCTTCAAATTTGGAAATTGGCAAGTATATATCTCTTCATTACTTCTAGTCAACACTGTACTGGAATTTCAACCTGGAAATTAGGCAAGAAAAGTAAATAAAAGACATCCAGATTGGAGACGAAGAAGTAAAACTGTCTTCATTCACAAATAGCCTCATTCAAAACTCAGTTGTATTTCTGTATACCAACAATAAAAAATTGAAAGATAGATAATAAGACAATTCTATTCACAATAGCATCAACAAGAATAAAATAGAGGCAAATTTAACAAAAGAAGTGCAAGACTTGTACATTGAAAACCATAAAACAGTGGTGAAAGAAGGATAAAAGATCCAAATAAATGGAGATAAATTATATGTTTATAGATTGCAAGACTCCATATTGTCAAGATGGAAACATTCCCCAACTTCATCTATAGATTTAATGTAAATCCTCATGGTGAGAACTTAGATATTTTTCCCCTGAGATTAGCAACAGGAAAGGATGTCTCCTCTCACCAATACTGGCTAGTGCAATGAGATGAAAAAGGAAGTTAAGAACTCACACTTCTCTATTTCAAAATGTACTACAAGTTACAGTAACCAAGACAATTTGATACTGGCATGAGGATAGGCACATATACAAGTGGAATAGAATTGCAAATCCTGGAATAAGCCATAAATTTATAGTCAATTGATAATTTGAATAAAGGTTTTATGATAATTCACTGGAGGATAAAACAGTTTTTATAAGAAATGGTGCTGAAACTATTGTACAGCCACATGGAAAATGATAACTTAGACCATCACACACAATATACAAGAATTAGTTCAGAATGGATGAATCACAGACCTATAAAACTATAAAGCTCTTAGAAGAAAACAGAGGAGTAAATCTTTGTGACCTTGGGTCAGGCAAAGTTTTTTTAGATACATCAGAAGCACATATAATAAAAGTAAGAAAAATGATAAATTGAACTTCATCAAAATAAAAACTTCTGCACTTCAAAGGATGCCATTGAGAAAGTGAAAAGACAAAATAGCAGGCTTCAATCTCAAAGAAAACATTTTCAAACCATATATTCAATAAGGAACTTATATCTGTAATTTACAGAACTCTTACAACTAAATTACTGTATAAGACAAAATTTTTTAATTGGCAAGAGATTTGAATAGACAGTTCACCAAAATACATGGGAATACGTGTATTAAAAGATGCTCCAAATCATTGGTCATTTAGGAAATGCAAAGTAAAACCACAATGAGACATCACTTCACACTCACGGGGATGACATCATGTTCAACTTCCATGGAGAGTGAGGGGTGGGAATGGCTACACTGATTTCCACATTTCCAACTGAGATACCTGGTTCATCTCATTAGGACTCATTGGACAGTGGGTGCAGCCCATGGAGGGCAAGTCAAAGTAGGGCAAGGCATCACCTCACTCAGGAAGCACAAGGGGTTAGGGGAGTTCCCTTTCCTAGCCAAGGGAAACCATGACAGACTGTACCCGGAGAAACGGGACACTTGCATAAAAACACTGCACTTTTCCCATGGTCTTAGCAACTGGCAGACCAGGAGATTCTCTCCCATGCCTGGCTCATTGGGTCCCACACCCATGGAGCCTTGCTCACTCCTAGTGCAGCAGTCTGAGATGAACCTGCAAGGCTACAATCTATAGAGGCAGTAGGCTTTGCTGAGGGGCAGTGGGAGGGGCATCTGCCATTGCTGAGGCTTGAGTAGGTAAACAAAGAGGCTGGGAAGCTCAAACTGGGCAGAGCCCACTGCACCTCAGCAAAGCCTACTGCCTCTATAGATTCCACCTCTGTAGGCAGGGCATAGCTAAACGAAAGGCAGCAGATACTTCTGCAGACTTAAATGTCCCATCTGACAGCTCTGAAGAGAGCAGTGTTTCTCCCAGCATGGCATTTGAGCTCTGAGAACCGACAGACTGTCTCCTCAAGTGGGTCCCTGACCCCAGTGTAGCCTAACTGGGAGACACCTCCCAGTAGGGACCAACAGACACTTCATACAGGCAGGTGCCCCTCTGGAAAGAAGCTTCCAGAGGAAGGATCAGGCAGCAATGTTTGGTGTTCTGCAACCTCTGCTGGTGATACCCAGGCAAACAGGGCCTGGAGTGGACCTCCAGCAAACTCCAACAGACCTGCAGCTGAGGGACCTGACTGTTAGAAGGAAAACTAACAAAAAGAAAGGAATAGCACCAACATCATCAAAAAGGATATCTACACCAAAACCCCATCTGTAGGTCACCAATGTCAAGCACCAAAGGCAGATAAAACCACAAAGATGGGGAGAAACCATAGCAGAAAAGCAGAAAAGTCTAAAAACCAGAGGGCCTCTTCTCCAAAGGATTGCAGCTCCTTGCCAGCAACAGAACAAAGCTGGACAGAGAATGACTTTGATGAGTTGACAGAAGTAGGCTTCAGAAGGTCAGTAATAACAAACTTTTCTGAGCTAAAGGAGCATGTTCTAACCCATCGCAAGGAAGCTAAAAACCTTGAAAAAAGATTAGATGAATGGCTAACTAGAATAAACAGTGTAGAGAAGACCTTAAGTGACCTGATGGAGCTGAAAACTATGGCATGAGAACTTCGTGACGCATGCAAAAGATTCAATAGCCAATTTCATCAAGTGGAAGAAAGGATATCGGTGATTGAAGATCGAATTAATGAAATAAAGCGAGAAGACAATGTTAGAGAAAAAAGAGTAAAAAGAAACGAACAAAACCTCCAAGAAATATGTGACTATGTAAAAATCTACGTTTGATTGGTGTAACTGAAAGTGACAGGGAGAATGGATCCAAGTTGGAAAACATTCTTCAGGATATTATCCAGGAGAACTTCCCCAACCTAGCAAGGCAGGCCAACATTCAAATTCAGGAAATACAGAGAACACCACAAAGATACTTCTCGAGTAGAGCAACTGCAAGACACATAATTGTCAGATTCACCAAAGTTGAAATGAAGGAAAAAATGTTAAGGGCAGTCAGAGAGAAAGGTCGGGTCACCCACAAGGGAAGCCCATCAGACTAACAGCAGATCTCTTGGCAGAAACTCTACAAGCCAGAAGAGAGTGGGGGCCAATATTCAACATTCTTAAAGAAAAGAATTTTCAACCCAGAATTTCATATCCTGCCCAACTAAACTTCATAAGTGAAGGAGAAATAAAATCCTTTACAGACAACCAAATTCTGAGAGATTTTGTCACCAACAGGCCTGCCTAACTTACAAGAGCTCCTGAAGGAAGCACTAAACATGAAAAGGAACCACCTGTACCAGCCACTGCAAAAACATGCCAAATGGTAAAGACCATTG
The DNA here is from genome assembly GCF_037993035.2 of Macaca fascicularis. Taxonomy (NCBI): domain Eukaryota; kingdom Metazoa; phylum Chordata; class Mammalia; order Primates; family Cercopithecidae; genus Macaca; species Macaca fascicularis. The sequence goes on along the minus strand of NC_088383.1, from coordinate 137,193,138 downwards.
ATGCTTTGAAGAAACTGCATCAATTAATGGGCAAAATAAGCAGCTAACATCATAATGACAGGATCAAATTCACATAAAACATTATTAACCTTAAATGTAAGTGGGCTAAATTACCCAATTAAAAGACACAGACTGGCAAATTGGATAAAGAGTCAAGACCCATCAATGTGCTATATTCAGGAGACCCATCTCACTTGCAGAGACACACATAGGCTCAAAATAAAGGGATGGAGGAAGATTTACCAAGCAAATGGAAAGCAAAGAAAGCAGGGGTTGCAATCCAAATCTCTGATAAAACAGACTTTAAACCAACAAAAATCAAAAGAGACAAAGAAGGCCATTACATAATGGTAAAGGGATCAATTCAACAAGAAGAGCTAACTATCCTAAATATATATGCACTCAATACAGGAGCACCCAGATTCATAAAGCAAGTCCTTAGAGACCTACAAAAAGATTTAGACTGCCACACAATAATCATGGGAGACTTTAACACCCCACTGTCAATATTAGACAGATCAACGAAACAGAATGTTAACAAAGATATCCAAGACTTCAACTCAGCTCTGCACCAAGTGGACCTAATAGACATCTACAGAACTCTCCACCCCAAATCAACAAAATATACATTCTTCTCAGCACCACATCACACTTATTCTAAAATTGACCACATAATTGGAAGTAAAGCTCTCCTCAGCAAATGTAAAAGAACAGAAATCACTACAAACTGTCTCTCAGACCACACTGCAATCAGATTAGAACTCAGGATTGAGAAACTCAATCAAAACTACACAACTACATGGAAACTGAACAACCTGCTCCTGAATGACTACTGGGTAAATAACGAAATGAAGGCAGAAATAAAGATGTTCTTTGAAACCAATAAGAACAAAGACTCAATGTACCAGAATCTCTGGGAAACATTTAAAGCAGTGTGTAGAGGAAAATGTATAGCACTAAATGCCCACAACAGAAAACAGGAAAGATCTAAAATCAACACCCTAACATCACAATTAAAAGAACTAGAGAAGCAAGAGCAAACAAATTCAAAACCTAGCAGAAGGCCAAAAATAACTAAGATCAGAGCAGAACTGAGGGAGATAGAGATACAAAAAACCCTTCAAAAAATCAATGAATCCAGGAGCTGATTTTTTGAAAGATCAACAAAATTGATAGACCGCTAGCAAGACTAATACAGAAGAAAAGAGAGAAGAATCAAACAGACTCAATAAAAAATGATAAAGGGGATATCACCATCGATCCCACAGAAACACAAACTACCATCAGATAATACTGTAAACACCTCTATGCAAGTAAACTAGAAAATCTAGAAGAAATGAATAAATTCCTGGACACATACACCCTCCCAAGACTAAACCAGGAAGAAGTTTAATCTTTGAGTAGACCAACCAATAACAGGCTCTGAAATTGAGGCAATAATTAGTAGCCTACCAACCAAAAGAAGTCCAGGACCAGATGGATTCACAGCCGAATTCTACCAGAGGTACAAAGAGAAGCTGGTACCATTCCTTCTGAAAATATTCCAATCAGTAGAAAAAGAGGGAATCCTCCCTAACTCATTTAATGAGGCCAGCATCATCCTGATACCAAAGCCTGGCAGAGACACGCACACACAAAAAGAGAATTTTAGACCAATATCCCTGATGAACATTGATGCGAAAATCCTCAATAAAATACTGGCAAACCGAATCCAGCAGCACATCAAAAAGCTTATCCACCACGATCAGGTTGGCTTCATCCCTGGGATGCAAAGCTAGTTCAACGTACGCAAATCAATGAATGTAATCCATCGCATAAACAGATCCAATGACAAAAACCACATGATTATCTCAACAGATGCAGAAAAGGCCTTTGACAAAATTCAACAGCCCTTCATGCTAAAAACTCTCAATAAACTAGGTATTGATGGAATGTATCTCAAAATAATAAGAGCTGTTTATGACAAACCCACAGCCAATACCACACTGAAAGGGCAAAAACTGGAAGCATTCCCTTTGAAAATCGGCACAAGACAAGGATGCCCTCTCTCACCATTCCTATGCAACACAGTGTTGGAAGTTCTGGCCAGGGTAATCAGGCAAGAGAAAGAAATAAAGGGTATTCAATTAGGAAAACAGGAAGTCAAGTTGTCCCTGCTTGCAGATGACATGATTTTATAGTTAGAAAACCCCATCGTCTCAGCCCAAAACCTCCTTAAGCTGTTAAGCAACTTCAGCGGTCTCAGGATATAAAATCAATGTGCAAAAATCACAAGCATTCCTATACACCAAGAACAGACAAACAGAGAGTCAAATCATGAGAGAACTCCCATTCACAATTGCTACAAAGAGAATAAAACACCTAGGAATCCAACTTACAAGGGATGTGAAGGACCTCTTCAAGGAAAACTATAAACACCTCTCAATGAAATAAAAGAGGACACAAACAAATGGAAGAACATTCCATGCTCATCGATAGGAACAATCAATATCGTGAAATGGACATACTTCCCAAGGTAATTTATAGATTCAATGACATCCCCATCAAGCTGCCAATGACTTTCTTCATAGAATTGGAAAAAACTACTTTAAAGTTCATATGGAACCAAAAAAGAGCCCGCACTGCCAAGACAATCCTAAGCAAAAAGAACAAAGGTGGAGGCATCATGCTACCTGACTTCAATCTATACTACAAAGCTGCAGTAACCAAACCAGCATGGTACTGGTACCAAAACAGAGATATAGACCAATGGAACAGAACAGAGGCCTCAGAAATAACACCACACATCTACAACCATCTGATCTTTGACCAACCTGACAAAAACAAGAAATGGGAAAGGATTCCCTATTAAATAAATGATGCTGGGAAAACTGGCTAGCCAGAGGTAGAAAGCTGAAACTGGCCCTCTTCCTTACACCTTATGCAAAAATTAATTCAAGATGGTTAAAAACTTAAATGTTAGATGTAAAACCACAAAAACCCTAGAAGAAAACCTAGGCAATACCATTCAGGACATAGGGATGGGCAAGGACTTCATGTCTAAAACACCAAAAGCAATGTCAACAAAAGCCAAAATAGACAAGTGGGATCTAATTAAACTAAAGAACTTCTGCACAGCAAAAGAAACTATCATTAGAGTGAACAGGCAACCTACAGAATGGGGGAAAATTTTTGCTATTTACCTATCTGACAAAGGGCTAATATTCAGAATCTACAAAGAACTTAAACAAATTTACAAGAAAAAAACAGCCCCATCAAAAAGTGGGCAAAGGATAAGAACAGACACTTCTCAAAAGAAGACATTTATGCAGCCAATAGACACATGAAAAAAATGCTCATCATCACTGGTCATCAGAGAAAAGGAAATCAAAACCACAATGAGATACCATCTCATGCCAGTTAGAATGGTGATCATTAAAAAGTCAGGAAACCACAGATGCTGGAGAGGATATGGGGAAATAGGAACACTTTTACACTGTTGGTGGGAGTGTAAATTAGTTCAACCATTGTGGAAGACAGTGTGGTGATTCCTCAAGAATCTAAAACTAGAATTGCCATTTGACCCAGTGATCCCATTACTGGGTATATACCCAAAGGATTATAAATTATGCTACTATAAAGACACATGCACATGTATGTTTATTGTGGCACTATTCACAATAGCAAAGACTTGGAACCAACCCAAATGCCCATCAATGCTAGATTAAATTAAGAAAGTGTGACACATATACACCATGGAATACTATCCAGCCATAAGAAAGGATGAGTTCATGTCCTTTGCAGGGACATGGATGAAGCTGGAAACCATCATTCTCAGCAAACTGTCACAAAGACAGAAAACCAAACATGGCATGTTGTCACTCATAGGTGGGAACTGAATAATGAGAACACTTGGACACAGGGCGGGGAACATCACACACTGGGGCCTGTTGGGGGTTGGGGGGCTGGGACAGGGATAGCGTTAGGAGAAATTTCTAATGTAAATGACGAGTCAATGGATGCAGTAAACCAACATGTAACATGTATACCTATGTAACAAACCTGCACATTGTGCACATGTACCCTAGAACTTAAAGTATAATAAAATAAAATAAAAAATAAAAATAAACATAAAATTTTTTTAAAGTGGCATTGAGCAGAGAGAAGTCTCATCAGGCCCTTTTCCCTTTGAACATCTAGCGCTTTGCTGATAAATTGATTCCTAATGTCCCTTACCTGTCCAATATCCCTGGGAACCCACAAGCTCCTATTCTCTGAGGCACTGCAAGGTGGCTCCCAACTCTGCTCTTCATACCAGCACCTTCTACCCTGGCAGACCATCTCTCTCTCATTCCCACACTTCTCCTGTACACAGCACACCCCACCAAGCCCCGCAGACTGCCCCCTGAGCCATGCCATTCTCGAGATGCACCTGGCCAGTCCTGTGCAGACTTGCTCAAGCTTTTAGAAACCATATACAAGAATTAGTTCAGAATGGATGCCAACCTACCCAATAGAGTTACTTATTCCCACCCCCTTCTCTCCATGGAAGTTAGACACCAGGCCCTCCTAGTGAGGGTGAAGTGGTGTCTCATTGTGGTTTTAATTTGCATTTCCCAAATGACCAGTGTGCAACCTCTCTATGCTAACTGGATGGGTGTGCACGTATGGGGATGCGTGTGTGCACTTGCGCCTGTGTGTTTGCATTATAGTTAGAATTGCTTATTATAGACAAGGAGCTTGAGAGTCAGAAAATGGATGAAATGAGCCCAAACGGAACTACTTGACATATTTAATCCTTAAAGCATCCTCTTGGTGGTTTTTCACTTCTACCAAGTAGCTGTGTTCTTATTACTAAACTGGGAACTGGCTCTCCTTCTGTGTTCCTTGGATATAGGATTCTTGGCTCAGTAAACATCTGAGAACATGGTTGACGTCTATTGCCTGTGAACTTATGAAATGTTCTTTTTATGCTCTTCTCCCTGAAGGAAACCTCCATCCCTCCCACACGCCCACTCCCACCGGGGCCTTCCCCGCCTGCCTCTGGATGGCTGGGTGCTCCGCGCTCGCGGACTCAGCGCAGTGGAAAAAGGAGAACGCCTTCCCGGATGGTTCCTCCATCTTTCCCTGAATCACTGCTGTCACTGAGGCACTTCATTGCTGTCTTTAATAGCTCACAAGTGGCTCTTTCTGGAACCGATGGTGGAGCAGCCCATGGTTCAGCCGGTGGGGATGCTGAGGCAGCAGCGTCGGCATGAGCTGCTGGAAAGCAGCAGGGACGCTTTGCTTCTGAGACGCACTAAGTGTCCGCTGGCCTGGGGTCCGAGATCTGGGCTTGAGCTGCCTTTGATCCGGGCTGTCAGCCGCCAAGTCTCAATTCGACAGCCTGTAATACAGTTGGTTCTGGCACAAGTGCTGAGCGGGGGGGGGGGGGGAGAAAAAAGGATTCTCTGAAATAGAAGTGAGCTCCTGACCGTAATGTTTGCAAAGGTCAGGAGTAGCCCACTGCCCTTCACTTACGGTTCTTAGCACAAAAGCCCATTGCAATGTCATGCCCTTGAATGATGCCTCCAAAAATGTGTTTAGGAGCTGGATTCCACACACGCTCAGACACTGTCTAACAAATGCAAATTGCCCAAACAAAAGGGACCTGTGGGGCTTTGCAAGGGCATGGCACCACACGCGTAGTCAGTGTTCCAGGGGAGGAAGGGGCGGCTTGGCCGCCCTGAAGGCAGCCAGGGCTCTCGCCAAAGTGCTCGCTCATGCCAGCGCCTGCCCTCAGCACTGTTCATTCAGAGTTTGTGGGATTACATTTATTAGGAATGTGGTTCATTTTTAATTCCACGGCCAGAGGGAGGTTCAGGGCAGAGCAGCCCGCTTTCTTCCCTGAAGCTCTGGCGGGTGATGTCCACACCAGCTTCACCCCGGGGTACCGTTTTCAAACTTTCATTCAAGGGGCTCTTCGGGAAGAGGAAGTGCTCTGATGTGCTGCAGGGGAGAGGAAAATGCACAAAGCTCCCATGCTTTTTTCTTTTTCTTTTTTTTTAAGAATAAAGAAAAAAAGAAGGCTGTTTAAACCTACTTAGCTTATTTTAAAGGGTTTTAGTCTAACTACATCTTCTCTGTTTCAGTGACTGTGACACCTGTTTGGCACGTGTCTCTGAGAATTGCAAGGACACGGAGAAGATAGGAGAGCAGGAGCCAGAGGGAGGTCCAGACACCAAGGTGGGATGCTGAGGTCAACTGCCCACAAGGTCAGCCTTGGCGGACCTTTAGCAGTGATGTCTCCAGGGAGCGTCTGAGGGGGTATGCAGCTAGGAAGTGCACCATAAAAACAGCAGCTCTCTTTTGCTGGGTGGCAATGATCCGTGGTGTGCCAGGGACACGTCCTAGCCACACGGCACAACGGGAAAGTTGACGAGTCTGTTTGCAAAGGAAGTCGCTCTGGAGGGAAGTATCTGCCCAGTGACTTAAGCTTTGCTGTGAAAATAAGTGCGGGATTCAGGGTCAGAAGATCAGACTCAAGTCGCACATCAGCCTCTGTGTCTGAGATGCTCACTAAGCTTCAATGCTGTTGGATAATGGAGACGAGGCTGTGTTTCCCTACAGCAACATGAGGGAACTGGGTGAGAAAGCACATAGGGAATGGCTTTCTAAACCATAAAGCACTCCACACGTCTCAGAGCGAATCGATTCACTCTAAGGTACTGTGATCAATACCATTAAAGTAACAGGCAGGAACAAGCAAAAAATACCAGCCAGAATTCCATAAGATCTCAGATCTCTATCTAATTAGCAACACCTTTGCTTTTTTTTTTTTTTTTTTTTTTTTTTTTTTTTAACAATTTGCCCGTTGTAGACACAGGCAAGTGCTCTCATGCACCACCAGTGAAATTATGAATTGCTACAATCTTTCTGAAAATAAAATGACAAATGTTTGGAGCAGGACACTGTACAACTGCTAACATTATATTCAGAAATAAACTTGATTGACAGAGAAACTCTCCCACTGTAATGTGAAATTAATCACACAAATATACTATCTCATACATATAAATATTTATATCCAAGTCAGCAAACTACTGCCTGTGGGACAAGCCCGTCCTCCTGGCTGTGTGTAGAGTTTCATTGGCACCAGTCACACACATTCACTCAGGTGGTGCCCATGGCTGCTTTCCTGCTGTAACAGCAGAGTGAAGTAGTCGCCACAGAGACCTGCAAAGCCTGAAGTATTTACTCTCTGACCCACTAAAAAAAAAAAAAAAAAAAAAAAAAAAAAAGTTGTCCAACCCTTGGTCTGTGTCAGAAAAAAAAAAAAAAAAGACTGAAAAGTACTCTCAATTGTCAACAATGGTTTGAGTATATTGAACCCTTATAACACACACTCATTTTAACAGTTGTGCAGAGGTGGGGCAGTGTGTCCGGTGGAAGAATACTGAGGAAATTCTATACAGCCATTTGCCCCTTAATAACGAGACAACTTCTGAGAAACGCATTGTTAGGTGATGTCGTCGCTGTGCGAACATTACAGAGTATACTTACGCAAACCCAGATGGTGTAGCCCACTACACACCTAGGCCATATGGTATGGCTTATTACTCCTGGACTGCATACTGTAGGCAGCTGGAACACGATGGTAAGTATCTGTGTATCTAACCATAGCTAAACATAGAAAAGGTACAGTAAAAATATGGTATAGAAAATTTTTGTTAATGGAGCACCTGTATGGTGCACTTACTACAAACAGAACTTGTAGGCCTGAGGCTGGGCATGGTGGCTCATGCCTATAATCCCAGCATTTTGGGAGGCCAAGGCAGGCAGATCACTTGAGGTCAGGAGTTCGAGACCAGCCTGGCCAACACGGTAAAACTCCATCTCTACTAAAAATACAAAAAATTAGCCAAGCAGGGTGGCAGGTCCCTGTAATCCCAGCTACTCGGGAGGCTGAGGCAGGAGAATCACTTGAACCCGGGAGGCGGAGGCTGCAGGAGCTGAGATCACACCACTGCACTATAGCCTGGACGACAGAGTGAGACTCTGTCTCAGAAAAATAAAATAAAATAAAAAATTACTTGGAAGCCTGGAAGTTGCTCTGGGCAAGTCAGTGAGTGAGTGGGTGATGTGTGAATGTGAAGGCTTAGGACATGTCTGTACCTTACCGTATACTTTATAAACACTGTATACTTGGGTCACACTACATTTATAAAAATGAATTTTTTTCAACAATAAACTAATTTTAGCTTACTATAACTTTTCCACTTTATAAACTTTTTCATGTTTTCTTTTAATACACTTAGCTTAAAACACATACTGTATAGCTATACAAAAATATTTTCTTTATACCCTTATTCTATAAGATTTTTTCTGTTTTCTGTTTTTTTCTTTTTTGCTTGTTGTGCTCTTTTGCTAAAAACTAAGACCTGGACACACACATTAGCCTAGGCCTACACAGGGTCAGGATTATCAATATCCTCGTCTTCCACTTCCACATCTAGACCCATTGGAAGGTCTTGAGGGGCAATAACAGGCATGGAGCTGTCATCCCATCACAGAGGACTTTGATAACAATGACTTCTTCTGGAACACCTCCTGAAGGACCTGCCTGAGGCTGTTTCACAGTTAACTTTTTTTTTTTTTAATAAGTAGAAGGTGTACACTCTAAAATAATAATAAAAGTATAATATAGTAAACACATAAGCTAGTCACATCACATAGTCGTTTATCATCATTAGCAAGTATTATGTACTGGACATAACTGTGTGCATTAGACTTTCAAATGACCAGCAGCACAAGAGGTTTGTTTACACCAGCAACACCACGAACATGAGTCAGATGTTGCACTGGTGTCATGAGGGCTGCACCGGTACCAGGCGATAGGACTTTTCAACTCCGCTCCAGTATCACTTTATGGGACCACAGTGGTGCATGCAGTGGGTTGTTGACTAAAACATCGTTATGCAGCTCACGGCTGCATTGGAAGGCCAGGGTCAGGAGAGGTAGACGCATAAGGTCAAGGGCTTGTAGAGATCCTGAATGTGATCTGGGGAAATGCCTTTGTTAGGGGTCGGTTGTGGGAAAGGTCCATGAGTGTGGTTGCTCTACAAGGGTCAGAATGAGGCAGTGGGGAGGAAATGGGAGCTGCAAATGTGGGCTACTCAATACAAAAAAGTCTGTGGGGAAAAAAATCTAAGTCCAAGGAATAGATGTGTCAAACCAATGTTTGTCTCAGGAAGGAGGAGACCAGGCAGTGCCTGCAGGCATAACCATGGAAAAGTGGGGTGCAGGGCTCCGAGGTGGGGTTCTGCCACTGCAATCAGTTAAGAGCTGCAGGCCTGACTCTAGGGACATCTCCTCTGGAAAATTAAAAATCCATTTTCCATGAAACTCTACTTGTGTTCTCTCACTTTCCAGATTTATTTCTGGCAATATCTTGTTTCTTTCCTTCCGTTAAAAACATGGCTTTTTAAAATAAATCCTCTATTTCTTGGTCAACAGGCCAAATATCACATACTTTGCTGGTCAAAATTCAGTCCTTCTAAGATGTTAAGGACAAACACCCCCAAACAACTGGCCTGTTCAGAAAGGGGAGCTATTATATAAGAACGTGTTGTGTATTTTTTTCAGGATGTGAAAATATACACTTTAATTTCACAAGTTAGTAATTAGTATAGTAGGACAGAGTCATAATCCAAAACAATAATCTTTATTACCAAAATCGAGATTCAACACAATTAAAATGAACAATATTACCAGCCATAATTGCTAATCAATTAGCCGAGAAGCTATATTACTGTAATCTTCCTAGTCCCCACTTTGCTCTTCCTATATCTTCTCAGTGTTTATAAGATGGAGACGAGTTAAAAGGATCCATCTGCAAAGCCCTTTTTTAATTATAGCCTTGGCATCCAGCTGCCTCATCCTCTGCTGTGAGCATTTCCACCCATCAGGTACATGGGAACCTGCCTCCTAATTGTGAAGGTCAAAGCCAGGTCCAGCAGGCATTATCCAGCTGCACGGGGTCATCACAGCCATCAGCAAGCCCAACGGGCAGCATCTACTTCCCCAACTGTCCTGGCGTCTTCTTACTCCAAACACCACATTCTGAATGTTAAGCCCACGTAGCACACGTACAGCCTCACTTTCATAAAGGCCAGACCACAGGATATGGTAGAACGTGGGAATAACCATTCGTCTTTCATCGCTCACGACAAACTGCAAGGAAGGTTGACCCCTATGCCCAATGAACTGAGAATCCAAAATGACATGTGGAATTTGTGAACACGATCTTTCTCTGAATGTTAAAACGACGTCAGCCACTCCCAGCAAGAAGGTTGTGAACATCAAATTTCATGGCTCACCTTATGTTTTTTGCTTGTGGCTGAAGCTAACTTCCGCAGTCTGAGCCCTGTCCCCACGCACAGGTTGGGTGGAGCTCTGAGCAGTTAGATGCAGACTCGGTGTCACCCACCTATGGCGGGCCTGATTGGCCGTGGAGTCTGGGCGAGACAATGGCCTTCTTGGGAAGGAAAAGCCTCCGCTGCTGAAGGAGTCACTGTAGAGGGCAGGAGCACGGGTGCAGATGGCTTCAGACAGCCCCTCCTCATGCAGAACCCTTGCGAATCTCTGAAAATCAGGCTGCAAGGTGGGGAAATGCCAGGCACGGAAGCACCCTGGTTCCCAGACACCTCGTCCACTCTATTTCCTTCCAGCTCCAGTGAAAAATGCACTCACTGAGGGCTGTTTTACGTCCTCCCTTCTGTCAGCCACTTTGGATACAACAGAGTGGATTCTCCATGCCAGGCAGTGAAGAGTGGCCCCTCCCAGCCCCTAATGCCTACAGATGGGGTCAGGCTTAAGGGCCAGCCCGGAGGAAGATGCACTGCCCACGTCCAGCTGGGAGTCGCCTCTCTTCCTGCCTCTGCTGGCTTATGCCGCACTGTGCCCAGCTGTGGACAAAGTTTGCGGACAAGGGAGCTGCCCCCACAGGTTCAATTGTGTGCACTCAACCCCCGCCGCCAGCCCCAAAAAGCATCAGGAAGGCAAATCAGTTGCCAGAGAAGGAAGCTCCCAGAAACCTCTAATTGCCCCTAGCCAAATTTTAGGGCCAACCAGATGCACTTGCTATGAGAAACCCCAGGAGGTACAAAGGAGAAACTGAGGCTCAGGAAAGCAAAGGGGCTTACAGGAGGCCACACAGTCCATCGGTGGAAAAACAAGGTCCTCATTTCTCCCTTCTGGGCCAGCCACCCTCTGAGTCTCCGAGCCATGCTCTGCATTCATAGCGGGGCCCTCTGCCTCTGCCCTCCACCTCCCCTGGCCACCCCACTCCTCCACTGTGTGTGCCAAGAACCCAGGCCCCTGCTGTCCCTGGTCTGCCATGACAGGTCTCTTTGCGGGCCCTCTGCCTCCTGCTCTGCATGTTCGGGTCCCACTATCAGCCACCCCTTGCCTGGGAATCCTACCCCGACCCCAGCCAACACAGCAGCTCAGAGCCCCCAGTCAATGCGTTCAGGGAATCCCTCCACCCACGGCCAGGAAAGGGCCTTGGTTTGTGTCCCTGGAATAAGAGAAAGAGCTGAACAGGCTGAACAAAACTCCCGTGGATCGAATCTTAACCCTCTAATTCTCTTTGGTTAGTAGGGGAAGGACCACACGGTATCTTCATTTAAAATCAAACCAGAAGAGTCCCTCTCAGTGTCCCAGGGTGCAACTTCCTGTAAGGCTAGAGAATAGGATACACTCAACCCCCCAGACACCGGTCAGGGATACACGGCAAAAGGTCTGCAATTACTATGATGTTCTATTCGCTCTGGGCACAGAAGGTTTTGGCAAAGCAGCTCGTTGGAAGCACGGGGCTTTATCTGTAAGGGACATTCCATTGGTATTTAACCGATGCTGGGCCAGAGTTGGAGGCTCGACACTGGTTGCTTAGTATTTCCTGTATGAAGAAGGAAGCAGAATAATTGTTTTGAGGAAAAATAAACACCTGGGGACTCTGCAGGCCCAGGAAGTCTGACAAGACCAAGTAGAAGGGAACACATAATAGCTGGCTGGACTACTTCTTTCTCATTTGACCCTCTGCCACCTCTCTGGGGTCTCAGATTGGAGATCAAGGTCTCTTCTGAAAGACTTTGGAGAAGAAATGCGTGTGAGACTCTTGGAAGGAAGGGCATGACCTTGACCTCAGAAAGTCCTCACTCAACCCCCAGTGACCCCCGAGATGAAGGCCCTGCCTTTCCCAGGCGCCTTTGGACTAGCGGCTCCGACAGCGTGCCCTTCCCCGAGCCCGGCAGAACCGCCCTCTTGCAGAACCAGGTGCAAGGTACAAGCAAGGAGAGAAGGAGACAGAACGAGGATTTAAAACTTTGCTCATAGATATTCTTCCAGTGCTGTTGAATACGGCTCCTTTGTTTGTTTCGACAATGGATCTTATCTTTTGGCGAGGGCTGTGTTCAGGACTATTATTACCGTATATAAAAGGCTTGCCGGCTTTCTTCCCACTTGTTCAGCGGCACCGGAGTGGCAAAGCAAATTTAATCGAAGAACCAGCTCCGGGGAGAGTCTTCCGAGACTCTCCCCTTCCTCCTAATGCTGTTATCTCCACTTCCTTGTGTTGGGGAAGCATAAAAATCACAAAAAAGTCATTCTGAGTATATTCTTCCCGATAATTATTGTCAGGCTCGGAGATAAGTGCCCTACGTGATGTAATGTGTGTTAGGCGGACCCCCTGAATGCAAATCCTGCTTCGGTGGCCGCCAGACAGTGCTCTCCCCACATCACTGGGGCCTCCGCCTTTTGCCACAGACAAGAGAGTGCTTTGATTTCTTGTGTTTTGATAAGGCGCAATCTGGGGGCTTTTATCTCCACTGTTATATTTAAAGATGACATTCTAGCCCTGCCGTCTTACCTATTGTTTTGACCCTGATTGTCTCCAAATGTTGTTGTTTAGTCAAACTCACCAGCTTAATGAAAGGCCTGCTCCCAATTTAAGGAAAATTATTTAAATGCAGAGTATCCTATACACCATGGTTTCCAAAAGAACTAGGTGGTTAATCAAAAGTTAATTGTATAATTCTCATGCAGATTAGGGCCTCTTGCAAATGAATCCCAGGTTGTGATTATTAAAAAAAAAAAGGAGAATGTGGAGCAATGCACAGAGGCCCACAGTCTGGTAAACAATCAGCCCCGGTTTAATTTGTGGTAAACAAAGTGATGATACACTAGGGGTCTCCAAAGGAGAAAAAAAGGTGAAAATAAATGAAAGCACAACATACAGATATGATCTTTTTGTTTGAGGCCATCTTTCAAAAACATTAGCTAAATGAATAAAAGGCAACCCATTAATATTTACCGGAAGCCGGGAACTGCACAAAGACCCACAAGTCCATAATTATACTGCAATTTTAGGTGGGGGCCTGGGCAGCAGATGGCCACTCTCCTCCACTACAGTGGCTTCCACTGCTGCCCCCTCCGCAGAAGGCAAGAGAATGTCCAAGCCCCTCCTTGAGGTCTAGGGGCAGCGCACCTGCCTACCTTGCTTTGTCTTCCAAGTGAATGTCAAACCTGCCCTGCCTGGAGGATGGTTGGTTGTGAATAGTCTGCATCCGATCAGAAATTGGCAGCCGGGCCCCACTGCAGGCTTCTAGAAGAGGTGGGGGGTGTTTGCAGGGGGCAAAGATCTGCTGGAATGTGGAGAAAGAAGGGGCCTAAGCAGCTTCTTCCTTGGTCCTCATGGAGAATGGAGCCAAGGCTCTCCCTAGCAGGGATGACCACGGCCTTGCCTGCATTTCTAGCAGAATGAACATGGTTCCAAAGGCCTCCACCTCTAGGGAGGACACGAGTCTGATCATCTCTCTGTTGAGGTACATGGAGTGGGGACAAGTCTCTGGATGGGTGGGAACACCAGTCTCTGGGCAATGGGAAGCATTCTGGACCCTGCATCCTTCTCCTCAGGTGCTTTCATATAGCAGCCTCCATGACAGAATCCTGGGACAGGTTGGAAGCATTTTTGCCAAGATACGTTGTAGAAATCAGCTGTGGGGCTGCACATTCTGGCAGCTCTCCTGACATGCTGCATTAATGCATAAGTTTCCTTGTTCCCAGATTCCAGGCTAAATTTTAAAAGAATGAAATAAGTCTTCCTGCTCTCCTACCGAACAACTCTGTCCCTGCTTGGAGGAAATAACTCTGAAGACCGTGAATAGAGAGAAGGGTCACTCTGGCTAGCTCATTCTGTGACCCTCCCAGGAAGGGCTCCTAGTCTGCCCCGTCCACCCACCACCCGGTGGGGCCAATCCCAGAGCCGTCACTCCCAAGGCAGGAGCCTGCCATTCCTCTTATTTCCACCACTGCACAGAAAGGAGGCCAAGATCTAACCAATTCCTGGGAAGCTGCGCTGGTGTCTCCACAGCAGGCACACGGCCTTCTTCTCAGGCAGCGGCTGCATTTTCCTTCCCCTATTTTTGTGCCTGTCTCCTGGGGACCATAACTAAGTCTCACACACTGGGTGGCTTAAAACAGAAATTCATTGTCGCACAGCCTGGGAGCTAGAAGTCCGAAACCAAGGCGTCAGCAGGGCCTTGCTTCCTCTGAGGCCACTAGGAGAGGACCCTTCCTGCCTCTTCCAGCTCCTGGTGGCACCAGGAGCTCCCTGTCTTGTGGCCACAGGACTCCAGTTCCTTCCTCCACCGTCACACACCGTTCTCCCTGTGTGTCTCTGTGTCTTTGCAGGGCTGTCTTTTTATCAGGGCACCAGCCATTGGTTTAAGGACCCAGGGACCCACCCTACTCCCGTATGACCTCATCTTAACTAATTAAACTTGCAAACAACCTGTCCAAAACAAGGTCCCCGTTCTGAGGTGCTGGCTTAGGACTCGGACACATCTGTAGAGGGGTGGGAGGGGAGATGCAATTCAACCCACAGCAAAGCAGCGGCGCTCTAGCTTGAGTGCAGCCTCTGTCGTGAGCGACCTGATTCCACCTCGCACCCTCCACTGATGTGAGCCGTCTCTCCCAAAGAACGCCCTTTGGGGCTGCAGACAGAACTCCGCCCTCATGGAGGAAGCTGCCGGCATGTGCTGGGCAGAGGGACTAGCTGGGAGGAAATGAAAGCAATTCCTCCAAGATGCTGTCCTCAGGGGAGCAGCGTGGCCACCCTGCCTGAAATTGCTGCCACTGACACCTGCAAGCAAGCAGCTCTCCCCGGCCCGGGCTGGCTCCGCCCACTTCTCAGGCCCCGTTGGGCCTCCCGAGGCCGCAGACGCGCGCCCTCTGGCGGCCCCGTCTGGATGCACATGGCCTTGTCCGTAGTCCGGGCTGGATGAACTCCCAGCCCCGCCGCCTGGTGACACAAGTGGCACCTCTGCCATCGTGGAGAAACCTGCAAACTGACTTTTCAAACTAGCCACCCCGTCTCTCACAGGCAATACCAAACAGCTGGTAATTCATGCAGAGCAAACTACCACGTCTTAATAACGGAGAAGAGCCCCGACTCCTAAATGGGACTGTGGAAGGCCGACTCCCTGGGCCGCAGCAGCAGAACTTGATTCCTCAGGACTTTCATGGTCTCTCAATCAGGCCACCGCAGCCACCTCATACATCTTAATAAACCTTACATTAGAGAGAACCTTTGAAACGAAATTGTCCAGTAATACGCAGTTTCCAATCGAAACACATGGGAGTCTTTAAATATTTACCGCACATAAATAAAGCATGCTATGTAGCTGCCGCTTCTTAGCACCTACGCATGCCACGTATCTATGGACGCTGGATGTCAATATTGATGTATGAATAATAATATTAAGCACAGAAATACACGGCGCCGGGAGCGGTCTAATCGCACTGTCCCCTGGAAATAAACATTTCTCAGAGCTGTTTCTGAAGGTGGGATATTTGTCTCCTTCCTCACCTGACCCTGAGGGGATGGGGGGCGAGGTGGAGAATGCCCTGAGCAGGCACCGGTGCTTGGCAGTGCATAGCCAGGGGTGCTACTCCTCTACCACCGGAGAGACCCGGCGAGGCCTCCGCAACCGCGTCAGAGCCTGGCGGCGCACTGGCTGCGTTCCCTGTCCTGGGCCTCGCTAAGGTTCCATGCGGGGTGCGCGGAGCTGGAGAAGGAAAGTGTCAATTCTGCGCTTCCCCGAGGTAGCCCCGGGAGAGCAGGGGGCCGGCTCCTGAGCCTCGGGCCACTGCGCCATTTCTCCCCATAAGGGAGCTGCTGCTGCAAGGCTGTCCCTGCTGCTCCAGGGGGAAAGGGTAGGGCCGCCGCGGTGGGCGCTAAGCAGGTGGGCTCCGGTCGCCCCTGACTCCCAGGCTGCGCTCCCTGCCAGGCCCGGAGGGTGCGCCCGGGGGAGGCGCCCAGGAGGTCGCGCGGGGACCGGAAGCCCGGGCGCGAGCCCCACCCGCGGACAGATCCTGCTCCTCCAGCTGAGAGTAGTCATCACCTGCGAAGACGCCCCGTGGGACAGCAGGGGCGCTGTTCACCCCACCTGTGGGATCGCAGAGGGGGTTGGAGAGAAGGGGGCGTCAGGGGGGCGTCAGGGGTCCCCGGGGCCCCGCGGGAACTCGTAACGCGGCCGGGTGGAGGTGGGGTGCGGCCGGGACATGCTGGGGCCACAGGAACTCGCCCCTTCCTCGGCAGTTTAGCCCGCGGAGAAGCGGCACCGCGCCCCCCACTAACGAGGAAACGCGGGCGCCGAAAGGCCCCGGAGCGCTAGCGGAGAAGCGTAGGGCTCCGCTCCCCGGGCCGCCCGGCCCAACCCCGGGAGGGATTGCCCGGGACGCGGGTGTGGGGTCGCGCGGCCGCCCCTGGCCCGCGGCCACCCTCCTTGTGTGCTTGGGAAAGGAACCCAGAGGCCTGGACTGCTCTAGTGGGGGCAGAAACGCCACCCCCGGGCGGGCGGAAGCCTCCAGTGTCCTTGTCCCCGTCCCAGTCCCCGTCCCAGTCCCCGCCCCGCCCGGGAAGGCGCGCTCGCCCTCTGGCGGCCGGCCCTGGAATGGACGCCGTCCGCGGCCGGACTCCACTCCTGTCCATCAAACCAACAAGGTCAAATGCAATGTTTGTAAAGGCCGCCTCTGGTTACTATGGCAACTGGAGACATCGTTGAACCCAAAGTGTGATTAAGCTGCTCCTTGTTCCGTATTAATTTGGGAAGGAAAACAGCTTCATTTCCGATTTTCCACGCTCCCTCCTCTATGCAGGGCATGCCCTTGCTGGCAGGGCTTCCAAGCCCGGGCTCTCCTCCTACACGGGCCCTGAGGACTTCTGCGGGCCCAAGGGACCGGGCCGCAGACTCTCAGGCAGCCTGTAGTATGATGAACTGGTCGGCAAGCAAGGAGCCCACCTCCTCAATATTCGTGGGCACTTCCCTTTGAGGGAAGGTCCTGGGGCTGGGCTGCAGTTTCAGGTCCAGCGCAGCCGTCTGCTTCCCCAGGAGCTTGCGCAAAGCCCTTCAGCCCTGTGCCCTATTTCCTCAATTCAGGACATAGAGCCCCACAGGACTATGTGAGAATTCAGTGGGAGAATCCGTGAAAGGCACCCTTTAAAAATAAATTTAAGGCCGGGCGCGGAGGCTCACGCCTGTAATTTCAGCACTTTGGGAGGCCGAGGCGGGCGGATCACGAGGTCAGCAGATCGAGACCATCCTGGCTAACGCGGTGAAACCCTGTCTCTACTAAAACTACAAAAAATTAGCCAGGCGAGGCGGCAGGCGTCTGTAGTCCCTGCTACTTGGGAGGCTGAGGCAGGAGAACGGCGTGAACCCGGGAGGCAGAGCTTGCAGTGAGCCGAGATCACACCACTGCACTCCAGGGACAGGGTGAGACTCCGTCTCAAAATATATAAATAAATTTAAATTTTTTTACTTAGAATAGTTTTATTAAAAAGTTGCAGGTAGTACAGAGGTTATCCTTCCCCTATTGCCGACATCTTACATGAGTGTGGCACACCCCGCACCACCAGTGAGCCAATGTTGATACACTATTATCCCATGGTTTTTGTTTGTTTGTTTGTTTTCATTTTTACCTAATGTCCTTTCCCTGCTCCAGGATCCCGGATCACATCTGGTCCTGCTGTCTCCCTAGGCTATTCTTGGTGATGTCTTCTCTGACTTCCCTTGTTTTTAGTGACCTTGGCAGTTTTGAGGAGTACCGGTCAACTATTTTGTAGACTGTCTCTCAATTTGGGCTGGTTTATCTGATGTTTTTCTGATGATTAGATTGGGGTTAAGGGGCTTGGGGTTCCACTCACACGATATCATATCAACAGTGCATACTCTCAGCATGTCCACAGCATCAATCATGGTTGACACTGATCGCCTGGTTGAGGTAGTGTTTGTCAGGTTTCTCCGACGTAAAGTGACTCTTTTTCCCTCCAGGCTGTCGTCTTTGGAAGGAAGTCATTCTGCACAGCCCACACTTACTCAGCTGGGAGTTAGGCGGCACCTCCTGGAGGGCGGGGTGTCTAGGTAGATTATTTAGAATTCTTCTGCAGGCAAGATGTGCCTGTCCTCCTCCATTTATTTAATCAGCCATCTGTATCAGCATGGACTCATGGGTATTTATTTTACATTTTAAGTCTTAATTCAGTGCATTTTTTTACTGACTTGCTCTTAGCTTTGGTCATTGAGAGGTCTTTCAGTTCCTTCCTGTGTTCCTTTAACATACCCTTAGCATTCTGCTTTTCAAGCACTGACTTCCTTTCTGGCACTATCAGATCCTCCAGGCTCATCTTGTATATTTTCTGCCCCAGTCCCAGAATTGCCCCTTGCTGTAAGCAACTCTGTTTCCCTTTATTGGAAAATGGCGGCCGGGCGCGGTGGCTCACGCCTGTAATCCCAGCACTTTGGAAGGCCGAGGCGGGCGGATCACAAGGTCAGGAGATCGAGACCATGGTGAAACCCCGTCTCTACTAAAAATAGAAAAAAATTAGCCGGGCGCAGTGGCGGGCGCCTGTAGTCCCAGCTACTCGGGAGGCTGAGGCCGGAGAATGGCGTGAACCCGGGAGGCGGAGCTTGCAGTGAGCCGAGATTGCGCCACTGCACTCCAGCCTGGGCGACAGAGCGAGACTCCGTCTCAAAAAAAAAAAAAAGAAAAAGAAAATGGCATCAGAAACCAAGCTCTGGACACAGAGCATACTTGTTGCAACTGGGGGTCATTTAAGAGGGACTTTTAAAAATCTAGCATAAAAATTGTTGGTTATCAATATTATTAGTAAATAGTAGACATTGTACTAAGGGCAAGGGACATAACTAGCATGTGGAATCAGTCCTCACTGGACTCACAGCCTGGGGGCAAAGATGCACTGGTGAAAAATTCTGCTGCACTGTGAGAAGGGTTTTGATGGATACCCAAGGTGTTAAGGGGCCCAATAAAGCAGCATTAGAAATGCCACAGAGGACCATGGATGTAAATTACCCTCCGCTGGACTTTTATGTGAAAGAAGCAAGCTAAACAATAACGTGAATTGTATGATCCCAACTTTGTCATATAAATGAGTGTGTGTGTGTGTGTGCGTGCGCGCGCACTCCAGGAGGTAATTTTTATTTCTAGTGTTATATAGTGGGTGGAAGTAACTGGGATAGTTGCAGTGATATGCACTATCCTCGCCTCTGAGTGGTGGTATTATACATAAGTTCTATGTAGTCCTTTTTGTGCGTATCTAAATTTCCTGAAATAAATTCAGGATTATGTCCAACTCCTTTAAAGGCATGTTTGGAAGCTAGAAGAAAGGAGCTGGTTTGCTTTCTAGTCAGAGGGTTCCATGGGTCCCTTCTAAGATGCCAGGCAGACCCATGCGGGGGGCAGGGAGCTGTGGGTATTGGTGGCCGGTGTCTCCAGCACCTGCAGGCCATGCTACCCGCCGCCCGCCCGGGTGAGTGGTGGGGTTGGTGATCTTTGGGACTGACAGCCGCACTGGGAGAATACTGAGGCTCAGTGAGGACTGGGGGCTTTTGTATAAATGTATGGGGTTCGAGTGCAATTGTTACATTCACAGATTGCATCGTGATCAAGCCAGGGCTTTCAGTGTAGCCAGCACCCAAATAACATGCATTGCACCCATTAAGTAATTTTTCATCTTCCACCCCGTCCCACCTTCTCACCCTTCCAAGTCTCTGTTGTCTATCTAATTGCTGTTTTGTTCACTGCTGTCTGCAGGGCAGAGGGTAGGTGCTCAATAAATTTCTTTAAATGAATTTGTTTGAAAACCACTAAAATGCTGGTACTTGCAATGTTATAATCAGAAATGTGAATTTTGCTTTTGAGTCAAGAGGACAGTTCTTATCTTTCATTTGTCATCATCTGAGTCAAGTTATTTGTGGACCTCCCACCAGGCCCATTGTTGGAATTCTGGGGGTTCTGGAGCCTTCTAGAAATCTGGAGCCAGGACCCTATGATGCCCAGGGGAAGGGTACCTGCACTTGCTGCCCCTTCCATCCTTCCCTGCCCTCGGCCCCAACCACGTCCTCAGCGTGACTCTGGATTCCAGGTGGCCTGCCCTGGGGACAAAGAAAGGCTTTCAAGTGGCCAGGCCTGGAACTAAGGGTCCACCCTGCTCAGGCCTGGCCAGCAGCCTCCCCTGCCTCACTGGAGAGGACTTAAGCCCCCGCTGGAGCTGCTGTCCATCTCTAGTAACAAACCTGGGGACAGGGCTAAGGCCAGGAGCCAGCAGTGCTGAGAGTCTAATGGAGGGCATGGTGGAAGGTCCTATGCAGCAGGGGCCCCAAAGGGTGGGGATTGCAAGGTCAGACTGGGGTTCAGGAGAGAACTGGTCCCACCAGGGAAATATGACTCACCAGGGCACATCAATGGATGAATCACATGGGGACCCTTTGGGAGACAAGCTTGGGAGTACACCGCTGGAGTGTTCTGCACAGCTCTCTGGGCACCAAACTTAGGTACAAAAGTAATATCTGAGCCTAAGGAGGGATGGCGATGAGCCCACTTGACTTGCGGGGGTCCAAGCCTGTGAGATGGGGGTCTGCAGGACAGCCAGCCAGGAGGAGTGCCTGAGCTGACCCACATGGGACCTCAGGACAGCTTTGGGGGATGGTCCCATGCTTCACTCAGGATGAGTGCTCCCCATGTGAGAGGACACCACCCAGAGCTAGGTTATTTTGCAGGATCTTTTCACATGAGCAGCAAAAGCATTTCAGACTCATGCTTTTCACTAACCTCCTTATCCACTCACTTTGTGTCTTCAGATCCCATAGAGAATCCTTTAAAATCTCAGTATGCCCCAGGGAAAAAGTGCTCATCACAGTGCACCACCACACACATTCGCATTGCTCAGAATCCAAGGGACACAAAAGAGAGACTTATTGGCCGGGTTGGACACACAGCATTGAGCTTCCAGCCCCTGTCTCGGAGTCCCGCCCCAAAAGGCCCAGACCACCTCCTGCTTGAGACCAACGCCCTCCCCACCCCAAGTCCCATCACTGGAGCTGAGTAAGGCATAATTTATTTCACTTTTATTAGTTTGCTTTTCCTGATTGCTGAAGATATTAACTCCCATGTTTGTGGCCGATTTTTTTTTTCACTCTTATGATTGACACTCTTAATTTGGCTTGTTATTTCTGAGGCATACAAGTTTTAAAATTTGTTATAGCCAAATTTATTGGCCTTTTTTGTTTTTTGAGACGGGGTCTCACTCTGTCGCCTAGGCTGGAGTGCAGTGGCATGATCACAACTGACTGCAGCCTCAACCTCCTGGGCTCGAGTGATTCTCCCACCTCAGCCTCCTAAGTAGCTGGGACTAAAAGCACGAGCCACCACACCTGGCTAAATTTTGTATTTTTTGTAGAGACCAGGTTGTGCTATGTCGCCAAGGCTGGTGTCCAATTCCTTTACTCAAGCAATCTGCCCTCCTTGGCCTCACAAAGTGCTGGGATTACAGGTGTGAGCCACTGCGCCCAGCCTGACATTTTCTTCATGATTTCTTTTACTGCACAGAAAGTCAGCTTTCCTATGAGAAAATACAAAAAAATTCACTTCGCTTATTCACGTAATACACATGTATTAATTCTAGGGGGATTAATCTAAATGTTTTTAAAACTAAAAATATGCACAAAACAGAAAGACAGGAAAACATTTACATTACTTGGTGTAGGGAAGGTCCTCTCAAAATAAATAATACTCAAAATAGATAAAACTTCGTAAGAATAAAACGATAGATTTGGTCACATAAACTTCTAAATGACAAAAGGCACTCTATCTACATATATTACCAACAATGAGTTAAATCTATTCTACATAAGGCACCGTTACAAGTAAATAAGAAAAAGAGAGGCTGGGCACTAGCCATTCCTTTACTGGGTATATACCCAAAGGATTATAAATCATGCTGCTATAAAGACACATGCACACATATGACTATTGCAGCACTATTCACAATAGCAAAGACTTTGGAACCAACCCAAATGTCCATCAATGATAGACTGGATTGAGAAAATGTGGCACATGTACACCATGGAATATTATGCAGCCATAAAAAAGGATGAGTTCATGTCTTTTGTAGGGACATGGATGAAGCTGGAAACCATCCTTCTGAGCAAAGTATCACAAGGACAGAAAACCAAACACCACATGTTCTCACTCATAGGTGGGAATTGAACAATGAGAACACTTGGACACAGGGTGGGGAATACCACACACCGGGACCTGTCTTGAGGTGGGGGGAGGGGAAAGGATAGCATTAGGAGATATACCTAATGTAAATGACGAGTTAATGGGTGCAGCACACCAACATGGCACATGTATACGTGTGTAACAAACCTGCATGTTGTGCACGTGTATCCTAGAACTTAAAGTATAATTGAAAAAAAAAAAAATACAGGTTGGGCACAGTGGCTCACATCTGTAATACCAGCACTTCGGGAGGCTGAGGCAAGAGGATAGCTTGAGCCCAGGAGTTCAAGACCAGTTGGTCAATATAGTGAGACCTCGTCTCTGCAAAAACTAAAAAATATATTAGCCAGGCATGGTGGCACACACCTGTAGTCCCAGCTGCTGGTGAGGCTGTGATGGGAGGACTGCTTGAGCCCAGGAGGTTAAGGCTACAGTGAGCCAAGATCATGAGCCACTGCACCCCTGCCTGGGCAACAGATTGAGACTAAGTCTCAAAAATATATTGAAAAGGCCAGGCGCAGTGGCTCACGCCTATAATCCCAGCATTTTGGGAAGCCAGTGTTGGTGAATCACGATGTCAGGAGATGAAGACCATCCTGGGCAACATGGTGAAACCCCATCTCTACTAAAAATACAAAAAAGCTGGGTGTGGTGGTGTGTGCCTGTAATCCCAGCTACTCAGGAGGCTGAGGCAGGAGGATTGCTTGAACCAGGGAGTCAGAGGTTGCAGGGAGCCGAGATCACAGCACTGCACTCCACCCTGGCTACAGAACGAGAATCCATCTCAAAAAATAAAAAAATTAAAAATTTAATTTAATTTAAAAAATAAGGGACAAAGGCATGTAAATTATATGGACAAGCTACTCATACAAGGAATTTAACTGGTTTAACATGTTCAGTCATACAAGTTAATTAGGAAAAATGCAATTAAAACAAAAATATATTGGCACTTTACTATCTACCAGTTGGCAAAAAATTGAGGCTATCTTTTGTTGGTGACAGTATAAAGGAACATGAACGTTCATACAACCATGAGAGGAATTTAAGTCAATATCATCTTTGTAGAAGAATTTACAATAGCTATTAATATTTTTAATGAATACATCATTAGACCCAGCAATTACAAAGCTAGAAATGTTTTCTCTTTAAATACTTGCACATTGCAAAAATATATCTAACAGGATGCCCACTGAAGCACTACTTGTAATTGAAAAAACATGGAAATAACCTAAATGTACATTTTGAGGATGGTTTAAATAATCTATAGTACTATATTCTACAGAATGTTCTGCTTTTAGTAAAAGAAATAAAAGATATCCATATGTCCTAAAAAGGAAAGGTATTTGTGAAATGTTAAGTGGTGGGGAGGGGATGGGGGAAGCAAGTTGTAGAATATCTATTTTCATGTTAGAGTTTTTTTTAATGTCTTCTATTTGTACCTCATTTCTTCTTTCTTGTTAGTTAATGAAAATTGCAAGGGTGTTAATTTACTTTTGCTTTCTGCTTGGGATAAACTGACATATTTTTATGCATGAAAGTCTTATTTTAATTATTTTCTTTATTTCCATGTTTAATTATATTTTATTTTCTCTTTGATAATTTTTATTTAAGAAAGTGACTTTTAATGTTCTGATTAGTATGTTGGAAGAGTTTTTTGTTTGTTCAAAGGCGTATCCATCATTTCCAGTTTATTGGGTCCTAATTAGAGAATGTGGCCTGGTCAGTTTCTACTTCTGGGAACTTTCTGAGATTTTCTTTGAGTGCCAGTGTATTAGTCCATTTTCACATTGCTATGAAGACATACCTGAGACTGGGTAAGTTATAAAGAAAATAGGTTTAATTGGCTCATGGTTCTGTGGGCTGCGGAGGCTTCTGCTTCTGGAGAGGCCTCAAGAAACTTACAATCATGATGGAAGGCAAAGGGAAAGCAGGCACATATTCACATGGCTGGCAGGAGAGAGAAAGAGAAAGCAAGAAAGAGAGAAACAGAGAGCAGTGTTACACACTTTCTTTTTTTTATTATTTTATTATTATACTTTAAGTTCTAGGGTACATGTGCACAACGTGCAGGTTTGTTACATATGTATATATGTGCCATGTTGGTGTGCTGTACCCATTAACTCGTCATTTACATTAGGTATATCTCGTAATGCTATCCCTCCCTGCTCCCCCGTCCCCACAATAGGCCCCAGTGTGTGATGTTCATACACACTTTCAAACAACCAGATCACATGATAATTCACTCACTATCACAAGTACAGCAAGAGGGAAATCTGCCCCCATGATCCAATCACCTCCCACCAGGTTTCTCCCCCAACACTGGGGATTACAATTCAGCATGAAATTTGGGTGGGGATGCAGAACAAAACTATATCATTATGCCCCTAGACGCTCCCAAATTTCATGTTCTTCTCACATTTCAAAACACAATCATGCCATCCCAACAGTCACCCAAAGTCTGAACTCATTCCAGCACTAATTCAAAAGTCCAAGTCCAAAGTCTCATTTGAGACAAGTCCCTTCTGCCTATAGTCCTGTAAAATTAAAACAAGTTACTTCTAAGATACAATGCGGGTACAGGCATTGGGTAAATGCTCCCATTCCAAAAGGGAGAAATTGGGCAAAACAAAGGGACTACAGGCCCCATGCAAGTCCAAAACCTAGCAAGGCAATCATTAAATCTTAAAGCTCCAAAAGAATCTCCTTTAACTCCATGTCTCACATCAAAGCCACACTGACAGAAAAGGTGGGTTCCCAAGGCCTTGCACAGCTCTGCCCCTGTGGCTCTAGAAGGTACAGCCCCTGCGGCTGCTTTCATGGTCTGGCATTGAGTACCTGTGGCTTTTCCAGGTGCACAGTGCAAGCTGTCAGTGGATCTAACATTCTGGGGTCTGGAAAATGGTGGCCATCTCTTCACAACTCACCAGGCAGTTCCCCAGTGGGAACTCTGTGCTCCAACCCCATATTTCCCGTTTGCACTGCCCTAGTGGAAGTTCTCCATGAGGGCTCCGCCCCTGCAGCAGACTTCTGCCTGGACATTCAGGCATTTTTATACATCCTCTGAAGTCTAGGCAGAGGTTCCTGATATGATTTGGCTGTGTCCCCACCCAAATATCATCTTAATTGTAACTCCCACAATTTCCACATGTCATGGGAGGAACTAGGCAGGAGGTGGTTTAATTATGAGAGCAGGTCTTTCCTGTGCTGTTCTCATAATAATGAATGAGTCTTATGAGATCTGATGGTTTTAAACACGGGAGTTTCTCTGCACAAGCTCTCTATTTGCCTGCTGCCACACATGTAAGATATGACTTGCTCCTCCCTATCTTCTGCCATGATCATGAGGCCTCGCCAGCCACATGGAACTGTAAGTCCATTAAACCTCTTTCTTTTGTAAATTGCCCAGTCTCAGGTATATCTTTATCAGTAGTGTGAAAATGGACTAATACGGCTCCCAAGCCTCAACTCAACCTCTGCACACTCTCAGGCTTAACACTACATAGAAGCCACCAAAACTTCTGGTTTGCACCCTCTGGAGCAACAGCCTGAGCTGTACCTTGGCCCCTTTTAGCCATGGCTGGAGCTGGAGCAGCTGGGAAGCAGGGCACCACGTCCCAAGGCTGCACAGAGCAGTGGGGTCCTAGGCCTCCAGGAGATCTAGGTGGGAGGGGCTGCCACAAAGACCTCTGAAATGCATTGGAGGCATTTTCCCCATTGTCTTTGCTATTAATATTTGGCTCCTCTTTACTTATGCAAATTTCTGCAGCTGGCTTGAATTCCTCCACAGAAAGTGGGCTTTTCTTTTCTACCACATGGCCATGCTGCAAATTTTCCAACTTTTATGCTCTTCTTCCATTTTA
Organism: Macaca fascicularis; assembly: GCF_037993035.2. Classification (NCBI taxonomy): domain Eukaryota; kingdom Metazoa; phylum Chordata; class Mammalia; order Primates; family Cercopithecidae; genus Macaca; species Macaca fascicularis. The sequence continues at coordinate 137,166,676 of NC_088383.1, read as the reverse complement.
AATATAAGTTCCAATTTCAGACCATCTCTTTGCAAACACATATGAGCATACACTGTTACAAGCAGCCAGGCCATGTCTTGAATGCTTTGCTGCTTAGAAATTTTGTCTGCTCAATACTCTAAATCATCCCTCTCAAGTTCAAAGTTCAACAGATCCCTAGAGCAGGGACACAATACCACCAGTCTCTTTGCTAAACCATAGCAAGAGTGGCTGTTACTCCAGTTCCCAATAAGTTCATCATCTGTATCTGAGACCTCTGCCTGGACTTCACTGTTGATATCATTATCAGCTTTTTGGCCACAACAATTCTACATGTCTCTAGGAAGTTCCAAGCTTTCCCTCATCTTCCTGTCTTCTTCTGAGTCCTCCAAACTGTTCCAGCCTCAGCCTGTTCCCCAGTCCCAAAGTCACTTCCACATTTTCAGGTATCTTTATAGCAATGCCCCACTTATCTGGTACCAATTTTCTGTATTAGTCCATTTTCGCACTGCTATAAAGAACTAGTTGAGATTGGGTAATTTATTTAAAAAATAGATTTAATCAGCTCATGGTTCTGAGGGTCGTACAGGGTTCTGCTTCTGGGGAGGCCTCAGGAAACTTACAAAGATGGCAGAAGGGGAAGCAGGCATGTCTTCACATGACTGGAAGGAGAGAGAGAGAAAAGTGCTACACACTTTCAAACAACCAGATCTCGTGAGAACTCACTCACTATCACAAGAACAGCAAGGGGAAAATCAACCTCCATGATCCAATCACCTCCCACCAGATTCCTCTCCCAACACTGGAGATTACAATTTAACATGAGATTTGGGTGGGGACACAAAGCCAATGCATATCAGTTGGTATACATATTGTGTATGTTTGATGAGTTCTTGAAGACATGATGTATACTCTGTCAGTTGCATCAGCACCCAAATCATTAAATTCTCATCAATTACATTACAGAATCTTCTACATCTTCATTCATTTCTTACCTCCTTGTTCTACCACAGACTATAGAACCAGCAAAGGCATGCTAAGTTTTCCCATAAATGTCATGTTCTGTTCATCTCTCACATTCTCCTATTCCCATGGGAATGTCTTGAGTCCATTTCATAAAGGTCATAGTCTTTCACAACTTTTTGAGCATGATAAGCATTAGATTTCTAAATTTTTACCTGTTTCTTACGGGAACTACTTGTAAGAGGAAGGCTTTTACTTTAAAACTTCCTGATACCTTATCCTTCAAAGATGTTCAAATAGCCTAAATTATTTTGCTTTTGTTTCCTTTTTTTCTGAGTAAGGGAACATCTGACCATTGCTGGCACACATGAGCCCCACCCACTCTGTCCCCTCTTGTCATCTTTACCTCTGGCTGCATCAGGTGGGCATGTGGGTTCCTGTAAATGGGAAAGGCAAGTGGTTGAGCATAAACCAGCTCAGTGGCCAGAGCCCCACCAGTGACATTTGGGCTACTCTGCTGAATTCTTCCTGGGAGAGCTGCCCAGAGTGTCTGTTGGGATCTCCCAGCACGCTTGAGATGGATGCAGTTTGCCTTCCTCCTCAGTGTGAGGAGGAAGAATGATCCATTTATACCTTTATCTACTCATTTGTGCAAAAAGAAACAGGAAAGATCAACCAGAAATGAATGAGATTCATACCTGCAGGGTGGTAGGAAGGAAAGAGGTAGAAATGATGTGAACAGGGGTAAGGGAAAGAAATGAAGGACACTTCCCTGAGGATGATATTTGCATAGTTCTGGCTTTTAGAACCATGTTAGTTCACATACACACAAAAAAAACTTTAATGAACAAGAGAAGGGAGACACTCAAAATGGAATCCTAACAGAAACAAGTGAACCTAAATGTACTTCAAATAAACAACATAAGCACACTGAAGAAAGAAAAAAAGAACTCAAGATGAATTCTGAGCACAGCATTGTATTTGCACTTTAACACTTCAGGCTAAAATCAAAACAAAAAAGCTGTAGAAAATAAAGATTGAACTCCAATTAAGTCAATTTGTCTTTCATAGTGGTATAGGTTAGCAATTCCAAAAATAATGTATGTACATGTTAGAATTGAGCAGAGAGGTAAATATATAGTGAATATTGAGAGCGAAGCTCTTCACTATTGGGAAACAAAGTTATAAAAGTGGAAAAAAGGAAAGTTAGAATGAACTCCATGATGTTGGATTAAAATTGGGGGTATCATCATGGATGGAAAGACAGACAGATACACACATACACATACACACACACATTTCCTAGCTCTGTCTGCTGATGAGGAAATAGCTGTAATGGACACACCTAGGGCCCAGATCTTGGTTTCTAACTTCCATTCTCCAATAAAAGGAACCAGGGCTCTTTGGAAAAATGAGTGATTTCCAGGAGGATACAGGAAAAGGCAAAATATCATGTTGTGCCAGAAATTATGGAATGTTCAAAGAAAGATGGGAGCATGTCAAAAGGACACAGGACCTGGCATGAAGGAGGTTCCAACAACCTAATCTGGGACACTTTGAACACCAAAAGAAATCATGGCAGCAACAGGTGATAGTCCATAGAATGCAGTAAGAATCCATGAGTCCATACAGAGATAGGTACATTTGAAATAATAGAGAGAAGGAAAAGCTCTTTCTTACAGTCAAATCCTAAGTCAATGTAAAAGGAATGATGGTGTTTTTTTAAAAAATCTCCATTGGGCAACTGTCATCATAATTGTTTCAGGCAAGAAACATCAATGGGCAATAAAGCTAGCAGGTAAGAATTTCATAAGAAAAAGGTAATTATGGAGTTTCCAAGAACCATCCCCAAGACACTTAATACTTACAAATAACCAAATAGAAATAAAATAGGGGCCAGGCACAGTAGCTCATGCCTGTAATCCCAGCACTTTGGGAGGCCAAGGCATGCAGATCACTTGAGCCCAGGAGTTCAAGACTAGCCTGGGCAAAATGGCAAAACCCTGTCTCTACAAAAAAATAATAATTATTATTATATATATATATACACACACAAAAATTGGGAAGCTGAGGTGGGAGGATTACTTGAGTCCGGGAGGTGGAGGTTGCAGTGAGTCAAGATCATGTCACTGCACTCCAGTCCGGGCAACAGATTGAGAATCATTATGTAAAATAACTAGCCTGCCTCCCCCTCCTCAAAACCATCAAGTTCATGAAACACAAAGAGAGCCAAGGAGCTGTTCTAGGTTAAAAAGAGTCTGGGGAGGCCGGGCGCGGTGGCTCACGCCTGTAATCCCAGCACTTTGGGAGGCTGAGGTGGGTGGATCACGAGGTCAGAAGTTCAAGACCAGCCTGGCCAACATGATGAAACCCCATCTCTACTAAAAATACAAATATTAATTGGGCATGGTGGCAGGCGCCTGTAATCTCAGCTACTCAGGAGGCTGAGGCAGGAGAATTGCTTGAACCCAGGAGGCAGAGGTTGCAGTGAGCCAAGATTGTGCCACTGCCTGAGCAACAGAGCAAGACTCCAACTAAAAAAAAAAAAAAAAAAAAAAGAGTATAGGGAAAGGAAGCAGGACAAGTAAATACAGTGTGTGACTCTTGACTGGCTCATGGGAAAAGGGGGAAAAAGACAGTGTTGTAAAGGACACTGGCAGGACAACTGGTGGAATCCGAATGAGGTCAATAGATTAGATACATTATGGTAGCAGCACTGACTTCCTTATTTTGTTCATTGTACCATGGTTATATAAGAGAATTCCTGCTTTTGTAAAATACACACTGAAATATGTAGGGAAAGAGACATTATGTCTGCAATTTACTCTCAAATGGTAACGAGTAAGACGTCTACATAGAAAAATAAAGCAAATGTAAATATTAACATTTAGAGATTTTGAGAAAAGGGATCTTTGTGTTATCTCTGCAACTTTCCCGTGAATCTAAAATTATTCCAAAACGAAGGTGTTTAAACTGCAGGTATCCCCACATGTGGTATATAACAAGAGAACTGACATCATTCAGGCTTGCAAGCTAACCCCCTAAAAATGAACTGGTTCTTCTTATAGGCTCTCTCTAGGAGAGAGGAGTCCTAGGAGCTTCAGCTCACTGGAAAGGCCCTGTGAAAATGTCTCAGTAGAACCTCCGAGAGCTTGCCAAGAATACCCAGCCGTCCTGCTCGGCAGCACCCACAGCCCCGCGTCTCCAGAGGCTCACTGGAAATTCAGTGGACTTCCTGTAAGAGTCTAAAGGGAATGAAAGCACAATACAAGGGAAGCTGTCTACATATTTAAGATCAGTGATATCATCCTCCTATTTTCTCTTTCAGAGTCTTTCCTTCCATCTCCTAGAGCAGCTTCTCACCCTCAGCACTGCTGACATCTTGGGCCAGGTGATGTCTTCTATGGGGACTGTCCTATTCATTGTAGGATGTGGCAGCTCCTGGGGCCTTACCCACCAGTTGCAAATAGGGAAAAATCTGCCCTGGTTGAGACCCACTGCTGTAGAGCCACCAATTCAGCAATATTGTGATACAAATCCAAACTCATTTCACTCTTGGAAATGTTTCCTAAGTAACGACTTTCCTGTTGATGTTCTAACATTCGTGAAAATCCGAGCCAGTGCCTGCCATTATTTTGAGATGCAATTTTTAGTTTGTTGTTTGTTTGTTTGTTTTTCTTTTGAGATGGAGTCTCGTTGCAATGCCCAGGTTGAAGTGCAATGGCCCAATCTCGGCTCACTGCAACCTCCACCTCCTGGGTTCAAGCAATTCTCCTGCCCCAGCCTCCCAAGTAGCTGGGACTATAGGTGCGTGCCACCGCACCAGGCTGATTTTTGTATTTTTAGTAGAGACGGAGTTTCACCATATTGGCCAGACTGGTCTCAAACTCCTGATCTCAAGTGATCCACATGCCTCAGACTCCCAAAGTGCTGGGATTACAGGCGTGAGCCACAGTGCCCAGCCTTGTTTTGGTATTTTTTTAAACATTTATTGATAACTTAGTAAATACCAAGCAATATACTAGGCACTTTACATGCATTTTTCTCTTTTCATTCTCAAATCAAATCTAGGAGACTTAGCGTGTGTTCTCAGCCTTGAAAGAAAACAACCAAGAGTTAGTTACAAGCAATTTCTATACATGCCTACACCCACCCATAAGCAGGCCCATGCAAAGTTCCTGGAGGCATGGCTGGCTCTGAGACGCATATATAACCCTGAGGCCTGAAGTAGCAAAGCCCACAGTACCACCAAAAAGGTAACCAAAATGCAATGTGTCCCTACAGGTAAGGCAATGCCTCTCTACTACTAGTGAACACAATCGATTATCTGCTATGTTCCTGTACCATCTTTTGACTTTTTTTAGAAGACAGACAGAAAGCTAGCTAGCTATTGTCATTTGCAAAGATGAAAATTAATTTGCAAGGAATTTTGTTAGTGTAAAGCAGAAGTCAGCAAACTTTCTCTGTCAAGGGCCAAATAGTAAATATTTTCGGCTTTGCAGGCCATAGAACCTCCATTCCAACAACTTACCTCTGCCACTGCAGTATGAAAGCAGCTACAAGCAATATGTAGATGCATGAAAATTACACAAACAAGTAGCACATGTCACCAAATATTGTTCTTTTGATTTTTTTTCCGAACAATTTAAATATTAGTCTTAGCTTGCAGGCAGTACAACAACAGGCAGCAGGCTAGATTTGGCCCAGGAATCATAGTTTGCTGAACCCTGGTTTCACAATAGGAAAGACATGGAATCAGCCAAGGTGATCATCAACAGTGGACTGGATGAAGAAAATGTGCTATGTGTACACCATGGAATACTACACAACCATTAAAAAGAATGAAATCATGTCATTTGCAGCAACATGGATACAGTTGAAGGCCATTATCTTTTTTTTTTTTTTTTTTAGACAGAGTCTCGCTGTGTCGCCCAGGCTGGAGTGCATTGGTGCAATCTTGGCTCACTGCAAGCTCTGCCTCCCGGGTTCACACCATTCTCCTGCCTCAGTCTCCTGAGTAGCTGGGACTACAGGCACCCGCCACCATGCCCGGCTACTTTTTTTGGTATTTTTTTTTTAGTAGAGACAGGGTTTCACCGTGTTAGCCAGGATAGTCTCAATCTCCTGACCTGGTGATCCGCCCGCCTCAGCCTCCCAAAGCGCTGGGATTACAGGCGTGAGCCACTGTGTCCGGCCGAGGCCATTATCTTAAGTGAATTAACGCAAGAATAGAAAACCAAATACCACATGCTCTCACTTATAAGAGGGAGCTAAACATTGAGTACACATGGACACAAAGATGGGCACAATAGACACTGGGGACTACTAGAGAGGGAGGGAGCACTTTGGGAGGCTGAGGTGGGTGGATCACCTGAGGTCAGGGGTTCGAGACCAGCCTGGCCAACATGGCGAAACCCCATCTCTCTTAAAAACACAAAAATTAGCCAGGTGTGGTGGCACATGCCTGTAATCCCAGCTACTCTGGAGGCTGAGAGAGGAGAAGCTCTTGAACCAAGGAGGCAGAGGTTGCAGTGAGCCAAAACCGCGCCACTACACTCCAGCCTGGGCGACAGAGCAAGACTCCATCTCAAAAAAATTAAAAAACTTTAAAAGTAAATAAATAAATAAATAAGTAGAAGTCCGACTCAGAAAGAAATGAACAAATGCACCTATTCCCATCACACACGAGGCTTGCAAACAAAACAGTTCATGTATTTGGAATGTGAAAATCAGAAAGCACTCAGGGTCAGCGTGCCTTAATTCTGCCCCATAATTGCTGTCCACACAAATGAGTTTACCTCGGGCTGATCTGAACAAGCCACACACCCTATTTTCACGTGCACTAATCACTAAGGCTGCTCCCTGAGCAGGCAAATTGGTTTTACCAGCAAAATGCACGCGTAAGCCCCTTTCTGACTGAGCGCAGAGCTGGATTCTGGGGAGAAAATCTCACCTCCAATCCCTGCTCTCCAGAGGGGGAGGTAGGTGTTCCAGCTCACAGCAGACAAGGCTCAGGTAGACACCCAGAGCAGTAACAAAACGCAGACGCCAACCCGCTGCCAGGAAGTCATGTTGGATGTGATTCGGAACACGGACAGATGCACAGTGAGCATTGTGCACCCAGTGCTGCTCCCACTTAAGTGAACACCAGTCAGAATCTTCTAAAGGTACCAAGAAGTAAAGGGGGGAAATACAGTATTCAAACCTGCTATGACAATGGAAGCTGCCCCTTAAAAACAAGGGGAAATTCCTGCAATGTAGAATCCCTAGATACAATGCAGCCTGCTTTTTGTCCAGAATGGAAACAACTAGAAAACGGAAATAATCATGTTTTCCTTCCATAGGTGCTGCTGCTGTATGAGATGCTTCCAACACCAAGAAGCACTCTAATAGTCCTAGCAGACTCTCATAATAACTTATTCACAAACTCCAACCAGTATGGGCCTTGCCAGGCCCCATGAGAAGTACTCGGCTACATTATCTCACCCAGTCCTCATAGCTCTGTGAGACCAATGCTTCATAAGCCCCACTTTTATAGATAGGGGCCCCCTAGTTAGAAGTCAGCTCACTCACTTGAGATCCCATAGCCAGAGGTTAAGCCAGAATTCACACATGGGCTGCCAGGCTCAGAGCCTCTGTCCTCAATCCCTGTTCTACCCAGCCTACGGCAGCAGACACCCACAACTTACGCTTCATCGGGGATTAGATTTGATTTAGGGGATTGTTGGTATTAAATACATTTCATTTTCCTTTAATAAATGAAAACTAGTAATAAGTATTTATGATGACTCTCAGCTACCAGGGTATTCCGTCACCTGCAACTGGCCATGAACCAACCCTCTGTCCCTTCACACAGCAACATTCATTCAACCCCATGTCTCAGTACTAGGGAAACAGAAAGAAGGTCATTGATCCTCAAGGACATCCCATTTAGAAAAAGAAAAGACAGGAAATCACTTTCAATGTAGTGTGTTACTGTCCGGCCAATAATGTCCAGAAAGGTAAAAGTATAAAGAAAAACTAACCCAACCCAGAGAAGTGTCAAGGAAAGCAAAATAGAAGAGGCGAGGCTTGAGTGCTCACTGAGGAACAAGTAACAGTTTGCCAGAATGAGAAAGTGAGAAGGATGCCCCAGGCAGAGGTGCCATCTGGAAAAAGCACGGCTGCTTCTGAAATCCCCCAGGGTTTGGCTGCAACATAGATGTCTATGGGGGCATCATCCAGATGCAGAGGAAGAGGGAGCCATGTGGAAATGCCTAACTTATCATTTTGGGACTTGAACTTTATCCAGAAGCTTCCCAGGAGCCACTGGAAGATTTAAGAAAGGTCCTAGCCAGGCTTACATTTTGGGTAGGTACCTCTCTCTGCTGACAGGACAGGGAGAATAGGATGGGAAGGGCTGTAACCAGGCCAGATGCAGTGGCTCATGCCTGTAATCCCCCAGCACTTTGGGAGGTCAAGCCAGGCAGATCACCTGAGGTCAGGAGTTGGAGACCAGCCTGGCCAACATGGCCAAACCCCATCTCTATTAAAAATACAAAAATCAGGCCAGGCGTGGTGGCGCATGCCTGTAATCCCAGCTACTCGGGAGGCTGAGGCAGGAGAAACGCTTGAATCTGGGAGGCAGAGGTTGCAGTGAGCCACTGTACTCCAGCCTGGGTGACAAAGCAAGACTCCATCTAGGGGAAAAAAAAAAAAAAAGGTTGTAACTAGGGGCATGGAGAGCTGTAAGAAGCTGTAATCCAGGTGAAAAGTAATGAGGAAGTGATATAAGGCTGTTTCATCAGCAGGGATGAAGCGAGATGGACACATTCAAGAAATAATGGTGAGAAATTAACTGCCAGCAATATATTTAATATATGTAGCCCATGTGGAAGATGTGTATAACCTATCTGACCCAAACAAATAAAATTGACTCATGGAGCTAAGGATGGATGTGTGACCTCAAGAGAGTCAACCCATTGGCTTGCCAGTGACTTTTATGAGTATGGTTCAAGGAAGAGCTGTGCCGGTCAGATTCTGTCTTTAGAGACACAGAGACTTGTGAGGGCTAGAGCTGAAAGGCCATAGAGTAAGCTCATATTAGGTTGGTGGCCAGATTGGATCATCCACAAGATAAGACAGCAGAGAAAACCATGGGGCAGGTGGGTGGAACAGCATCAAGGGAATCACAGGAGGTAAGGCCATGTGGCCTTCAAGAGCTGGAAGAAGAGAGTAACCGATAGCTGGGTTCCAGGAGGCTCCCAGCGCCAATTCACAGGAAGCCTGGGTTGCTTGTCTTCCTGCTCGTCTTGACATCACTGCCTCCTCACAGCAAACTCTCATTTTCACCTGTTCTAACCTGAGAGTGTTTCTGTCTCTCACATCCCAAAAGTCTTAATTAGAACAAGTCCTTTAAAAAACAGTCAGAAAAGGAAAACACCCCAATAGGAAAATGGACAAAAGACATGAACAAGCAATCCACAAAAGAATACAGCTAGCCAATTAACATATGAGAAAACGTTCACCTTCACTTGTAATTTGGGAAATAAAATTTGGCAAAGATTTGGAAAGTCATCATAGCTGGGAAAATGTCATTCATTTGTCACAGAAATGCAATTTAGCGTCTTTTTCTACAGAGCAATTTGGCAACATGTAATAAAGCCTTAAGACTTTTCTCATCCTTTGGCCCGTCAGATCCACTGCTGAGAATTTATCCTAAGGAAATACCAGATCACTTCTAAGTTGATATTATTTATAAGCCAAATCTGAGCTAAGAAAATACAAAGATTTAAATACTGAATATGCTCATTACAGGGGTCACTTGTGGAAGCTAAAATTCAGAAGGAGCATAAATGTTCAGCAATAAGAAATTGATTAAATTAAGTATAGAATGAATCAATAGATAGAACTACTAAATACTTAAACACTAAAATAATGTTTAAAACATTAAATGAACTGAAAATTGACTTTTTTAGGCAAAAGCTATATATGTGTGTGTGTATGTGTGTGTGTATATATACACACATACATACATAAACTATGACCCATATTTGTGTAAAACAAAACTTAAAAATATATTTATACTTTGTACATATGTATTTTTTTTTTTTTTTTTGAGACGGAGTCTCGCTGTGTCTCCCAGGCTGGAGTGCAGTGGCGTGATCTCGGCTCACTGCAAGCTCCGCCTCCCGGGTTCATGCCATTCTCCCGCCTCAGCCTCCCAAGTAGCTGAGACTACAGGCACCCGCCACCACGCCCGGCTAGTTTTTTGTATTTTTAGTAGAGACGGGGTTTCACCATGTTAGCCAGGATAGTCTCGATCTCCTGACCTCGTGATCCACCCGCCTCGGCCTCCCAAAGTGCTGGGATTACAGGCTTGAGCCACCGTGCCCGGCCTGTACATATGTATTACATATATATAAGCACATGTTAGGTTGGTGGGCAGGTTGGATCATCCACAAGATAAGACGGCAGAGAAAACCATGGGGCAGGTGGGTGAAACAGCATCAAGGGAATCACAGGAGGTAAGACCATGTGTCCTTCAAGAGCTGGAAGAAGAGAGTAACAGATGACTGGGTTCCAGGCGGCTCCCAGCGCCAATTCACAGGAAGCCTGGGTTGCTTGTCTTCCTGCTCATCTTGACATCACTGCCTCCTCACAGCATATATACACCCACACACCACATAATACCACATACACACTATATATATAGTCATGACTCACTTAACAACAGGGCTGTGTTCTGAGAAATGCACTGTTAGGTGATTTCATCATTGTGCAAACATTGTAGAATGCACTTACACAAACCTAGATCATATAGCCTATGACACACTGAGGTTAAATGGTATAGGCCATTGTTCCTCAGCTACAAACCTATACAGCATAACTGTACTGAATACCCTAGGCAGTACAATGGTAAGTACTTGTGTATCTAAACATAGAAAGGGTACAGAAAAAAATATGCTACTATAGGCTGAGTGTGGTAGCTCACGCCTGTAATCCCAACACTTTGGGAGACCGAGGTCGGCAGATCTCTTGAGGTCAGGAGTTAGAGACCAGCTGGCCAACATAATGAAACCCCATCTCTACTAAAAATACAAAAATTACCCAGACATGGTGATGCGTGCCTGTAATCCCAACTACTCGGGAGGTTGAAGCAGGAGAATCACTTGAAGCTGGGAGGCGGAGCTTGCAGTGAGCCAAGATTGTGCCAGTGCACTCCAGCCTGGGTGACAGAGCAAGACTCCATCTCAAAAAAGAAGAACGCCATTATAATCTTATGGGACCACTGTCATATATGTGGTCTGTTGCTGACGAAAACATCATTAAACAGTATATGACTATCTGTATATCGCTATGTATATTACTATATATGTAATGTATACACACCATATATACCATATACAAATTTAATATATATACATATAGAGAGAGAGAGAGAGTCGTGCATTGTCTAACAATATTTCAGCCAACAATAGACCGCATATATTACAGGGGTTCCATACAATTATAATGGAGCTGAAATATCTCTATGCTTGGTGGTATCATAGTCATCGTAATGTAGCACAACACCGTACTCACATGTTTGCGATGATCCCGGCCCTGTGTAGGCCTAGGCTAATGTGCATGTCTGTGTCTTAGTTTTTAACAAAAAAGGATAAAAGTAAAAAAAAAAAAAAAAATAGAAAACAGAAAAAAGCTTATACAATAAGGACATAAAGAAAAGAAACATTGTACAACTGGATAATGTGTTTGTGTTTTAAGCGAACTGTTATTAAAAGAATCAAAAAGTTTAAAAAATTAAAAAGTTTATAAAACAAAAAAGCTACCACAAGCAAAGGTTAGTTTATCATTGGAGAATTTTATTTATTTATTTATTTTTTTTGAGACAGGGTCTCACTCTGTCACACAGGCTGGAGTGTAGTGGCACGAACTCAGCTCATTGCAACCTCTGCCTCCTGGGTTCAAGTGATTCTCCTGCCTCAGCCTCCCAAGTAGCTGGGACTACAGGCCTGTACCACCATCACTAATTTTTGTATTTTTAGTACAGATGGGGTTTCACCATGTTGGTAACGCTTGTCTCAAACTTCTGGCCTCAAGTGATCCACCCACCTCGGCCTCCCAAAGTGTTAGGATTATTACACAGGCATCAGCCACCGCACCCAGTCTGAATAATTATTCTTATAAACTTCGTGTGGCCTAAGTGTACAGTGTTTATAAAGTCTACAGTTGTGTATAGTCAAGTCCTAGGCCTTCACATTCACTCACCACTCACTCACTGACTTACCCAGAGCAACTTCCAGTTCTGCAAGCTCTGCTCATGGTAAGTGCTGTATACAGGTGCACTATTTTTTCTCTTTTATACCATATTACCGTTATCTTTTATTACCATTTATACAATACTTTTATTGTAACTTTTCTATGTTTACATACAGTTATATACACAAATGCTTACCATCATATTACAACTGCCTACAGGTTTGCAGCCTACAGCTACGGCTAGACTACACAGCCTAGGTGTGCAGCAAGCAATGCCATCTAGGTTTGTGAAAGTGCACTCTATGGGGGCAGGGAGAGCATCAGGAAGAAGAGCTAATGGATGCTGGGCTTAATACCTAGGTGATGCGTTGGTCTGTGCAGCAAACCACCATGGCACACATTTACCCATGTAACAAACCTACACATCCTGCACATATACTCCAGAACTTAAAATAAAAGTTGAAGGGGGCTGGGCACAGTGGCTCATGCCTGTAATCCCAACACTTTGGGAGGCCGAGGAGGGCAGATCACCTGAGGTCAGGAGACCAGCCTGGCCAACATGGTGAAACCCCGTCTCTACCAAAAATACAAAAATCAGCTGCGTGTGATGGTGCACACCTGTAGTCCCAGCTACTTGGGAGGCTGAGGCATGAGAATCACTTGAACCCAGGAGGCAGAGGTTGCAGTGAGCCGAGATTGTGCCACTGCACTTCAGCCTGGGGGACAGAGCAAGACTCTGTCTCCAAAAGAAAAAAAAAAAAAATTGAAGGGGAAAAAAAGTACACTCTTGTGATGTTTGCACAGTGATGAAATCACCTACTGACACATTCTCAGAATGTATCCCTGTTGTTAAACAACACATGACTGTATATGTATACTATCAATATAGATATAGATATCACTCTATGTGTGTATACCAAATATTAATAGTAGTTATCAGTGCATAATGGACCTAGACATGTTGTTCTTGTTTGTTTTTCTTTCTACATTTTGCATTCTCCAATAAGCATGTAGGACTTTTATAATAAGGCATCGTTTTCCTAAGCAGTTGAATTGGATGCAAGAGCAGATGACAATCCTGTCACTCCCTGTTCCTGGCAGCCACCTCCACCGCACTTCACCAGATTCTTGACGGTGTCTCCTCAACATCTCCTGGCCTTGTCCCTTCCTCTCCACCCTCACCTCCCTGCTCCACTCCAAGCCCGCAGTGCCTCTTGCCAATACTATTACAACATGAGTCCATCACCTCTTTCCTACCATCTGTCACCCACCCTGCAGCTAGAGTGATCCTCTAAGTAAAAACCACATGATGCGTCCCTGTCTTTCTTACTCCACTTGAGATCCTTTCATGGTCTCCCTTTGCTAAGAAATAAAGTACAAAATCTTCAATGTGGGGTGAGGAATCCTCCAGGATCCAACCCCAGAGCACTTCTAAGACCTCATCTCAAGGGGTGGTTAAAGGTGCATCCTCCAGAGTCCGAGGGAGTAGGTTCAAGTCCTGGTTTTGCTGCTCACTCCACTTCCCTCTGTCCAGGTATTTCCATGTGTCCCCACCTGCCTCCTGCAGAGCTTTTGGGGGCACTGCCTGGCACGCAGTAAGTAGGCAGCTAATGTTTGCTGTCGCTGTCAGTGCATGAGCATCTTGCATATTGATTATTTCTGGGAAAAGAAAAGGGACAACTGGAATGATCCTCAGCTTTCTGATTGCATCATTAGCTGGAAAGCAGAGCTGTTACCAACAAAATTCCCCAAAGGAAACAGGTTTGACGAGTTCAGCTTTAGACTTCCTAAAGCACATGGCAGGACAGAACTGGAGCTCAGGAAGGACATTCAGCGCAGAGATGGTCTCGAGTTGCCAGCTGACCAGTGGTTGTAAAAGCTGTGGCATGGGCAAGATGATCCAAGGGAAATAGATGGGTGGAGTGAACAGAACCTCGAAGAACACCAACATTCAAATAAACTGGTGGGAAAAAAAGAAACCCAAGAAAGAAGCCAGAGAAACTGGCCTGAAAGTGGGGGGGAAAAAGGCAAGGCTAGCACTCCAGAAGCAAGACAAAAGAGGGTGTCAAAGGGAAGGGGGTGGCTGAAGAGCCGGGCACTTAGTTCTCACCAGACTGTGAGCATCCATGTGTTGGGTTTTACAGGCTAGCAGTCACCAGAGCTCACTCTTCTCAACATCAGAATCCTCATGAGATGGAAACAAACACACAAATCTAAGTATTTTTCTTGTCACATAGCTGGGATTGTTAGTTGTTTGGTTTTTTCTTGGGGGTGGTTGTTCTTGCTTAAATCTCACCTGTCTCGTAAGACTCCTCCCAGCCATTCTTGTAAATAGACTACCCGTGGCCCCTCTATCCCTAGCATCCTTGATCCCTTGCTCGGTTCTGCTTTCCCTTCTTTCTACACCACATTCACCTTCTAACCTGCTGTATGATTCACTGATTCCAGTCCTCATTCGTCTTGAGTCTGAGCTAGCTACAGGAGAGGAGGATGCTTTATTTGTTTGTTCGCCGATATAGTCTAAGCACTTAGGACAAGGTTGGTACCTCGTGAATGTACAATAAATATTTGTGGTCAAAACAGTTTTGATATACTACAGACCGACAACCAGGCCTCTTAGGAGTTGACTGGGAAGACAGCCTATTACCCAAAACTTTTCCTGTTTGGAAAAACTCTCTGAAAACACCTCCAGGACCCGTCCTTTTCTCTTCTGAGCAGTACTGATGAGAACAAATGCTTCTTTCATTTTCACTTTAGGTGGCTACAGCTGCCTCACCCCTGCTGCCGGATACACTTGGGCTTGAGGCATGGACCTCTACGAAGCCCTGGTGGGGAGGAACCAAAGACTCTCCCCAGACAGCGACCCCCTGCACAGCTGCCCTAATGAAGGAACAGACCCGAAAGGCAGAACCCACTGGGCTCACCGCCCCCGAAACGGGACGCAAAGGAGAAGGCTCCTCCCCATCACCCTCAGCTGCACCTCGTCTTCTCTCAACATCAAAAACAGCTCTCCAGTGATTTTTTTAATGGAACAGAAAAACTGTTCTTTATCAAGATAGAGCAGGGCGGCCATGTGCTTTTCATGAAACTGATTACAGAGAGCAGATGAAAGAAGTCGATGGGGTCAAGCTGCATTTTGCCTGCCCCCCGTTTTCTAGGACGGGGAAATGTTTCCCATTATATTCGTTAAAAGTTCACCACCATCTGATAAAAATCTTGAGAAAGGGCATGCGTGTTGCTAACTTAGCCCTAAAAGGGGACAACTTAAAGTAAAATAAATCTGACTTAAACATGAGCTCAAGTTATCCACCTCGGACTTCCAGGAGGGATGGTTGCTAGGAAGCGTTTGAAAGGGGCTCATCCAGCCGGCCACAGTGGCACCCAAGGACTTGGAAGGGTGGCAGTCTCTGCACAATTATAATAATTGGAACACATTGGCCGGGCGTGGTGGCTCACACCTGGAATCCCAGCACTTTGGGAGGCCAAGGCTGGAGGAGCACTTGAGGCCAGGAGTTTAAAACCAGCTTGAGCAACATAGCCAGACTCCCATTTCTACAAAAAAAAAAAAAAAAAAAAATCTAACTTTGCCAGCTGTGGTGGCATGCACTTATAGTTCCAGCTACTCAGGAGGCTCAGTTGGGAAGATCACTTGAGCCTTGTAGTTTGTGGCTGCAGTAAACTCTGATTACAGCATTGCACTCCAGCCTAGGTGACAGAGCAAGACCCTGTCATAAAATAAAATAAAATAAAATAAAATGCACACTCACATTTGCTTTTGTGCATTTACAAGCTATAAAGGCCTTTCACATTGACTTATGAATTAGAAACCCTCTCATAGATGTTTAAACCCCAACTAGTTATTTTTGCCATTACTATATTAGTCAGTCATTTATTCATTCAACAAACACAAACTGAGGGCCAGGCCTCTGCTCCTAAAAAGACACATTGCCTGCCTTGTGAAACAAGGTCCATTACTGTGGCATAAAAACAAAGCAAAACAGATAGTTTAGAAACAAATTTTTTAATTGTTTAAAAAATCACCCAGAATTTCCCTCAGAGATAACAACTATTAACATTTTGGTAAGATTCTTTCCAACATTTTCTGTACATAAATACAGAAATAAATGAGTGATTACAAAAAATAAATATTCTGCATCATATGGCAGAGCCTATTTCTCCATAAAATACTATTTATTTCATTAAATATTCATCTGCAGAAGCAATTTTAATGGCTTCATGTATCAAATTCTTTTCCAGTGTTTTCATTCATTGGTCGTTAAGAAGTGTTCCTTTTCAAACTGCTATGGTGCTGGACCCTTCTTTAGCCTCTAAAGAAGGCAGGAAGAAAGGACCTGGGCACCACACAGACTTTTCAGGAAAGGCAGGACTACCCCATCTCAGTTCAAAAGAAGGGGAAAGATTAGCTCCCCTGTAAAGAGGTAGAAAATATCCCAGAGGTATGAAAAAGTGTTGGATAAATTTTGCTTGGGGCAGCTGGGGAGGACTTTGACCTATGGCTGAGTTCAAGTTGATGGGAATGGACATTTAAACCAGAAAATAAGAAATTCTAGAAGATAGAATATTTTTTTCTTTCCTCCTTTACCGCATCCTCTTTCCAGCAACCCTAAAGAGTTCTATTCTCCCAACCCCCAACCCTGTACGTGTGCTAATTCTGTCCCCTGGAGTCGCAATGCCTGCCACCCTCATCCATAGCTGTCAAGATCCTCCTGGTGTTCCTGACCCTGCACTGAGTTGAGAGATTTCAGACCCTTTTCCTGTAATGCCCAATAATGATTCATAGGAACACACATGACGTCCACTCTGAAGAAACAGACAGATCCAAACAGAACCACATGAGAAGTGTATAAAATGCACTAAAAATAAAGTATTGTAAAAGTTAATGAACCTCCAGAGAGTGGATATGGAATCATGAAGAATAAGTAAGCCTGGATGTTTCCAGCCAAGACACTCTTTTACCATAACTCCCAGTGTTCATGAAAGGAACCAATTGCAGAAATGTCCATGAGTCTACAGCAGCTGTTTTCATAAAATGTTTCACCCAACACAAGTAAGACTTATGACCCACTCCCCATAGAAAAGCAAATTGGAAGAATGAGGATGAAGTAACATTTGAAAAAGTTACCCAGGAGGTTCCAGTATGGCCCCTGCCCTCTCCTATACAGATTACAGCTCTGTACCATAGATATAATGAGGTATGCAAATGTGGTTAGTGCTCTAATAAGTCATATCCGTAATCTTCTAATAGCTTAAAGGCTGCAGGAGCACTTTCTGGTACATGCCTATATCCTGAAAGGAAACTCAGAATGTTTTGCTATCAAATGATCTAGAAGGGAAACAACCCAAATGTTCGTGATGGAAAACAGATAAACCAAATGTGGTATATACATCTGATGGAATGTTCTTCAGACATAAAAAGATGGAGATTCTGATACGTGATAAAACATGGACTAACCTTGAAAACGTTATGCTAAGCGAAATAAGCCAACACATCTAGAGGTGCCTAGAATATTCAGATTGACAGAAACAGAAAGGAGAAAGGTCATTTCCAGGGTCTAGGGAGAGATAAATGGGTAGGTAGTGTTTAATGGGTGCAGAGTTTCTTCTTAGGAAGAGGGAAAAACGGTAGTGATGGTTGCACAATAATGTGAATGTACTTAATGACACTGAACTGTACAACACAAATGGTTAAAATGGTAACTTTTATGTTATGCATATTTTACCATGATAAAAAAAATTCACTGATCCTGAAACAATTAGGAGCGGGGGAAAGGTGTTGTTGAGCACCCCCAAATCTCCAGAGAATGAATAAATCCAGTGCCTGGAGTACCAAGGGTGAACACAGCTCACAAGGATCTGTGTGATGCTCCAGATAAGTCCAAGGAGGCCCCCACAACGCAAATCATTTGGAAGACTGTAAGGGAAGAGCTCTAACGACTAATTGCTGCTCCAGCTCTCTTAAAAGCATTGTAGAAATAGAATTTTATGTATAGTTTTTATTTGTTTCAGAGAAATTCTCGTAAGCATTGAGTTCCCCTGGGAGCTCTAATGGGTCTGAAATGTTTTCCAACTGAAACGCGGTAACACATGATCACCTAGCAATGAGGGGTTCTAAAAAAATAAAGGCAGTTAGTAAAGTTGGTGATGCTTTATGGAATGAAAATCTTTCAAAACTGTATTATGTATTTATCCCATGACATAACAAACAGTCTATAAAATTTAACTTTTCCTTCAAGACTCAGGGTCACAATTGTGCCATAGAAATAGAAATAGCTGGTACAGAACATCTGACAAATTTAGCCTTCCTTCATCCCCTAAGCATGCAAGCACACAATAGGAGGTTTTAAATTTTAATTGGTGAAGAAAATTGCCTGGAATGTGCTTTGTTGAAAATGGCTGGACTTCTTACCACTCACCCTCTTTTCATAAAACTGAACTAGTGGCTCACAGGGAAATTCATAGCATTAAATGCTTATGTATTAGTCTGTTGTCTGCTATAAAGATACTATATGCTTATGTATTAGTCCGATCTCTGCTATAAAGATACTATCTGAGACTGGGTAATTTATCAGAGAAAGAGGTTTAATTGACTCACAGTTCCACATGACTGGGGAGGCCTTGGGAAACTTACAATCATGGCAGAAGGCAAAGGGGAAGCAAGGCACATCTTACATGGCAGCAGATGAGACAGAGAGAGAGAAGGAGAAACGAGGAACGGCCAAACACTTACAAAACCATCAGATCTCGTAAGAACTCATTCATTATCAAGGGAACAGTATGAGGGAAACTGCCCCCATGATCCAGTCACCTCCCACTAGGTCCTGCCCTTGACACTTGGAGGTTACAATTCAAGATGAGATTTGCATGGGGTCACAGAGCCAAATCATTTCAGCTTATATTAGAAAATTTGAAACATCTCAGAGCAATAATCTCAGCTTCTACTTCAGGAAATTAGAAAAAAAAAAAAGAACTAAATAAATCTAAAGCAAGCATAAGGAAGGAAATAATATATTTAAAAATAGAAACCACCAAAACTGAAAACAGAAAAATAATAGGGAAAAGTCAATGAAGCAAAAAGCTGGTTATTTTAAAATATCAATACAATTTATAATCTTCAAGCCAGACTGACAAGAGAAAAAGACTCAAATTATCAATATAAGGAATGAAAAAGAACATATAGTGATAGGCAGCCCTGCCAGACATTAAAAGGTTAATAAAGGAATACCAAGAACCACACTACTCACATAAATTCAAGCTTATATGAAATAAATGAATTATTGAAAACCAATTGCCAAAATTCACCCAAGATGAAATAGATAGCCTGAATAGTCCTATAACATTAAAAAACTTAAATTTATAGTTTAAAACTTTACACAAAAGAAACCTCCATTCCCAGATAGTTTCACTGATGGCTTCTACCAAACATTTTTAAAAAGAAATTACACCAATTCCACATGATCTCTTTCAGAAAATAGAAGAGGGAACACATCTCAATATATTTTGATGAGGCCATTATTGTCCTGATAACTAAACCAGACAAAGACAATACAAGCAAATAAAAATTTTAAAAAAAAACCCTACAAACTCATATTCTTCATGACTAGCAATGTAAAAATCCTCAACAAAATATTATCAAATCAAATCCAGTAATATGTCCTTGATCTTGGACTTCCCAGCCCTTAGAACCATGAGAAAATCGATTTCTGTTGTTTAAGCCACCGACTCTGTGGTATTTTGCATAGTAGACCAAGAAGACTAATACAACAGGGATACATATTACGATGGAAGAAATAAAAATGTACCTGTTCACAGGCAACATGAATGTCTACTAGAAAATCCTAAGGATTACACACATATACACACCAGTTGTATTTCCACATAGTAGCAACGTGCAATTTAAAATCAAAATTTAAAAATAAACATTTAGAATAGCTTCCCACAAAATGAAATATTTAGCAATATATCTAACAAAACATGTACAGAATCTGTGCATGAATCTGTACAGAATCTGAAAAATAGAAAATGCTCATGAAAGAAATGAAAGACATAGATAAGTGGAGAGACTTAATATGTTCATGAATTGGGAGAGTCAGCATAGTAAAGGCATCAGTTCTCCCCAAAATCATCTCCAAATTTAATATAATTTCAATCAATATTGTAGCAGAATTTTTAAAGATATATAAAAACAAATTCTAAAATATCTGTGGAAAGGCAGAGAAATTAGAGTAGAAAAACCATGTTGAAAATGGATAAAATCAAAGGAAACACACTACTCAATTTTAAGATGTATTATACAATGGTAGTAATCAATACAGCATGGTATTGGTAAAGAGATAGATCCGTAGAACAGTATCAAGCCCAAAAATAGACCCACATAAATATGACCAATTGATTTTTGACAAAAAGTGCAACAGCAATTCAACGGAGGAAGGATGAGTTTTTCAACAAATGGTGTTGAAACAAATTATATTGGACAGTCAAAGCCCAAAAAAATAAAATGAACATCTTCTGAAACATCACGTTATCCAAACAATAATTCAAAATAGAACACAGATCTAAATGTAAAACATAAAACTATGAGACGTTTAGGATAAAGAATAAGAGAAAATCTTGATAACCTAGGGTTAGGCAAAGAGCTCTTAGACATAGTACCCAGAGCTCAATCCATAAATTTTTTAAAACATTGATAGATTGGACTTCATCAAAATTTAAAACTATTGATCTGTGAAAGACACTTTTAAGAGAATAGAAACACAAATTACAGACTGGGAGAAAGTATTTACAAGTCACATATCCAACAAGGACTTGGATCTAGAATGTATAAAGAAGCCACAACAGTCAGAAAACAGCTTGATTAAACAATGGGCAGGAGCTTTAATGGACAATAAGCACATGAAAAGATGATCCACACCATTAGCCTTCAGGGAAATGCAAATGAAAACCTCAAGATATAGCATTACACATCTATTAGAATGGCTGAGATAAAAAGCTACTGATAGTACTGAGTACCGACCAGGATGCAGAGCAACTGGAACTCTTGTATCTTGTTACTGGGAATGTGAAAAGGTACAGCCACAATGGAAACCAGTTTGGAAGTCTCTTATAAACTTACACATACACTTAAGGTACACATACGATCCAGTCATTCCACCCCTAGGTACTTGCCCTAGAGAAATATAAATGTGTGTTCACACAAAAATCAGTATATGAATGTTTATAACAGCTATATTTATAACCACCAAAAACTGGAAACAACCCAAAAGTCCTTCAACTAATGAATAGATGACACACTGAACATATCTTGGCAATGAATGACTAGCCAGAAACAAAAAGAAAGAACTGACTGGTGTACACAGCATCTAAGATGAATCTCAGAGACATTGTGTTGAGTGAAGCCAGTCTCAAACATGTTACACACTGCTCAGTTCAATTTACTTGTCATTCTTCAAAACATAAAGCTGTAGTGACAAGGAGCATCAAGGGGTGAAGAGGCAAGGAGGGTGTGAATACAAAGGAAGGGCAGATGACAGGAAGCAGGTTTTTGAGTAATGAGTTTACTTGGAATCCTGATTGTGAGGGCGGTTACATGAACCTATACGTGTTTTCAAACTCATAGAACTATACACATACACACACACACACACACACACACACACACACGCAAAGTCAATTTTATTGTATGTTCATTTGGAAAGAATTTTAATTGAAGTATAACAAGAACTACTTTCTACAAAATGAATGATAGACGCAACTATTGGAACCGTCTCCAGCTCAATTGCTTCGCTCCTCAACAAACTCTTCCTTTTCATTGTTGTGTTCTGTGTTCTTTGATGTGTATCAGAATTCAAAATATTTTCTTATGTTAGCATCCACAACAATCCAAGACCAATAGTATTTAAAAACCTGGATACAACATCAGGTTGGATGCAGTTACTCATGCCTGTAATCCTAGTATTTTGGGAGGCGAAGCCAGATGGATCACTTAAGGTCGTGAGTTCAAGACCAGCCTGGCCAACATGGTGAAACTCCCATCTCTAGTAAAAATACCAAAAAAAAAAAAAAATAGCTGGGTGTGGTGGCACACACCACTAATCCCAGTTACTTGGGAGGCTGAAGCAGGAGAACTGCTTGAACCTGGGAAGTGGAGGTTGCAGTGAGGTTGCAGTGGGCTGAGATTACACCATTGCTCTCTAGCCTGGGCAATAGAGTGAGATTCCATCAAAAAAAAAAAGCCTGGATACAACATCAATCTCATTAACCCATTTAACATCACTTGTAAAAATCCTCATACCAATCAGCCTTCTGAGTTAACTGGGTCTTTTTGTAGTTTGCCCAAATGTAAATTTTGCCATTTGTTTATCCCTAGAGATACTGCCAGTACAAACAATGTATCTATTAAGCAACTATGGGTATAAATGGAACCTCACTTATCTGGTTGTTCAAATTCCTGATTTTCATTGCTCTGAATACTTGACGGTTTCAAAATCCAAAAGCCCTATAACTGAAGTCTTGCTGTAGGTACTGACATTTATTTAATCCAACGTAAAATTATCAGAGCCTTATAAAACACACATACACCTGTAATCCCAGCACCTTGAGAGGCCAAGGCAGGTGGATTGCTTGAAGTCAGGAGTTCAAAGCCAGTCTGGCCAACATGGTGAAACCCTGTCTCTACTAAAAATACAAAAAATTAGCCAGGCATGGTGGTGCGTGCCTGTAATCCCAGCTACTTGGGAGGCTGAGGCAGGAGAATCGCTTGAACCCGGGAGGTGGAGGTTGCGGTGAGCCAAGATCACACCACTGCACTCCAGCCTGGGCAGCAAGAGCAAGACTCTGTCTCAAAAAAACAAACAAACAAACAAAAAATCTTTATTACAAAGCTATCAAATGCATATTTTAAAGATATTTATTTCTCACATCTATAATCCAAAAGGTCAGTGAACTAATAGATGCTTGGATGATACTCATTATCTGTTTATTCATACACTGGACATCAACTGGCCTTTAATCCACAGCAAAAATCCTAGTCAGTGCTTCAGATGGAGTGGCAGACACTTATTAAACTCTGCTAAAACTTCCATCTATAGCCACATCTTCTTTTACTCCTTCTTTAAAACTTCGATACGGATGTAACCCAAGAGGCCATTTTTTCTAATTTCACTGTCTGTTGGCAGTCGTCTTCATGAATCGTCTGCACAAGTGTGCATTGTATATTCAAGGGCAATTAAGTTGCTAATAGTCAGCTATTTCCAAAGTCGCCTGCTGCAGATGATGATGTATGATGGAGCATCCGATGCCAGAAATGTAACTGGAGAAAGGAGGCTGTGTTTTTGCTTCACTCTCATTAATAAAAGAATCTAGCAGAACTGAAAGGAAGAGCCCAAGTTTTGTACTGAGTGCTTTATGTCGAACTTACAGTACAGTGAGGTGTTGCCGTGTGAACTGGTTTATGGCACATATGGGACAAGAGAAGAGACCAACATATTTTTTTCCATTTAGTCGTACCAAATATTCTGCCTCTTTCCCTACAAATTCCTTCTGAAACACTTAAGCAAGATAAGATTGCTCTCCCTACCCCAGATAGAAATGTTTTAGCTCATTAAACCCTTTCTTCCAGAATACTAATTCTGTGCTTGACTGATGCTTTATTACAGATAAGAGAATAATTCAAAATTAAAAGACGTGAAATGAAGCTCTTCTAAGCTATCACTTAGGCCATTTGAGGGAAAAAATACTCTTACCCGATGCAATTTTTCAATAATAAAATGCACACAAACATTTGTTCAAAGTTCTGATGGCCTGATTTTACCTTATTTTCTGAATAGCATTTATTGTGTGATGTGAATAGCCATTCGGGTTCCAAAAGCTACCTTTTCGGGAGAGAAGGTTTCTTGAGCACCTTTTTCTCTGTTCTGGGTTAGGACAAGGCTACTTGTCTGGCTCTCTGGGACTCTGGGACTCCCCCTGCTGGCCAGAAAGCACATTGCCCGACTGTGCTGACCTAAAACCAGTGGGCTCCGGTCGGGTAGGTTCCCTGCTGCAACTTAGCTTAGGTGCTTTCAATGTCAATTATGTTCAAGTAGGAGTTTTCAGCCCTTTCAGATTTGCTAAGTGGTCCTGAGGACACATTGGACGTGAACTTTTGTCCTTAGGCGTTTACAAGGTGCCCCCAGTGAGGGTAGCTAAACGGACTAAACATGACAATCAAATGTCACCCAAGGCTGGCAAAAGTGTTAGAAGGTGTTTGCCTCCAGTGACCACCCGCCTTGGCTCCTGAGTGCCTTCTCCTCCACAAAGCTTGTCCCTAAAGCATCTGACACCGAATCCCCTTTGTGTCACAAACAGAACATAGGCAAAAGAAGTCCACTTTCAGGCCGGGCGCGGTGGCTCAAGCCTGTAATCCCAGCACTTTGGGAGGCCGAGACGGGCGGATCACGAGGTCAGGAGATCGAGACTATCCTGGCTAATATGGTGAAACCCCGTCTCTACTAAAAAAAAATACAAAAAAACTAGCCGGGCGAGGTGGCGGGCGCCTGTAGTCCCAGCTACTCGGGAGGCTGAGGCAGGAGAATGGCGTAAACCCGAGAGGCGGAGCTTGCAGTGGGCCGAGATCCGGCCACTGCACTCCAGCCTGGGTGACAGAGTGAGACTCCGTCTCAAAAAAAAAAAAAAAAAAAAAAAAAGAAGTCCACTTTCAGAGAACTGGGCATTTTAAGCCAGCAGCTGAAATGTGGAACAAAGGTTTTTTTTCTATAAAGCCATTTCCAGAATCTTCCTACACGTGGAACATCCACTCCACCCCTCCACCCCCCACCCCCAAAGCAGAGGAACTGCACTGAGAGGAGTGAACCTGCTGTCTCTCCCCCAAGGCCAGCCTGGTTATGGGGGTGGGTCACAAGGGGCCATCCCTTGGCCTGCAGCAGAAACGCAGGCTGTGGGGCAGGTTTCTTTTGTCCTCCAATATTATGCAAATAAGTAAATCAAATTAAGTACCTGAGATTTTTTTTTAATTAAGGGTTTGGTTTT
This sequence comes from Macaca fascicularis, assembly GCF_037993035.2. Lineage (NCBI taxonomy): Eukaryota > Metazoa > Chordata > Mammalia > Primates > Cercopithecidae > Macaca > Macaca fascicularis. The sequence continues at coordinate 137,141,449 of NC_088383.1, read as the reverse complement.
GATTAGATGCGGATCTGTTGTAGGCAGAAGAAATTTTATTCCAAAACCCTAGACACCTCGGCTTTTCTGCAGGTCTTCAATCAGGGCAGATCTCCCAGAATGGCAGGGAGCTCATCTTTTGATTTTCAGGTGGGTGGACACATGGGACAAGGGTAAGAATTGAGCCTGAGAATAACAGAAGGAGAGACACAGGCCTATAACTTCTTTAGAAGTCAAACTCAGCTGCTCAGCTCCTCTGACATTTTTTGTGTGTGCATCATAAAAGAAAACAACAAGCTATAGTCCATATTTATCCAAAAGAGGTTCACTGAGTCCCATAAACCAGAACTTGAATGTTAGAAGCCCCTATAGCACCAATCAAGACCAGAAACTAGAGATCATAAAATTGAGGAATGCTAGAGTTGGAGACCACCGGATGTGACCCTCTTCATTAGGAGGCATTTTTACCTTCTATTCCACTCAAAGGGGTATAGTTTCTGCAGAAGGCAGGCAAAGGCCATAGGCTGTAAAGGAAAATTGCAGGGGAATCATGATCTTCCACACAGAAGCCAAAATAATTCTTTTCAAATAACAAAAGCAGCTTTCATCTCACATGTGCCGGCACTGTACCGAGCACCTCACCTGCATCATCTCATTGCACTTTCACAAAACTTTATGAGGTTCGGATGGTGCTCTCAAATGTATTCCCGTGCCACAGATGGAGAAAGTGGGGTCCAAAGAGGAAGTATCTTGAAAAAGATCAGAAAGTAAGAAGTCTGGATCAAGCTCAGTGCTAGAACACTGCCTGGTACATGATAGGTATGCAATAAATATCTGTGGAATGAGCGAGTGCATAGATGAGTGAAATGTGGGAGAGGATGCAGCTCAGAACACAGTCTCCAAGCCATCATCTCAGCGATACAGATTAGGCAATGCAAGTGGATAATCCCAAGGTATGGTACTGTAACGCAGAAGAAAGAAGATGAAACCTGGATCCTTTCTGTGGGTTTGCTGAGCCAGTCACATGATCTCAGACAAGCCCAATCTTCTCTTCTTTCAGTAATTGGAGCTTTGCTTTGAGCAGTTCTCACTGGAACATGGGGTCCTATAGATTTTGGCCAAGCAAGTCACATGGAGCCACTTGCAGGCATCTGGGTGGAGCTAAACAAGTGTTACCAAAAACAGTATCTCTAGGAAGTGCCAATTTAGAACCAAGTTAGAACCAATAAGACCATCCAGGATCAAGTCACCATCTGGAAGAAGCCTCAAGCAATCAGGGAGAGAGCTCAGTGAACCCCCAGGGAGCTGAGGAACCAGCTCATCATCTAGTCCCACCCTTCACACCAGCCACAGTAGGATATTGAATGTAAGTCAGTGTTATTCTCATCCCAGTCAGAAGGGAGATTAATTGACATCATTTCATTGTTTATCTGATTGAAAAACACAGATTCAAATGCAAAAGAAATACAATGAACCAAAATATGTTTGACCTTCCTAATAATCAATTAAAGATAAATTAAAATAATAAGACACCATTTACCTACAAAATTGACAAAGATTAAAAAGACTGATAAAGCCCAGGATGGATTAGGGTATAGGAAAAGGGAGATGCTTCTGTATTGCTGGTGGCAAAACAAAATGGCACAACCTCTTGAGATGGTAATTTGGCAACATGTGACACAAGCCTTAACCATGCCAACACCTTTGAACAAACAACTGGAAACACACAGTAAAGAGATACTTGAATCAGGATGTTCACTGCAGTATTGTTTATAAAAGTAAACAGTAAAAAAGCTAAATATTTAGCAATAGTATAGATAAATAAATATGGTAGAAAATTCTGTTGTCATTCAGATGAAAATATAGCTCATGTATGTGTGTGGAGAGGACAATTCACTAACCAGACAAAAAATACAACCCAACAGCATAAAAGAGTGATCTAAGCGACATTCAGCCACACTGTAAATTACACCATGAGCTATTACCAGTGGTCATTTCTGGGTGATAACGTGATGGGTAATTTTCCCTTCTTCTTTATATTTTCAGATATTATCAGATAATTTTGATAATCATGTGTTAAATTTCTAATCATCAAATAATCAAACCAATGAAGTTAATTTTTTAAAAATACAGTGAGTGAGAGCAGCCACGAGCTGCCTAGAAAATGAATCTATGTTGTCTCTAAATTACCAAAAGAATTATTTTTAATATTAACAGAGGAAATTTTCTCATTATGGCAAAAATGGAAACAGGAAGAGAAAAATTAGAAAAAATATGTACATAATAAAATGAAACAAGAAAGCATAATACAGGGAGACATAAATGTAAGCTATTTAGAAACAGAAAGTATAAAATTAGAAATAATAGGAATAGCCTATGAGGTCACTCCAACCTTAGCTCCGGCCATACTGTATATTAGAGGATGCCACCAAGTGACAGTGACCCAGGCCACATGTGCTGGCATAGGGTAGAGAAGGCAGACATGGATCCAAGAACTTATGCAAACTCAGAAAAGAAAAAGGGAAAACATTTAGACCTGTTGGGAGAAAAGCTGAGTGTTGGGAGAGAAGCTGAGGCAGGCCTTGCATGTCTGACATAATGTAAAAGAGTCTTGGAACATGTCCAGGGTCCAGGGTCTAAAACCCCTCATGGCCTTTGGAACACCAAGCTCTGTGCCAAAGGGTGGAAGGCTACCCTGACGCACCATAATCTAAGCCCAGGGCATAAAACCGCTCATGGCTTGGATAGAATCCAGGGCTCATGGCTCTGGAATGTGTCTAGATTTGCTGGCTCCTTGCTCCTTGCTCTCCCAGGATCGATTGTATCTTGAGTTAAAAGAACCTGCTCCCCATTATGTCAAGTAGCAGAGCATATGCTAAACCGTCACAGCTGTAAATCATGTGCTTAATGCAATGTGCCCTTTTGACCCCCACATTCTCACCATGTGTTTCTTTGTTTGATCACCAAAAAATAATCTGGACTTCCAGAGCTCAGGGCCTTCGCAGCTGCCACACTCGCAAAGGCCCCCTGGACCCACTTTCTCTCTCAAACTGTCTTTTCTCATTTCTTTGATTCTGCTGGACTTCATCACCCCCACAACCTGGTGTTGGGTTCTATCCCCACAACACAGACCCCTAGCTATTACTCTACACTCAAATAAATTCCACAGGAGCTAAAGATATTTTTTAAATCATTACTGGGTTTTTTTGTTGTTTGTTTTGTTTTGTTTTTTTGCAGATAGGGTCTCACTCTGTCTATACAAACATGTTTGTCTATACAAAGTTTTTTTAAAAAGGTCTTAATATTTTATAGAAAAAATGTATCCATCTTTTCCTTTATGACTTCTGTCTTGGCATTATGATTAAAAAGACATTCTCCACTCCAAGATTAGAAAAATACTTACTTATGTCTTCTTTTAACAACAAAAGGATTTTAGGCCAGGCTTGGTGGCTCATGCCTGTAATCTCAGCACTTTGGGAGGCCAGGGCAGGCAGATCACTTGAGCTCAGGAGTTTGAGACCAGCCTGGGCCACATAGCAAACCCCGTCTTTACAAAAAATATGAAAGTTAGACCGTCATGGTGGTGTGCACCTGTAGTCCCAGCTACTTGGGAGGCTGAAGCTGGAGGATCACTTGAACCCAGGAGGTGGAGGTTGCAGTGAGCTGAGATCACAACACTGCACTGCAGACTGGGTGATAGAATAAAATACTGTCTCAAAAAAAAAAAAAAAAAAAAGAAGAAGAAGAAGAAATTCAAGTCCAAAGTCAGTCTTACTGGGTTGAAATCATGGTGCCAGAAGGCTGTGTTCTTCCTGGAGGCTCAAAGGGAGAATCTGTCTCCTTGTCTCTTCCAGTATCCATCAGTGTCTGCTTTCTCCAGACTTTCCTCTGTCTTAAAGCCAGTATTGCAGGCATCTTTCAGTCTCTCTCCCTCCTTCATCCATCTTTCAGGAATCCTTATGATAACATTGGGACTGACCAGATGACCCAGGAAAATCTTCCTTTCTCAAGATTCCTAATCACATCTGCAAAGTACCTTTTCCTATGTAAGGTAGCATATTCATAGTTTGGGGGCATTATGATGTGGACATCTTTTGGAGGGCATTTTTCTACTTACTACAGGGAACTAAATGAGTTAATGAACCAAACTCAGAGCTTGGCAAACAACAGCACTCAGAAAGCGTTGGCTAATATTACGAGTTATTCATGATCAAAGAATGTGTGAAATTTGTTTGGGTGTGGCAGCTCATCCCTGAAATCCTAGCACTTTGGGAGGCCAAGGCAGGAAAATCACTTGAGCTCAGGAGTTTGAGACCAGCCTAGGCAACATAGTGATATCTCATCTCTATTTTAATTTTTTTTAAAAAAGAGGCCAGACACAGTGGCTCATGCCTGTAATCTCAGCACTCTGGGAGGCCGAGGCAGGTGGACTGCTGAAGGTCAGGAGGTGATCTCATGGGGAGAGAAGAGACAAGAGAGGTGGAAAGAGAGAAAGAGAGTGAAGGTGCCAAACTCTTTTTATCAACCAGCTCCAAGGGAGCTCTCAAAGGAACTAATAGAGAAGTAACTCACTTCCCTCCCTCCAGGACATTAATCTATTCATGAGGAATCCAAACACCTCCTTCAACAATAGGGATCAAACTTCAACATGAGATTTACCCGGGTCAAATATCCAAACCACAGCACTGTATGTGTGCAAGTCTGTGTCTATGTATAACAAGTAAAGAAGGATGCACACCAAGTCTTAGTAATGAGTGTTGCTAGGTGGTGGGATTCCAGGTGATCTTGACACTTGCATACTTGTGAGTGCTTCGAATGTTTTGCACAGACAACAGGTTTCCCTGGTTTGGTGGACGACAGCTTTTCTCTTCTTGGGAACCATCAGCAACATCACAGAGGAAGAAACACCAGGGAGCCAAGGGGCCAGCGGCATCCTGAACCTTCAACTTCTCTGCAACACACTTTATGTAGGCTATTCCCCTTCCCAACCCCCCAGCGTAGTTGTTAGGGCAAGATGAGAAAATTAGAAGATAATGTGAAGATAAAAAGATCAAGACACATTCCAGAAATTATTCCTCTTGGAGGCTGACCACAGTTAGCCCCCAGCTTCCTGAAAGCAGAGGCCTCAGAACCCCTCATCAGGCACAGTGTCTGTGTGTTGTGGGTGGGCCAGACTTCCCAGCTACCTTGTTGGTGCTCATACCTAGGATCCCCCATACACACATACCCACCGCTCCCTCCTCGCCAGGCTAGACCCAACTTCATCTACCAGCTCTCAGTTTAAATATTGCTTCCCTGATCCAACTGACCCATTATGGACCGTCATAGCACCCTGCATGTCTTTCTGTGTTTTCAAGCCAGTGCCCAACGGAGGTAATGAGAGGTGTAAAATAATAAATCTTCTTTGCTGTAAGCTACTGTTTATAGTAACATGTAACTTGTTACAGTATCTATGGGAAACTAATACATTCACGTATGACCCTCTGGTGCAAATACTACTTTGATCCCCATTTTATAGAAGAAAACCGAGGTTTGTTTAGAGTAATTAAGTAATGGGAGAAACACTTTAATATTTTCCTGCTCATAGCGGGAGGGAGCTGGGGTGTTTATACTTCAGCTCCAACAGTCCTGGATGGAGATGGGTGTCAGTGTTCATTCCCAGGCACTTCAGGTCTACCATACCTGCTGTGGCCCATAGGGCTTCCCACAGGTAGAGGACAGAGGGAAGGGGAGGAGAGGAGAGGGGAGCGAAGGAGAGGGGAGGGGAGGAGAGAATTTCAGAAAAGACTTGAATTATTATTCAACTTGATTTCCACTTGAATTATTACCTCAGATTATTTAATGTGCAGCTCGCTAAGGCCTCTCAATTCTTGCTTCTCATTAATGGTATATTTTTGTCCAAAAATACAGCAACTTCAAGTTCCACGATTTGAAACAGATGAAACTGATCAAGTAGGATATTTGTCAATGAAGATTCTAAGCAGAGGCTGGCAGACTAGCATGATCTGCAAACCAAATCTGACCCATGAGCCAAGAATGAATTTTACATTTTTAAACAGTTGAAGAAAATAAAAAGATGATTTCATCATACATAAAAATTATATTAAATTCAAGGCCAGGCTCACGCCTGTAATCCCAGCACTTTGGGAGGCTGAGGCGGGTGGATCACTTGAGGTCAGGAGTTCGAGACCAGCCTGGCCAACATGGTGAAACCCCATCTCTACTAAAAATACAAAAATTAGCTGGGTATCATGGCATGTGCCTGTAATCCCAGCTGCTCCAGAGACTGAGGCAAGAGGATTGCTTGAACCCGGGAGGTGGAGGTTGCAGTGAGCCGAGATCACGCCACTGCACTCCAGCCTGGGTGACAGAGTGAGACTCCGCCTCAAAAAACAATTATGTTATATTCAAACTTGAGTTGTCCATAAGTAAAATTTGATTGGAACACAGCCATTCCACTCATGTAGGACTTGCACATGGCTGCTTTTGAACTACAACAACAGAGCTGAGTAGGTGCCACAGAAGGTATGGCCCTGCAAAAACCCAAGTTATTTACCCTCTGGCCCTTTAGAGAAGTTTGCCAGGCAGCCAGGCACACGATGATGTATCTTTCAGGTACTTGCTCCACCCCAGTGGGAGAAACAACTCTCTGTCTCCCATGTGATCCAGCCCAGATCCTCAGCAAAATGTCCTTCCCAACTGCCCCAGGTGATGCCTCTCTCCTGTGGCCACAGGAATATTAAAGCAATCGAGCCTATTTCTTTTTCTCCTCTCCGCATCATTCCTGCAGCTCCAAATATTTCACTGCCCAAGAAGACATGCCCTTCCTTCCGGCCAAATCGCTGCATCACGTTGTCCTGGTTCAATGCATTCTAACCCATGGACAGAACAGAATGTAGAAAACAGCACCAAACCTGCACGACCACACACAGAGCTCTTATGAGATACATTTCCCATGAATATTGCTTAACCTAATAATTTTCACTGTTTTAATACCATCAATTTCCCTCCTGATCAGTGCTACCCATCAGGAAGTATCTTCAGGTAATTAACATTTTTACATTTTTAATTATGAAATCTTTCCTGAGCTGGCAGGGTGTCAGAGATGAGAAGCATCAAGCATCAATGGTGCTGTGATCTAAGGATTACTGGAGGCCTGGAAAATCAAGGAGGGTGTGAATTCTGCCACCTGCTGTGTCAGTACCCTCGTCTAAAACAGAACTGGACATTGGCACAAAATAACGGGGCTCAGTAGAAGCAGCTTAGAAGTGTTTGGTGGCCAACTTTGCTCTAAAACTTCGATGCCAAAAGCAGACGTCACTTTCATCAGAAGACACTGGGATTCCGTTTTTAAGGAGAGAGAGGGAGCCTGCTCCAGCCAGCCTCCACGCAGGGCTGGGACACAGTGCAGACTCCCTTCTGATAGCCACTTTGGGTTTCCATCCCACTCCCCTCTCGCCTTTGTAGTCACACTTTAAATGCTTTCTTCCCTCATCTCTACTTTGTCCTTCCCTCACAGCCCTCTTTATCCCACAGTCCATTTAAAAATTCTATTTAACAACCTGAACATATCAAATCAGAGTTTGGGTTGTTCCCCTATTCCTAGGCTGCTGTAGAAGAAGTGTGTGCCCATAGAAATGCCCCAGAATGGTAGGAAATCAGGACTAGAATGGAAAGAAAAGCAGGAAAGCAATGTGCACTTACAATTACTTGGCAGATTTGCTCGTGTGGTTTGGGGACAATGTTCCTTGATGTGTCTTCATCTCAAGCCCACCTCAGCTTAGACCATTCATATTTGCTAAGCCCTTTCCTCAGCATCTTGTGGCTGGGTTGTCACCGTTCTACCATCAAGGGCAAGCGGGAGGGCGATGTGTTCTGAGCTCAGAAAGGCTCCAAGGCTTGTCTGAGACCACGTCCCATGGAGGGGGCCAGGGTTACCACACAGCCTGTCTCTCCTCCAGGAACAGATCACACACCCCACATATGCAGGGAGCCCTTCATCAACTGTCCCTGCTCCCCAGTCTTAATCCATCCTTCCAATTCCAGCTCCGTCTCTGCCAGAGACACTTCCCTCCCTTCCTTCCCCACCTTTGCTCCCCCTGTTGCGTTGGTCCCTCCAGGAGCAGTGAGGATGTCCACTCTCTCTGACCCCAACTTCCAGGGCTTAGGGGTCCAATACATGTAGCCATAGCAACCAGTGCCGCAAAATTCCTGTTTAAGAGAATGGACAATGAAATCAGAAGGACAGGCCTGTTGAAGGGGGAAAAAAAAAAACTTTCTAAAATCAAGTTCTCATGAAATTACATCTTCCCCCCCTTAATTTCAAAAGTATTCAGGCCAGGTGCAGTGGCACACCCATGTAATCCCAACACTTTGGGAGGCCGAGGCAGGAGGCTCACTTGAGGCCAGGAGTTTGAGGCTGCAGAGTTCTGCCCTGCACTCCAGTCCAGGCAATAGAAAAAGATCCTATCTTAAAAAAAAAAAAAAAAAGGGAATTCTGAGGCCCAGCTTACATAATGCTAACTGGTTGACATATTGGCTTGACAGTTTGGTAAGAAAAAAATTAACTTGTCTTTTGCCTGGTCTAAGTAATTTCATCTGCTCAAGAGTCAAACTTGCCATCTGATGAGGCACACGTGTAAGTACTAGAAGAGAATTATCTTACATAGTCATGTGTATTTAGTCCACAGCACGAAGAGTGCTTGCCTCAGGATCCTCATGAAATAAAAGCAGAGTGCTGGCCATTGAGTGCGTTCCCCATGAATACACTGAACGCATAAAAGGTTGTCAGGAGATCCATCAGAAATGCTTTTTAAAATTTTATCCCTAAAGTCCTCATTTTTATGTTGATGGTTGAATTTCTAAGCTTGGGTATCAGGAAATACAACTGGTGGAAAAATGTAGGAATCACCAGAAAATCGCCAGGATTGCCTAGGGAGAAGTCACCCTGGTGCGGCTCCCAGCGGGAGGGGCAACGTCCTTCCAGGGGATGGCTCTGCACATGGGCAGCAACGCTCTCCCCTTGTACCAGCCACTGGTATTTTCACTTACATGGTTCTCAAAAGTCCAGAAGTCACCCACAACTCACTAAAGTCATGTGACACCTTCCCCCCCCCCAAAAATGTGCTTTTGAGCCCCTCTGGTTGAAAGTGAGAAGAAAACAGTTGTGCCCTATCATGCTCTAAACAGAAGCTACAAGTTTGTTTGTAACTGGGATTAAATTGCTAAACTAATGGATGGATGTGTCACAGGAAAAGCATCCAAGCAAATCCTCATCACTTTGTTTCCCTGTAGTTATCAGAAAATGTAGCAACGCCAGGCATACATTAAGCATTGGAAGAAGCCACCAGTAGGCTCTCTGGTTGCTGTCTGCAGGGTATAAACAGCGAGGCTTCTGTCTCTTTCCACCAGTGAAACTACCTTTCCATAATCTCAGAAGATTATTGCACTTTTAGAAAATTATTCAATCCTCAAGGATCTAGAACCAGAAATACCATTTGACCTAGCAATCCCATTACTGGGTATATACACAAAGGAATAGAAATCATTCTATTATAAAGATACAAGCACATGTATGTTTACTGCAGCACTATTCACAATAGCAAAGACATGGAACCAACTCAAAGGCCCATCAACGATAGACTGGATAAAGAAAATGTGGTACACATACACCATGGAATACTATGCAGCCATAAAAAAGAATGTGATCATGTCCTTTGCAGGGACGCGGATGAAGCTGGAAGCCATCATCCTCAGCAAATTAACTGTTCTCACTCATAAGTGCAAGTTGAACAATGAGAACACATGGACACAAGCAGGGGAACAACACACACCAGGGCCTGTCAGGTGAGGGGCGAGGTTGAGGAGAGGGAGAGCATTAGGACAAATAGCTAATGCATGCGGGGCTTAAAACCTATGTGACGGGTTGACGGGTGCAGCAAACCACCATGGCACATGTATCCCTTTGTAACAAACCTGCACATTCTGCACGTTTATCCTGGAACTTGAAGTAAAAAATAAAAATATATGTTAAATAAATAAATAAGAAAAAGTATTATTAGAACTACTAATGCAGGCAAGGGGACAACTTTGCCTTAATCAGCAGATTACAATGGCTACTTTGCACCATGCCTACCTATGGGATCAAAAAAGAAGAAGAAACAAGTTCCAGTGCCATCAACCTGCTTCTCTGCTCGTTTTAAAGTTTTTTCACTCAATGGCCTAAATTTCAAGCAGAGAAAAATATATGCAGCTAAGGTAAACAAAGCTATTTGAACAATACCTTCCATCCTAAGAACTAACATTTAACCTGGTGTTTTAAAAGATGATACTTGCAAATATGGCTAAGCCATGTATTCAATTCTGTTCAACTACTGGTGTGAAATTTTAATCAAAAAACTAGAAAGCTCATTCAAAAAAGAAATTAGTGAAAAAACTTTGGTCGTCTCTCATCAGTGAAAACTGATTTAGTTATGCAAATTACTGCTATGAATATTAAACCACTGATGAAAGGTTTTTAATGAAGGGATCTTTTGTTTTGGAAATGCAAGGGTATATGCTTTAATTTCTTGCTAATTTACTGTTCTTTGATAATGTTCACATTTTCCCCAAAGTGGCTTTGCTGATGGGTTTAATACTGTGAATAGAACTACAGACCAACAATACTGGTTTTGACAAGCTTTCCCCTGTGTAACTATACATCGTGATTTGCATCCCCTTATGCACAATTCTATTAGGGTGAATTTTGTCTACAGGGCTTTCCCTGAAATGAATTCTCATTTTAATGTTAGCCTCCTGCAGTTTTTAATTTTTAATCTGTAATATGAAATTGCAAATTTTACAAACATCATTTGAAAAAGCCACTAGGACAGAACCGAATGCCAAAGTTTACATATTGCCTAATTAGACTGTTATGAGAGGCAGCTTATCAATGTCACACCAAAGATCATCAAAAAATCCAATTACTAATTTGAAAAACACATATATTTATAGGTTCATTTTGTTTCATTTGCATCCGGTTAGCTCAATAATTGTTTTAAAATTGCATTAGGGCTAATAATTTGGATTTCACTGGTAAAGTACCTGCACTGCCAAGGGGGTGCCCTGCCCTGCTGGCCAGTGTGAGTGACAGTGGTGCTGTGGCCAGGCCACCGAGAAGAGACCTCCTGCCGTGCAAACCTCCGGTCCTCAGGTACCCTGGAGAGAAATCTTTTCAAAATGGAAAGACCTCACAGCACCTTGCCAAAGAGGCCAGATTCCAGCGGATGGAGCCTCAGGCACTCTGCAGATAATTAAGAATAAGCGTGAGGCGGGCACAGGGCCCCATGCGTGGGGAGGGGGGTCCATAGATGGGTGGGCGGAGACCTCTGGCCTGGGGAGCTGGCCTCAATCATTCCAGAAGAACAAAAGCAGTTTCCTTCAAACTTTTTCATCATGGAAAATGTCAACAAGCACAAAAGCAAAGAGAACATACCCCAACTGCCCCCACTTCAATATTCAGCAACTCAGGGCTGATCGGCCCACCCACCTCCTTTCCTCCTTCCCACACTATATTAGAACAAATCTTGGGAAACCTGTTGTTCCAACTGTAGAGATTTGGGAATTACCTTGAGAAACTCTTTAAAAGATTTTAAACATAAAAATGTATCATATCTGAAAAACTTAATAAGAATTTCTTAATATTGTTAGATAGCCGGAGTTCAACTTTCCAATTGTCCCATAAATGTCCCAAATAATTGATTTCTTTACAGTTTGAGTCAAGATGCAAGTTGACTCACATCATAAGTTTCACATGGTAATGGGCTGATACGTTAAAGTCTCTTTTAATTTCTAAGTTCCAACCAACTCTCTCTCTCTCCCCCTATCTGTACCTCTCTCTCTCCCTATCTCTAGCTCTATCCCTATTTCTGTCTCTATCTTTATCTCTTTCTTCAATGTATTTATCCATTAAAGAAGCCAATCATTTGTTTTGTGTAATTTCCGTCTCTTTGGATTTTGCTGACTATGTCCCTGTGGGGTCCTTGACACACTCTTCCATCCTTTGTATTCCCTGGGATTTGGTAGCTGAATCTATAGCATTTATGAGACTCAGTTTTGCTTTTGTTTTTGTTTTTTGGCAAGACTACTTCATAGGTGGGTATGTCTTTCCACCAAGAGTTATGTAAAAGTAGGAACTTTTAAATTTGCTTATTTCTCATTTCCAAATGAATACTCAATGTAAACATTACAAATAATTCAAAAGAAGAAAGAGGCAGTAAGATGCATCCTTCCAAATATTTCATTGTCTGTATATGTTGTGTTTTTCTTCCTTGTGTGTTTGTTGTCATAAAATAGGATCATGCTATACATTCTTGTCTTAGAAATTGTGTTTTTTTCACTTAATAAAATACCATATGCACTGCTGCTAAATCACTGAATTCTCCTTAAACTGTTATGAGTTGTCTTTCTTCATTTTATTAGGGCAGTTCCTCAAAATAATCTGGAGTTTAGGTTGACTTTTCAGACTCAAAATTTTTGTACACATCTTGAAGAATAATTCCCTAATTTGCTTATTCCACATCCCAGCTTTTAAATTAATAGAAGTAGTCATTCCTTTTGAGTATAAACGATATTTTCTTACAAATGATGAGAAAATACTGATCTAAAACTGGCATTTTCTGCTCACAAAAAATCCTAACGCTGCCTTAAATATTGGCAACCAGAGTTTCCTGGCCCCCCTGAGCTGCAGGTGGTGACGGAGGCCTCTCCCTGAGACTCCCACAGCCCAAGCCACACAGTAAGATGCTCATTCACTTTCATTTCTGTTCTTTTCCACTGAACTTTTTTGCACCACCACTTTCCCTGCCAAGGCTGGCCCTCCATGTCCAGCCTCAGAACCCAGGAATTCGAGGTGTCACAAAAAGCACTACAGGGGAAGATTCTGAGCAGAGACCCGAGGGAAGGAGCCGTGGTTTAAGGAAAGATACAAAGGGAAAGCCCATTTGTGGGGTACCTGTGATTTGCTTGTGTGTTTTCCAGATGTCAGTTCATTTAACTCTCACAGCTTCAAGCAGAAGCTTGAAGCAGGCTTCAAGACTCAGAGAGGTTCAGAAACTGGCAAAAAGCCACACAGCCTGTTGCAGAGCCAGGACTCCCACCTGTTCTGCCTCATTCCAAAGCCCATTTCCACTCTAGCATCTAACCTGTGTTGTAAGAAACCTGGATCGTCTGCTAAACAAGCTGATGATCTCAAACCAACTGGCCCAAACCCCATCGAGACGCCCTGATAGATCAGGACAAGTTCAGGAGGTTGGAATGAGGGGGACCCACATGTCATCCTCTCTTTGGGGGACTTTGTAAATGGCAAACCAAGGGCCAGATTCAGCAAAAGTTAAACAAACACTAGAACTCCAAGAACAGCAGTGCAGGAGGCTTTGCTAGGAAATTATCCAGGCCGGCCGGGCACGGTGGCTCACGCCTGTAGTCTCAGCACTTTGGGAGGCCGAGACGGGTGGATCACAAGGTCAGGAGATCGAGACCATCCTGGCTAACAGGAAGAAATCCGTCTCTACTAAAAATACAAAAGTTAGCCAGGCATGGTGGCAGGCACCTGTAGTCCCAGCTACTTGGGAGACTGAGGCAGGAGAATGGCGTGAACCCGGTGGGCAGAGCTTGGGGTGAGCAGAGATCACGCCGCTACACTCCAACCTGGGCGACAGAGTGAGACTCAGTCTCAAAAGAAAAAAAAGGAAGAAAGAAATTATCCAGGCCGCTAAGGCTGTAACAACCTACAGAGTCCCTGATATTGCCATTTTAGGGATGGAGAAACTGAGGCTCACACAGGCTAAGCAGCTGCCAATGATAGGGGATGTGGGGTCCAACTCACCCTGAGTGCCCAACTCCCCACCAGCTGCCCCAACCAAGGGGCATCCTTCAGAAAAGACCATCATTCTCAGGTAACCAGTCCCACGGCTGGCTTCTCTGGGAGCCCTCGTGGGTGCCCCTCTCACTCAGCCCACTCTACATGCAAAATCCAGTTCAACTCTCCACAAGGCCGGGTGCGTTTGTGCTGCCTGGGGAGCTGGGAACCTAAGGGGCATCACTAATAGCCTGGTGCTGAGATATAGGGGCAGGTGTCACTCTTGTCCTGTGGTTTCAGCGTGGCTCTGTGGGAATAAAAGGCAGGCGGCAGTACCCGAAGCAACACCCATTCCCTATGAGATGGGCAGGTTCTGTTAACACTAATAAGGCACCATTCACTTCATGAGTAATATTCCGGCATGCCGGCTGAAGTGGTGCATCTATCCACATCTACATTAATATTCTGTTATATAGAAAAAAGACCCCAGAACTTTGCTGAGGCGAGCAGATCACCTGAGGTCAGAAGTTCGAGACCAGCCTGGCCAACATGGCGAAACCCCGTCTTTACTAAAAGTATAAAACTTAGCCAGACGTGGTGGTGCACGCTTGTGGTCCCAGCTACTCAGGAGGCTGAGGCAGGAGAATCGCTTGAATCTGGGAGGCAGAGGTTGCAGTGAGCTGAGATCATGCCACTGCACTCCAACCTGTGCAACAGAGCGAGATTCTGTCCCAAAAAAGGAAAAAAAAGACCGAGAAATGCTGAGATATATTTTGAGATTGTGATAAGTTATAATTAAATCTCTGTAAACTCATTTAGATACCACCATTCTGCCATTATTCTGAGCTCTTTTTATTTATTTATTTTTTTAAAGAAATCTTGAATTCTGGAGCTCTATCAGTCATGGAAGGAGTGGGTGGTGGCGTCAGAGGTGTCCATCCTCCAGCAGGGAAAGTGGACCCTGGGAGGGTCCCCAGAGACTGGGCGGCCAGCATGAGGGTGAGGAGCTGCCAGTTCTGTTTCTCTTCCTGCCTGTTCTTCACCCTTGTATGTTCCTTTCTTCTTCCTTTTTCTGCCCATACTTATACTTTCTGCTCCTAAATATTTGGGAGGCATCCCAAAAAACAGCCTGGCCGCAGGTAAGGAAGGATGGTTGACAAGGCCAGAGAGATTGGTGGTAACCAGAGTGTGCTCAGCCCTCAGTGCGGGGTCAAGAACTGAGGACTTTTTCTCGTGTGTGTTGGGAGGTGAGGAGAAAAGTAACACAAAAAACGTTCTGTTCTAAAAGCCTTCATGGAAAGAAGACAAGGCCTGTAAGGAGAGAAGAGACGGGGGCAGGAAGTTGTAAGGAGTCCATAGAATGGTCCAGACTGGAGACTATGGGGGGCAAGAGCTGCTAGACAGACAGTGGGGCTGAGAAGGAAGGGCCGGTGCATGGAAGACCAGGAGTGGGGAAAAGGTGAGACCTGGCAGTGAGTCCAGAGGACAGCAGTGAGCCCCTCTCGTAGGGACCCTCCTGCGTAAAGGTGGTCTTGTAGAATCATAGGCTGCTGGACCTGGAAGGGATGGCACCTGGGGGAGGACTGACATCTCAGTCCACGAAGCAACTGACCTGAGGCTGAAGTTGACGAATTAGGTAGACACAAACCCACAGGACCCATGAAGGCACGACTGCAAAGGATCCTGGGAATCATCTAGATTACTGGCTTTTGCCAGTACTGGAATCCTCATGAATCTCAACCATGAAATTAGGCATCCCCATCCCACTCAAACACACCAAGTTTTTATTCATTTAAATAAGGGCTTGTAGATAAAGAAAAAGGTTTGAAAACCACAATAAGGTTTAAAGGCAGGAAATGGAGGCCTGGAGAGGACAATACCTGCCTAATGTCACACGGGTCCAACGCCACCTGAGTCCAATGCCCCACGGGTCCAACGCCACACGGGTCCAATACCACACAGATCCAAGCCTGTCTCCTCTCATACAACTGGTTTGGAAGAATTCTAGAACACACAGTGGGAGCACCCAACGGTCAGCTGGAAATGTGGGGACCAATGTCTTGCTCATCTCTTTAGCAGACTTTGTGGACCTACTGTGCACCTGCCGCTGCTCAGAGCCAGCAGCGCCAGCTGTGCAAATCCTAAGATGGGGCAACCAGCAAAAATCAGTGACTGCAGAAGAGTAAAGAGGAATAGGAAGGAGAAAAGGAACGCGAGAATGAGGAAGGGGGTTTGATAAAGATCGAGGAGGAAGTGGGGCATGCAGGAGTGGTTTTAACTCACTTGTTCTAGTCTCGAGTCATTTTTCTATTTCAGCTTTCCATGAATTTGCAGACTATTCCTTTTAGGAGAAAACTGAAAAGGAGAACAATGTTTCTAAGCAGTCAGTCCAGTCAAAGCAGCCCACTCGACTTGATTCCTGCTTTGAAAACCCGTAGATGCAACAAGTGGCAAATCCTGGCAGAAGGTCGCCTGTCAAACCCATGTGCGTCCCCTCAAGTCCCCGCCCTGCAGGCTGCTGTGTATGGCCCAGGTCAACTGAGCTTCTCCAGGACCTTGGACACAGAGATCTTCCTTTATGAAGCCAACGGAGCATTCACATCGATTTACTGTTTGGCATTGAAACTAATAACTTTTGGTTTTAATAACGATGGGCTGCTGAGCTCTGAAAAGCCCTGGCCTTGATTTAGCTGCTGTAAAAATGCACAACTAAACAGCCCCCCACCAGTTGCCTAAGAGTAATTTATGAAATCGCCTTATGTGTTTACAAAAGAAATCGCCTTGGTAGGAGTGTCATGTTGACGAAGACAACTCCAGACCAGGCATTTTAACTGCAGCTGCCTCTCACCTGACGGCTCCCAGTCTAGAATTAATGCTGCCTGCAGGTTAGAAGAGGTTTCCTGTTGCAAAACAGAGGGGTTTTAACTCCGGGAGAGTAGGCTCCTGCTCCTTTCTGTGCCACAAACCCTCCACGGCGCTCAGGCAGGAAACCACGTGCGTGACAGCCTCCTCCATCATCACCTGCTTCACTATTACCCATCACTCGAGCAACTAGGAGCAAGTGAGGGCCGGGCTGCCCAGCCAGAGAAATGTAAACTTTCATCAACAAGAGGGAGGCAGCTTCTAAAATGGAATGTCATTTCCATAACAAATGACAATCCAGCGGGCATCTCCCTCTGGAGTGATTGCTGGTGTCTGCTTCCCACTCCAAAGCCAGAGCCAAAATAGGGCCTGTGATGGGCCACAGACTGGAGCATGGGACAAGCAGATAGGAATGGCCCTGCTTCCAAAAGCACCCCTATACTCATCTTCCAGCTTCTGGTTTCAAAGAAAAGGGAAAGGAGGCCATCAGATAGCAAGACAAGAGACCCAGGAAGAATGAGGAAGATGACTTATAGGAAAGTTTAAAGCCAAAGCTTATTACCACCACACCCCAAATCTCCAGAGCCCCTTCTTTAGAACCAAGCTCCTTGGCTGAGCTCAAGGGTTTCCTTGAACGTCATCAGCCATGACCTCCTCTACAGCATCCCTCTCCCCACAATGTTCCCTTTGCAAGCTCAAGGAGCACTGGGCTTTGTGTATCCCCAACAGGGCTAGTGATCTCTCCTGCAGCTCCAGGCTGGGCCCTGAGCCACCCTCCACCCTCAGCTGTCCTCCTCCTCTGGGCTGCCCCACTCGCTCTACCTCCAGCTGTCCCGGGGTCTCTCCAAATACATCAGGTCTCTTAGGGGCTGAACGGTGTACTGGCAAAACTCATATGTGGAAGCCTTAGCCCCAAGACCTCACACTGTGACCCTATTTGGAGATAGCATCTTTGAAGAGGTAATTAAGTTTAAGGGGGGTCATTAGGGTCAGCCTTGATCCTAACTGGTGTGATATGACCATAGAGATGTTCGCACACAGAGGAATAGCCATGAGGACATAGTGAGAAGACAGTCAAGGAGAAGGCTCAGAAGAAATCAACCCTGCAACACCTTCCCCTTGAACTCCTGGCCTCCAGAACTAAGAGAGAATAAATGTCTGCGATTTAAGCCACCCAGCCTGTGGCACTTTGATATGGCAGCCCCAGCAAACTAACACAGGGTTGATACCCCTCACCCGGCTTTCAATACTCTCCAGATTCTGGTCCCCTCCATTTCCAGTCCCCCCTCACTCACCTGTGCCACCCTCCATTTCCGCTTTCCCCTGCTCTCCTGCAACCTGCCCCTCTCCAAGCCCCACCCACACCCCACAGAGCTTTCCAGAACATGGAGAAAGGCTACCCACTCCACTGCTGAACTGTGTAAAGCCTGTGCAGGTGTTTTTTTTGTTTTGTTTAATCTAATTATTGTCTCCCAAACTAAATGCTGAATTCTTTAAGGACTGAAACCATGTGTCCATGGCACCTTATACAAATAGGCGTTACATTAAAGGTTAATGGAATAATTTATTCAATAACTAGGAAAATTTGATCTGCACAGAGACAACTGATTTGCTATAAGAACATTCAAATATATCAATAGTAACACGATTTATTGATGTCCACCACACGGGCACCTCTATTCTAAATGCTTTACATGTATTAACTCATTTAAGAGCCCATGAAGTACATCCCACTATCAGCCTCTTTTACAGACAAGGAACCTTAAGTTGACGCATCTGCCAAGCTGGCTTAGCCAGGATATGAAGGAGCAAAGAAGATAATGGCCTTTTCTTTCCTGAGTCATAAAGACCCAGAGTATAGAGAACCCCAAAAGGTCAGTGGTCCCAGGTCCCCTAGCCTGAGAACAAGTTAAATTCCAACTGCCTAATATGAAGTGCTGTCCACTTGCTATTATTTTACGTATCTCCAGTTATAAATTTAATTTGCCCATTCGTCACTTTTTTCCTGTCCTTTTTCTTAAAGTATTCCATGTAAAAATATTAATTTATAAAATATTTCATATATGATATTAGGTAGGTAGATATAGATACATTTCTTATGGCCTGTATTTTTCTTCTTCCATTTACTCCCCCCTTCCTTCAATCAATGTTTCCTAATGTGTCCAGACTGCTGAACCAGAAGCTCCAGGAACTGAACTGAAGAATCTGGAGTTCGCTCAGTGATTCCTGTGCTCAGCCAAGTTGAGGAAGCGAGAGAGGATAGGTGGTGAGAAGCACGCCTCCTGGGGCGCC
Organism: Macaca fascicularis; assembly: GCF_037993035.2. Lineage (NCBI taxonomy): Eukaryota > Metazoa > Chordata > Mammalia > Primates > Cercopithecidae > Macaca > Macaca fascicularis. Next base: position 137,122,479 of record NC_088383.1, on the reverse strand, counting down.
TCCAGGTGACTGCATTGGCTGTCTGGGGCCCTGCTTCGAGAGGAAAGCTCAGGCTGGGTGATCTCAGCAGGAAAGGGTGCCGTTATCTACTGATGATGTCTGTTGTAGGACCGTCTACTGATGATGTCTGTCACAGGGCAGAATTGGAGAGTGGTGGCCTGCATGTCACAGGGGAACACTAAGCCATCAGTCAGTGGTGCACACTGTCATAGTTCTGCATTCCTGCTCTCTCTAAGATTTCAACTCCAACAGGTTAGGCTTATTCTTCCATCTCCCACTGGAAATACTTTATATGCCTTTAAATAACTTCTCCATGTCATTCCTAAAACATGTTAAGGACAGACTATTCAAACCTTAACCGTGAACTATTTCCATGCCACAGCACACATAGATGGCCATGAAGCTGGTGTGCCACAGTGTGGCAAATAGGCACATCTGGCCCCCAAAGAAAGCTCTGCTGGGAGCCCTGCTCCTTTAGGCCCCGTGGGCCATCACAAGGGCCAGGAGAACCAGTGTCTCAGCTCACCTGTTTCACTGAAAGCCTTCAGATGGGCAACTGCCCCTGTGGACCTTAATATCAACATGGAGCTGAACAGCAGAAGAGCTCTTTCTGCTTGCCATGGTTCATGCTTCTTTAAATACTTGCCAGTTAAAGGTTGGCTTAGTAGAGCAGCTGCTGATGACTAGTCTCATCACGACAAGGCTCCCCTCCCTGACGCCGATCCCTTGCCCCCACTGAACTCCAGCCAGGCAGAGCCACTCCTGCAGTTTGGGTTCAGGTTCACTGGACTATTTCTATTCATCATCTACAAAGAGCTGAAGTCTGTATTTCTGACCTTATCACTGAGACTTCCTAGTCCATTTATCCTTGGTTCTGCCTGGTTCAATGCTCTGTCTTCCAGATATCTGGCTTCTTGTCACCCTTGTACTTCCTTGGCATTGATCCAAGTGTCTCTCTCTCATCCTGCCTCCCAACAGCTAGGTGGACACAATTGACCTCCCTCTCCCTTTTCTCCTGTACAGCCCCTGCCCATCACCCAATACTAGCCTTGCCTGCTAGAGTTGCTGGAACAGCACAGCTCATGGTTCAAAGTCCCAGGGGTGGTGCCCACAAGAGGCACCAAGGTTAAACATAAGCACACCAGGATGTGGGAAGACAGGCTGAGCATGGGGAGGAGGTAATGTTCCAGGAGAAGAGTATTATAGTCAAATTGGGAAGAAAAGGGTCATACATAAATTAAAAGCATAAATTACAGACTCAGGGTGAAATAAATGGAAAGGGCAGCAGCTTTTCATGAAGACACTAAGGCCCAAGAACTAAGAATTTGTAAAAAGTTATGCAGCTCATAAATCTAAGAGCAGGTATTAGCAACCATTGGCCTAAGAATGGAGCAGGAGCATTTCTGAACAGGTGCAACTGTGAAGGATGCACATTTTCAGGCCTTTTAAAGGCAAAACAACATAAAACAAAACAAAAGGCAGGGTGTGAAAATGAGATCCATGAAAGAAAAAATTAATAAGCTGGACTTTATTAATGTTAAGGAATTTCTGCTCTGCAAAAGACACTATCAAGTGAATAAGAAGATAAGCCACAGACATGGAGGAAATACTTGCAAAATGCATATCTGATAAGGAACTGGTATCCAAAATATACAAAGAACTCTTGAAACTCAACAATAAGAGAATGAACAACCCAATTTAAAAAATGGGCAAATGGCCTAAATAAAAACCTCTCTAAAGAAGATTTACAAGTGAAAAATAGGCATATGAAAAGCTGCTTAATATCATCTGTCATTAGAGAACTGAAACTTAAAACAATAATGAGACAGCAAACACACTTATTAGATGGCTAAAATCCAAACACCAACAACACCAAATGCCGATGAGGATGTGGAGCAACAGGAACTCTCATTCATGGCTGATGAGGATGCAAAACGGTACAGCCACTTTGAAGACAGTTTGGCAGTTTCTTGTAAAACAAAAACATAGTCTCCCCATACAACCCAGCAATCGCAATCCTTGGCATTTCCTCAAATTAGGTGAAAAACTTATGTCCACACAAAAACCTACAGGTGAAAGTTTACAGCAGCTTTATTAGTAATTGCCAAAACTTGAAAGCAGCCAAGATGTCCTTCAATAGGTGAATAGATAAATACCATAGTGTATCCATACAATGAAATATAAGTCAGTGATAAGAAGAAATGAGATACCAAGCCACAAGAAGACATGAAGAAATCTTAGATGCATATTGCTAAGTGAAAGAAGCCAATCTGAAAAGGTGACATACTGTGTGGTCCCACCTATAAGACATCCTAGAAAAGACAAAACTGTGGAGACAGTAAATGTATCAGGGACGCTGGGATTGGAGAAGGGAAGGGAGGGTTGAATAGGAAGACCACAGAGGACTTTTAGGGCAGGGAATCTATTCTGTATGATACTGTGATGTGGACACGTGATGTAAGACATTCGTCAAAACCCACAGAATGCACAGCACAAAGAGTCAACCCTACCATAAACTATGGACTTCAGTTAATAATAACATCTCAATACTGGCTCATCAATTACAACCAATCAACCATACCAAAGAAAGTGGCAAGGGGGGTTCTCAGAGATATATGAACACTGTACTTTCCACTCGATGTTTCTGTAAATCCATAACTGCTCATAAAAATAAAGCCGATTAATGAAAAAAAAGCTAGGTCTGAGAACAAGAGTGGAATTCAAAGTTTGGAGATGCAGACTCGAGTTTAACAGCAACAGAAGAAAAGATACAAAACTGTGCTTATCCTAATGGAAGGGTCACGCACTGCAAAGGAAAGTGAAAATCCACCAGAAGAGCCCAGCGTCACAAGCCGCAGCAAAGTCTGCAGCATAAAGTCAGCCACGAGTCATGGGAAGGTTTGGGGAAATTCTCTTCATTTCATATCCATCACTGAGCATCTACAGGGTCAGGAACTGCCATGGAGAACAAGTAATTGATTAAGGCAAATAAAATGTGTAAAACTTCTCACAGGTAGCACCTGCTGTGTGTTTCATTCCAAGCCCTTTCTCTGAGATCCCAGTTATGGTAAATGGAACAAAACCTCCAACCCCCAGAGGAGGGGGCTGGGAGTAGGCATGGGGTCTCCATCATAAGAGGGGAGCCCACCCTGAGGGGGGGTTTTCTAATTACAATCAGTTTCCCCAACACGCTGTCTCCAAGTCCGCCTGTATCAAATAGAGAGCTAGCAATGGAGACACCCAACTGTTCAGAGCCAGGGGCTGCATCCAGCGACCCTTTTCATTGCCCTGAGGTTATCTGCGTGTGCTGACGGCCTGGAGAAGCCACAGGAAACCATCAGGATGTACACGCAGCAGTGAAGACGCAGGAATCAGGGCTTCCTAGGATTGTACGCATCATTTGGGAGGACTTGGGAGCATCGGAAACCAGGACCTTCATGCACATTTCCTAAAGATGCTTCTGAGGTGTCCAGCTGGATTTGGGTCTGGAATAAGGCGCACCAAGTCACTAAGCTCCTGAGCTACAGGGTGCCACTCCTGACGTTCTCCCCGAGTGGGTGTGTTCTCAGGGGTCTGGGGAGAGGAGCTGCACCCATGAACCCCAGCTGGAACTCAGTTACTAGAGAATCTGAATACAGTCACTCATCAACTGAGCTTGTCATGTCAGTCGCCCTCCCTCATAGGGTGCTGTGGGTTCAGGTAAATGTATACTAATACTTCTCATTCCTGAATAAAGAAAAAAACGTGAGGCTCAAAGAGAGAGATGAGCTGAAAGCCTCAGAAACTTGGAGTCCTTCCTGGGAAAAAGGGGCTTCTGATACACACGCCTCCAAAACACCTCACACTACAGTCTGAGGATTATAGAGCTTAACTAAAATGAAAATAAAACAAACTAGCAAAACTCTCACAAAAATGTGAAGAATAAGAGGAGACAATTGCAGCTGGGCGTGGTGACTCACGCCTACAATCCCAGCACTTTGGGAAGCCATGTCAGGTGGGTTGTTTAAGCTCAGGAGTTCAAGACCAGTCTGGGCAACATGGTGATACTCCATATCCTACCAAAAATACAAAAGAAAGAAAAAAGGAAAAGAAAAAATTGGCTGGGTGTTGTGGCACACACCTGTAGTCCCAGCTACTCAGGAGGCTAAGGTGGGAGGATGGCTCGAGCCTGGAAGATGGAGGTTGCAGTGAGCGGAGATCATGCTGCTGAACTCCAACCTGGGGGACAAAGTGAGATCCCGTCTCAAAAAAAAAAAAAGACAATTACAAGAACATTTTGAAAGCTGAGGGCTGATAGACAAATGGTAGCTGACTAATTGGCCCCTGAATGTGGAACTTTAACTTGGCCAGAGAAAACCAACACTGACCTGGTTTACCTGGGGAAGGGAGGCTGGGGACACGGTGCGCAGGAGCCACAGGCGGTGGTGAGGAGGAACCAGAGAGAAGCACATGAAGAGCTGCTTAGCATTCTCTGAGGGGTGGTCCCAAGGTGGGATGGGATTGGATGCCAGTGACAAGGTGGTGACAGCCTCTGGCTCCTCTCCCACTCCCCTCGACCAGATGCTGCTGTCCCTTTCCACTCCAGAGAAAGGCCAGAGGCCTGTGAAAGAGGTCCCTGGGCTGAGAGACCCTGGACACAATTGAGGACTGGAAATTCCTGTAGAAACAGGGGGGCTCGGTGCATACCAGCAGCCTGTTTCCCAACTGGGCTCTCAGAAAACTGGCAACAGGGCTGTGCCCTCCAGGCAGGAGAGCACGGATGTCTTCCTCAGGGAATCCAACCATCCGAAAGGAAGGAAAGAGCTAAAGAGACTGACATGGGGGTGTGTGCTCTAACCACGTGGAAGAGAGAGACCGAAACAGATGGACAGAAGGACACAACTCAGGGCAAACGGAAACTGTATATGGAAAAGGAAAAAAAAATCATTAATATCCACAGAGAGCTGGGAGCAGATATTAAAATCATTCAAAAAGGACAGAGATTCATAAAAAGGAATATTTAGAGAACAAAAAAGTGTTCCTGGAAACTAAAAATACTATAACAAAGGTTTAAAAATCAACAAAAAGATTGGAACCAAAAAAAAAAAAAAAAAAAAAACCAAGGCGATCTCCCAGACACCCAAAAGAAAAAGAAATTGATAATAGGAGAGAAAGGACAAGCAAATGAAAGATTCAGCCCAGGAGGTCAAATATCCAAATCACAAGAGTTTCCAGAAAGAAAGAGTAGTGAAGACCAAGGGGAGGAAATAAATCATCCTAGAGAACACCCCAGATCATGAAATTCTAGCTTAAAGGGCCTCACAAGCAGCCTGAATCCAATTGATGAAAGTAGGGCCCATGGAAACGCACATTACGATGAAAACTCAGAGCTCTCAGGACAAGCAGAAGATCCCTCCAACTTCCAGAGAGGAAAAAGGCAAACGAAAAACAGGCCACAGGTAAGGATCAGGGGATCAGGGTGGCTTCAGGCCTCTTGACAACAAAACCAGGAGCCAAAAAACAAGGGACTGAAGCCTCCAAAATTCTAAAGGAAAATGATTTCCTAGCTAGGAACAGAGCAGGTGTAAGGTAGAATAATGGCATTTTCTGACAAGCATGTTTTTTGTTTGTTTGTTTGTTTGTTTGAGTTTAGGCAGTTTCACTCTTGTTGCCCAGGCTGGAGTGCAATGGTGTGATCTCGACTCACTGCAGTCTCCACCTCATGGGTTCAAGCAATTCTCCTGCCTCAGCCTCCTGAGTAGCTGGGATTACAGGCGCCCACCACCACACCTGGTAATTTTTTTGTATTTTTAATAGAGACCTGGTTTCGCCACATTGGCCAGACTGGTCTCAAACTCCTGACCTCAGGTGGTCCGCCTGCCTCAGCCTCCCAAAATGCTGGGATTACAGGCGTGAGCCACTGCGCCGGGCCCAGACACACATGTTCTTTAAACTCCTTCCCATGCACTGTTTCTTAGGAGATGGCCAGCGGGGGTGCTCAATAGCAAACCAAGAAAGAAGAAGACTTCTCAGGGTCAAGCACCTGGAAGAGAAGAGAACCCCAGAGCAAGGGTCGGGAGAAGCCAGGCCCCATGAGGCACTGGGTCTAGGAAGTAACGGGTGCAGGCCAGATGCCCCGTCAGAAGCTCTGGGAGAGGCTTCCTCAAGTAGATATCTTGAAGGTCAAGACAAATGACTCTGTGATGAATGCATAAAACAGAGCAAGGGGAAAAAAAGTTAAAGAAAATTGACTCCAGGAAAAAAAAAATAAATCTTCGATCAAGTAAATGGTAACCATCATTTACTACATGGCTTAGCTTCAAACAGCATTTACATAGCTGTAAGAATGGACACTGTTGCAGTCGCAATCACAATGTAAGTACATGAGAAGCATGCATGGATAGTAAGGGCATGAGTGGGGTTTGCGGGGTTGACAGGGAAGAACCTGGTGTGCTTTATCATCTCCTCAGTGGGAAGGATGCTCAACAACGAGACAGCAAGAAGGACTGTACAACACAGACTCTGTCGCTGCACTGCTGGTTAACTAAAAGGATCCAAAGCAGTTGCCTCCTGGGAAAGGAATAACAGCAGGTGGGCCAAACAGGGTTGCTCTGAGTTGCAGGGGTGTGTGCTTTGTAACAAGCCTTCTAAACCTATTTTGTTTTTTAAATCAGGTGTATGTACAGCTTTGATTTTAAAAGAAAATCAGGTGTATGTACAGCTTTGATTTTAAAAGTTAAACTGTTGCTCCATGAACTCTTAGTTGGGTAACCACCAGCAAGGGGATCTTTATGATATTGATTATAGATCTCTAGGAAGGAATATTCCTTAGTTGTTTTTTGTTTTTGTTTTTTGTTTTGGTGGGGGAGAACTTTTAATTTCAGGGGTACAAGGACAGGTCTGCTATATAGGAAAACTTGTGTCATGGAAGTTTGAGGCACAGATTATTTCATCACCCAGGTATTAAGCCTAGTACCTACTAGTTATTTTTCCTGATCCTCTGCCTCCTCCTACCCTCCACCCTCTGAAAGGCCCTAGTATGTGTTGTTCCCTTTGATGTGTCCGTGAGTTCTCATCGTTTAGCTCCCACTTATAAGTGAGAACATGCAGGATTTGGTTTTCTGTTCCTGCATTAGTTTGCTGAGGATAATGGCTTCCAGCTCCATCCATGTCCCTGCAAAGGACATGATCTCATTCTTTTTTATGGCTGAATAGTATTCCATGGTATATATGTATCACATTTTCTTTATCCGGTCTGTCATTGATGGGCATTTAGATTGATTCCATGTCTTTGCAATGGTGAATAGTGCTGCAGTGAACATTCATGTACATGTGTCTTTATCATAGAATGATTTCTATTCCTTTGGGTATATATTCCGTAATGGGATTGCTGGGTCAAATGGTACTTCTGTCTTTAGGTCTTTGAGGAATGGCCACACCGTCTTCCACAATGGCTGAACGCATTTACACTCCCACACCAAAGCCACTGGTGTTTATTGAATGCAAATAAATGTGTGAGGCATCTCTAAACTCCATAGATCATCTCATTTTATCTTCAGAAAACCACAAACAGATACTTTTCAAAAGAAGATATGCTTGTGGCCAACAATCATATTTAAAAAAGCTTTTTTTTTTTTTCCCAGACAACTTCCAGGTGGAGCAAGGGCTGAGGAGGCTGCTCTGCTCAGGTCACCTCTGGGCTGCCACGATGGCTGCAGGGAACAATGACGGAGCCTCAGGCACATAGAGAATCCCCTCTACCCCCCATCCAGCTTAGCTCAAGCCAAGGTCACCAACTGTAAGCTCCACAACATTTTACCAACAAAAGGCCCAGAGATTTCTCCCTCCATGGACACAGTTTCACTGGGAGACGGGCACTAACAGGAGTATGAATTCCCTCTAAAATAAAAGGATGTAGGCTGGTTTACTAACACTCCTCTGGTTCCCAGTGGACCAGGAAGTCTTAGGAAGTCTTTGGGATGAAACATCTCTGGAGCTTATCACCTCTACTGCAGTAAGGGCACTGCGGCTTCCTTTCAGGGCTGAGAAGCCCAGAGCAGACCTTTCTCCTTCCCCTTGGTCTTGAATCACTTCCCAGAGCCTCTCCAGAGCCTCCCCAGGCAGAGACCCCCCATTTGGAGAGGCTGAGGCAGGACAAATGACCTGAGAACAGAGAAGAGAGGAAGGAGTCCATTTCTCTCTTGTAGGAGCTACTTCCTTGGGAATTTCTGTTAAAGACTTTTCTGAAGTTTAGAAGTTACCATTGAATCTGAAATAATTATCAAAAAGAAAAAAAACTTACTAAGGGCCAGGCACAGTGGCTCATGCCTATAATCCTAGCCCTTTGGGAGGCCCAAATGGGCAGATTGCTTGAACCTGGGAGTTCAAGACCAGACTGGGAAACATGGTGAAAACTTGTCTCCAAAAAAAACACAAAAATTAGCTGAGTGTGGTGGCGTGCACCCATAGTCCCAGCTACTCGGGAGGCTGAGGTGGGAGGATCCATTAAGCCCAAGAGGTTGAGACCACAGTGAATCATGATTGTGCCACTCTGCCCCAGCTTGGGAAACAGAGCAAAATCCTGTCAAAAACAAAAACAAAAACAAAAACAAAAACAACTTAAGGAAATTCTATCTCCTCCCGGAAATAAATAAAATCGAGCTAAGCTTCATTTGCCCTTTTTCTTTTGCAGTTTGGAACATTTTGTTGGACTCTGATGTACTTACAGGAACATGCACAAATCACAAAAACTCAGCTCAGTGAACTTCTGCAAAGCAAATCCACTCTGGCCCCAGGCACCCAGACCAAGACCAGAACTTCACCTGCTGCCTCATGCCCTTCCCAGCAAACCTTCCACCCAAGGTAAACACTTGCAAAGAGCCTCATGGATGTGTTCTTTGTATCTGACTCCTTTTCCTCAATATTAAGTCTCTACGTAGTTTATTCTTTCTCACCATTGTCTACTGTTGACAGATATTTGGAGAGTTTCTTGCAGTTGGCTATTACAAATACACTGCCTTCATTTGCCTTTTGTGAATAACATTGACGGGAGAGGATTTTAAAGTAGGAGAATGGGTAAAATGGATGAAAACAGGCATGCATATTAAATGTACATGCAGGTATCAATTAATTAGCCTCCATTTACCTACCTGGCTTAAGATGCAGAATTTGAGGGAAAAAAGGAACCACAGGCCATTATGAGAAGTAAATCAGATGAAGTTAAAACAAACAAACAAACAAAAAACTATTTAAAACGGCTCTCAAAGAATGTCTAGGACATGTACACTGCATTGTCTTTTCACTAAACTGTGCCTAACTAAAAATAATTATTCGAGGCAGGGAGCAATGGCTCACACCTGTAATTCCAGCACTTTGGGAGGCTGAGGCAGGCAGATCACGAGGTCAGGAGTTCGAGACTATCCTGACCAAGAAGGTGAAACCCTGTCTCTACTAAAAATACAAAAATTAAAAAAAAATTAGCGGGCGTGGTGGCGCATGCCTGTAATCCCAGCTACTCAGGAGGCTGAGACAGGAGAATCACTTGAACACAGGAGGCGGAGGTTGCAGTGAGCGGAGATCGCACCATGGCACTCCAGCCTGGGCAACAGAGTGAGACTCCATCTCAAAAAAAGAAAAATAATAGCAATTATTATTATTATTCAAAACATGGTGCTAGCCAAAGACATCCTCTGCAGCGTTGCAGAGCTCTTTCTGTCCAGATGAAAGTAATAAATAGTCTTTGAGGCTAGTTTGGCTCAACTAGTTTGAAGAACATCATTCCCCAGCACATGGGAAGGGTTTTATACAAAACACTCCCGTGGTCAACTGGTTGGAAATGTTAGGTTTGCCAATGTATTTATTTACTGCACAGCCTCTTAGAGACTCATGTACAGTGATCATGGACACTGTGTGCAAGTCTTCAGGCAGGAAATATGCTATACAGTATTTCCCGAGTCATCTCACCTGAGGACCTCTTTTCAAATGGAGCATCTTTTTTTTTGAGATAAAGTCTCATTCTGTCACCCAGGCTGGAGTGCCATGGTGTGATCTTGGCTCACCGCAACCTCCACCTTCCAGGTTCAAGTGATTCTTGTACCTCAGCCTCCTGAGTAGCTGGGATTACAGGCACATGCCAGCTGATTTTTTGTATTTTTAGTAGAGACAGGGTTTTACCATGTTGGCCAGGCTGGTCTCAAACTCCTGGCCTCATGTGATCCTCCAGCCTCGGCCTCCAAATTGTTGGAATTATAGGCATGAGCCCCCGTCCCCAGCCACATGGAGCATCTTTTGGGACTCTATGCCACAGAACACACCTGGAGAAATAGTGTCTGGATTCACTCACTCACGCCCCAGGCTTTCAGTGCATGATAGATACAGTGGATACCAAGATAAGCATGACACCGTCCCCAATCTTAAGAAGGTCGTGAATTAATAAAGTCTAGGGCCTCCTAAAGGAGGACAAGAGAAGAAAAAGGCATTAGAGTGTCCTGAGGGCCTCGTACGTACTAGGACTCAACTAGCCACTGCATTAGTGTGGGGGGGCTGCCATAACAAAACACCACAGATGGGCAGGGGCGGGGGAGCTTAAACAACAGGAATTTATTTCCTCCCCGTTTTAGAGGCTGGAAGTCCTAGATCAGGGTGTTGGCAGGACTGGTTTCTTCTAAGGCCTCTCTCCTTGGCTTGTAGACAGCCATTCTCTGCCTGTGTCTGCACAGGTCTTCTCTCTGTCTCTGCCTGTCTCCTGATCTTTTCTTATCAGGACACCACTCAGATTGGATTAGGGCCCACCCTAATAACCTCATTTTACCTTAACTTAAGATTGATCTTTAAAGATCTATCTCCAAATACAGTCATATTCCGAGGTACTGGGTATTAGGAATTCAACATAGGAATTCTGGGGTATGAGGATGCAATTCAACCAATGATAGGAATTTTATCTCATGCAATACCCAAAATCAACCCAATGTCACTGTTCCTATTGCTCTTTTATAGCTCAGAGAAGGTTAGCACTACTGTGATAAGAAGGTGGAAAGGAACATAAATGTCTCCCCAACGCCCAGTTTCTCAGCCTCCACAGCTAGTGCTCACGTGAGAGGATGTATTTCTATGCACGAAGATGATTTTATGGATGTTATGCAAAATATGAAAAAAAAAACAACCCTGAATGCTTGTCGCTTCTGTAACATTTTAGAAATATACCCGATTCTTTGCCCTTCTAATTGTACAGGAGTCATTGATGGTTAACGAGTCCTTTCAAATGTCCGATCAGATAGTGTCACGTTTTAGAACACATGAAATAATTTGGTCATTATTTCTAACTAAGTACCCAATTACAAAAGGACATTGCTGATGTCTCAAAATGAATATTTCCAAAATTTTGATAATGAGGTTACTTTATACATCAAGCACCAAGTGAGCTGTTCCAAGATTCTAAGAGCCCAGAACACACAAAGGACACAGCAGGCTCTCCACTGCCACCATTTCACTGAGTCTGTTCCCGTGGACCCCACACTATGAGCAGCCACAGCAAACTTCCCAGGCTGGAGCCTCTGCCTTCTCCCCCAGTCACGCGTGTCCCTGTCAACAGTACGGGCCTCCCAGCAATTAGTTCGTGTCTTCCCACACCACCCCTAACCACTGGGCAACACCCCTTGGAAAGGCCTTGGTGAAGCCCCGTTCAGCCATCTAAAGCAGAGAGGCAGCAGCAGCCCCCACTCTCAACAGACAGACGTCTCTTTAGACACAGAGATGTCGCAGAGAGGGAGTCTGGCCAACAGAATTGCAGACAAACCTGCAGGTCCCCTGCTCTGCCACAGACTAGCAGACTAGTCATGTGGCATGGACCAAACCACCTCCCTCTCTGAGGCTCCAGTCCCCATCTGTGAATGGAGATGATTGTCGGGAAGGTTCATGAGATAGAAGACAAAGTGTAAGGAGTGTCAGGCCAGGCTCATGACAGTGGGAGACACTGCTGTGACTATCACCATTATTAGCTAAACTACAATGGGAAATAAAACTTCAGTCTTTGATAACTGCCCAGAGGCAAGTGCGGTCTCGGTGGGGTGCTGAGAGAAGGGCATGAGGGCAGGCTAGTGTGTACAGCCAGCAAGGGTACTTTAAGTGAGACCTTGCCTACTGCAGAAGCCTTCACTTGTCAGGCTGAACGTTCAGCCCTAAGGCAGCCATAGGGATACAGCTCCAGATCGCAACCCACCAGTCTCAGTCCAGGCAGGGACTCAGCTCAGGCCATGAAGGCACCTCACATACTACGCAGGCCAGCCCTGGAGCCTCCACCGCCTTGCAGCCAAGAGACCCACCAAGAGTTGAGACATCTGCAAAATGAAACAAAGCAAAGCAAAACAAAACTTGGGCAAGTGACCCTTAAAACAAAATAAGCACCTGGGGTCTGGGGACGCCTAGAGAGGAGAGAAGAAACCGGTGACTTAGATATTCAGAGTGAGGACCCTAGAATCAAAGCCATCGGGTTCACAACGCGGCTCTGAAGCATCCAATCTGCCCAGTCCGGCCATGGAAGGAAGCATTCGCACCTCTCTGACCTCTGGATTCCTCCTTCGCAAGGTGGGATCCGGACCAGGTGAGACAGGCACCTGGGGTGCAACATTTAAGGAGGCACCCACTCTCGGGGTTGTGCTGGTGGAGAGTCAGGCCTGAGAGTGAGCGCTTCCTTAAGTTCTGGACCTCAGGTTCCCTGCTGGCCTCACCCTGGCCCTGGCCTGGATGGGAAGAGCCTGGGGCACAGGGTGGTTGAGTAGGACTAGGAGAAACCCGCAAAGCTCAGCAGAGTGCCTGAGATAGGACCGGCCCGCAATGAAAATTATAACACTGCGGGCTCGCCACCCATTAAGCTCCTGAAAACATACTCCCGCAGACCTCTCCCAGTCTAATCCTCTCCAGAGCTGACCTGAAGAACGCTTCTAGCAGCCTGGAACTAGAACTTCACCAAAACTGGGTTCCTTCCTCCCCACACCCGCTGTTCCATCTCCCAGGGGTGGTGGTGGAGCTACCGAGGCGGCTGCGGACAGCGGGCACCCCCGGGACGCGCAGGGCCACGCGCTCGAGGCCCCTCCGTGCGCCCCGCAGGCTCAGTGTCCCTGGACAACTCCAGCTGCCCGGTTCATCCTTTTCAGCAGGCTGCCTGAGATCAAACGGACCAGGGGTGAATGCCTGAAACAGAGTGGCTGATTGGGCAGATATGTCTTCATTTTCCAAATTAATAAATATATCGTTGTAGGCTAAAGTTTCCAAATAATAACAGTACTAACAATACTAAGCTAATTGAAAGGAATACCTCAACAGGGTAACGCCGGCCCACGGGCGTCCAGAAACAGTTGAAAGGCGTTTGTCCCACAACGTTTGGGAAGCGAACACTGCACCGCGTACTCGCTGGTTCTGGGCTTCCGGGTGACCGCTGTTTCCGTTCCCACCGATCCCGTCCCGCTGCGCCTCGCCTCGGTCCGCTGCGAGCGGGATTCGCCGTTCCCGGACTCCAGGCGGCCAGGAAAGCGCCGCGCGGGCAGCGTCGCTCTCCCCTGGGGCCCGCGCATCCTTGGGGAACGGCCTCGGGAGCGCGCTGGGGGTGGTGGTGCAGGGTGGAGCCCCCTGCCCCTTCTCCCACTTCCAGGGACGCAAGGGCGCGGGGGTCCTGATCCGCCGCCAGGTGGCGCTACGGGCCCAGCCACCGCGCTCCAGGGCCTCGTGGGCTCAGCTCCCGCGACGGACATGCGGGTGCGCCGCGGGGCGCCGGCTGGGGGCGCGGGCCGGGGACATGGTCTGGGGGCGCTGCGGAGGGGGCACTGCGGGGGCGCGGGCGGGAACGCGGGTTGAGGGCGCTTCGGAGAGGGCGCTTCGGAGGGGGCGCTTCGGAGGGGGCGCTTCGGGGGCGCGAGCTGGGGGCGCGGCGGAGGGAGCGCCGCGTTGGGGGGCGCCGCGTGGGGGACGCCGTGTGGGGGGCGCCGCGTGGGGGGCGCGGGCGCCGGGTCCTCCTCTGTGGGCCACTCGGCGGCAGCCGACCGTGGAGTCTGGGCCTGGGAGGGTGACCTGATCCTTTGCTCTTTCAAGAGAAGCCAGAAAGCTAGATTTGTGTTTGAAATGTTGGCAATTGGTGTACTTTAAATGTTAAGGGAAGTTCCTTTTCTAACAGGGGTCGGGCTGTCACCGGACGCGGGGTCGTCCTGTCTGTGCGGAAAGCCAGCGGGGGACACCACAACGCTGAGGCCGCCCAGAGCCAGGGGCCTTGAGGCTGTCGGGACCCAGGAACTCCCCAGGACGCGGGTCTCCACGGGCACCCCAGGCGTAGGGCGCGCCCCGGGACCAGGGCCTGGCATTTCTACCTGCCAGCTCCACCCCTGCCACGGAACCCCATGCCCGCCACGACTCACTTCCTGATGTTCTTCATGGCTGAAATACTTCATTGTAAAACCTTTTTCTAGTGCAAAATTTTTTTTTTCTTTTTCTTTTTTTTTTTTTTTTTTGAGACGGAGTCTCGCTCTGTCGCCCAGGCTGGAGTGCAGTGGCCGGATCTCAGCTCACTGCAAGCTCTGCCTCCTGGGTTCACGCCATTCTCCGGCCTCAGCCTCCCGAGTAGCTGGGACTACAGGCACCCACCACCTCGCCCGGCTAGTTTTTTGTACTTTTTAGTAGAGACGGGGTTTCACCGTGTTAGCCAGGATGGGCTCGATCTCCTGACCTCGTGATCCGCCCGTCTCGGCCTCCCAAAGTGCTGGGATTACAGGCTTGAGCCACCGCGCCCAGCCAAAATTTTTAACATATACATAAGTAGAAAGAATCACAAACTGGCGGGCGCGGTGGCTCACGCCTGCAATCCCAGCACTTTGGAAGGCGGAGGCCGGTGGATTACTTGAGGTCGAAAGTTTGAGACCAGCCTGGCCTACATGGTGAAACTCCGTCTCTACTAAAAATGCAAAAATTAGCTGGGCATGGTGGCACGGTCCTGCAATCCCAGCTGCTGGGGAGGCAGAGGCAGGAGACGGAGGTTGCAGTGAGCCGAGATCGAGTCACTGCACTCCAGCTTGGGCGACAGAGAGAGACTCCATCTCAAAAAAAAGAAAAGAAAATACACAAACCCCGTGTACCCATCACCTAGCTTCAGAGACTGACATTCATAGCTAGGTGTCATCTATTAACCCCTGTCCCCAGGACACTTCAGCCACACTGTACCCCGCCCCTGAGGGATTATTTTGGAGCAAATGTGAGAAATCATCTCTCTTCCTCCATAAATATTCCAGGGTGTGTCACTAACAGATAAAGACTCTTTTTAATATAACAATGCCATTGCCACACTAATAATACACTCATCACACCAAAAAGTATTTCCTGGATGCCATCAAATTTCAATGTTCAAATTTCTCCAACTGCTTCATAAAAGTGTAGTTAACAGTTGATTTTTCCAATTCAAGTCCCAATAAGCCCCATAAATTGTATCTGGTTAGTTTTTAAAGTTTCTTTAATTAAGGTAAAAAATGTACGCATAGTAAAATGAACACATGTGAAGTGTATAGTTCTAAGAGTTTTGGCAAATGTGAACCACCTGTGTGATCAACACATCAATCAAAACGTGGAAGTTTCTATCACCTCTGAAAATTCCCTTCCCTCTCCCCATGAACCCAGCCCAGAGGAAACAGCTGATCTGGTTTCCATTATCACAGAATACTTTTGCCTGTTTTGGAAATTCACATAAATAGAATTAAACAATACATTCTTTTATCTGCCACACTTCTTTTGCCCTATATAATGTTTTTGAGATTCATCCACAGTGTTGCACATACCAATATCATGTGCATGTAATTTTTGTTCATTCCTTTGTAGTATTTCACCATCTGAATATAATGCAATTTATTTTGTTATTTATTCTGTTAGGAAATATCCTGTTGATGGCTATTTGGATTGTTCCCAAGTTTTGGATAGAGTGAGTAAAGTTGCTTATCCAAGTCTCTTGTGGCAACATGCCTTCATTTTCTCTTCAGCAAATGCCTCATAGTGGAATTGCTGGATCACAGGAAAGATGTCTATTTAACTTTGTAAGAAACTGCCTAGAGTTTTCGCAGCACAGTTTTACCATTAATGTTCCCACCAGCCAAGCATGAGAGTTTCACTGGCCCCACCTCCTCCCCATTTGCTGTTTGCTGTCTATTTTGTCTGAACCATCAAGGTGGGTGTGACTTTCTAATTGTGGGTTTAAAAGGCATTTCCCTGATGTGAAGGGAATGAGTTCTGTTTTTATTTCTCTGAAAGTGGCTTTATTTCACCCTTATTTTAACAAGACATGTTCGTTGGTGCATTAGTCTGTTTTCATGCTGTTAATAAAGACATACCCGAGACTCAGTAATTTGTAAAGAAAAAGAGGTTTAATGAACTCAGTTCCACATGGCTGGGGAGGTCTCACAACCATGGGAGAAGGCGGAAGGCAAAAGGCATTTTTGCATGGCAGCAAGGCAAGACAGAATGAGAACCAAGCGAAAGGGGTTTCCCCTTATAAAACCATCAGATCTCGTGAGACTTACTCACCACCACGAGAACAGTATGGGGGAAACCACTCCCATGATTCAATTAACTCCCACTGGGTCCCTCCCACAACACGTGGGAATTATGGGAGCTGCAATTCAAGATGAGATTTGGGTGAAGACACAGCCAAACCATATCCCTTGTATATAAAAATCCAGGTGGGCAGATTTTTCTCTCAGTGGCTGTTTCCTGCAGAGTCTCCTTGCAGAGCCTTTCCTTGAACTTTCCAAATCCAGCCCTTGGCTAAGGACTGACAGCACCTCTCCGGCAGACCACTGCCTGCCCCTGCCCTGTGCAGCTTCCTCCCACGCAGCCTCACCCACAAACCCACCTTTCTCCACAGTCACAAACTCCAGTCTCCGCCTTCTTAGAGCAAAGAGGCCATTCCTCTCCATGTGGTCTCACCTCCCTGCACCCTAACTGAAATCTGGGAGTGAGGGGAAGGAGGAGCTCAGGTTATATGCCTCCCTTCTCTCAAGGATCTCAGCCTTGTGCTGGCTGTAGTAGAATACCGGAAAAGTTCTGCCTAAGGTATGTTGTCCAGTTTTAAAGTTGTTGGTGGGAGGAAAGTGAGTCTAAGTCCTTTGATCTGCTTTAAAATATGTTGGTTCTTGGCCAGGCACGGTGGCTCACGCCTGTAATCCCAACACTTTGGGAGGCCAAGGTGGGCAGATCATTTGAGGTCAGGAGTTCAAGACCAACCTGGCCAACATGGTGAAACCCTGTCTCTACTAAAAATACAAAAATTAGCTGGGCATGGTGGCAGGTGCCTGTAATCCCAGCTGCTCCAGAGACTAAGGCAAGAGGATCGCTTGAACCTGGGAGGCAGAGGTTGCAGTGAGTTGAGATTGTGCCACTGCATTCTATCCTGAGCGACAGAGCAAGACGCCATCTTAAAATAACATTAAAAAGTTGGTTCCCTTGCCCTCTTTTTTTGTTTCCTTGCAGTGTTTTGAAGAAATCGCATTCTTCATCCCGTAGAGTCACCCACATTCTGGATTTTGTTTATGATACTCCACTAGTGAAGTTTCCCAGTTTCCCTGTTCCCCGTGGTTCTTGTAAACTGGCAGATCCTGCAGGGTGATGTTTTTCCAGACTACTCAGAGACCAAGGTGGACACTTCCTGCAGGGTGCATGCCACGTCCCGTCTCCTTTTGTGCTGTGAGCAGTCTTTGAGTTACACAATTGCCTAGATTTATTTTTTCATTAAGGCTGTACATAGTTATGATATTCTACGTCCATTTTCCTTCTCCATTCATTTACTCAATACATCTATAGAGAGAAACTCCCTGAGGATCAACTGTGTGGTTACACTGGGGTCCAGTCCCAACACCATGAGCAGATGAAAGCTTGGTCCTGTCCCTTTTTTTGCCGAAATGGCTGATTTCCTTTTGTATTAGTTCATTCTTGCATTGCTATAAAGAAATACCTGAAACTGAGTAATTTATAAAGAAAAAGGGTTTAATTGACTCATGGTTGTGCTGGTTGTACAGGAAGCATAGCGGCTTCTGCTTCTGGGGAGGCCTCAGGAAGTTTCCACTCATGGCAGAAGGCAAAGGTGCAGCAAGGCACTTCCCATGGCTGGAGTATGAGGAAGAGAGAGGGGCGAGGCACCACACACTGTTAAACAACCAGATTTCAGGAGAGCTCACTATGCAGTGACAGCACCAAGAGGGATGGTGTTCAACCATAAGAATCTGCACCAGTCACCACCTCCAACATGGGGGATGACAATTTGACATGAGTTTGGGCAGGGACACAGATCCAAACCATATCACCCTGCATGGTCCAAAGGTATATAATGAGCTTCTCTTCCTCCCTTCTTTCTTCCATTCTTCCTTTTTGAAAAGTATCATCGTGAATTTGAGGAATTTAAACATATTTGATGTGTTTCGAATTATGGCAGACATTATTTTTACCGCAGATCGCAGCTTCCCAATGTTAAGCAGAGGAGGGTCTCTTCAGATTGGCTCCTGGGTCCTTCAGACATGATCACAGTAGGTTTTGTATTGTTTTGTTTTGTTTTGTTTTTTATAGAATCCTTGCTTGTTAATGTGACAAAATGTTCCAGGACCATCCTGTAGGTTTCCTGCTCTGCATCTGAAATCCACCATTTCTACAAGGAAACTTGACTTCCTTTAATGGAAAATGGTTTTCAAGGTCATAATCTAGAATGTAAGGACACTCATAACTATGGGGTAAATTCAAGGTCTCTTCAGTGGATATATAAGGAAATCTATTTTATTTTAAATTTTGAAAGATAATACACCATGACTTCATCCTGACATTCTCAGTACAGAATTTACTGAATACCATAAGGAATCAGACTCCATTTTTGATGTTTGATGTTTGATTGCTGGTGACTTTAAAGCCTCACCCTTCCCTCTCCCCACTCCCCAACCCCACATCTGCGCAAACTGATAAGCTTCAGCTTCCTGAAGCCACCAGCTCTCAACAGGCCCCAGCCCTAACCACAAGCCAGATCCTTCCTGCTCTCTCAGACCATTTCACACCCACCTGGGAGGTCTGTCTGTTCGCTCAAAGAGCTCAATTATGTGAGTAATAATCCTGGCTAACAAGGTGAGACCCCATCTCTACCAAAAATACAGAAAATTAGCCGGGCGTGGTGGTGGGTGCCTGTAATCCCAGCTACTTGGGAGACTGAGGCAGGAGAATGGTGTGAACCCGATAGGCAGAGCTTGCAGTGAGCTGAGATCGCGCCACTGCACTCCAGTCTGGGCAACAGAGCGAGACTCTGTCTCAAAAAAAAAAAGAAAAAAAATCCAAAGTGCTGGGATTACAGGACCCACCACCACACCCCACTAATTTTGTATTTTTAGTAGAGATGGGGTTTCACCATGTTGGCCAGGCTGGTCTCAAACTCCTGAACTCAGGTGTTCCCCCTGCCTTGGCCTCCCAAAGTGCTGGAATTACAGGCGTGAGCCACCATGTCTGGCCAGTTTCCTCAAACTTTTAAAATCACAAGATGGGCCGGCACAGTGGCTCATGCCTGTAATCCCAGCACTTTGGGAGGTCGAGGTGGGTGGATCACCTGAGGTCAGGAGTTCAAGACCAGTCTGGCCAGCATAGTAAAACCCCATCTCTACTAAAAATACAAAAAAAATAGCCGGGCGTGGTGGCGTGCGCCTGTAATCCCAGCTACTAAGGAGGCTGACGCAGGAGAATCGCGTGAACCCAAGAGGCAGAGGTTGCAGTGAGCTGAGATCATGGCATTGCACTCAGCCCGGATGACAGTGCGAGATTCTGTCACCAAAAAAAAAAAAAAAAAATCACAGGATGGAACAGGAACACCAAAGACACAAGGAACCTTACTATAAACTCTTTTAGTGAGTTTAATGTGATCTTAGGAATTTTCTCTTCTGGTGGAACTGCTACTGTTATCTCTTTGTGGAAAGAGGACATTAATCTAGGTAACATGTTCTCATAGCTAAAAGAACAATAACTTAAAAGTTAGGAGACTATAGAGGCTGTCAGTGCGGGTTTAAACAATAATCACAGGCTACCATACAAGGGCATTTACTAGGTGCCAGGACAAGAAGGACATGAATAACTCATTTATTTGAACAATACTTTGAGGTACTAATTGATCCTGTTTTTTGTAAAAGAAGATACTAAAGCATAGTAAAGTGCCAGCATAAAAAACAGCACTTGTAGAGATAACTTAAACTTTAAACTCAGTGGTTTTGAGGACAAAAGCAGAAAGTATTAACAATAATTTATCTTTCTCCACACTGACCTCAAGTACGCCTTGTCATTTAGCATAGCTGTTTTCATAAAAGGCAATTCAACTTTGTATTTTTGTATTTTATTGTGATTTTTTAAGTACTCTTAGTTTCTAATGTTTAAAATAGTTACTGATATAATATTTACAAAAGTCATTTGCAAAATGAAAAATCACTTACATTGCCCAATAAGTTATTCATTTATATCATTATATTTACTGTTCAAACATACTAGTCAATGTTATTTTTTTTTTCCAGGCCTCTAATCCCAGCACTCTGGGAGGCCAAGGCAGGCAGATCATCTGAGATCAGGAGTTCAAGACTAGCTTGTAAACATGGCGAAACCCCATCTCTACTAAAAATAAAAAAATAAAAAAATAGATTAGCTGGAGATGGTAGCAGGTGCGTGTAATTCCAGCTACTCTGGAGGCTGAGGCAGGAGAATTACTTGAACCCAGGAGGCAGAGGTTGTAGTAAGCTGAGATTGTGCCATTGCACTCCAGCCTGAGCAATGCAAGTGAAACTCCATCTCAAAAAAAAAAAAAAAAAATTCTAGTGAATTTGTTGTTTGTTTGTTTGAAAAATTCATGCAAGGCTAGGCGCGGTGGCTCTCCCCTGTAATTCCAGCACTTTGGGAGGCCAAAGTCGGCAGATCACCTGAGGTCGAAAATTTGAAACCAGCCTGACCAACATGGAGAAACCCTGTCTCTACTTAAAAAAGTACAAAATTAGCCAGGCATGGTGGCACATGCCTGTAATCCCAGCTACTTGGGAGGCTGAGGCAGGAGAATCACTTGAACCCGGGAGGCAGAAGTTGCGGTGAGCCAAGAGCGTGCCATTGCACTCCAGCCTGGGCAACAAGAGTGAAACTGTCTTGGGGAAAAAAAAAAAAGAAAAGAAATAAATAAAATAAAAATTAATGTAATTGGTTTAGAAGGTGCTATAACCAGACAAAAACCTCCATTCTTTTGAAATAAGGGGAGTGGAATGTGACATCTGCAGTCAGCTTCCTGTAGCGACACATCAACACTGCAAAATGCAGATGAAAGAGCAGGGCTTTTGAAAGCCCATTTTTAAAGCTTTTCCTTTCACTTTCTACCTATTGATTAGTTACCAGTTGTTCTCTTCTTTCTACTTACAGGCCATATTATTTCGTTTCCACTCCACAAATCCAACATAGTTAACTGGGTTTGATATTAATAAGCCTGTACAGCTAAAACATGGAAATATAATAACTACTGTTGATCAATCTTTCAGGTAGGTAAAAGCTAATTTTGCAAACAATTACTGTCATATTGTGATTTATCATAAACCGTTGAAACAGTTCAACAGTGATCCCTCTCTAATGTTGATGAATGTTAACATGTTTTGGATTGTAATTCTCAATACATTTTCCCAATGGAATAGCACATAGACCTAGAATTTGTCAGAAAGAAATAATTTTTCCTCTAGCCTCTTAGAATCAGTGTTCAGAGTCTTGCAAATTAAAATGACAAAAAACTGGCCTGGCACTGTGGCTCACACCTGTAATCCTAGCCCTTTGGGAGACGGAGGTGGGTGGATTGCTTAAGCCCGGAAGTTGGAGACCAGCCTGGGCAATATGATGAATCCCTGTCTCTGGAAAAAAAAAAAGAAAATGCAAAAATTAGCCAAGCATGATGGCGATGATGGCGTGCACCTATAGTCCCAGCTACTCAGGAGGCTGAACTTGGGCCCAGAAGATGAAGGTTGCAGTGAGCTGAAATCTCACCACTGCACTCCACTCTGGGTGACAGAGTGAGACCCTGACTTAAAAAAAAAAAAAATGACAAAAACCAGATTAAAGAGAAAGATAAACAAGAGAAAAGACAAAGTGTATTCATTTTGTTTGTTAATATCCATTCTCAGAAGGGCCCAAAGAAAGTGGCTAGTCAATAGCTGAAGATAGGGGCTTATCTGTAAACTTAATAGTCTGATAATAGGGTGAGGATAGGGCATAATTCAGACAAAGCTTCTGTCTGCATTTGTTGATTCTCAAATGTCTTCAGCTCAAAACAATTTTATGCCACTGTGGAATAATTTGGATCCATTCAAAAAATGAGAAATTGGACTTAAATATCAAATTCAAGGATTTGACTACAGATAACCAGGCCAAAGAGGTGATCTGGTCCTTAAAGAACTCACTTTGTGGAAAAGGCTGAATGTAAAACTCTGCATGAATCTTAGAGTTTCAGTGTCAGGAAGCAAACACTCATGTAACTAAACCAAGTCATGAAATAGAACATTTCTTCCAGAGGCTTCTTCCATCCTATCTTCTAACCACGACTTCTTTCTCTCATCACAGAGTCTATCACTGTGGCTTTTATAACATTGTAAAAAATACTTTGAGTTTTATTTTTATTTTATTTATTTATTTATTTATTTATTTATTTATTTATTTATTTTTGTGTGACGGAGTCTCACTCTGTCACCCAGGCTGGAGTGCAGTGCATGATCTCGGCTCACTGCAAGCTCTGCCTCCCGGGTTCACCTCATTCTCCTGCCTCAGCCTCCCGAGTAGCTGGGACTACAGGTGCCCGCCACCTCGCCCGGCTAATTTTTGTATTTTTAGTAGAGACAGGGTTTCACCATGTTAGCCAGAATGGTCTCGATCTCTGCCCGCCTCGTCCTCCCAAAGTGCTGGGATTACAGGCGTGAGCCACCGCGCCCAGCCTTAAATTGTTCTTGATTATAATTATTATTATTATTTGAGTCTCACTCTGTCACCCAGCCTGAAGTGCAGTGGCACCATCTCGGCTCACTGAAACTCGTGGGTTCAAGCGATTCTCCTGCCTCAGCCTTGTGGAGGAATAGTTAAATATTAAATGCGAACTCAATTGGATGTGGACAGAAACAAGGTCACCAAGTCCCGGAAGAGGTTGTGTAAGCTCCTTGAGGGGTTCATCCAGCACTGTTTCGGAGAAATCCCTATTTCAATCTATTCCTATACGTTAGTTATCGAAAAACAATAGACAATTGCAAAAACAAGCCGACCTTTTTGTGTTCTTTGAACCCCGTCACGAAGGGCGCTCGTAACTGAACCTCTGTTACAAGAAGAGCTAGGGTCCCAGACTATGTGGAAGCTTCATGAAACTCCTCCTTGTCTGAACAGACGAGTGGCCGACTCTGGAGCCCAGGATGTTGCTTCCCAGTTTGGTGGTGAATCCTCCACAGTCTGGTGAGTGTAAATATCTTTTCGCTTCACCTCTTTTCATTGTAATTTGCTTATTATATGAATCTGCTTATTATATTGATTGTCTTATTATATCTTTGCTTATTATACCATTTCCTTATTATATTTGCATTGCCTTGTTTACCCTTAAAGGTATTGTGTGTGTGCCTTTTCTTCTCCCCTCGTGCATTTCCTGCACAGAACATTAGCCTCCCCTGTAGCTGGGACTACAGACGCCCGCAACCACAGCTGGATAATTTTTGTATTTTTAGTACAGACGGGATTTCACCATGTTGGCCAGGCTGGTCTCAAACCCCTGACCTCAAGTGATCCTCCTGCCTCAGCCTCCCAAACTGCTGGGATTACAGATGTGAGCCACCGCGCCCAGCCTGAGTTTTATTTTTAAACATGCATCTTTGAACACTATATTTTGTCTGACATTACTAAACTTCATAAAAATTAAATAATAAAGTATGTAATTATGTCTAATGTCTCTAGTCTTTACGAGAATCGTAAAATATTGACTGTAGTTGTCATTTGTTTACATTAACTATTTGATTGAAATAATATACCTGCCAGGTGCAGTGGCTCATGCCTGTAATCCCAACACTTTGGGAGGCCAAGGATGGGAGGATCACTTGAGGCCCAGGGCTCAAGACCAGCCTGGGCAACACAGTGAGACTCCATCTCTACAAAACATTTAAAAATTAGCCAGTCCTGAGGGTGTGTATTTGTAGTCCCAGCTCCTCAGAGGCTGAGGTGGGAGGATCGTTTGAGCCCAGGAGTTTGAGGTTGCAGTGGGCTATGATTGTGCCAAGGCACACCAGCCTGGGTGACAGAGCAAGACCTTGTCTCTGGAAAAAAAAAAGAAAGAAAGAAAGAAAAATAAATAATATACATAATTATACACAATTTTATCATTCTGAATGGACATTTCAATAGCTTCTAGTTGTTGAAATGTGTTGGCATTTGCTTTGTGATCCGATATGGCTGCATTTTTTACTTATCTGTCTTATGTGTTTGAAAAGAATGTGGATTCTACAACTGTTGGTTGCAGTCTTCAGTCTGTATGTGTCCATTAGATTCAAATCTTTATTAGTTTTATTTATTGATATTTAGAAGGTACAAGTACTGTGTTTTCAACAAAATTTTTACAATGAATATCGTTCATTTAAAAACATAGCCTTTGTCTTACAAATCATAACCCTTTTTACTATTTGTGACTGTGTTGCTGTGTGCTATATCTGGCTGTCTGCTGTGAGAGGGATAGTGGTATAAATAAGCCAGGCAACTTCCTGGAGTTTTAATATTCAAGGAACAGAAAGCTGGTTTGGAGTACAAGAAAAAGGCTCTGACAATTTCTCGGGATCACGTGTCCTGCACATAATAGGTATGGAGATGTCAAATGTGCATCTTTACCTTGGAGAGCAGAAGATGTATAGAAACCTGGCAGCTGCCTTATGGTGAGGAAAGCTGTTGCTATTATACTTGCCTCTCTTACTGACTTTATAATAAGTGTTAAGTAATTGATTTTGACCACTATTTTGTGTTGTTAAGATGTCTTTTCCTTCCAGGGGGCATAGCTGTTTCTGGAAACAACGCACTGTAAAATGCTTTTCTTAAACCAATGTTTCAGTTGAGGAAATGTTGCTACTTGAATCTCCATCTCAGTAAAAGTGGGAATCAACATGGTGGTGGTTGTACTGGATTAGAACCATGCCAGGCACCCAGGGTTTAATCTTCCTGGGTTATATAAATCGAGCAGTTGTTTCTACTGCGATGCTTTGGGAGGCTTTGAGATTAAACAGCTGAGAAGGAATCTTGTTTGCTTTCATGGCCGATGTTAAAACGGAACAGTTGCTGTGCTACTCAGTGTAGCCCATGGAAGCTACTCGCCAAACAACCACATAAAGATCAACACATTTATCTAAAAAAAAAAAAAAAGAAGAAGAAAAGAAAAGAAAGCAAGAAAAAAGAATGCAAAAGGAGGTAGCAAAGTTTTTCACAGAATGTCTCACCCAGCAAAATATTTTGAGTACGTGTGACCTGTTAGGCACATCTATTGAGGCATCATGTATGTGTAAATTTATACATTACTATGATTATTATGAATACCATAATATTAAAGTGTTTTTCAGATAAAATAAATGGACATTTAAATACTCAGCACATGGAACACTGAATTATTTCAAGCATTTCTTTTTTGAAGACACTTTCCTAGGGATTCAAAGAATACTCACCCCTAATATAAGTAACTTTTGATACAAACACACCAACATCTGCTGAAGACTATTTGGGGTATTTAAGGTCTGAAAAGCTGTGGTAGAAGAAATATTGAAAGTGAGATGGAGGCTGGGCTCATACCTGTAATTCCAGCACTTTAGGAGGCTGAGGTAGGTGGATCATGAGGTCAGGAGTTCAAGACCAGCCTGGTCAACTTGGTGAAACCCTATCTCTACCAAAAATACAAAAATTAGCTGGGCATGGTGGTTCACACCTGTAATCCCAGCTACTTGGGAGGCTGAGGCAGAAGAATCGCTTGAACCCAGGAGGCAGAGGTTGCAGTGAGCCAAGATTGTGCCCCTGAACTCCAGACTGGGGGACAGAGCGAGAATCTGTCTCAAAAAAAAAAAAAGTGAAATGGATAGATTGGTAGGATTGGGTGGGACCTTCACAAACAGAGATTCCCAGAAACATCGTGTGGATGGACTCCAGCTGTGAGCATTTCATCCATCCCTATCACGATGAGAAAATAAGAACATGGATTAACACCAATGTTTCAGAAACTTAAATCTTCCACTTAAAGTTTTTTACTTGGTGTTCTTTTTTTTCCTGACATTATGTCAATACTACTTTTTGGTGTTAAAATAGAAATATGGTGATACTAGCTGTTTTTCTAATGCATGTTTACTTGACAACACTAAATATGAACGGCCCTCTGTGATTTTATAAAATGTAGGCGCGTTTTCTTTGTATATTAAATTCATAACTTTCGGACCCAAGATGTTTAGAAGAGAGCCCAAGGGCACCGGGATACTAGAACCTGGAGGGGAGGCAGGAGGTGAAGGCACCACTGGCCAAATCCTGTCCTCCTGTCAGAGTTCCACTTGGGGATTGGTTGGTAGACGACCGAGGTCAACTGCTTTTCATTTGATTTCACTGCCCAGGGAACCAAGGACACGGGGTGGACAGGAGCTTGGACTCCAGGCAGTGAGCTCAGCTTTGGGCCCGGGTCGAAGCCAGGCAGATGCTGCTGGGTATTGTATGTGCCCGGGTTTCAGGGCTGGAGCTGACAACAACCGCACACTCCAGGATCTCGTAGATGTGTGCCCCGCACTTCCCCCCCGCCCCACCCCCCGACCCTCTTCCCGCTAAATTTTGAGCTGGAGAGAGTGCCATGGCCCCATTCACAAGGCCCTCAGTCCTCCACTTCTCTCCAGGGGTGCAATTTCTGGCCTCCCCCATCCCCGCCCTGTACCCCTAAGTTAGGGTCTTTATCTCCACTAATTGGAAATGGGGGGCGCTTGGGGACAGTGATGCTTTTTTTGGGGCAGGGGCAGAGATAGTGAAGTTCCGGGACCCTGGTGCTTTCTTGATTGGTGCAGCGCCCCTCTCTGCAGCCACTCTAGGGTCCCAGGGCCTGGGCAGTGAGCCAGGTGAACCGCCGGAATCCAGGCCTTCGCGTGGACACTTCTGGGGGCGCCAGTAGCCCAGGAGGCCGAGCCCAGGGTGTCCACGAACTGAGCCTCCATCTTCCTGCCCCGGCGGATGGGGGCGGGGTCAGGGATTGTGAACTTTAAAACCCGCCCCCCCACCTCCAAGCCGAGGGCGTCCACTGGGACCGCTGGCTGGGAGCTGAGATGTTGGAAGGAGCCTCAGGTCAGGAAGGAAAGAAACTCACAAACAGGACAGGAGCCAGAGCTAAAGAGACCGCCCTTGCCGGCAGGGCCGCCCCTCCAAGACTCGCCCAGGCTGACGGAAAGTCTTCCAAGGTAGCTCCCCGCACGAGTCCTTTTTGCGTGTTTCTACTTCACTTTCCCCTCCGAATTTATCCTAAGGCACCTCACATGCTTTTGTATTAAAGGGTCTTTTATACACTTCTGTTCTACTTATCTGAAACTCTTCCTTGCCTTTATTATTTATTTATTTATTTATTTATTTATAAGACAAGGTCTCACTGTGTCGCTCAGGCTGGAGTGCAGTGGCGCAATCTCAGCTCACTGCAGCCTCCACTTCCTGTGCTCAGGCAATCCTTCTGCCTCAGCCTCCTAGAGAGTTGGGACTACAGGCCCACGCCACCAGCCTGGCTAATTGTTTTTTTAATTTTTCGTAGAGATGGAGGGTCTTGCTATGTTGCCCAGGCTGATCTCCAACTCCTGGCCTCAACTCCTGCCTGGGCCTCCCAAAGTGCTGGGATTACAGGCGTGAGCCACCTTGCCTAGCGTCTCTTCTTTTTTATGTATACATACACATACATATTACACAGGTATTTATATACATACTTACTAAAACAGTTGATGAAACAACACTATCACTATCTTAAAATGGATCAATAAATGAATATTTTTAAATTCATGTTTGCAATGTTTCAAATTACATTTTTATGAAACATAAGATCAAATTTTATTGTAAGTATATACTCTAATCAGATGGATGGACACAGTTAAGGGAATTGTTGGATATTTCCGTTATTGGTTGCCTGGGGCAATGTGCATTGTAAGTTTCAGGCAGATGAGATCTGCAGCTTGGGAGTAAGAAGGGTGAGAAGGACCCTGGGGCATGGACTCCTTTGGAGACCTGTCCTCTGGCTGACTGATTTTGGACATGAGAGAGTGTGAACTGTGAGGATCTGGAAATGGATTCCCTGAGACTCCCCAGATCCACATAACCCCTGGAAAGTCTCTTCCTGCACATCTTGGGTCTCTGGTGCTCTAGCCACAAGCTTTTGTTCCACACCCCATTAGAGACGCTGATCACACTGGATGGAGACACAGGGCCAGAGGCCAGCCTGGGAACGGGAGGCATAGGGCTCTTCTCACAGTCCAGAGATCTGCGTTTATTATGAAGTCTTAGGCTTTGGGCCAAGTTTAAAATTCAACAGAAAGCCCCACTGCAAAAGTCTATCATAAAACAGTTTAAAGACAGGCTCTCCTTTGGATCTAAGATCCACCACTCTGACCATTCCCCTGTATCTTTCCTTTAATTTCCTGCTGTCTCTTGAGAATTGGTACTCTGTGTTCACTAGTGTTTGGATTATCGGACAGATATTCTAGCATCTCCTAGTTCTGTTTTGAGGCAGAGTCTCACTCTGTCGCTCAGGCTGGAGTGCAGTGGTGTGATCTTGGCTCACTGCAACCTCTGTCTCCTGGGTTCAAGAGATTCTCCTGACTTAACCTCTCGAGTAGCTTGGATTACAGGTGCACACCACCATACTGGGCTAATTTTTGCATTTTCAGTAGAGACGGGGTTTCACCATGTTGGCCAGGCAGGTTTTGAACTTCTGGCCTTAAGTGATCCACCCACCTTGGCCTCCCAAAATGTTGGGATTACAAGCATGCGCCACTGCACCTGGCCTAGTACCTTCTAGTTCTAATTAGGCTGCATCCATGAGGGTGGAAGAACTGTCCCTGGAAACAAGCAGTAATTAGGATGTGAAAAGTTGTATTTTATGGGGTTATGCAGTGGTGAGCTTTGTTTGATCGTTTAATGGAAAGAACATGGAAACTCATGCCCCCTAAAACGTTTATGTAATAGTTTCCCTGCATTGAATTTTTCTACATGAGACTTGGCCCATACAATTTAGAGTTGCTGTCCTATGCTTTTATGTTGCTTTCCCAGTTTCTCTGTTTCCATCAGCAGCTGATATCTTTGTAGTTGCTCTAGAGCACAGGGCTCAGTCTTTTCAATCTTGTGGTCTCTTTACACTCTTAAGAATGATTGAGAACCACCAGGAAGTTTTGTGAATGTGGATGGGTTATATCTAGCTATATTTATATATTTTAAGGCTAAGGAATTTAAAAATATTCATTTATTGATTCGTTTTAAGATAGTGCACCTGTTTGATGCTAACACCAATAACTTACCTTTATGGAAAAAAATCTGCATTATCCAAAACAACAACAAAATGAAAACAGCACTTTATTTCACATTTTTGCAAATCTCTGTAGTGCCTGGTTGAAACGGAGACAGTGGGAGTCTCCTCACTGCTTCTGTATTTGCAGAACCGCATCCCACACTCTTGGGAGCATGAGAATAAGAAGGACAAGTAACACTGAGGGCCATTAGAGACATGGTTTTGATCTCATGGACCGCCCTGAAAGGAATAGGAAGCCCTTAGGGGTCCCCTCCAAACAGTGAGAATGCTTGCTCCTGATCAAGGAAGCCAAGCTCCAAGGGTTGCTGGGGAGCTGGAGGAGGTGAGATGGGGCTGCAGGGAGGGTGTCACCAAAACCATGGTTGGGCTCCATTTACTTCACCCCAGGTGGCCCACTGAGCCCACATGGCCACCAGCGCAACTGAAGCAGACCCTGATAGAATCCTGTGTATAATTATTTTAGGATTCACCCATCTTGGCATGCACAAGGCATTTTAATTGAAGAATGTTTTCTAATAACAAAACGTTTTAAACCTAAATATGTGGCAATAGTAAAGATTAAGTAAATTATGGTTTCCCGAAGCCCAGTGCTCTGCAGCCATCAAACAGAGAGTAAAAGCGAGAATGTACTGGGTGGAGATAGCCTCAGGATATTTAAAAGCAGAGAACACAAAATATAGAACCGTGTTGTGTATGTTATGATCTTTTTTCTGTGCTTTTGAAAAAGAGAATACACGTATAGCTGGAAAAGACACACCAAACACACCAAACCATATAATTGGTTGTGTTTGGTAAGATGTATGCACTGAAGAGGAAGGGTTCAATTTTTTTTTTTTTTTTTTTTTTTTTTTTTTCTGAGACAGGCTGGAGTGCAGTGGCGCCATCTCAGCCCACTGCAGCCTCGACCGCCCTGGCTCAAGTGATCGTCCCACCTCAACTGTCCCAGTAGCTAGAACTACAGGCGCGCCACCATGCCTAGCTAATTTTTTTTAGAGATTGGTTCTCTCCAGGTGCCCCAGGCTGATTCTGAATTCCCGGGCTCAAGGGATCCTCCTGCTTCAGCTTCCCAAAGTGCGGGGATTACCGGCGTGAGCCACCGTGTCCCGCCTGTTTGCAATTTTTAACAGTTTTAAATCTCCTGGCAATGAGTAACGTTATAGTTTCCCAGGTGTTTGGTCCTTTAAGAAAAGGATGGCAGGACGGGTTATCTCGGTGGGAGCGTGTTCCACCTCTGCCCTCCGCCAGTCGCCCTCGCCCGGGCTGCACCCAGGTATTTTCCTCCGGATGAATGAATGGCTCGCCCGCGGACACGCCAGCCCCGCCCCAGGAGCCCCGTTTCCGCCTCCCCTCCCCGCCCACTCCCTGGCGCCCTTCCTATTGGTTCCATGCCGCGCTTTCCCGTTCAATCGCAGCGCTTAGCGCCAGAATTTGAATCTCCGTTTTCGTTTGAATTGGGCGGGCGCGCCGGTTTGGAGGAAGGAAGTGGCGGGCGGACGCAGCGGGCGGGCGGGAGGACTCGGCGGGAGCCCCTAGAGCCGGGCGCCCGGGGACGTAACCTGTAGGGCCACCGGGTCCCCGTCAGGGGCGGCGGCGGGAGCAGCGGGGACCGCAGGCCGGGGCGGAGCGAGCGCGGCCCGGCGGGCTGCGGCCGGGTGTGTGCGGCGCGTGGCGGGCGCAGCTTACCAGGCGAAGGTGAGCGCGGCGCCGGCTCCTCCTGCGGCGGACTTTGGGTGCAACTTGACGAGCGGTGGTTTGACAAGTGGCCTTGGGGGCCGAATCGTCCCAGGTGAGCTGCGGCCGGGACGCCTGGGAGCTGTCCGGGGTCGAGGGCTGAGCCGCGGGGAACCCCGAGCTCTGCGGGGACGGACGCGCGGCCTGGGCCCGACTGCTCCTGGGCTCTGGCGAGGGCGTCTGGGTGGAAGCTCCCGGGAGGTGCAGGCGCTGGCGACAGCACTCCGGCCGCGGGACTTTGGGGCGCCAGGGGCTGCGGTCGGGTTGTGCTGGGGTCCCCGCTGGCTAGCTGCGGTGTGCGCCTGTGTGGCCGGGGATAGGTGGACTGAGCACGCGGCTCTTCTTAGCTCCTTTGCTATCAGAGTAACCCGCACCTCTTTTGCAGTGGAAGAGTTGTAAATTTGCTTCTGCAAACCTTTCGGTACCTGGCCTTCCCCTACGGATTATACTCAACTTCTTGTTTAGAAAATGGGGCCCACGAGACGCCTGGTTACTATCAAAAGGAGCGGGGTCGACGGTCCCCACTTTCCCCTGAGCCTCAGTACCTGCTTGTTTGGAAGGTGAGCCCCGCGGGCGCGCGCGGACATTTCAGCTGAGAAAGAGGAAAATATCTTAGTCACAGTACACGGTCCAGAAACGCGCTCTAGGATTGGGTCCTGCTGTCACTTTTCCTTGGTGCTTCTCCCATTCGTTACTAAGTTGACATAGTTGTGTTTTGTTTTGCCAAATATAAATTTGATGCTAGTGTTTGTATAGGTGTTTTCAAAAATCAAGCCAATTTAAAAAATCGATTTTCTAATCTTACGATAAAGAAAGATATAGATAATCTTCATACCTCACTGGCTTCAGGCAGGCGTCTGAAGACACTGTGCGCCCCCGGGTCCCTCCACACTGGACATCACTGGCCACTGGGGACCCTAAGAGAATGGAGGAAGGAAGCCATACACTTGCCTCTTGGCGGCAATAGGAAAATGGGACAGAAAGTCTTCCTGCTTGGAGTTTGAGAACATTTTCTCTTATGTTGCTGTCCCATTTGGTGGTGGTAATAACACAGTCCCTGTATAACAGGCAAAATGCTAACAATGCCCCTATCAGCCTCTGACATGTGTCCCACTAGAGGTCTGAGAAGGGGTCACTTCCTGTGTGGTCTGGGCCCTGAATCCCATCCTGGCCTCACCCCATCCTCCCAACCCCATCCCTACCTTGTTCCTCCTGCCTAAGGCATTCCAAGCCCTTGTTCACCTTGGTACTTCTTACACACTTGGAAGTTTATGATGGGAAAGTTCTCCCCTTCCCCAAACTTGTGTGATTTCCATCATTCAGGCATCAGGTGAAATGTCACCTCCGAGGAAGCCTTGCATGAAAATTTGTGTTTCCCATCCCACAGCTTCATGGGTGAGTTGTGGGTTTGTTTCCCACTAGGCTGAGCTCCCCAAAGGCAAGGACTGTCTTGTTACTACACAGGGGGTGTGATCAATACCTAGCATTCTGGCAAGGGTCAGTAGAAACACCGGCTGGAGCCACCGATTTGCAATCGCTTAAGAGCAGTGGTTCTCACAGGAGGGTCATCTTACCTTCCAGGAGTCATTTGAATTTCCATGTCACAATACAGGAAGGGGACATGTGCCGTCATCGCAAAGGAGAGGTCAGGGTGGACAACCTACCAGGCTCAGGGCAGCCCCCACAATACAGAAGCATCTGACCCAAGATGTCAACAGTGCCAAAGCTCAGAAACACCCATCCACCCATAGTCGTCCTCCTGCCAAACAAATTCTCAGTTGTAGGGGATAGTCTCTCCTTTGCTCAGATGTCCTGTTACCTTAAAGTCAAATTATTTTATTTGGGGTTAAGGTAGCTTTTCACTTTCCATGGATACCTTTCTCTTGAAAAGGAAAAATATAAACATTTCATCTCAAGTGGCAGTCCTTTTGCTTTTCATACAGTAGTCCTTGAATGTATTTTCATGCAAGATTTTATAATTTAGAAACTAATTCCTAAGTGTTTGGTCACATGACCTGGGTAGGAAGAGAGATTCTTAGACTCCAAAGGTTCGGATGGAGAACAGACAGGGCATTGCATAATTTGTTCAAATTTTTAAGATCACGGGCTAGAACAGGCACACTGAAGACTCTAGGAACCTACTAATGAACTGTTCTGATTATTAGTTTGTGTAGGTTTAGGAATTGTCTCTTCCGCTACTTTGCTGTGGTGTTAGCTTTCTGTGGAAAAACAAGTTGAATTTAGATTTTTTTTTGTTGCGCACAAGTTAGTATTTTTATTTAGAGACTTTTGAGTCTGTCCGTAAATTCAGTGTAGTTTTAAAACAACAATGAAAAGCTCACCCATAATGAGCATTTACTATGTGCTAGGCAAATTAGTGACATGTACATCCATTTAATTGTTTGAACATCACATGATGTACTCTATTGTATATGAAGAAACTGATGCACAAAAGTGCTAGCATAAAATAAGCACATTTGGGGATGATTAAACCTCTAAACATATTTAACATTACAAACAAACGTTTTTGAGAAAGCACAGAGTATTAAAAATAGTCATTTTCCAAAATTGATGTAAGTACTCCTTTATTTGTGTCTTTTAAGTATAGCTTTTTATATAAAAGGTAATTCAATTTGTATTCTAGTGTCTTCCCTTATTTTCATGTACTCTGTTTTAAAGATCTAATAGTTACATGATTAATACTTCCAAAAGTTCTTTGCAAAATGCAAGATCGTTTACATTGCCCATTTTGTTACTCCTTTATGTCAATTATGTTTACAGATCAAACATTCTAGTCAAATTGTGTTTTATTTTGGGAAACTGAGGTAATGTTTTAAAAAGTTACAACAACCAAAAAATCCTTCTTCTTTCGCATGAAGGGGTATTGAATGTGACATCCGTATCCAGCTTCCTGTTGTGTCAAAACAACATTGCAAAATTGAAATCATTGAGCAGGAGGTGAGTGGTTTTCTGGAGATCTACTTTTAAAGCTTTTAGTTCACTTTCAATCTGTTCATTAGTTACATATTTTCCCCTTTTTTTCACTTGCAGGCAATATTACATAATTTCAGTTCCACAAATCCAACACAAGTAAATGGGTCTGTTATTGATGAGCCTGTACAGCTAAAACATGGAGATGTAATAACCATTATTGATCGATCTTTCAGGTAGGCAAAAGCTGATTGGTCTAACAGTAAATGTCATCTTCTGATTAACTGTAAATTAGTGTCGTAGTCAACTGTCATTCTTCTTTAATGTTCATGGATGTCAAAGTATTTCAGGTTTTCATTCTCAACACTAATCTTAATTTAAGAGGATATGGATCTAGAAAGCTGACTAATTGGGACAAAATGTGATGGAATTCAAGGATTTGGGTGCAAATAATTATGCAGAGGAAGGTTGACCTTGTCCTAAAGGAGTTTGTTATTTTCTTCCAAGTGTTGTGAAACTGCATGAGATTTTTCTATTCTTTTTTATTTTAAAGCAAAATACACTCAGAGAAAAAGGTACAAAACAAGATAGACAGGTCAATTTATCATGTGAATACCCTTTTGATCACTACCTATTGTAATAGGACTGATTTGTGCTCTCCCAAAATTTATATTTTGAATTCTTAACCCCTCGTACCTTAGGCTGTATTTGGAAAGAGGGCATTTAAAAAGGCAATGAAGGCTTTTTGAGGCCATTAGTATGGGCCCTAATCTGATGATTGGTGTCATTATGAGAGGAGATTAGGGAACACATGCACAGGAAAGCCCACGAGAAGAGGCAGCAAGAAGGCAGCCATCTGCAAGTCAAGGAGAGAGGCACAGAGAAGTCCAATCCAGCTGACACCTTGCTCTTGGACTTCTGGCCTCCAGCACTGAGAAGGGCATGTCTGTTGTTCAAGGCGTTCAGTCTGTGGGACTTTATTATGGTGGCCCTAGCAGACTAATATACCACCAGCTTATATAGAACATTTCCAGAAGCATTTTAAAATGCTGTTTTCTAATCACGACTTCCTTCCCTCAGCAAGTAGACCACCGTTTTGGCTTTCAGGATATCAAATGTCTCGAGTTTCACTGCCTAAGCATGGATCTCTGAACACACTACAGTTTTGTCTGTTCTTATGAAAATCCTTAACAGTGATATAAGAATGTATACATTTGTGCCTGGCTTGTGCTTTTATGTGTGTGAGATTCATAGCATGTTGGGCATCTCTGTAGTTTGTTCCTTCTCATGGCATAAGTATTTCACTGAAAAAAATATGTTTAATATATACAATAATATACATAACTATACAGAGTTCATTTATTCTTGATGGACATTTGACTAATGTCCAGTCTTTGAAATGTGTCAGGGTTTGCTTTATGAGCAGATACGGTTAATTATTTTACTAATCTGCCTTGTGTAATTGAAAACTATTCTACAGTGCCTCAGATATTTTATTTATATACGTGTGTGTATATATATACACACACACACACACACACAGATACACACACTCCCGTTAGATTCAAATCTTCTATATTCTAATAAATTTTTCCCTACTATTCTAAGAGATATGTTCAAATCACCTACTGGGGATTGATTGATTGATTTGTTTTGATCTCTTGTCAGTTTTTGCTTTGTATATTTTGAGGCTGTACTATGGTGTACAAACTTACAATTATATCTTCTTGGTGCATGGAACTCTTTGTCATTTAGAGATGTCCTCTATTTTTAGCAATGCTTTCTTTTCTGCTTAATGTTTCCTTTGGATGATGAATATGGCTAAACTAATTTCCTTTTGGTCAGTGCTTGTGTAGTGTAACTTTTTCCACCCCCTTAATTTTAACTTTTCATAATTTTTATGGTTTATTTTAAGTTGTCTCTTGGAACCTATTGTCAGATGAACTCTCGTGTTTAACTGGAATATCTTCTTGCTGGATTGATCCTTATGTAAAATGTCCTTTTTCTCTATGAATAATTTTTGTCTGAGGTGATTTTGTGTCATGTTAGTATAGCACTCCAGTTCCCCTCTGCTTGCTGTTTGCATGGTATATCTTTTCTCATGCTTTTATTTTAAAGGATTGTGTCTTTGAATCAAAATTGTGTCTCTTGTAGACAACATATTATTTGGGTCATTTAAAAATCCATTTTGCTAAATGGATCTCTGTCTCTGTTATTGTCTTCATTTGTATTAGATAGTTATTTTTTTAATGCACCACTTAAATTCTCTGGTCATTTATTTTACTGTGCTTCTTGGAAGTTTGCCCTCATTTTTAAAGAGTATTTTTATTTAATACAGACTTCTATGTAGGAAGTTTTGTTTGTTTGTTTTTGAGACAGAGTCTTTCTCTGTCACCCAGGCTGGAGTGCAGTGGTGTGATCTTGGCTCACTGCAACCTCCGCCTTCCGGGTTCAAGTGATTCTTGTGCCTCAGCCTCCCAAGTAGCTGGGATTACAGGCGCGCACCACAACGCCCAGCTAATTTTCGTAATTTTTTTTTTTTTTTTGAGACGGAGTCTTGCTCTGTAGCCTGGGCTGGAGTGCAGTGGCCGGATCTCAGCTCACTGCAAGCTCCGCCTCCCGGGTTTACGCCATTCTCCTGCCTCAGCCTCCGGAGTAGCTGGGACTACAGGCGCCCGCCACCTCGCCCGGCTAGTTTTTTGTATTTTTAGTAGAGACGGGGTTTCACGGTGTTAGCCAGGATGGTCTCGATCTCCTGACCTCGTGATCCACCCGTCTCGGCCTCCCAAAGTGCTGGGATTACAGGCTTGAGCCACCGCGCCCGGCCAATTTTCGTAATTTTTAATAGAGATGGCATTTCACCATGATGGCCAGGCTGGTCTCGAACTATTGACCTCAAGTGATCCACTCTCTTCAGCCTCCCAAAGTGCTGAGATTACAGGCATGAGCCACCACGCCCCGCCTGTAGGTAGGAAACTTTTGATGTGTATTGGAGAGCTGAACTATTTTTCCAAAACAAGATATTATCCAAATTGAGATAAATTCAGATGATTAAACCCATCCAACAAAGATTAGAAAGTGAATCTTAGAAAGGGAGACTTGATTCCGAACTCTGTACCATGGAAACAATTTCAGATGTCTGACTGCTTCAGATCTTACTTAGGTTGCCTATAAATTCAAATCAGGTCATTTCACCGAGGCCAAAAAGTTTTCATTATGCAGAATAAAGGATTGCTTCTATGACTTGATCACTGAAGCTTGCCAGGATAATTATGTATCTTGCTAAATGTGATCTTCCTAAGACGTACCTGTCTTGTTCAGATACAGACTGAGTATGTGGGAAACTGAAGTGATCATAGTGTTCTAAGATACAGCTTTGTAGTTACCCTGTAGTGTAAGCGTAGCTCTTTATTTACCCTAAAGTATATGACTTCACAACGTGAGAAAGATTCAGTTACCTACAGGCTTCCTGGCTGGCCTTCCAAGCCATCAGATGATTTCCATGGACTTAAACTAGAAGAAACTTGACTTTGCTCTCATGTGCATTAGCTTCTGTCATAGAAGATGCTTGGGAATATTGTCAAATCATACCTGGGCTAGTCGTCAGTGATCAGAGGTTAATCTGGGTCCCCAACCTCTGACAGTGGTGTTTCAAAACAAACTTGATGCAACTAATCCTAGTTTTTAGTGTAAGAGCACTTTTCTAACTCTAAATTTATTTCTTTATATAAGGTGATATCTTGAACCAAACGCAAAGTTTGTTCCTTGATCCTTGGACATTAAGTGGATATGGAGACTTCCTCCCCAGGGTATAAATTTTTAATCAGGATCTGTGTCTGTCATTCTATGCACTGCAGGTATGAAAATGAAAGTTTTCAGAATGGAAGGAAGTCAACTGAATTTCCAAGAAAAATACGTGAACAGGTGATGGGAAATATCCAAGTTTGGGCTCTGATTCTTTTTGATGATATGAAATCATTTATGTATGCTTTGATGATTTCTTACTTGAAATTAGTTACAAAGAGGGTGGTTACTGGTTATAGTAGGAAAATGTAACTAAAGTATTAAAACAAGTTGAACTTAGACATATTAAAATCATCTAAAACAATATTTCCTCTTTGTTGTTCAAAATCAGGGTACTAAGTTGGTTTTACACTTTTGGCCAAAAAGTCTACTCTAGAGTATGTTATGAACCTTTTGCAAGCCCATGATTAGGATAACCCCAACACATAGAGGTAGCATTTGGGAATT
This sequence comes from Macaca fascicularis, assembly GCF_037993035.2. Classification (NCBI taxonomy): domain Eukaryota; kingdom Metazoa; phylum Chordata; class Mammalia; order Primates; family Cercopithecidae; genus Macaca; species Macaca fascicularis. Next base: position 137,084,015 of record NC_088383.1, on the reverse strand, counting down.
GCATTATCTGGTGGCTCATTTTGTCTCCCAGTCATTGTACTCATCCATCTTTATGTGTCTGAAATAATCACATTATGAAAATCGTGAGTGCCAAAGATGCTTCTCTATTTTGATAGACGATCCATGAAACAAGAAGAGGGATCCTGTGCTTTGTCATGTGAAAGAATCCTATAGTTTGAGTATATCAGTGTGGAACAGGTATTCAAATTGTACAGCTTATGAAAACATAATTGTCAGCACATGCTTGGAAATTTAGATAGTTTGAGTATATCAGTGTGGAACAGGTATTCAAATTGTACAGCTTATGAAAACATAATTGTCAGCACATGCTTGGAAATTTAGATAGTTTGAGTATATCAGTGTGGAAGAGGCATTTTAGTTGTACAGTTATTAAAACACAATTGTTGGCATGTGCTTGGAAATTTAGTGGGATTTAGGCTTAGGATAAGCCCTGAGAGTTCATATTTTTTCTACATTTTAGAGTGTTCCTAAAGCTAGTTTCAGATGAGCTCCTTGGAATATCTTGGCTTAGGAGAGTTATCTTAGGTGCACCTGAAATTAGCAATAGGTAGTCTTGAATTTCAACATTTCTGCCTTTTTTTTTTTTTTTTTTTTGAGATGGAGTCTCACTCTGTCACCCAGGCTGGAGCGCAGTGGTGTGATCTTGGAACCTCTGCCTCCTGGGTTCAAGCGATTCTCCTGCCTCAGCCTCCCAAGTAGCTGGGACTACAGGTACACACCACCACACCTGGCTAATTTTTGTATTTTTAGTGGAGACGGGGTTTTACCATATTTGCCAGGCTGGTCTCGAACTCCTGACCTCGTGATCCACCCACCTGGGCCTCCCAAAGTGTTGGGATTACAGTCTTGAGCCACCATGTCCAGCCCATTTCTGCCATTTAAAGTACTGCTTCTTCCCTAGAGGAACAGCCTTAATGTTGAGCCTGATGGTCATCAGTTTCTGTGCTGGAAGCCAGTTTCTGAGGCTTCCCACGCTGCAGCCGCCAGGCAACTTGCTAGTCTATGGGAGTAAATAAACCAAAAAGCCAGTTGAACTATGGGTTAGGTATGTGCCCCTCAACAGTCTAGGAACTGTTTGTTCTGTTAGTGGTCTGTGGTACAGTAAGTACTGAAATGGAGTATGTAGGAAAGATGACAGCAATTCGACAGCAATTTTTTGGCTATTGAATATAATCATCCAACAAAAGTGAGATTATATACTTTACATATTCATAATTTTATTAATAGTTCATTTATATCGTTTAGTCATAAGATTCTTGTTCCACTTCAGATTGGAAATAAAAAAAAAATCCCTCACATAGTTTTAGAAGCAAGGTGTTATGTATCAGGAAACTTGAAATTGATTAAGGAAGTTAGATTCCTTGCCTTTGGTAATATTTTTTAGATATTTTCTTAATAATCCAGATGATAAGCTTTTCTTCCTTTGGGACATCAGACTTTTATAAAAGTTTTATATATGTGTTATTCTTTAGTTCTTCCACCGTTCCAGAAACAATTCCATATGAAGGAAAGTTAGGGTGCTGTCTCTGGGGAGCCAGGTAGGGGCGCTGCACCTGCTCCCAGGCTGTGAGGTTGCAGAACCTGTGAATGTACCATGTGTGCCTGTGCCATGAATTTACTTAGGGTGAATCCAGGCTCTCAGATCCACCCTAAGTATCCACCAGCCAAGAGGGCCCACATGCCAAGTGGAGCCTCAGTTCATCCACAGGTCCTATGGTCCATTTCTGAGAAAACTGATGAAGCCGTCAGTAGTTCTGAGCTCATGGGGGGTTACAGATCTTCAGTGTAGGTGATGTTTAATATTGACTTTGGTTCTTCCGCAATAGGATATTGGGAAATAACTTTAAAGGAAGTTATAACAACGCACCAAGGTTTGATTTTAGTAATTTTAAGCCTCGAGTTTGTTTCCTATTAATCACTCACTATTTTTTAGCGAGTCAGCTAAGAAGTACTTTTATCCTGACCACTGGCTCCCAATTGACTTGAGCTCATTTCTCAGTCTTTAAAAGTCATAGGAGTGGTTTGGTAAAGAAAACAATTTTTTGTTGTTTTTATTGTTTTTTTTTTTTTGAGACGAAATCTCGCCCTGTTGCCCAGGCTAGAGTGCAGTGGTGCAATCTCTGCTCACTGCAACCTCCGCCTCCTGGGTTCCAGCACTTCTCCTGCCTCGGCCACCTGAGTAGCTGGGACTACAGGCACCCGTCACCACATCCAGCTAATTTTTTGTATTTTTAGTAAAGATGAGGTTTCACCATATTGGCCAGGCTGTTCTCAGACTCCTGACCTCAAGTGATCCACCCACCTTGGCCTCCCAAAGTGCTGGGATTACAGGCATGAATCATCGCGCCCAGCCAGAAAACAATCAATAATATTTTCACTGTTGTGACTGTCAGTATTTAGAAAGGCCTGCAAATAACTGCTCTTATTTTCCCAACTTACAGGAGCCAGCACATCGTGTCTCAAGATCTAGCTTCTCTCCTGACCCTGGTGAGTAGTGGTTGGGTTTTGTTCCAGAATCCTGGAAGATCAGGTCTTTGCGAAGCGTATTGGCAAAGAAGGGGCAGCAAGAGTGCAAGTGCTAAATGTCTAGCCTGTAAGAAGTGGAGGAGGTGTCATTTAACATGTCAACAACAGACAGATGCCTAACTGTTTGCCCTTGGCGGCTGATGGTGTGCTGTGCTTAAGAGAGACTCTAGATATGAGAAAATTGCCTGTTCAGCTGTCAACTCAGTTCTCAATAGTTAGATAGCATGTGATATTTCATACTGGTTATTGGAGCTAATGTGATTTATTTATTTGAATCATAATTCTAGTATCATAAGACTTGCAAGTTTTAGGCATTAAATAATTTATAGGCCAAGTAAAAGCTAGCTTTAAGACAACCTGAAACAATTAAAATATTGAATTCCACAAATGTTAATCATTGAGAAAATGTTGAACTTCTGTTTCTTATTTCATAATTCATTGCCAAGATGAGAAAGCTCAAGATTCCAAGGCCTATTCAAAAATCACTGAAGGAAAAGTTTCAGAAAGTCCTCAGGTACATAACAAGAATGTCAAAGAAGACACCGCAGATGACTCAAAAGACAGTGTTGCTCAGGGAACACCTAATGTTCGTTCCTCAGAACATGCTGGATATAATGTCAGAAATGCAGCTGATCCCATTTCCGGGGATTTTAAAGAAATTTCCAGGGTAAAATTAGTGAGCCATTACGGCGAATTGAAGTCTGTTCCCACTACGCAATGTCTTGACAATAGCAAAAAAAATGAATCTCCCTTTAGGAAGCTTTATGAGTCAATGAAGAAAGAGTTGGATGTAAAATCACAAAAAGAAAATGTTCTACAGTGTTGTAGAAAATCCGGATTACAAACTGATTACACAACAGAAAAAGAAAGTGCTGGTGGTTTACAGGGGGAGACCCAACTATTGGTCTCATGTAAGTCAAGACCGAAATCTGGTGGAAGCGACCACGCTATGGCAGAGCCTGCTTCACCTGAACGAGAGCTTGACCAGAACAAGGGGAAGAGAAGAGACGTGGAGTCTGTTCAGAGTCCCAGCAAGGCTGTGGGCGCCAGCTTTCCTCTCTGTGAACCAGCTAAAATGAAGACCCCTGTACAATATTCACAGCAACAAAATTCTCCACAAAAACATAAGAACAAAGACCTGTATACTGCTGGGAGAAGAGAATCTGTGCATCTGGGTAAAAGGGAAGGCTTCAAGGCTGGTGATAAAACTCTTACGCCCAGGAAGCTTTCAACTAGAAATCAAACACCAGCTAAAGTTGAAGACACAGCTGACTCTGCCGCTAAGCCAGAAAATCTCTCTTCCAAAACCAGAGGAAGTATTCCTACAGATGTGGAAGTTCCGCCTACAGAAACTGAAATTCACAATGAGCCATTTTTAACTCTGTGGCTCACTCAGGTTGAAAGGAAGATCCAAAAGGATTCCCTCAACAAGCCTGAGAAATTGGACACTACCGCTGGAAAGATGTGCTCTGGGTTACCTGGTCTTAGTTCAGTTGATATCAGCAACTTTGGTGATGCCATTAGTAAGTTTATTTAATTGTAAATTTGTTTTTTCTAAAAGATGAACAACTTCTATGTAGCTATGAGATCTTCCTTCATTCAGTAGTGATTAGCTTTGTGGAAGAGAATGTAAGCGCGTAAGGCACAGGGAGAAGACAGACACGCACGCTGTTTTCGCTGACAGATGAATGCTGAAGGCCTAGGTAATTATAACAAGAAATGACAGAGGAGATGGAGGTTGTCAGGGAAGCATGAAGCAGGGGTTATTGAAGGAGATAGGGTGGCCCCAAAAATATTTGATTCTCCTCCATCTATCACAAAATAGAAAAGAGAATAATCATAATTGCTTTTCACATGGAGTTCTGAACTACAATCAACTGTATCATATGAGTTTGGTCGTGTGGAATAAATCACTGGAAATCATTGAACATAGTGGTAGTTCTCCGGTGTTGATACTCTGGTTTCAGAGTGTCCTACAAACAATTTGCTGTAAACACTGGACTGTACCCATGAGTCTATATGCCAGGCAGATTTCCACGTGCTTGGCAGACATGAACGCTTGATCCTTGGTGCAGTAGCAGTGCCCATGGCTAGGTTGTCTTTTTAGATCTGTGTCACAAATGAGGAAACGGACAACCCAAGGCCACCCAGGCAGTGGCAGAGATAGGACCTTCACAGCAGATATGCTAGCTCCTTGGGAGCTTCCTACACTCCTAGGGATTGGCTATTAGAAGAAAAGTTGTCTGGGCCATAGACGCGGTATTCGTACTCCAGGCTCTGTTTCTGCAGGTGGCCCGTAGCGGTGGGGCATGAGGCTATCGATAAAATAAGGCCTGTAACATCAGTCTCAGTGTTCCACCAAGCCTCCTCGTGGGAAAGCATCACTTAGGCAAGGGATTTACATTAACTGGTGGCTCAGGAAAATGTGTGGCCGGGACTGAGCTCAGAACCACCTGGAGGAGTTTTTACAGCTCATGCATTCCGGTCACTGGGTAGGTCAGGGTGAGGTCCAAGTGCATGTCTTTAGAGAGTTCTCTCCGGCTGTCGTCCCCCTACTCCAAGGTGAAAACTACTGCTGCACACTCCTCCTTTCTATGTCCGTGCATAATGTTTCAGCATTTTAAGGAAAGGCTCTGTACTGTCCAGTGGGAACTTGACGTCTTAGTGGCCACTTCCGCAATCCTTTAGGAACCCTTAGTAGCTTAGCTTCGCCAGGACTGCAAGAATGGAGGCGTGCTGTGGGTGGTGTTTCGATGGCTTTTCACTTGGTTCGTGTTTAATACTAATGTGAAGTAAATCACTAGTCTCAGTGTGTTTTTTCATTGCTCTTTTCACGTTTGTATTCATTACTTTAGATGAGAGTGAGGGAATACCTTTGAAAAGAAGGCGTGTGTCCTTTGGTGGGCACCTAAGACCTGAATTGTTTGATGAAAACTTGCCTCCTAATACGCCTCTCAAAAGGGGAGAAACCCCAACCAAAAGAAAGTCTGTGGTAACGCACACTCCACCTGTCCTGAAGAAAATCATCAAGGTGAGTTGAACAATTAGCATTCCCATTCACATCCAGTGGCTCACACGTCGGGTACATATTCCTTTCCAAATACTGACACAAGTGGAATTATGATGAAGACCTTTATTTATTTATTTACTTATTTATTTCTTTGAAGAAACAAGTTTTTAAAAAGACGAAATGAAAGCTCATTGATACGGGTGCCAGCAAAGGAGCCCCTGCGTCCCTGACCATGGTGCTGATGTGACCAAGTCGGGGGAGTCCTTGATGTTGTCCTTTTCATGCAGAAGTTCCCAGACACTCATGCTTACAGCACTGTGTAATCACCTGCAGGCACCGTCAGAACAACCAATTACAAAGATTCTGGATACATTACCACATTGACCCACAAGGATTGTTTTACTTTCTTTTAGAGTTACAAGGCTATAGTTAAGGCATTTACCTGGTGTAAAGGAAAATCATCAATGGCACACCTAGCTTTTACACCATCAGCTTTGAGAATATTTGCTTACCTCTTCCTTTGCTGTGTTGTCCTTCCTGGGTTTTACACCCCTGGGAACTCATGGCCCTATAGCTCATAACCTTCATAATGGGGCCTGGGCTGTCTTTCTTTTCTTCTCTTCCCAACAGGAGTGGAAAGTGATGCCTGGCTCCCTTTCCATTTTACACTGGCTCCCAGGGGCAAGCGGCCCTCCTTCCATGTGGGCTGCCGGGCCCTGGGTGCCCACGGCCGGTATTTACTGGGACTGAGATCAGATCCTGCTTGTCTTTCACTGATCAGGACGTTCATTCCACCTTTCTACCTGAAATGACCTCACTTCAGACTTTGCTTGCTTCTGTTTCCTGTTTTTCCTTCAATGACTGAGACAGTCACACCTCTACCATAGTCTTGAAAGACAGTGGCTTAAGCATTTGATGCTTCAAGATTTAAACAGCTGAAATTCTTAATTGAATAGGTTTTTATCAGTCATTCCAGAGATGTTACATCCTTGTTAAAGCTTCTTGTCAACAATTTTGTCTTGTCAGGAACAGCCTCAACCATCAGGAAAACAAGAGTCAACTTCAGAAATCAGTGTGGAAGTGAAGGCACAAAGCTTGGTTAGAAGCCCTCCAGCTCCTAGTCCTAGGAAAACTCCAGTTGCCAATGATCAACGCCGTAGGTCCTGCAAAGCAGCCCCTGCTTCCAGCAGCAAATCTCAGACAGAGGTTCCTAAGAGAGGAGGGAGAAAGAGCGGCAACCTGCCTTCAAAGAGAGCATCTATCAGCCGAAGTCAACATGATATTTTACAGATGATATGTTCCAAAAGAAGAAGTGGTGCTTCGGAAGCCAATCTAATTGGTTAGTCTTGCGTTAGAACACATATATTAAGGTGAATTGTTTCATGAATGCTAGTTTTTGAAAAGTTTCGTCATCTTTTTCCTTTGACAGTTGCAAAATCATGGGCAGATGTAGTAAAACTTGGTGCAAAACAAACACAAACTAAACTCATAAAACATGGTCCTCAAAGGTCAATGAACAAAAGGCAAAGAAGACCTGCTACTCCGAAGGTAGGGGCCTCACTGTATGCTGCTTTACACATCCGGGTGTCATGGAAGCTTGCATTCAGTGTGGATTCACGCTTTAATGTCCTGTTTACGTCCTTCCTATTTTCCACAGAAGCCTGTGGGCGAAGTTCACAGTCAATTTAGTACAGGCCATGCAAACTCTCCTTGTACCATAATAATAGGGAAGGCTCATACTGAAAAAGTACATGTGCCTGCTCGACCCTATAGAATGCTCAACAACTTCATTTCCAACCAAAAAATGGACTTTAAGGAAGATCTTTCAGGTAAAAACATAGCCTTAGATATTATAAATCTTTTGACTCTACTGTTTTTTACTGTGTTAATGTTTGTTTTGCTAACTATGTTCATCTGCTGTGAAAGGGATTATAAAAAACGACTGAGTCACCTTTCTGGGGTCTTAGTGTTCAGGGAAGACAAAGCTGGTTTGGCTTGTAAGGACAAGTCTCTACTAATTTTTGGGATCACGTGTCCTGCGTGAAATAGGTGTGGAAATGTCAAATGCATATCTTTACCCTGGAGAGCAGCGTATACATAGAAAGCTGGAAGGTGCTTTGCAGTGAAGAGAGTTAACTTGTTATACCTGCAGCTACACTAATAGTTTATCCCAGGTGTGGACCAGTTGTTTTTGAGCGATATTCTGCTTCTTCAGGATTTACTTTCTAGGTAGCTTAACTTTCTTGAAAGAAAGCCCTATGAGAAGATTCCCATAAACAATTGATTGTTGAAGAAATGTTTCCACTCGATTCCCACTCTGGGTAAATTGTGGCTTGACTTGTGTAATTTAAAGTGGGAATGGCCAGCACGGTGGCTCACGCGTGTAATTCCAGCACTTTGGGAGGCCGAGGTGGGCGGATCACCTGAGGTCCGGAGTTTGAGACCATCCTGGCCAACATGGTGAAACCCCGTCTCTACTAAAAATACAAAATTAGCTGGGTGTGGTAGTGCATGTCTGTAGTCCCAGCTACTCGGGAGGCTGAGGCAGGAGAATCACTTGAACCCGGGAGACAGAGGTTGTGGTGAGCCGAGATTGCGACATTGTACTCCAGCCTGGGCAACAGGAGCGAAACTCTGTCTCAAAAAATTAAAAAATAAAATAAAGTGGGGATGGTGGCAGGAGAGCGATTGTAGGTTTTGTGTTGTATAATTTGTCCAGTAGTTTTTACCGTGTACTATTTGGAAGGGTGGTGAGAGTTGAATTGAACAGGGGGAATCTTATTGTTGTTTTCTAGCAGATTGAGTTGTAAGAGTTGTACTCCTCCGTAATGGATGCAACATACCCTCTGATGAGTCATATTCGGATCAGTTCATTAATCTTTTTTAAAAAACCAAGAAGACAAAAATACAAGACCAAAACAAAAAATATAGATATGTATATATGAGTATTCTTGTAAATTATGAACATGTATGAATGTTCTAATATGTGTGTTACAAAATGTTAAAAACAAACCCTCAAAAATACTTTCTAGGAAAAACAAAATGCTAAATACTCAGTGTGTGGGACAGTGGATTGTCCCCAGCATCCCAGCGTTCCTTGTTTTTCTTTTTTTTTTTTTTTGAGACAGTGTCTCTCTCAGTCACCAGACTGGAGTGCAGTGGCACAATCTCAGCTCACTGCAGCCTCCAACTCCCAGGTTCAAGCAATTCTCCTGCCTCAGCCTCCCAAGTAGCTGGGACTACAGGTGTGTGCCACCACACCCAGCTGATTTTTGTATTTTTAGTAGAGATAGGGTTTCACCATGTTGGCCAGGCTGGTCTGTATCTCCTGACCTCGTTAATCTGCTCACCTCAGCCTCCCAAAGTGCTGGGATTATAGGCGTGAGCCATCACGCCTGGCCCGTTCTTTCTTTTAAGATGGTTTCCTAGAGTCAAGCAGTTCTCACCTGTTAGTATGAGTGAATATCATTACAAAACATTAGCATCTGCTGAAGACTAAATCCTAGGCATTTTATGTAGAAGGGGAGATTTTTGTGAATGGACTGGTTTGGAAGGGAGTTTTCAGAACAGGCTTCCCCTGAACATTTTGCGTATGACTGCCAGGTTGAAATAGCACTTGCATCCGGTGAGGCCAGAATGATACAAGTAAGGAGGACATGAGATGATAAGAGTTTTGCAGAGTTGAACTTCTATATAAATTGCTTTGTTATTATTTTTTTCCTGAGATTATATCAGTACTACTTTTTTTTGGTGTTAAAATGTTACCTGCAGCTACACTAGTAGTTTATCCCAGGTGTGGACCAGTTGTTATTGAGCAATATTTTGCTTCTTCAGGATTTACTTCCTAGGTGGCTTAACTTTCTTAAAGCCCTATGAGAAGATTCCCGTAAACAATTGATTGTTGAAGAAATGTTTCCACTCGATTCCCACTCTCAGTAAATTGTAGCCTGACTTGTGTAATTTAAAGTGGGGATGGCCGGCACGGTGGCTCACGTCTATAATCCCAGCACTTTGGGAGGCTGAGGCCTCCTATCATTCCAAATGGAATGATAATGATATAAAATTTTAAAAAACATATATTATTACTTGACAGTACTAAAAATGGGCAGCTCTTTGTCATTGTCTAAAATGTGGGCACATGTTATTTGTATTTTAAACCTAGAACTGAGCACCCAAGACTTTGAGAAGCATGAAGGCATTTGGCCTCTAGATCCCAGCAGGGAGGCCTGTGGGTCTCAGGAGCCTATCACCAGCTTCCGTGCTCCAGAGCTCAGGTGTGGGGTCTAGTTAGAAGGACCACAGAGGTCAACTAACTTCATTTGTTTCCTTTCCAAGAAAAGCAAAGCAAAGAGCATAACATATCTTCTTTTTGCTTTCTTTTTTACAAAATGAATACATTATTGATGGAATCACCCTTTTTATGAGGCCTATGTACCAGGAATTCAAGGGAGGAATCTGCTGTTATTTCCCACCATTTGCATGTTACATGTGAGGACTGGGATGGTTGTTTGCATGTTAGCAATATGTCAATCACTTTTCATATGTCTTCATGTAACAGGAATAGCTGAAATGTTCAAGACCCCAGTGAAGGAGCAACCACAGTTGACAAGCACATGTCATGTCGCTATTTCAAATTCAGAGAATTTGCTTGGAAAACAAGTTCAAGCAACTAATTCAGGAGAAGAACCTCTGCTGCCCACCTCAGAGAGTTTTGGTCGGTTTCCTTGTTTCCTACCACTGTGATGTTTTGGGATAGGAACATACAGTATTATGTTTTTAGAAGCAGTATGATATTACTTCTCTAAAAGAAATGTTCCTGGCAGAAAATACCATGTCCGTCTTCTCTGTTGTAATTGAAAGGGAGATTTCAATCAGCAGTTGAACTAACATTGGCATTCATTGACTTACATAGAAAGAAAGACTCCGTTAATGTGTGTAAATGACCTGTGTACACTTTTGGCTTCTTTATTATAAGTAACCAGGGAGACATAGCAAAAAAGTATAATGGTGTCTCACCATATTTACATATAAATTACTCAAATTCAAAATTATTGCCAATTACAAAACAAAAGATAACAGTTTTAGATAACAGTTTGTATACTGTACAATTATTCCTGCTAACCTTCTAGGTGGGAGCAGGCCCGGGATGAGTGTGAGATGGGAGATGAGAATCTGTCTAATCTCTCATTTGGCACTGGTCACTGTGTTCCTGTCATAGAGGGAACAGCTTGCTACCCTGAAGATGTTTGTGGTAGGTAAATATTTCCTGTGTAATATGGACCCTAACCACACAAGGATAATCCATGTTATTTTATTGGTGATTTAAGGCAAGAAACAGCTGTTTGTTTCTGATGTTTGAAGGAAAAAATGCCTATATTTATGTCAATGACACAGGGCATGGCAACCTTTGGAGGATCCTTCTTAAGCAATATTTTTACCTTCTATAATCATTTCAGCATCCAACTTAATGATGACCCCACTATAGCACCAAATAATATTCTTAATTGTGCATGGCTCTAATAAAACAGATTTATAGACACATAAGTAGCCTCGTTGTTAAGTGAATACGAAGCTGAATATTTAGTTTTTTACTATATTTTATGAGGCTATAATACTCGATTGACATGAGACACTAATAGAATGTATTTATTGTATATGTTTTTATTTCAGGAGGAAATGCGCTCTTCAGTGCACAGAATTCAGCAAAACAGCCATCTGATAAATGCTCTGCAAGCCCTCCCTTAAGACGGCAGTCTATTAGAGAAAATGGAAACATAGCAAAAACTCCCAGGAACACCTACAAAATAACTTCCGTGGAGACGAAAACTTCAGATACTGAGACAGAGCCTTCAAAAACAGTATCCATCGTAAACAAGTTAAGAAGGTCTATGGAGTTCAGAAGTATACAGAAGCTACCTATAGAAAGTAAGAGTGAAGAAACAAATACAGACATTGTTGAGCGCATCCTAAAAAGATGTCAGAAGGCAACACTACTACAACAAAGGAGAGAAGGAGAGATGAAGGAAATAGAAAGACCTTTTGAGACATATAAGGAAAATATTGAATTAAAAGAAAATGATGAAAAGACGAAAGCAGTGAAGAGATCAAGAAGAACTTGGGGTCCGAAATGTGAACCAACGTCTGATCTGACAGACCTCAAGAGCTTGCCTGATACAGAACACACGAAAGACACGACATGTGGCCAGGATCTCCTCCAAACCCAAGATCATGCCAAGGCACCAAAGAGTGAGAAGGGCAAAATCACTAAAATGCCCTGCCAGTCATTACAACCAGAACGAATAAACACCCCAACACACATAAAACAACAGCTGAAGGCATCCCTGGGGAAAGTGGGTGTGAAAGAAGAGCTCTTAGCAGTCGGCAAGCTCACACGGACGTCAGAGGAAACCACGCACACACACAGAGAGCCAGCAGAAGATGGCAAGAACATCAGAATGTTTAAGGAGTCTCCAAAGCAGATCCTGGACCCAGCAGCCTGTGTAACTGGAATGAAGAAGTGGCCAAGAACGCCTAAGGAAGAGGCGCGATCACTAGAAGACCTGGCCGGCTTCAAAGAGCTCTTCCAGACACCAGGTTCCACTGAGGAATCAATGACTAAAGAGAAAACTACCAAAATAGCCTGCAAATCTCCACCACCAGAATCAGTGGACACTCCAACAAGCACAAGGCAACGGCCTAAGAGAGGTCTCAGGAAAGCAGATGTAGAGGAAGAATTCTTAGCACTCAGGAAACTAACACCATCAGCAGGGAAAACCATGCACACACCCAAACCAACAGGAGGTGATGAGAAAGATATTAAAGCTTTTATGGGAACTCCAGTGCAGAAACTGGACCTGCCAGGAACTTTACCTGGCAGCAAGAGACAGCTGCAAACTCCCAAGGGAAAGGCCCAGGCTCTAGAAGACCTGGCTGGCTTTAAAGAACTATTCCAGACTCCTGTTCTTACTGAGGAATTAGTGGCTGCCGGCAAAACCACTAAAATATCCTGCAAATCTCCACAGCCAGACCCAGTGGACACCCCAACAAGCACAAAGCAACGGCCCAAGAGAAGTCTCAGGAAAGCAGATGTAGAGGGAGAATTCTTAGCATTCAGGAAACTAACACCGGCAGCCGGCAAAGCCATGCACATACCTAAACCAGCAGTAGGTGAAGAGAAAGGCATCAACACATTTGTGGGAACTCCAGTGCAGAAACTGGACCTGACAGAGAACTTAACTGGCAACAAGAGATGGCCACATACTCCTAAGGAAAAGGCCCAGGCTCTGGAAGACCTGACTGGCTTTAAAGAGCTCTTCCAGACACCTGGTCATACTGAGGAAGCAGTGGCTGCTGGCAAAACTACTAAAATGCCCTGCAAATCTTCTCCACCAGAATTAGCAGACACCCCAACAAGCACAAGAAGGCAGCCCAAGACACCTTTGGGGAAAAGGGATGTACAGAAAGAGCTCTCAGCTCTGAAGAAGCTCACACAGACCACACACACAGACAAAGTACCAGAAGGTGAGGATAAAAGCATCAAAGCGTTTAAGGAAACTGCAAAACAGAGACTGGACCCAGCAGCAAGTGTAACTGGTAGCAAGAGGCAGCCGAGAACTCCTAAGAGAAAAGCCCAACCCCTAGAAGACCTGGCTGGCTTGAAAGAGCTCTTTCAGACACCAATATGCACTGACAAGCCCACGACTCATGAGAAAACTACCAAAATAGCCTGCAGATCTCCACAACCAGACCCAGTGGACACACCAACAAGCTCCAAGCCACAGTCCAAGAGAAGTCTCAGGAAAGTGGATGTAGAAGAAGAATTCTTAGCACTCAAGAAACGAACGCCATCAGCAGGCAAAGCCATGCACATACCCAAACCAGCAGTAAGTGATGAGAAAAATATCAATGCATTTGTGGGAACTCCAGTGCAGAAACTGGACCTCCCAGAGAACTTAACTGGCAGCAAGAGACGGCTACAAACTCCCAAGGAAAAGGCCCAGGCTCTAGAAGACCTGTCTGGCTTTAAAGAGCTCTTCCAGACACCAAGTCACACTGAGGAATCAATGGCTAATGATAAAACTGCCAAAGTAGCCTGCAAATCTTCACAACCAGACCCAGACAAAACCCCAGCAAGCTCCAAGGGACGGCTGAAGACATCCCTGGGGAAAGTGGGCGTGAAAGAAGAGCTCCGAGCAGTTGGCGAGCTCACACAGACATCAGGGGAGACTACACACACACACACAGAGCCAACAGGAGATGGTAAGAGCATCAAAGCATTTATGGAGTCTCCAAAGCAGATCTTAGATTCAGCAGCAAGTCTAACTGGCAGCAAGAGGCAACCGAGAACGCCTAAGGGAAAGTCTGAAGTCCGTGAAGACCTGGCCGGCTTCAAAGAGCTCTTCCAGACATCTGGTCACACTAAGGAATCAATGACTAACGAAAAAACTACCAAAATATCCTACAGATCTTCACAACCAGACCCGGTGGACACCCCAACAAGCTCCAAGCCACAGCCCAAGAGAAGTCTCAGGAAAGCAGATGTTGAAGAAGAATTTTTAGCATTTAGGAAACGAACACCATCAGCAGACAAAGCCATGCACACACCCAAACCAGCAGGAGGTGAAGAGAAAGACATCAACACATTTACGGGAACTCCAGTGCAGAAACTAGACCCGCCAGAAAATTTACCTGGCAGCAAGAGACGGCTACAAACTCCTAAGGAAAAGGCTCAGACTCTAGAAGACCTGACTGGGTTCAGAGAGCTTTTCCAGACACCATGCACTGATAACCCCACGACTGATGAGAAAACTACCAAAATACTCTGCAAATCTCCACAACCGGACCCAGTGGACACCCCAACAAGCACAAAACAACGGCCCAAGAGAAGCCTCAAGAAAGCAGACGTAGAGGAAGAATTTTTAGCATTCAGGGAACTAACACCATCAGCAGGCAAAGCCATGCACACGCCTAAACCAGCAGTAGGTGAAGAGAAAGTCATCAACACATTTGTGGGGACTCCAGTGCAGAAACTGGACCTGCCAGGAAATTTACCTGGCAGCAAGAGATGGCCACAGACTACTAAAGAAAAGGCCAAGGCTCTAGAAGACCTGGCTGGCTTCAAAGAGCTCTTCCAGACACCAAGTCACACTGAGAAATCAATGACTGACGACAAAATCACAGAAGTATACTGCAATTCTCCACAACCAGACCCAGTCAAAACCCCAACAAGCTCCAAGCGACGACTCAAGACATCCTTGGGGAAAGTAGGCGTGAAAGAAGAGGTCCTACCAGTCAGCAAACTCACACAGACGTCGGGGAAGACCACACAGACACACAGAGAGACAGCAGGAGATGGAAAGAGCATCAAAGTGTTTAAGGAATCTGCAAAGCAGATGCTGGACCCAGCAAACTATGGAACTGGGATGAAGAGGTGGCCAAGAACACCTAAGGAAGAGGCGCGATCACTAGAAGACCTGGCCGGCTTCAAAGAGCTCTTCCAGACACCAGGTCCCACTGAGGAATCAACGACTGATGACAAAACTACCAAAATAGCCTGCAAATCTCCACCACCAGAATCAGTGGACACCCCAACAAGCACAAGAAGGCGGCCCAAAACGCCTTTGGGGAAAAGGGATGTAGAGAAAGAGCTCTCAGCCCTGAAGAAGCTCACACAGACCACACACACAGACAAAGTACCAGAAGGTGAGGATAAAAGCATCAAAGCGTTTAAGGAAACTGCAAAACAGAGACTGGACCCAGCAGCAAGTGTAACTGGTAGCAAGAAGCAGCTGAGAACTCCTAAGAGAAAAGCCCAACCCCTAGAAGACCTGGCTGGCTTGAAAGAGCTCTTTCAGACACCAATATGCACTGACAAGCCCACGACTCATGAGAAAACTACCAAAATAGCCTGCAGATCTCCACAACCAGACCCAGTGGACACACCAACAATCTTCAAGCCACAGTCCAAGAGAAGTCTTAGGAAAGCAGATGTAGAGGAAGAATTCTTAGCACTCAGGAAGCTAACACCGTCAGTAGGGAAAGCCATGCACACGCCCAAACCATCAGGAGGCGATGAGAAAGACATGAAAGCATTTCTGGGAACTCCAGTGCAGAAATTGGACCTGCCAGGAAATTTACCTCGCAGCAAGAGACGGCCACAAACTCCTAAGGAAAAGGCCCAGCCTCTGGAGGATCTGACTGGCTTCAAAGAGCTCTTCCAGACACCAGGCACTGACAAGCCCACGACTGATGAGAAAACTACCAAAATGCCCTGCAAATCTCCACAACCAGACCCAGCAGACACCCCAGCAAGCACAAAGCAACAGCCCAAAAGAAGTCTCAGGAAAGCAGACGTAGAGGAAGAATTTTTAGCACTCAGGAAACTAACGCCGTCAGCAGGCAAAGCCATGGACACACCCAAACCAGCAGTAAGTGATGAGAAAAATAACACATTTATGGAAATTCTAGTGCAGAATCTGGACCTGCCGGGAAATTTACCTGGCAGCAAGAGACGGCCACAAACTCCTAAGGAAAAGGCTGAGGCTCTAGAGGACCTGGCTGGCTTCAAAGAGCTCTTCCAAACACCAGGTCACACTGAGGAATCAATGACTGATGACAAAATGACAGAAGTATCATGCAAATCTCCACAGCCAGAGTCATTCAAAACCTCAAGAAGCTCCAAGCAAAGGCTCAAGATATCCCTGGTGAAAGTGGACATGAAAGAAGAGCCCCTAGCGGTCAACAAGCTCACACGGACGTCAGGGAAGACTACGCAAACACACACAGAGCCAACAGGAGATAGTAAGAGCATCAAAGCATTTAAGGAGTCTCCAAAGCAGATCCTGGACCCAGCAGCAAATGTAACTGGTAGCAAGAGGCAGCTGAGAACTCGTAAGGAAAAGGCCAGTGCTCTAGAAGACCTGACTGGCTTCAGAGAGCTCTTCCCAGCACCAGGTCACACTGAACAGTCAATGACTGTTGACAAAAACACAACAATGCCCTGCAAATCTCCCCCAGCAGAACCAGCAGACACTGCCACGAGCACAAAGAGATACCCCAAGACACGTCTCAGGAAAGAAGTGAAAGAGGAGCTCTCAGCACTTGAGAGGCTCACACAAACATCAGGGCAAAGCACACACACACACAAAGAATTAGCAAGTGGTGATGAAGGCATCAAAGTATTTAAACAACGTGCAAAGAAGAAACCGAACCCAGTAGAAGAGGAACCCAGCAGGAGAAGGCCAAGAGCACCTAAGGAAAAGGCCCAACCCCTAGAAGACCCGGCCGGCTTCAAAGAGCTCTCTGAACCATCAGGTCACACTCAGGAACCACTGACTGCTGGCAAAGCCACTAAAATACCCTGCAAATCTCCCCCAGTAGAAGTAGTAGACACCACAGCAAGCACAAGGAGGCATCTCAGGACACGTGTGCAGAAGGTACAAATAAAAGAAGAGCCTTCAGCAGTTAAGTTCACACAAACATCAGGGGGAACCACGGACGCAGATAAAGAACCAGTAGGTGAAGATAAAGGCATCAAAGCAGTGAAGGAATCTGCAAAACAGACACTGGCTCCAGCAGCAAGTGTAACTGGCAGCAGGAGACGGCCAAGAGCACCCAGGGAAAATGCCCAAGCCCTAGAGGACCTGGCTGACTTCAAAGACCCAGCACCGGGTCACACTGAAGAATCAATGACTGATGACAAAACCACTAAAATACCCTGCAAATCATCACCAGAACTAGTAGACACTGCAACAAGTTCAAAGAGACGGCCCAGGACACGTGCCCAGAAAGTAGCAGTGAAGGAGGAGCTGTTAGCAGTCGGCAGTCTCACACAGACATCAGGGGAGACCGCGCACACCGACAAAGAGCCGGTAGGCGAGGACAAAGGCATGAAAGCATTTCAGCAACCTGTAAAGCGGAAGCTGGACGCAGAAGATGTAATTGGCAGCAGGAGACGGCCAAGAGCACCTAAGGAAAAGGCCCAACCCCTAGAAGATCTGGCCAGCTTCCCAGAGCTCTCTCCAACACCAGGCCACACTGAGGAACTGGCAAATGGTGCTGCTGATAGCTTTACAAGCGCTCCAAAGAAAACACCTGACAGTGGAAAACCTCTAAAAACATCCAGAAGAGTTCTTCGGGCCCCTAAAGTAGAACCCGTGGCAGACCTGGTAAGTACCACAGACCCTGTAAAATCACAGAGCAAAAGCAACACTTTCCTGCCCCCACTGCCCTTCAAGAGCGGAGGTGGCAAAGATGGAAGCGCCACAGGAACCAAGAGGCTGCGCTGCATGCCTGCGCCGGAGGAGATCACGGAGGAGCTGCCAGCCAGCAAGAAGCAGAGGGTTGCTCCCAGGGCGAGAGGCAAATCACCGGAACCCATGGTCATCATGAAGAGAAGTTTGAGGACTTCTGCAAAAAGAATTGAACCTGTGGTAGAGCTGAACAGCAACAACATGAAAACCAACAAAGAGGAACACAAATTACAAGACTCGGTCCCTGAAAATAAGGTGAGAGGAAGTATTACAGCATCACCCAATATCATCTTGGATAGTTGTCAGTTTCTGTGTTATACTTTGCATGTAACCTGACATTATAAGTGGTTATCATGGCCGGGCGCGGTGGCTCACGCCTGTAATCCCAGCACTTTGGGAGGCCGAGGCGGGCGGATCACAAGGTCAGGAGATCGAGACCATCCTGGCTAACACTGTGAAACCCCGTCTCTACTAAAAATGCAAAAATTAGCCGGGCGAGGCGGCGGGCGCCTGTAGTCCCAGCTACTCGGGAGGCTGAGGCAGGAGAATGGCGTGAACCCGGGAGGCGGAGCTTGCAGTGAGCCGAGATCGCGCCACTGCACTCCAGCCTGGGCGACTAAGCGAGACTCTGTCTCAAAAAAAAAAAAAAAAAATAAGTGGTTATTTCCCAAATGGGTTTCATTTAACACAGTGAACAACTGCAGGCCATGGTAAAGAATCTTCTTGGGACCTATAAAGGGAACAGACTAATTTGGGAAAAGAACGAGTCAAAAATGATAAAATGATTAATGCAAACTTAGAAGAGTTTCTCAAGAGCCAAATGAGTAATGTTCATCTTCATATGTTTGAAAAATTGATCAGAGGATAGGTGGGTGGTTCAGTTCTATGTTCTAGATACTGTCACCAAGACCAGGACTGGGTTAAAAATAATATCTATGTCACTATTTTAACTATCAGAACAATATCGATAGGGAGTGTGTATTCTTGAGAAGGGGGGAACTGTCTGGACTGTTAGAGAGGTTCCTACTGCATCCGGAGAAGTTTGGGGAAACTCCAGAAATGGTAATTTCCTATTCTGCCTTAGCAGTGATGGTTAAAGGAATAGGAGTTCATTTACTCTCTGTAAATGAATGAATAATGGAGCTTCTTTCTATAAACTGTAAAAATTAGAGTTGATATATGTCTTTTTAGGCATTGTTATTGAAATTTATCCTGAATGCCTTATTTGTAATTTGTCAGCAGAGACAGTCATTTCTCCATAGGAACAAAGTACCAAGGCATTACCTTGACTATCTTAGATGACAGGTTTCTTAGAAAATTCATCAGTGAGTAATTTTCAAATGATTTCTCCTTTTAGTTTACTATTGTTGATTGTTCTCCCTGTTGAATTTTGAATTTGTTTTACTAATTATTGGAATTCTGTGGATGTCTTCTCATTTCTTTAGGGAATATCCCTGCGCTCCAGACGCCAAAATAAGACTGATGTAGAACAGCAAATAACTGAGGTCCTGGTATTAGCAGAAAGAATAGAAATAAACAGAAATGAAATGAAGACCTCCCCAGAGATGGACATTCAGAATCCAGATGACGGAGCCTGGAAACCCATACCTAGAGGCAAAGTCAGTGAAAACAAAAGGTGCTTGAGGTCTGTGAGACCGAATAAGAGCTCCCAGCCTAAGGTGGCAGAGGAGAGCGGAGGGCAGAAGAGCGCAGGGGTTCTCATGCAGAATCAGGAAGGGAAAGGAGAAGCAGGAAATTCAGACTCCATGTGTTTGAGATCAAGAAAGACGAAAAGCCAGTCTGCAGCAAGCACTTTGGAGAGTGAATCTGTGCAGAGAGTAACGCGGAGTGTCAAGAGGTGTGCAGAAAATCCAAAGAAGGTAAGCTATTTACTGTTTTCCGTTTTTAGAAGAGACAGTGTTTTGATCTATTTTTTTGCCCAAGGTTGCAAAGGCAAACAAAAAGCATTATTTTCAACAGCCCTCTGCCAGCTCCCAGTTACATTCATGGAAGGAGCATTATCCTAAGACATACGTTTTGTCATTTTAGTTATATTTTGTTGTGTCTGCTTTGGGGATTCCACTTCAAATAGCAAATTCACATTATGAAGACTTTCTTCAGAAAGAAAAGGAATTTGTCTAGTGGCTAATTGACTGCTTATGATGTACCTCATGATACAATTGCAGGTAGCTGTCTTCAGCCTTTCTGTAGTTCAAAAACACCTATTGAAACAGAAAAGTTCTTCCCCCCCCCCCAAAAAAAAACAAACTATTGAAACAGAAAAATGTCCAAGGAATTCTTTGGAAAGGTAGAAGGAACAGAGGTTGGGGTGGCCCTGAGACACACGCTGACTATGTGAGAATTCCTGATCAGTGGGGAGTGCTTCTGCCCTCCAACCCCCCTCTAGCCAGAGACTATCTAAGCTAATGAGCTTTAAGTGCTACTGAAATCACATCAAGTTTAGCCACACATAATTACAAGCATGTGGACAAATCGATAAGAATGATTAGATTCCATTAGTGTTCTTCTGGGGAATACTTGATTTAGCTAAAATAAAAATAGGTTGAATTGCTCCCTGTTTGTGAGTGGTATAAGTGTAATTCTTAGCACACACAAAATTTGGACCTAAAACTACCATATTGTGAGTTCAGCAAACGAAACTGATGTAGCAATAACCTCTTCAGATACAGAATTCTGGCAAGTACAGCTGTCCAGACAGACCTTCAGCACAAATTAGGAAGCTTCAACTGCCGAGAAGAGGAAAGATTCCCCAATACCTGCTGCATAGCCAGGCAGCCAGTGGAGGCGGAGGGCTTGTGTGTCTGGATGGTGGGCAGGAAGTCCTAGTGGGGAGATGCCCATAGACTGTTCCAGAGAGGGAAGAGGGGAGGCTCAACAAGGACACTGATGCCCACACAGGTGTCCTAAGTCAGAGACTACTTCTGGGGCAGGCTGGAAGCAGAAGACATCTGACAGTGCCAGACGAGGTCCTAGAGACCACAGGGACACCAGGGATGCAACAGCTGATGTGGGTGAGCACGTTCACCCGTCCATCTTACAATAAAACACAGGCTCTAGGCGCTCACCAAATTCACAGTCTGGAAGGTGCTGCTTCATCAGAATGAAACAAAAGAAGGGTGAAAGCAAATCTTTTAACTAGGGTGATTCCTAAACACAGAGCAACCAGGCCCAAGACTGAGCCAGGCCCGGTGTGTTCTGCCAGGCGCGTTCCAGCCTCTTCTCACACACAAGCACCCAGGAGACGTCCAACACATACATGCTCCTCTATTGCTGAGTTCTTCGGTGGGTGTCGGTAGTCCTAGAAAATGCATATATAACAGATTTTTTCCAGTAAGAAGCTTATAGCCATGCTTTTCACCATGGTCCCTCCCCCTTAGCCAAGAGGTGAGAACTGCAAGAGTGAAGGCCAAGGCAGGTCCCCTGCGTGCAAGTTGGGGATAGTTCTGTCTTTGGGAGCTGCTTGGTTTAGAAGACCCAAAAGACTTAGTCCTGGTTGGATTCACTTTTTCTGAGTGACATTTTTTAGTTTGTGAAAATGTGTGCATTGATGAAGAAATTTTGTTTTATTATGTATTAGCTTAAAATGCATTAGGAACTTTTGTATGAAAAGATCACATTATTTAAGTGTAAACTGCATAATAAAAGCAGTTCAAGTCAAGAAAAACAACGTTAATGGAATATATTTTAAAACTTATTTCCAGCCTCAACATTCATTTTCTACAACTAAGGACCAGCATAATACCTAGTAAGCCTTTGACGTTTTGCAGAGGAGGTCGATTACAAAAATGGGTGTTTAAATTACTTAAGAGATCTTTTTTTTTCCTTCCCACACAGGCTGAGGACATTGTGTACGTCAAGAAAATAAGAACCAGAAGTCACCGGGACAGTGAAGATACTTAACAAAAAAAAATCGAACTGGGAAAAATATAATAAAGTTAGTTTTGTGATAAGTTCTAGTACAGTTTTTGTCATAAATTACAAGTGAATTCTGTAAGTAAGACTGTCAATCTGCTTAAGGGAAGAAAACTTTAGATTTGCTGGGTCTGAATCGGCCTCGTAAACTCCACGGGGAGCACTGCTGGGCTCCTGGACTGAGAACAGTTGAACACTGGGGGCTTTGGGAAGGAGTTTGGACCATGCTTTGCTCTCAGCTTTGCGGAATGAAGCCTTGAGGTCTATCATCACCCACAGCCACCCTACAGCAGCCTTAACTGTGACCCTTGCCACACTGTCATTGTTTAAATGTTTGCCTGTGTCCTCCAGGGCACGATGGCAGGAACATCTATGCTCGTCTGTCCCAGCACTGAGCAGGCACTTGGTAAACATGAATGAGAGGGTGAGTGCACCGATGAATGGAGCTTTTAAGATCTGTCTCCAATGGCTAGGCCCAGGGCATTTGCTCCCCACATTAAGGCAATTGGACATCTGCACAGGACAGTCCTATTTTTGGTGTCCTTTCTGAAAATAAAGTGCTTTAGAGAATGACTTGTGAGCACATCTTTAGGGACCAAGAGTGAGTTTCTGTAAGGAGTGACTCATGGCTTGCCTTTGTCTCTCAGGAATACTTTTCTAACTAGGACTGCTCTCACCTGAGACATTCGCCCGCGGGATCTCAGGGTCCCGGGCTGTGGCGCATCATGACCTCAACCTGGCTCCTCATCTTCTCCAGCTTCCCTGTCGTTGAAAGCTTCAGAAGTTTACTGATTCTGCTCCTGCCTGTTCTCTTTCTGACTCTGACAGCCCAATGCCACCCGGTATATGAAGTGACACCAGTACTCTGAAAAGCATCATCGTCCTTGGAGGGACTGAGCACTCAGCCCTTCAGCCACGATTTCAGGATCGCTTCCTTGTGAGCCGCTGCCTCCAAAATCTCCTTTGAAGCTCAGACATCTTTCTCCAGCTTCAGGCCTGTAGACATAACTGTTGTTCATCTCCATTTACTTTCCAGTTTGTCCCCCCTCCTCTCTGTGTTCCCCAAATCAGAGAATAGCCCACCATCCCCCAGGTCACCTGTCTGGACTCCCCATTCACCCACTTTGGCAGATGCAGGTGAGGATAACACACCAGACAGGGTAGCTGTCCCCCAGCAAGTGCCCTGTGTGGTCATTGCACCCCCATCTCCACGCTTGTCTCCCCAGTGTCTGGCGGGGAGCCACGTGACACGAATATTCGCTGAATGAATGCAGAAATCAGTGGTACTGACTTGTGCTGTATTGGCTGCCATGATAGTGTTATAACAGCATCATCCATGATCATAAGGGAGAATGACATTCTGCTTGAGGGAGGGAATAGAAGGGCAGGGAGGGGACATCTAAGGGCTTCACAGGGCTGCAAAGAGTACGGGGATTGCGCCAGGGCAGAACAGGGGAGGGTATTCAAGGAGGAGCGGCTCTTAGTGGAGGCACTTTGGAAGGTGTGAGGCATAAATGCTTCCTTCTAGGTAGGCCAACTTCAAAACCTTTAGTAGGAATGTTGCTATGATCAAGTTGTTCTAACACTTCAGACTTAGTAGTAATTATGAACCCTACATAGAGAAAAATTGTATCTAGCCATATGCCTGTGGAGTGGAATATTTTGTTTAGTAGAAAAATCCTTTAGAGTTCAGTTCTAACCAGAAATCTTGCTGAAGTGTGTCAGCACCTGTTCTCACCCTGGTAACTATAGTATTTCAAGAACATGCTAAGAGTGGTTTTCATTTTCCAGGGCTGTTGACGGATTAGAAACATTCATTCAAGGGCTACCGCTGTGTTTAGTAGATGAACACCACTTCTACACAACCCTCCTTCACTTTGTATGGTGGGGAGGGAGGGAGCTGACAAATACTGCCCATTGCCCTGGGCTGACTACATTTGAGAACAAATACCCACCCATTCCCACCATGGCATGGTAACTTCTCTGAGCTTCAGTTTCCAAGTGAATTTCCGTGCGATAGGACATTCCCGATAAATAGAAGCTGTTTTTACTTTTTCGCTTCCCAGGGCCTGTGCGATCTGGTCCCCCAGCCTCTCCTGAGCTTTCTTACTCAACTGTACCCACTGTCTCCTGCCTGCCTTTGGCAGGCATCCCCAGCCAGCACACACTCCCTGCCGTTTTCGCTGCCTGGAACTTTCACTCCGGCCCCACCAAGATCATTGCATCCAGTCCTGAACTCAGCTTAAGGGCGGCTTCCTGCCTGTGGGCTACCTCACCCCATGCCTGTCCTCCAGGCTGGGGCAGGTTCGTAGTTTGCCTGAAATTGTTCTGTACCTCTTTGTAGCACGTAGCATTGTGGACACCAGACCACTAATTGAGTTTCTGGCTCCCCTCCTGGGGTTGTAAGTTTTGTTCATTCATGAGGGCCGACTATGTATTTCCTGGTTACTATATCCCAGTGACCAGCCACAGGAGATGCCCAACAAAGTGTGTGATGAAATGGTCTTAAAACCCATGGTATTTTTATTATAGGAAGAGTGGGGAAAGAAACTAAGTGTGGGTGGGGCAGACAGGCCAGTGTAAGAGAGACTGGTTCATTACGTTCCATTTTCATTTCTACGACTTGACTGGATGGTCATTTTCTCTCTTGGCCAATAAGTCATCGCAGCCACTTTTAGTCCTGCAGGAATGGCCTGCTGTATTTCGAGAACTACCTGCAACCACAGCCGTGTCTGCTTTGTTGGAACAGAGGTGCTGAGTTGAGGGACGGGGATTTGACCCAGGGCAGCCCCAAGTCAGCAGATGAAAATACATGCCCTGACTTTCCTCTGGCAACCCTGATTTGACATGGATCCTGCGAGTGAATTTGCTGGCAAGTTCCAAGGGCAGGAGCCTGCAGTAGGTCAGTTAGTCCTGAAGAAGAGGTCTTTCTGTTGTAGTGAGATAAAAGTTTGCAGGTGGGTGCATCTAGGGCTCCTCACCATCTGGAGAGGCTGAGGAGGAAGGGAGGGAGAGCCATGCTCAGTGGTCAGTTTGGTCAGGGAAGAGGGGTCAGGCCCCAGCCCACATCCTGGGCTGTCATTGAGAGTCAACATGGCAAACGGCGACTCCATAAAGTCAACTGTAGCTACTTAACTAAATGATTTTCTCTCATTTTTTTGGAAACAGGGTCTCACTCTGCCTCTCAGGCTGGAGTGCAGTGGTGCGATCTCTACTCACTGCAACCTCTGCCTCCCGGGTTCAAGCAGTTCTCGTGCCTCAGTCTCTTGAGTAGTTGGGATTAGAAGCGCTTGCAACCATGCTGGTTAATTTTTTTATTTTTAGTAGAGACAAGGTTTTGCTATATTTCCCAGCCTGGTCTTGAACTCCTGGCCTGCCCAGCTTGGCCTCCCAAAGTTCTGGGATTATAGGCATGAGCCACCATGCGTGGCCTTCTCAAGTATTTTTAATGTGCCACAGTGTTGTTTAATAACAGCTCAAAAAAGGGCAAGTTACACAGAGTGACTGAATTTAGAAGGGCCACAGCAGCATAGGGGTGTCCTGGGTTGGAATTCCGTCTCTTCTATCACCTCCAACCTAACTTTGGTCTAGTTTCATATCCTCTGGAAGCCTCTGTTTCTCAGCCCTTGAGAGGATATTGTACAGATAATACCCATATAAAGGGCCCAGCACATAGGTGCTCATGGAATGAGAACTATTTGTGTATATGGCTCACTTTATAAACCTAAAATACATATTTTGAAAATAAGAAAAGAGGAATGAAGTGAATATGTTGATTGTTACTATCATAGTCGTTCTGGGCTAATTGTTATAATGTGCTTATGCTTTCATCTTAATAGCGATTACTGAAAAACCACTGGGATTTTCCGTGCTCATTCAGATATCCTCTCTAATCACAGCATTAGTGCTCACCACAAAAGGGCCCCAAAGAACCGCTGTTGTGTTTGTTGGCCTCTGTTCTGAATGGTGTCCGTTTGCATCTTTGAGGGAGGTTTTGCTCAGGAAAGGGCTATCAGTGAGGGCAGGATGCTCTAGGCAACCTCGGACAGGATTCAGTGGTTGGGAAAGGAGGGGCAACCCCACACCTCAGCCACATGCTGGCCGCTCAGTGACACAAACCTCCAGGTGCATGGTCATTGGCAGACACTCCTGCAGGTGGCAACGCAGCCACATCAGGATGACATAACTTTAATCCATGGGGCTTTTCTGGATGGAGTGGGGATGTGTTACTTTCAGAAGGAGGGCACTGTCATGTAACCTCAGCATCCAGAGCAGAGCCAAATGTGAAGCTCACACCTCGGTCAAGCCTCTGCCGGGGCCTCTGAGTGCTTATAGCAAAGGCTGCTGGTCCATATGCAAGAGGGAAACAGGTTTTGGTTTCTAAGGCACAGATGGGCTCCTTTAGCCTAGAATTCTGGAGGGGAACCTGATCCTGTGAAGTGTTTCTTGAAACTTGGTGTGATCCCTGGAAGAAGCCCAGAGTCTTATTTGAGATGAGACTAGGATGTTGCCACAACATGCCGGGTGACAGTGTCGGTGCATTACTTGGTGCTGCTTCCTGGCAAGTACATTAAACAGCTGTCAGAGACGCTCTGATAAAGGAACAGAAGGGGCACAGTTATAATAGGAAAAACAAAGGGTTAGTACCGGTGTTTTCAAAAGACTGACAATAAACAAGATGATAATAATAATAATAATAATAATAATAATAATAAAAGATTGACAATAAACCAACAAGGAAAACTCAATTGGCACAATGAGGAAAATGGATGAAACTCTGAATGGTGCTTCACTGATGAAACATAAATAACGCATGTATGAAAACATGCTCAACCCAATAGAACTCTGGGACATGCAAATTCACATGAAGTCTGATTTTTTTTTTTTTGCCTCTCGGGTGTGCAAAAACTAAAAGGTTTGCTAATGTCCTGGGTGAGTGACTTCTAGGGAGACAACGCCATCATGCCCTGTTGGTGAGTTGGTGCCTGGGAAGATCCTTTGGAAGTGACAATTTGGTGTTTTCTACTTAAATTTAAAATGTGCATGCCCTTTGACCTGGAAACTTCACTTCTAGGGAATTCTCCCATAGAACTAGTCTGCACATTAGCAAACATACACAAATGCAGGAGTATTCATTATACAATTGAATTATAGAATTGCAGCGTGGAAACAAGTTAATGTCTGTCACTGGGGAGGTGGAGGTGACTCTACAGACTTCGTTATATTTATACTGTGGAATGCCAAGCAGCCATTACACAGAAGTAGGTAGCTCTGTAAGTGCTGACATGGCCAGGCAGGATGTTGACCAAAGAGGGCCATCTGCAAAACTGCCCATATGTGGCAGATTTAGTCACTTGTAACATACAGTGCTTTCACATATTAACCTCCTTAACATCAGGATTATCACAAAATTGGTGGGATCTTACAGGAATAAATGGCAGTATTCTTGCTTTCTTAGCAGAACATAAAGTGGTTTTGACAATGGTAGTCCTGGATTTGATGATATACCAGGAGTTTGACTGTTGTTCATAAAAGCAAACAATGTATATGTTTCTGGAACTATACAGATTTAAATTGCAGAGTGTTGTCTGGAGATGTACTCCAAAGTTATCAATGGAATGAGATGGGGAGAGGAGTCAGGAAACGGGCTAAATGCTCTTGGTGTATTTGTTTGATTTGAATGTTTGTAACAAACATGTCTCCCTATATTGCTGGTATTGCCCCATCCTTTGAGACAAGAGGCAGTTGGCTCTGTTAGACCCTGGGCCAAGTGGGAGACCAGCTGTGGGCACTGAATGTGGTGGTGGCAGTGTGAGATCTGGCTGGGGCATGGCTGTCTTGAGCCCCGGAGCTGCCCTCCCAGCAACCCAGCAGGTGGCCCAAAGCCCCCCTGGGATGAACATTGCTCCTCACTGACACACAGCTGCCACGCCCAATATGCAAGCCATTAGAGGCCAAGCTTGGGAGCTTGGTGACCACAACAGATGCCTGGATGTTGTGTGCCACTGTCCCTGGGCGATCCTCTGATTTTGGCAACAGTAGGCCCACAAGTGGGGCATGCATGTGCCAGGGAGCTGGCAGCCCTGGAACCAACCTTTCACCTGGTGGATGAGAGCTGTGGGTCAGCGCTCCAGCATCCTGCTCCTTCATGCATAAGATGTGGAGAGACCCCTTGTGCATCTCTGCAGAGTGGAGTTCTCGGTGTGGTCTCAGTAATGCTCCTCTGAGTGGCTTGCTGAGACACACACACTCATCGGTGCCATTGGCAACCTGCCTGTCTCTCCTGAGGTCCCTCAGCACTCAGTGTCCTGTGTTTCTGTTGATAGGAGCTGCTTTTGAGGCTGGTCTGGCAAGTGCACTTTGGCAGACCTCAGCTCCTTCTGAGGCACTGGTCTCAGGCAGTTCTATTTGGGTTCATTGGCCCCTGGTGAATGCCCAGTTGGTGACTTTCTTTATGCCTCTTCCATACTTCCTTTTCCTTGGCTCCCTGTGCCCCTCCCCACTGTGTCCAGCTGTGCCTGCACCTTCACATGTGCAGGTCTGCTAACCCCCGGGGAAGGGCCGAGACCACATCCACAGCAGAGTGGACGCTGCTTGTCGAGGATGGGACATTGGGACCCACAGACTCATAGGGAGAAACCAATAACAAAAGGGCCCACAACAGCAAACCCCATCTTATAGCAGGCAATTTTTTTTTTTTTTTTTGCACAGGAATAAAAGTAAGAGATCTGAAGAAAAAGACACAGGCTGGTAGTCAAAGTAAAGGTTTATCCTTGCATCAGAATGGTTTAAATCTTGCAATTTGCATATACAAAGAATTCAGCAACATTCACTGGCATTATAATCAGAGCAAGATCAAATTATAAATGTAATTAAAGAAAATATGATAGTTGAAACTAATAACATACATATATTATAAAGATTGCACATAAATTAAACACAACTTGGTTAAACAAACAAACGAAAAAGTATCCGTAATCATACACTTAAAAGAATAACATGGGTATGTCTCCAAATGCTGAAACACAGGTGTCAGGCTCATTTTAAAAAGTGTTTAAAAACACGTAAAAATACCTTTTGAAACACCGGTATGCATTCTTCACTCGTATAGCACATGGAGAGAAACCATAAAGGCAGTCACACAGTGACCAGATCACACACAGATCAGAATGGTCATCTTCTAATCACTATTTGGTATTTGAACCCAACTGCATGCAACAAAGGAAAATGTGAAAGGAACAACGGTGTCGGCACTGGGCTGTTCGGGGCTGTTTTGTTATGTACAATGGACTTTCTTTGACCGAAGGAAAGAAGAGATGAACTTTCCAGGTTGTACGGAGAAGATACTGAGTCCCCCAGGGGTTGATTCCCCCAGTGTGAGTTGCCCTAAGGCCCAGGAGATTGTGTGAACTGGGACCTCGGTAGAGGCCATGAGACTGTAATGACTTCCCCCCTAAAGCGGAATGCTGCCCCGGACAGCACAGCGGAAGGGAGAGTCCTTTGTCCCGGGGAAAGTGGCTTCTCCTTTGTTCCTGGAATGGAAAAGGTTTGGGAACAGGCAGAACCCCTGCAGTGGACACCTGGGGTTGGTCTAGGGACAGGATAAAACGTGAGCAGGGCCCTTTCCTGAGGGCACCCTGAAAAGGTCTACCTTAAAGGTACTTCTTGATACAAGAGATGCCGGTTAGACCATTAAAGGGCTTCAAGGATTCTGACAGAGGGCTCCTAGACATGAACCAAAGCCTGTGCCCCTCTACTTTGACTTCGAACTCTCAAATAAATGACCAGAGAAATGTCACCTTCATTGTAGCAAGCTGGCTCTGTTTCTAGGTTCAGGTGCTGAACAGAAACTTACTTCCCTCTCTTCTCCTTCAGTCAAAAAAAGGCTTTGGGTTTGGAATTTTAACGATGAAAACAAAAGGGACCTGGTGAACCTCAAAAAGCTCCATTTTCCTCTTCCACCGAGATGCTGAATCATTGTACAGAGAAGGAGAGAAGAGCACATTCAGCAGTGTGCAGCCCGGGCGTGCAGCTGGTGAGGATGGCGGTCACGAAGTGCGCTTTCGTCCTTCCAGCTGGGCACCAAGTCTTGCCCTTGGATGGGGCTCGGAGCCATGGAGTGGGCGAGAAGCTTGATTCCCTGTGAGCCTATTATGGAACAATAATGTGTCCTGGGTTGCATTTGCACACACCATCAATGAATAGGGACGAACACTGCAACACGAGGGTGCGATCAGTTATCAGTGAAAATGTCAAATAAGGCCTTTATATAGCTTTTAGGAAACAAAAAACGTACCAAAAATGCACGTGTTAAATGCTTTTAGTAGTAAGGGAGGCCAGATATCTCTGTTTATATTGTGCTCATCTGCTAGGTACCTAATGGCCATAGAAAGATAACTGCTATAAAATTCAATGTTGGTACATTCACACCCATTCTTTTTTTTCCCCCATCAGCCAATCTTATCTGGCAATGGAATCGTTACTGTTATCCAAGGTCAATGGTCTCAGTAGTATTTCCATTCAAAAATAATTTAGCTTTTAGATTAAGGATTTCTCTTTTTCTTTTATTAAACATTGAAAGGTGGGACTTTAAAAAAATGGTATAAATCTAGGTTTTAGGGATTCTTTTCTTACAAACAATCTTAGCTTTTTACAAGAAATGTTTAAATACCAAAATGTTGCTCAGAAAATTTAAAGTTTAATTGCCTGTGGTTATTCTACTGTTTCTATCCCAATGTGTGCTCCTCTGTATTACGTGTGTAAGGTGCTCAGTTCATCTGAACGTTTGGATGGGACGTTTCGTGTTGAGCCTCCAGGCATAGCACTGGAGCAGCACAGGCTGCTGTGGCAGAATGGGAGGGGACAATGGGAGAGGCAGCTGGTTTGATTTTCTGAGGGTTGTCTGGGCCAGACAGGCAGCCGGACAGCAGGTGGTGCTTCGGGGTGCAACTCTGATGGCTGGTTTTGTTGTACCCAAGGCCACGGGTCCATGGGACCACCCGGCATTTACATCTCTTCTCATCCAGCCAAGATGGTGTAGACACAGTGTTGATGGTGTAGACACAGCATTTTTAAATATTACTTACATTCGCCGGCTACTCTAGTGTGTTTCAGACCTGGATCCAGGTTGTAAAGATTTTTTCATCTTTAAAATGTAAAGATAAACCACATGGGCCGGAACTGAGAACTTTACAGAAGTCCCCATTTACATTGTATCATCAGGAACAGGTTGCCTTCCAAAAATGCTGCTGTTCGGGGTTGTGAAATCAGTGTTAGGAAAGTGCATTTTTAACTGACTTCTGAGTCCTCAACTGTTTTCTTAATATGAGCTTTGTGTTTAGTATCTTGTGGGGGCACACTTTGCATATTAAGATTACAACATTTAAAGGTGTTGAATGTGTGAAATTAAACCATATGAATCTAATGAAAAATTAATATATTTACTAATATTAGCAGAAATATATATTTTATGAGATATTATTTGACCTTAATACATTATTCCAATTTTTAAAAAGCATATTTAAGATTTAACAACTTTATAGCAGGTGGCCTTTAAGGCATAACAAAATATATACAAAGAAATTAGGGAAGATATTAATGTCAACTATGAAATAAATTAACATGATTTTTACAAAATATACTGACCATTAAATTAAAAAATATTTTAAGGCAGGAATCTTCATTTGAAATTAGCATAATCAGAAAATATATCAATAAAATCTTGTACCACTTTGTAGCAGAATTCATACTGTTCCTGAAAAGACAAACAAGGACACATTAAAATGTTATTCCCAAAAATATATTTGATTAATTTAATCAGGAGAGATAGTCAAAAACAAGGCATCAATAAGTGTGACTATTCATTAAAATACCATATACCTTTATGCACATCATAATTGGTTTTTAGGCACATACAGAATTCCAAATAAAGCTATGTTCCTACATCGAATGTGTCAGTATATTAACATTTCAAGTTAGTGTATTTAATGGACTGAGTAAAATGTCTGTAGCTTTCACATTGAAACTGGAAAACAACTATTTTTGAATTGAAAAAAAAAAAAAGAACCAGGCCAGGTGCAATGACTCAATGTCTGTAATATTAGCACTTTCAGAGCCTGAGGCAGGAGGATCACTTGAGCCCAGGAGTTTCAGACCAGCCTGGGCAACATGGTGAAACCCCATCTCTATCAAAAAAGATAGAAAAATTAGCTGGGCATAGTGGTGCACACCCGTAGTCCCAGCTACTCGGGAAGCCGAGATGGGAGGATTCCTTGAGCCCAGGAGGCAGATTGCGGTGAGCCAAGATTGTGCCACTGCACCTCTGCACTCCAGCCTAAGTAACAGTGAGACCCTGTCTCAAAAAAAAAAGAGAAAAAAAAAAAATCAGAGTACTAACATTGCCCGATAAATTTCATAAAGTAAGAAAGTAATCTATAAAAGTTAAATAAAATGCACATCTAGATTATTTTAAAGCCTAAATTTACTATACAAGAAGGACATTGTTTTATATATAGGCTGGTCCTCCAGACCCCTGGGTGAGATATTGGAGCTTGGGGCTGGCATAGGGGCTTGGGAAACTGGAGAGGCCAAGAGCTGTCCTCAGCACCTCCCTGCTTCTTTCCAACACATTCGACTTGGGCTCTTCTTAGCACACGGTGAACAAATATCTAAATGCTTTTGGATGGAAAGACGCCAAACAGCTAGCTTAGCCCTTCCTGAGTCCCGGTCTGGCCAGGATGGGAAGGAGCTGGGTTTTCCAGAGAAGGAAAAGGTGAGCCTGAAACTTTGCTCCTAAATTTGCATGAAGTTGTTGGAGGAGCCAAGACCAGATTCTAGGGTCCTCACTTCTGGCTCCTAAGACACACAGCTGATCACCCAGCCTTCAGAAGGAAAAGGAATTGAATTCCTAGAAGGAATTCTCAATAAATATACAGGCTCTCTTTAAAGAGGCAAACAGCTTAAAGCAACATCGACTTTTCCAACTTAAAGCAACATCAACCGAATATCAACTTAAAACAACATCGACTGAATATCAAAGCTGGCTCAGTCTGGGATGGAAATGGAGATGATCACTAATTACTCTGTTTTCATAGCAAACACAGCAGCTAACTGCTGACCATCCCATGTTGTCTTGAGTACAAGTGACTGGGGACAGTGATGGATGAAGTGTACTTTGGAGTGTGCTGGGATGATACAAGCCACACCTCAGGTCACAGACAGACATTTCTGGTCAAGCCACAGACTCCAGGAAAACAGATGTACTTGCGGCCTTTGGAATGTCAGTTCCAACCAAAGCCTACCTAGGATGCTGGAAGCAAGTCTTCCCTGAGTGCTCAGCAATTGGAAACTGGTTCTGGGGCCACTGTGCCCACCTGCAGGGCTAAATCAACCTGCATGTCAGCCATCATCTCTTTATTCAAAGATGTTTTTGCGCCTGTGTTTTTTTTGCCAAAATATCCCTGCCAAATATGAGGTCTGGCAGCATAGAGTACTAGTTAAGCCCTTCCCTTCTGGAGTCAGATAGAGTTTGAATCTCATTCTGACACTTAATACTTGAAAATCTCGGGCAGGCTTCTCAACCGTCCTAACTGGAGGTGCCTGCAGAACACTCCTTGTGAACAGAGGCAGGCACAAGGGCAAGCAGCTGGTGAAGATGAAATGAGAAAGACGTCTGTAAGGCACCTGGTTGCACTGCACCCAACACCTGATGGTTATTTAGTGACTCACTTCTCCCTCATTCGTTTGCTGATTCACCACTTGCTCTGGAGCCCTCGCCATGGGCTGGGCATTGGACTAGACCCTGACTCTAAAAGTCAGGTTGCAAAGTGCTCTGTCAAGCTGTTACCAGGCAAGAGAGCACAGGTGACAGCCATACAACATCTGAGGGCAGCTTCCCAGTCAGGGAGCATGGAAGGGCAAGCTGGGGTCAGGAAGAGCAGAGCTGAGACGGGAGGACACCTGGAGGCTAGATGGTCTCGAAAATAGAATATATTGACCAGACCAGGCAGATTAATGAGAGCTGTGAGTCCCCAAAAAGACTAGGGAAACGCTGTATGCTGCTGCTTAGAGAGATGGTCTTTGCTACAGGTCGTTGGGCACGTCCCAGAGGCCAGGCACTAGTAGGGCCCCTGATGTACTTAAAGCAAATTTCACACAGTGATTCTAACACACCATCTAACCATTCTAACACACCATCACCCCTATTTTCCACAGAAAAGAACTGAAGCCCAGAAAGTGGAAGGAGCTTGTCCAAGTTCACAGAGCCCCGAGGGAGTCCAGCTGTGAATCTGGAGGACAGTGGAAGCCGAATCTCTGCAGGGACACCTGCTGCCTCTTTCATACCGAGGTGGCTGCGCAGGCAGGACGAAAGCCACTTGCACTGCCTGGGGAATCCTGCGTAAAATTAACAACAGGAAAGAAACCAGAAAGTCTGGCTCATAGTTTCAAAACTGGATTTCTTTTTGAGGGGTTCTTGTTAAGTCTTTTTTATTTAATTAATTAATTTATTTTTTTTATTTTTTTTGAGATGGAGTCTCACTCTGCTGCCCAGGCTGGAGTGCAGTGGCGTGATCTTGGCTCACTGCAACCTCTACCACCCTGGCTCAAGCAGTTCTCCTGCCTCGGTCTCCTAAGTAGCTGGAGTTACATGCATGTGCCACCATGCCCAGCTAAGTTTTGTATGTTTAGTAGAGACAGGGTTTCACCATGTTGCCCAGGCTGGTCTCGAACTCTGAGATCAAGTGATCCGCCCTCCTCGGCCTCCCAAAGTTCTGGGATTATGGGCGTGAGCCACTGCACCAGGATTCCTGTTAAGTGTTTATTAATTACTATTGTTATTTTGATTTAAAACCTCTCTTGGGCATGGTCTGTCACTTTGTCCACTTGCAAAACTGCTGTAGTTTGTGTATTTCTGCAGCGTGGACTATCAGAGGCAGGCATGACCTCCAGGAGGCATGAATCAGGCCTCCAGCCTCTTCCCAGAGCCCTCAAGGACTGGCAGTGCTGGGGCCAGGGCTCCGGGACCAGCAGGAGAGCCCCAGGTGCCTTGCTTCTCCCATCTTTTTCAGCCACCCAGGTATCCATCCCGGCACAGACGGCAGACTTAGGAGGGAGAGGGACCCAGGAGGCACCCAGCTTTCTAGTCCACTGGCTCTCAAACCTGTATTCATTTTGATACCACATTGTAGGGGGTGTCTTTCAGTATAGGGATCCCACCCCCAGAGATTCCACCTAATTGGTTTGAGGGCGGCTTGGGCAATGGAAGACGGTAAACGTGCCCAGGTGGGTCTCCTGTGCAGTCAGGGTGGAGAACCGCGCTCTAGCCCAATCGGGGTGTGGATGGACAGACCCGCCCTCAGCTCAGGTGTCCTCACTCCCGCTGTGCTTTGCTGTGAGGCGGGTGTGGAAGGGCCTCCTTCCCTCCTCTCTATGCACAGGGGCTTGGGTGAGCCAGGATTGTTAGCGTGGAGAGTGAGCAGGCAGGGAGGACAAGTCTGAAGTGGGAAGCTTTGGGGAAAATGATGTGTTGTAACAGGCTTTAAAATTGTACTCGCTGGGTGAGTGGCAGGAACTATAGGCGTATTTGGTGAGGAGGAATCGCTTCTGAAAACCAGAAAGCAGGAGTCCTCGAAATGAAAGCGAATGTACGGGGAAAAGTATTCATACATTAGAGGGATTCCTGCAGCCCCTGGACAGTATCCGAGGTTGAGTGAGACCCAGGCAGGGAAAATAAGCCACATGGATGAGTATAACATTGAAATGAGAGGTACCAGGATTTTAAATTTCAGTGCTGCTTCTGAACTTGATAAGAGTATGTTTTTCAGTGAACACAGGAATCTCGCAGAATGGTTCACTTTGACACAAAAGCTCCTATCCTCAGTGCGTCTCTCCAAGTGGTCTCAGACATTGAAACTGGTGGACAGGCCCCTCCTCCTGGGTCTTGCCCAGAAGACACCCAAGTCAGAGAACCCAAGGAAGGAGGGCTCTGCAGAGGTTTACTGCGAAACATTGCAGCTGGCCCTTTCCCCTGGGAATTTTACCTTCCCACCTCCCCCATGTACTTAAGGTCCTTTAATGAAACATGTATCAAATACAACATGAAATAATTCTTCACTCTTCTGGTAACATCCTTATTCAGATTCTTACCAGGGTTTGCACCATATGTGGTCTCTGAAGTCGTAAACTCTTCACAGCTTGAAATACATCTAAAAGTCCCTCGGCTTTTACTCGCTCCAAAATGTTGCTGAGAGCTATGAATGTACCTGTTCGCCCAGCTCCGGCACTGCAGAGAAAAAGTGCTTAATGCAGATCATCCGACTTGCACTTGGGGATGAGAAACAGAGAGCTGACAACCAACCCCTGCATATCAGCACTGAAGCAACAATCGCTGAAAATGATCTCAGTGTAACTGAATTTTTTTTTGATCATTTGTATGTAGCTTAGCTTCTGAGCAAGATTTAGCAAACGTAAAATTCCTAAGACACCTCCCTAATTACAGTAGACCAATATTTTATAAAATGAGTCAGGACCAGTGACAAGTTTTTAAGCAAGTGTCACCATTTCCCCTCTTCTTGTGTAGGGCAATGGTTCTCAAAGTGTGGTCCCTGGACCAGCAGCACGGTTGGCACCTGGGAACTTGTCCGAAATGCAAACCCTCCCAGCTCAGGTCTAGGGAGGAGGTAATCCTGGCATACCCCCTTCCTTACTGGGCCGGGGGTGTCGGTGATGCCGAAAGGGAGGGGCAGTTTAAGGACATTCACAAGCAGAAACAGTCAACTGACACTTCCCAGCAAGGCCGATTTGAGTCACCTCCATTTACCATGGTCATTTGCTGACAAACCCCACAAGAGCAGAGCCCAGGCCCTGGTAGGAGAGCCCGGGTGTACTGGGCTGGAGGAGGAGGGGTGGACCGGCCTCTTCCAGCAGGTCTTCCGGAGATGCCTGGCTGCCCTCCATGCTCCATAATCTCACGTGTGGGCTTATTCCAAGGCCTCTGACCTGCCGCAATGATCGGTCCCACATCTGCCTTCCCACAGGTGGGATCCTGTTCATCTCTGCATCTCCTGTGCCCCATGGAACTCATTTCGAGTTTATCCTAAATGACTACTTGGAAGGTGCCAGGAAAACCAAAAACCGAGGTGTGTGCTCCACCTACTGGCCAGGCCAGGAGTGCACCCCGGCGGGGTCCAGGCGGGGAGAGAGCTCTGCCAGCTATAATGGGTGGGACAGTGGGTGGGGGTGAAAGGCAGTCACAAAGGGTGGGCACCACTGGTATGAGACAAGAAATGGAACTGCAGTTTTAGGAGCACATTAGCACCACCCAAGGATAGAACACCCCAAGCTCCTGCTTGGAAGAACCTTGCCAGGTGTCAAGGTCCCTGCCAGCAGAAGTGTACAGCAGGATCAGAACCACAGAGGCACAGAAGGCAGGCGAGTGGGCGGCCCGTGGGCTTGGCCGGATTTGTGCATCTGCCCTCGGGAATGCTGTGTTTCACGCCTTCATCTGCGGATTAAGTGGTGTCCCACGTGCCCCGGGTATCCCTCTGCCTTTGGGCCTGACTTGGGAGCCAGGCTGAGGCTACAGGACCAGCGTGGCTACAATCCCAGCTGGGACTCCTCATATGGCCAGGAATCCCAGCCAACGGGAGAGGGCGGGTGTAGGCACAGCAGCTCAGCCAGGCAGTCTCTCAAAACCTGCCCAGGAACTTGAAGTCCGGGAGTGTGCTCCTCCGAGCTCTGCCTGGCAATTTTTGATGACTTCAAAAGCACATGGAAATGTGTGTTTGAGTGATTTCCTAACTTCTCCCTCTGAAGTGCATTCTGCATGTATGTTAAGATGACATGTATGCATCTTATGTATGATACGATGACATGTATGTACTTAAGTGAAGCCGTGTGTGCGTGTGTGTAAGGAGAGGTAGAGAGGAGACGCTAGGGAATAGCATGGCCGGGGCAGCGACAAGGCTCTGCTGCCCCCAGCTGCGGGTACTGGGGGCGCGCAGCCTGTGTCCACCCCACCTGGAGGGTTCGGCTGGGGGCTCACCTGCAGTGCACAGTGATGGGGTGGTTGCCCGTCTGCTGCTGCTGCTTCTGCACGGCTGCGATGAGGTCGATCATGCCTTTGCCCTCGGCGGGAATCCCGATCTCAGGCCAGCCGTGGAAGTGAAACTGGCGCACTACTCGGACCTGCTCCTCCTGGCGGGCCTGGGGCTGCAGGGAGGAGAGGGGGTCTCAGTACTGCCTGCCTGCTGGGAAACAGGCCCCAGCCCCACCTGCCTTCTCAGGGATTGGCCAAGGCTGGGAGCCCTCCCTGAGCCTTCTGTGCTGCCAGCGTCCCCACCGAGGCAGCCTGAAGGAGAAGGCTGAAAACTGCTTGCCCTAAAGAAGGCGGCAAGTGGTTGGCTGTGCTTCCTTCTGCGAGGCGGAGCAAGCCGCCCAGAGCACATCCCCTGGAGCCCTTCGAGGACCGCCCAACCCCTACGGGATCCTTGGCAGCTCTGCTGGAGAGAAGGGAATCACTTTCTCAAGAAGGCAGGGTCCAGCCTTTCCCTTCAAAGCTCAAAGGAGCAGCATCTGAGTCTGGCGGCCGGGGTGGCTCTGTGGCTGGCATAGAGGAGACAGTGCAGGTGCATTTCATGGTACTGACCGTTTGGAGCTCAGCATCAAGTCCTGTGCACAAGTGAGTCATCCTACCCACGGCTGACCCCGAGTCCTCACTCTTTGCCAAGGAGAGAGGGTGAGCAGAACCAAGGACCCAGTGGAAATGGGGACAATTGGGTGGCTCTGAGAAGGCATCTGGAGGAGAGCCCCAGAGAGGCCCCTGTGGCTTCATTAGTCCCCTTTGTTCCTCCTGCCCCAACTAATGGCTAATATAATTCTCCTGAGAGATAAATGGGAGGTAGGTGGCCAGGGAGATGAGAATTGTACAGGAGGCCTGCCACTGTCTCTGAAACCCATTGGCCATTCATAGCCGATGGGACTATGTGAAGGAAAAGGACAGGTGCAGGGCCACATTCTGGTTCAATGACAAGCAGAACCAGGAGGGAGGGCGTGGTTCACTAAATTCACAAGGGTTTAAAGAGCTAGTTCAACAATACCTGATTGAAAGTGACCAGGAAGTCTCGTATACTGATGGCTTCTGAAAGGGTATCATTCTTTATCTCTATCGTTATTTCTCCATGAGTAACTGAGCCCTCGGTTGGCCAATACTGGTAGCATTTATCCTTAGGGGATAAAATAAAAATGTAAGTCTTATAATAAATAATTTGCTGCTGGTGATTTTGAGTTTATAATGCAGAATTGTTCTCAAACCAGTTAATGTATTTCATCTGACCAAAAAAAAAAAAATGAATATGAATATAAATGCCTTTTAATGCTTGTTGACCCAGGGAACAGAACAGAGTCTAGAAACAGACACACATGTATATATGAAACCTTAACATATGGCAGAAAGGAGAGATTCTTCAATAAATGGGGCTGGATAAATTGGTTTTCTACCTGGGGAAAATGAAATTGGATCCCTGACTCATACTCTACCAGGGCTGATGTGAGTGTCCCCAGCTCTTCCTTCACTGAGCAGTGAACACCCTGCACTTCCACGTGTAGTGGCCTTGAACCTTAATAAAAATAAACCCAGATGGATTAAGGTTTAAGGTGAAAAACAAAACTGTGAAACTCTTGGAAGAAGAAACATCTTTTCACTTTGAGGTACACAAGGATTACTAGACAAGAGCCCAAACAGCTAACCAATCATGATGCGACAATTTGAAACATTGGATTACAGTAAAATTCACTTTTCTTCATCAACAGACATCATTAAAAGAGTGAAAAGACAGGCCACAGATTGCAATAAGATGTTTGCAATATATAAAACCAGTAAAGAATTAGTATCAAGATTATGTAAAGAGCTCCTATAAATCAATAAGGAAGGACAAATAACCCCATAGAAAAATCAGTGAAAGGCAGGAACAGGCATTTGACACAAGAGGAAATATGTCATCCACAAACACATGAAGTGATGGGGTTGACCTTGTAGGAATCAGAAAGATGCAAATCAGAGCCACAAAAAGAAAATATTTACACAATAATTACACAACGAACAATATTTTGTTAATTTTCAATTAAC
Source organism: Macaca fascicularis (assembly GCF_037993035.2). NCBI lineage: Eukaryota > Metazoa > Chordata > Mammalia > Primates > Cercopithecidae > Macaca > Macaca fascicularis. Next base: position 137,044,150 of record NC_088383.1, on the reverse strand, counting down.
AATCATTAGGGCACCTTGAGAATACCATACTAGGTATGCAGATGAATGATATCTCATACATTGCTGATGTCCACTTTGGAAAGCAATTCGGAATTATCTTGCAAATTCAAACTTTCACATACTCTTCAATGAAGCATTTTGGCTCTTTGATACATCTTAGTCCCAGTGCAGCATAAGACATGTACAAGAATATACAGGTAGGGAGAACAGACAGACACAGGGAGGGGAACAACACACACTGGGGCCAGTTGTGGGGTGGAGGGGGAGGGGAGGGCGAGCATTAGGACAAATAGCTAATGCATGCAGGGCTGAAAAACTAGATGACGGGCTGACAGGTGCAGCAAACAACCATGCGCATGTATACCTATGTAACAAAACTACACATTCTGCACTTGTACCCAGAACTTAAAGTTTAAAAAAAAGAATGTACAGGTAGCACTGTTTGTAAAACAATGAAATGAAATCAACTCAAGTGTCCATGACAGGAGAAGGAATACGTGAGCTAATGCAGGATATAGTTTGTGCGGTGGAATATAATGAAATAATGATGACGAATGAACCGCAGCAGAAGCATCAACACAGAACAATATCAAAAGCACAGGTTTGAGTGGAAGAAGCAAGTCTCAGAAGACAACATGCTGTAATGATGCTCTTTATATAAAGTTCAAACACAAGTAAAACTAAACAACAGTCTCTGTAGGCATAAATAGATGTGATTTAAAAATATTTTTTAAAAAAGCAAAGAACATATCCACTAGGATGGCTTTAATCAAAAAGACAATCACAATGTTGGTGAGGATGTGGAGAAATTAGAACCTTATGTATTGCTGGTGGGAATGGAAAATGGGGCAGCTACTGTGGAAAACAGCCTGGCAGGTCCTCAAAAATGTCAAACAGTAAGTTTATGACAGTTATGAGGTGACCTAGCAATTCCACTCCTAGTATATACACTCCTAGGTATATACCCAAGGGAAATGAAAAAGCATGTCCATACAAAAACTACCACCTGAATGTTCAAGCAGCATTTTTTTTTTTTTTTTTTTTTTTTGAGATGGAGTCTCGTTCTGTCACGTAGGCTGGAGTGCAATGGCGTGATCTCAGCTCAATGCGACCTCTGCCTCCCAGGTTCAAGCGACTCTCCCTGCCTCAGCCTCCCAAGAAGCTGGGATTGCAGGTTCCCGCCACTACACCCAGCTACTTTTTGTATTTTTAGTAGAGACGGGGTTTTGCCATGTTGGCCAGGCTGGCCGCGAACTCCTGACCTCACGTAATCTGCCCACCTAGGCCTCCCAAAGGGCTGGAATTACAGGTGTGAGCCACTGCACCCAGCTAAGCAGTGTTATTTATAATAGCTCCAAAGTGGAAACAACCTAAATGTCCATCAGCTGATGACTGGATACACAGAATGCAGTATAGCCACGCAAGGGAATACTGCTTGTCAATAAAAAAGAATGATTTACTGATTCATGCTACAACATGGATGAACCTTGAAAGCATGATGCTCAGTGAAAGAACCCAATCACAAAAGACCACACACTGTATGATTCCACTTATAATAATGTCCAGAACAGACAAACCCATAGTCAGGAAGCAGATTAGTGGTTGCCAGGGGCTAGGGAAAGGAAGGAACGAGGAGTGACTGCTAATGGCACAAGGTTTCCTTTTGGGTTGATGAAAATGATCTCAAATTAGATAGTGGTGATGGTTGTACAACTTTGTGAATATACTACAATTCACTGAATTGCACCCTTTAAAAAGATGAATTGCACGAATTATAGGTGAATTATATGACAGTAAAACTGTTCCTTTTTAGAGCAAAGGAATAAAAACACAAATACACAGCAGTAAGCATGTCTTGGGGGAGCACCCAGATAGAGGTACATTGTTGGTAAAACCTTGGGTTTACTGTTGGGTGGTGAGTTCACGAGTGTTTATTATGTTATTAAATAAATGCAATACAAGAAGGCCAGGGGTGGATCTCTGTAAAAAGGAAGAGTTAACTCATTCAATTTACTAGGACAATATCCATTAGGCACACATATCAGTGCCTATGTCTTCATGTCTTGAAAAAAGCCAATAAATGTCTTTTTCTTCAACAGGTTATAATCTTGGCCAATACCAAATGGCAAAATTTCAGGGCAGGCTAAATAACATGTAGGCTAAGAATAAAGGGCAACGGGTAGCTATGGTTAAACCTCACTTCCAAAAAGGGAAAGGGTGAAATGAAACCTTTTTCATTTCCAACCTCTCTCCCTCCCTAGTGGTCCTGGCTTGGTCTCACCCATGTGTTTGCACTGAAGGCGGGTGGGACATTTGTAATGAATGGCGACAGTGCCTCAGGTGCACAGGCTGCCCCTGGAGGGCCGGGACCGGGCGGCACCCCTCACCTGCTCTCTCTCCTGCACCTCCGTCAGCATCACGATAGTGTGGGATTTCCATTCCCAGATCATCCTCCAGAAGTCCTCAACCGTGTGGGCCAGTGGCCCCTGGGTGGCGATGAAATAGTCCTTCTGTCGGTAGCCCTTCAAATGGAGGCGCAGAGGTTAACGTCCAGCTTCCTTCCATCCTGGCTCCATTACCTGCTCCCTAAGTTTAGGACAGCCTAAGGCCTAATGAGGAAAACTCTCCCATCTTCCATGGTTGGCACCAGACCCCAGCTGGCACGAGCACTCAGGCACACACCTGACAAGCAGGTCAAGAGGCTCGCTTATCTGAAACCATAACCATCACCATCAGCCCCTGAGGTCATCAACAAATGGGTATTATGAACTGGTAGTCGCCTGCGGCCATCTGAACAGCACCTGGTGGCTTAGATTCTGACATGTTTCTGTGTGTTTCAGCTAGATCAGCATGGAGTCCCCTGGATTCTGGCACAATTTTCTCATCTGAAAATGGCAATATTAACATACACTTGGCTGCAATTCCCCCTTTTGCCCTTCTTCTGCGAACTCCGCTGTGCATGAAGACAGCCTCTGTCTATGTGCCCTGAACACGTAACTGTATTGTCCGCGTGAGTACACAGTGCAGAAATCACACGAGAGAAAGAGCACAGAGGCAATGGGTATATAACTGGTATGTAACAGATATGTAAAAGAAAAATAACTATATATACAAAGCAGAATGAAAAAAGAGCCAATTACTTAGCAGCGAGTCTATGTCCTTCCATTTCCAAAGTCTCCTTTTTTTTTTTTTTGAGAAGGAGTCTCGCTCTGTTGCCCAGGCTGGAGTACAGTGGCGCAATCTCAGCTCACTGCAACCTCAGCCTCCCGGATTCAAGTAATTCTCCTGCCTCAGCTTCCCGAGTAGCTGGGATTACAGGCACCTGCCACCATGCCCAGCTAATTTTTGTATTTTTAATAGAGACAGGTTTTGCCATATTGGCCAGGCTGGTTTCAAACTCCTGACCCCAAGTGATCTGTCTGCCTCAGCTTCCCAAAGTGTTGGGATTACAGGCGTGAGCCATCATGCCTTGCCACTTTTTTTTTTTCTTTTAGGAAAGTAATTCTGCTAACAAAAATGGTTGAGTTTCTGGAAACATGTCAATTCTTTCTCATTGTGAAAACAAGCTAATCAAGTCTGTGTGGTCACGTGTGAAGGCAACACATCTGCATCAACACAACCCAGGCCAGCATACTTACATCTATGAAGGATGCATTGATGTAGTCTGTGTATTCTTGACCCCTTTTCATGGAAAGGATCACTCGGTTAAAGTCATCTGCAAAGCAGTATCTTCCTTTAGTTATTACAAAAAGGGTCCCACCTTGGTAACTTTAATCCGTTGCTACAAGCTTGCAAAATATAGAGCTGATTAATAAAATCACTAGGTAAAGCCAACTCTTGGGAAAGTCTACATTATGAAAGAGGATAATTAAAGTGGCTCAGGGGTATGTTTCTTTTTGAAGGAAAACCCTGAAAACAACCCAATTATCATCTTCATTTTTCAGGAATCGATATAATACACACCAAAATACAAGCACTAAAAATATTGCACTGAAGGAGTAAATGGAATGTGGCTAAGCAAGCAACCTAGGGTGGCCAGCAGGACACCGGGGCTCCAGAAGACCAGGGGCCGGAGTCTGAAGATGGCAGGGCCCCTGGGAGCTCTACTCGCCTACAGTGCTTCGGGAGACCCTGCTGCAGCAGGCCTGCTCACAGCTGTCTCTAGCTGGTGTTTGTTGAGCTGTGACTCCATCCAAAAGATGTCTATAATGAGACACACCCTCCTCCCAAGCGGAGCATCTCCCCCTCCCTCTCTAGTTCCTCGGACCCCTGTGGAGTCTGCTTTCGGGCCGGGTTTCTCAGGTTTCTCTTTTTCTCACTTGGTGAGCCTCCCGACTCTCCCGCCGCCCACTACGTGTGGCCCTGTCTTCTTGCCAGCTTTGCCTCCTCTCCTCCTGCGCCTGCCAGGCCCCCCTTCCCTCTCCCATGACCTGGGTGGCAGACCAGTGTCCTGACTCCACCCTGGGCCCATTTCTTGTCCTCCTCAAGGCCACAGCCTTTTCCTAGATGGTCTCAGCTGAGTTCGCTTGCATGGCCTCGGCCAGGTGGCTCAGGCCCTCTGTGTAAGGGGGAGGTGGGCCTCTGCCCAGGCTGGGGGAGATAAGGAATGAGACAAGGAATCCTAAGGCACCAAGTCGTGCCTGCAGCAAATCTCCAGCTTCTGTGAAACCCTCGCCTGCAATCCAGCCCCAGCTGCCCTCCCGCACCTGCAAGCTCATGTCCTAAGCGGCTTGCCTGAGACCAGAGCAGGACTGTTTGGGTCAGCTGGTGCTTCACAGGTGTCTTTTCTACCTGACACCTGACACAGCACACAGGAGCCCTTAGCCCGGGGCCAGACGACACCCTGCTCTTTTTTTTTTTTTTTTTTTTTTTTGAGATGGAGTCTCGCTTTGTTGCCCAGGCCGGAGTGCAGTGGCGCGATCTCGGCTCATTGCAAGCTCCGCCTCCTGGGTTCACGCCATTCTCCTGTCTCAGCCTCTCGAGTAGCTGGGACTACAGGCACCCGCCACCACGTCCGGCTAATTTTTTGTATTTTTAGTAGAGACGGGGTTTCACTGTGTTAGCCAGGATGGTCTCCATCTCCTGACCTCATGATATGCCCGCCTCGGCCTCCCAAAGTGCTGGGATTACAGGCGTGAGCTACTGCACCTGTCCGCACCCTGCTCTTGATCCTGGTGCACAGGGGTAAGTGGTGAATGGCTCCTCCAGGATAAAAGCCTCTGGCACCAGCCCAACCCCAGTCCCACCCCAGCCATGCCATGGGTGCCTTACATGGGATGATCTGGATGACCCTGGCCTTCTTCATGTTTGCCGGCAAGTTGCCCGTCCTCATGTTCTCCTTCATGATCCGGACATTTGTCAATTTCTGTAGCAGAGAAGGACATAATGACACAGTTAAACCTCTGACACTCCTGAGCACATTGCTCAGTCGAGGACTAGCGCTGCTGGCAAGGGCACCTGCTCAAAGGAAACATCGCTCTCCACCCCAGGAAGCCTCCTTAGCACTGGGAAATAGAAATGTGTGCCCGGCAGGGCTGCCGTGAAGCTCTGAAAGCCACCTGATCCATCTTCCCTTGTAAATCACAGCTCGGATATTGCCCCTGCTTTTTCTGAGGGTCAGTTAAGAGGGAAAGTGATTGAAAGAGGCTTCCTTTAAATGGTCACCTGTTTTCTCCATGTCCTTGGCTGCTTACACCAGAATGGAGAGGAGGGTCAGCCATACTCACCCTGAACTCCTCCTCTAGCCCGATCTTGTCGAAGTGAGTGGTGGTGCCATGCACGGTCTGCAGGTGCTTCTCCAGGGAGGACACGTCCAGCTCTGTGTCTCCATAGAGGTAGTACTCAAGTAAGGCTTGGTAGATGAACGTGTACTGCATCTGCAGAGAGGCCGGGGTGACCACATCCTCAACGCTGCCCTGCAGCCTTGGCCCACGTGGAGCTTGGCAGACCACAGGGGGTGGCTCTCTTCTTTTTCTCTTTTTGCCAACACAAGGAGGTGTGGGGCAAGAGGCAGAGTACCGGCCATGGATAATGACCACTTATGCCCTTGAGTAAGGAGAACGGTAGCAGCAGAGTCTCACATTGGTGAGCATGCCAGGTGCTGTGTACATGCGCTGTTTGGGGGAGTAGGATTGCCCCATTTCCCATGAGGATACAAGGGAAAGATGAGGATGAGGGAGTCCCCAAGGTCCTACGCATGGGCAGGGAAAGCTATGGGGAGGGAAGCCAAAGCAGACCCAGGCCGGTTGCCACGTGCCTATCAGAGCCAGGGCCCTGTACGCCTGTGTGGCCAAGGCATCTGGGTTTGCTTTGGGAGGCTAGACCAGGGCAAGAGGAAGGCATGACTCACATCCGTTTGAACCATCTGAGGGCGCTGATTACGGATTCGAGACACAAATTCAAACACATCCACCTTCTGCTCCGCGTGCATCATGGCCATCATGGCATCGATCACAATGAAGGTGCCCGTCCGGCCCACGCCCGCGCTTTGGGGAAAGAGAAAGATGCTGCGTCGTGAGTCACACTCCTCCCGAAGTAAATGATAGGTCCCAAGATGCCTGCGCACCCAGGTCACTCGATGCAACTTTTTTTTTGGTTAATTAGGAGCAAAGCCATAGTGAGGCCACCAGAGGGAGCTGCGGTCTCAGTAAAGTGATCTCAGGCTGATCCTCTGATAATCACGAACACTCTACTAAGAGGCACATTAACAGCTGGTGCAGTAAGCCCCGGATTAGGCTGCGCGGATAATTTTTCTCATTTACTAAACAGTGTCTTCTTCTTATATGTGTGATTGGCATCCTAGATCTGCCCCCTTGGGAGCAGAGGGGACCTCAGATCAACTATGCAACAGCTCTGGGATCCAGCCTCCCCCTCTGTCAAACCGGGCAAACCAGGTCCCCTGACTCGGGGCATTAAATGGGGCGGCATCTGTCAGATTACTGTTCTCTGATCTGCAGATTCCTCCCAGTATGGGCTACACTGGAGGGGGGGTGGGGTGGGGTCCAGCCTCTGCTTGGCCCCAGCAAGGGAGTGTTGCTCAGACTTGGGGAAAGCCCATTCTGCCAGGGTTCCTGGACAGCTTCTCCTGAACAGCTGCATGACAGGTGCAGAGCGCCTGCATCACTGCGTGCAGGTGGCTTTTGTCCCTGGCAGTGCTGTGATACTCAGGATGAATCTGTCTGTAACAGCTGGACACTTAGTTTCTAATCAAAGTGATACCCTGGTGAGGCCAATCACTGCCAGGAACAAGTGGGGGCTCTCTGTGGACAGGAGACTGTGGCGTGGCCCTGGCTGTACATTTGAGTAATTTTTCGTGTTGTGCAAAGCCCACCCAGATGCAAGTCACAGGCCTTCAAGGCTGTCCTTCCTATCACAGGCGAGGAAACCGAGGATGAAGTGGCAGCTGGCAAAGGGCATCCTGGTCCTCGGACCCTGGTCTCCAGGACAGCGTGGTCTGGAGGACTCTGCTGTGGGGGCCAGTCCGAGTCGTGGTGTGCTCTTCCATAAGGACTTGTGTGTGTTGGGGGGCTTCCTGCAGAAGTCTAGTTTCCCTGGTTTCCATCTTGGTTCCCAGAGGTGACTTGGGATTCCCAGGAAGAGGTGAGGGCGGCCAAGAAGAACCACCCGGAACTCCATTCCCACCATCAACCGGAGCCCCTTGGCTTTGGTGGGTTTTATCGGCTGGGATGAAGAGGGAGCTCTCTGAGCGTTCTCCTGTGGGGTTCTTGGGGCCTGGCTCAGTCACTGACATTTGTGTTCACATCAGCCCTGCCCAAACCTCTGCCCACCCTGATATTGGTCCCCTGGCATTGCCCATATGAGGGTGAGTCCTCCCACTGTGGCCTGCCCTTGAGGGTCCCGCCCCGTGGCCCCCCAGCGTACCTACAGTGGACCACGATGGGTCCAGCGTGCACGGGGTTGAGCATCTTTACTTTCTTGAGGAACTTCAGCATCCCAATGGGGGTAAAAGGCACTCCGAAGTCAGGCCAGCTGGTGAAGTGCAGCTGTGAGACAAGCCTGGGAGCTTTGCAGCTGTCGGGGAGCTGCTGCGGGGGACATGGGGAGATGAGAGTGGGTACAACAATCCCCCCCCCCCACTTCCCCAGCATCTCATTCTGAGGATGCGGTGGGCTCCCCTGTGCTGGGGCTGCATGGGGGAGGGGCCATCTACAGGGGGCCTGCCCGAGCGAGACAGCCTGGCCCTCACCCCTGCCAACTCGGAACACGTGCTGGTTTTGGGGCCACAGGGCAGGGCCCGCAGCAACCGTCCATGCCCAGGTCAGGCAGGGCCGAAGCAGCCAGACTCATCCCCAAAGCTGGTCTGCGTGCTCACAGACCCCCGTGCAAGTGGGCGGTCATGGTCCATTTCGCCTGGACAGTCCCACCCCATGCCTGTGGTGCTAAGTAATCACCAACAGCACATCCTTCCTCGTGCAAAGCTGTCTTACATTTGGGAGAATAGACGATGCAGTCGGCCTGCTCTCTGGAGACTCCCAGACTTGCCCTCAGAGGCTGTCTCAGCTTTCGGACCCAGAGACCATGAGTTTAATTCTCTCGCCTAGATCACGGAAGGTGATACACAGTGTGTTTGGAAGTAGATACGTGTGCATGTGTGTGCACATATGCATGTGTATGTGTGCACATGTGTGCATGTGTGTGTGGGGGTTTATGCATGTGCACACGTGTGAATGTGTACACATGTATGCATGTTTATGTGCACATGTGTGTGAATGTGCATGTATGTGTGCACTCGTGCATGTATGTGTGTGAGTGTATGTGTGTGCACATGTGTGAATGTGTGTGCACGTGTGCTTGTGTGAACATGGGTGGATGTGTGTGAATTTGTGTGAATGTGCATGTGTGTGTGGGTGTATGTGGGTGCACATGTGTGAATATGTGCAGCTGTGTGCGTGTATGTGAGTGCATGTGTGCACGTGTGTGCGTGTGAAAATGTGTGTTGGTGAATGTACATGTGTGAATGTGTGTGCATGTGTGTACGTGTGCATGTGTGATGTGTGTGGGTGTGTGTGCATGTGTGATATGTGCGTGTGTGGGTGGTGTATGTGTGTGTACATATGTGATTGTGTGTGACTGTGTGCGTGTGTACAATTCTATGCGTGTGGGTGTATGTGTGTGCATGTGTGTGCCTATGTGTGGGTGTATGTGTGTGCATGTGCATGCATATGTGTGGGAGTATGTGTACATGTGCATACCTGTGTGTGGGTATGTGTGCATGTGTGCATGTGCATGCCTGTGTATGGGTGTGCATGTGTGCATGTGTGCCTGTGTGTGGGTGTATGTGTGTGCATGTGTGCATGTGTGTGCCTGTGTGTGGGTGTGTGTGCATGTGTACATATGTGTGCCTGTGTGTGGGAGTTTGTGTGTACATGTGTGCATGTGCATGCCTGTGTGCACATTTCTGGGAGAGATGTGAGCAGGGATAGAATGAGAATGATCAGCTCATCCTTTTCCTTTTTTGCTGTGGTTTCTTGCAATCTTAGACACTTATTTTGTGACCTAATTATGCCAATCACTCTATCTTTAAATCCTGACAAAATGGTCTTCTGTCTTTTCTCTATGGTTTTAAACTTTCTTCTACATCTTGATTTCATCTGCTTTGTATACAGATATTTTTACTGATCTCTCTCTTAAACCCTTTGGGGTGGTGGAACTAGCAGGACCCAAGTGTGGAAAATAACGAGGACATTTCAGACATAATTCAAAATGTGTTAGAAACGTGTTAGAAAAAACCCCGCCTCCAAGTTCCAGTGTGTGAAATGTCACTGTGCTACTGAGGGAGGACCCCAGACCCCTCCAATGACTGGTCTTCTTCCTGGAGAGGTCCAAAGGAGTCGCTGGGAATTAGGAGCCCCCAGCACTGCCTGCAGACCCTTGTGCACCGGCCTCTGGTGTCTTGGCCCACTTGCACATCTGCCCAGCACAGCCTGGCCACTGCACCCTCTGAGCCAGGGCCGCGACAGTGCCGGGGTGGGAGCAAAGCACTTCATAAATGCAGAAGGGTGTTAACTCTGGGCATCATGCTCTCTGAGAATGATCTTTCTGGAAGGTCAGCAACAAGAGATGCTTACTGGCTGTATGCAGAACTTCCGGATGGTGTAGTCGACCAAAACCACGCAGTCCTCCACGCACACCCGGATGTTTCCATAGGTCCAGCAGCCTTGGTCGGGCCAGTACTGATGGCACTTTTCCTGCACGGAACAATTTAATAGAAGCAAATAGATCTGTGGGTGCAATGCATCATGACATCCCTCCACCCAACCACAGAAGGCCTCACACACACCAGCTGGAGTCACACAGCTCCCACAGCTGAGAAACAGCAAGTTCACGTGTGTCTACCTCATGAATGGGGAAACTGAGGCTGCATAACTGGTGAAAGGCAGCCTTGAGACTATGGCTAGGATGCCCCAAGGCTTTCTGATGTAGACACCAACAATGTCTCATTTCTTCATTCATTCACGAATCCCATACATTTTATTAACTGACCATCAACCAGTCATGCTGAACCTGTAACCTTCAGAGCTGGGTACCTAACTCCAAATGACCCTCAAGCACCAAGGATGGTGCTTCCCCAGGCATTTCCCACTGGATTCAGCAATTTGTGTTTTTCCTGCTCAGTTCACTAAGGACAAAGTTAATTTGCACCACTGCCAGTCTGCCGTTCAAGAGTGATGAACCTGTGATTGGCCTAATGATCTTCATTTTTCTCTAGCAGGGACGAGGCTGCCGTGGAGTCTGCAGAAGAAGGTGCATTGCTACAGACAGGCCCATTTCTTTACCTTCCCAACCTCTGAAGCAAGAATGACTCAAAATACATGTTTCAGGAGCCCTTTCATTTTGCAGCACCGCCCGCAGCACCTGCCCGGTGGTGTCCTCCATCAGCGTGGACTTCACGAGGGTGCGTTGCTACAGACAGGCGCATTTCTTTACCCCAAACTCTGAAGCAAGAATGACCCAAAATACATGTTCCAGCAGCCCTTTCATTTTGCAGCACCGCGTGCAGCACCTGCCCGTTGGCGTCCTCCATCAGCGTGGACTTCACGAGTGAATGAGGACCCACCTCAAGGGGGAAAAGATCTACTTCATCTGCCAGATAAACATCTCTGGAATGGAACAAGCCTGCCAATCATCGGAGACCACGTGCAGGGAGTGGCCCCTGAGCAGCACAGCTCATGGTCAAGACTCAGGATTAACAATCTTATGAAACAAACAGCATCTGGTATTTAGTAGAGAGCAGCATCGTGTTATGACGGCCACGGACAACTTCCCCCTCCCTACTCCTGGCTCCGGGCAGGGCTGCGGGTCACAGGGCATCTCTGATGCAGCCCAGGGGAACTGCAAATGCCTACAGGTCCCGGTTTGGGTAAGTCTTGGCCCTATGGGGAGCCCTGGGGACCCTCCTGAGCTTCTCATCTTGGAAGGCTCTCCGGTAGGAACTGAGAACGTGTCAGCCTCTCAAGGGCTCAGTGTTGGTGGCTGGTTTTATACCCCCTCCCTCTGCCTCCCTCCCACCCGATCATGAGATGCCAGGGCAGCTGTGTTTTGCAATGCAGAGCCCAGGATGTGGAAGCCAAGGAAACCACAACAGAAGTGTGAGCAATTAAGAAAAAGGGAACTCTATTGAGAAATGATTTCATCTGAATTGGTGAGAATCAGGATGCAGCAGCAGCCCAGCACTGAGTCACAGGAGTGGAAAAATCCAGTAGGAGGCTATGGAGGAAGATGGAGAGAAAATGCCAGTGACATTTTCAGCAGAATGACTGAAAGGGGGAGGCAGGGGCGTCCTTGAGCCCCACTGCTTCTGTGCTGGTCTCATGCTTGGAGCACCAGCCCCAGGAAGACTAGTCCTATGAGCCGCAGGTCACAGGGAGACTCCTGGAGAAGGGTCAGCCTCCTTTTCCCTCGCGTGGGTGTCCTCCTCCATGGCCGCTACAGTGCAGGCAGGGTGAAGAGCCCTATGCTGGGAATCCCCTACTTCCCTCTGTCACTCTTCCCCATGACAAAGGATGACAGAGGCAAGATTTGCAAGGGCAAAGGGGTGGCCCTCCGCAGCCGTGTTTCAGCTCCCCTGAGAGCAGAATGAAAGCCCCCACCCTATTCCTGACCAGAAACGGTGGCTGGAGGCTGCTTCCTGTGTTTTGGGTGGCAATTAGTAAGCTGGCACTGTGGGGACCAGAGCACCTCCCAGCCTGCCCTTCCTGTGGGCGCCTGCCACCCATCTTCTGCCCCAGCTGAGTTCCCTACGGCCTGGCAGTCCCATCTAAAAATGGCAGCCCTTCCCCACAGTCCTCGCTACGATGCCTGGGAACTGCTGGGGCCAGGCCAGCGGATGACTGAGGAGCTCAGGACACAGCAGGCCCTGAGCGGGCTGGGCAGGACACATGGCTCCCGCTGAACTGAGCCTTCAAGCCAGAACACACCAGAAGCACAGCCTCCTAATTGTCGCCCCACCTGTGGCAAGTGTCCCTCCGGCTCCCAGTTCTTCTTTCATTCTGGAGAGTGAGCTCACTGCCTATGGCATGGCTCCCTGCCTGTCACTCAACACCCGCCCCCCCGCCACAGGCTTCCCACAGCCCCCACTTCTCAGCCCTGAATTTCAGCCCCCATTCCTTGCACCTGGGACAGAGCTGGCCCAGCACAGCAGATGCTAATGAGTACTTGTTACATTAGGAAACGAATCAGTTCAACTTTTCTTCTTTGTCAATGATTCAAATTCTTATAATGTACATGCATCCTTTTTTGAATTAGAAACAGCTAATTAAATATATTTGGATGACAAATCAACATTTCTTCAATATACCATGTTTTTCAAATGCATTTCTCTAGTCTGGATAATAAGCGTGAAATCATGTTCATTTCTAGTCTGAGGTCTGCCGCATGACATGCTCAACATCCTAAAATTCTAACTTCTAAGATTCATGTCTCCCACCAGGCAGGCAGAGCCTGGGGCTGGCCGGGGGCCACTCTCACTTGGGAAAAAAGGAAACTCTTGTGTCATCGTGTTATCACAGATTAGATAACAGTGAGATGCTGGGGAGACAGGGGATTTGTTTCGTGATGAAAATGCTGTCAGCCACTGCATGTGTTTGGGTGCTCTCTGCAGTGATAGTGGGAGGAAGGGAGGGAAGTAGGAAGGGGAAGTGGTAAGAGCATCCCCAGCCCGGCAGCAGCAGCTGAAAGGAAGTGATACCGGGGTCAGATGCCTGGAACTCACCTCTTTCCTTTCTTTCAAGTTCGTTAACATGACGATGGTCGCAGACTTTTGCTCCCAGACCATTCTCCAGAAGTCATTAACCGTTTCCTGTTTGGGGCCTGTGTGTAGAGGACAATTCCGAAGTCAAAAGGCATGAAGGGAAGTCGCTTTGGGGTCCCAGCCCCGGCACCCTGGCCATTGGCCCCTGGATAGCTGTTCACTCCCTTCTCAGGCTTGTTGGGGACACACACGTCATACCCTGAAGTGTTCCAGAACCGGTAGGGGCTGCCTGTCCTGCCACTCACCCACTCCAGCTAGGAACTCCTCAGTGGGCAAGATAATTGGGCCCAGGTTGAGTTATGACATTCACAGGTAAGAAGCAGGGTTCAGAGGAGGGCTGGGTCCACAGCCAAGTGTGGGAGAGCTGGTGAAAGCCTTGGGAGAGGCAGAGACTGGCCGGCCTCCCCCTGCATTCCCAATCCCCTCCTTTTTGTCAAAATCTTACTCTCAGCATGGTGCTGTTCAATACGATATGAGCTCAAGTCCCTCCGGAAGGGATCTGACCAACAGACAAAGTGTCACTAGGAGAAAGTCCTCTGCCCCTGTCCACTTTCTGTCTGAGCTGCGGCTATTTTGCAGCCCCGAGCTAAGTGCTTCATGCTGAGGGGGATGGGCCGGGAGATAAGGAAGCCCCTGGCCCTGCTGCTGTCCCACTCTGGCCTGGCTCCCTGTGGGTGTCTGCTGGCAAGAGAGAAACACATGCTTTCATCTGTTTCAGCCAGGATCGTCAGGTTTCCTGGGGTTTCCAGCTGGGCACATTCCTGATGTCCTCTGCATGTGCACATGCGTGTCCTTTTTTCTTAGAGATTCTGCATTTCTAACAACTTCCCAGGTGATTTTGACACACGGTGAATTTCAGAGCCCATTGCCCTAAAGACTCCTGGCCTAAGAGTAAGGAAGTCTGAGGAATCTGGTTTCAGCTCCACTGATACCTAACTGCATGTGCACCAGGTCCTGCAGATGACAACCTCTGGTGGAACGGAGTGATGCTGGATTCAGTACTCAACACACAAGGGAGAGCCAGCCCTGTGCAAGGTGAAGGGCATGTTTTCACGGCTGAAGTATCTTCTTGGTTATGGCCTTGATCTGAAAAGCTACTCACCCTACTACCCACCCCCAAACTTTGGGGCCATGTAGGGCTCAGCCAGCTGAGAGAAATTCAAGGTTACCTGATGCAAGTATTAACATGCTGGAATGGCAGCCGGGGCCACTGCATGCCCTGTGTTCACACCGTATAGGTGTGGGAATAAGTGTGTGTTTCTCTGACTGTATACACATATCCGCTGTGTGAATGGATATCTAACGTGTCTGTTAGGTGTAAACACGTGCACAAAAATCCAATGTAAGTCCTTGGTCTTGTTGGCCTACAGACAAGGAAATGAGAGCTATTCACATCATTTTACCAAAAATACGTTCAGAAATTAATAAAAAGCTTACCTTGAGCTGCTATGAATTTATTCTTCTCTTTGTAACCCTAGAAAAAATAACATCAGATTTATATTTTTTCAGAATTATCTTTGCTGAAAGGATTTGTTGTTGCTGTTAGAAAAGCAATACATATTCACCATGGAAAATTTGCAAAACACAGGAAAATGTTAAGAAGAAAAGAAAACTCACCAGCAATTCCAGAAATAACAAATCCTATTTCATACGTCCCCTCTCTAGTCTGTTTTTCTGCAAAACCTTTCCCAGACTCACACACAAGTAGAGAGGTGCAGACATTCTGTCCTCTAATTGGGTGAACATGTACAATTTATTTTATGTTGCATTTTTAATGAGAATTTTATAATTTATATTAAATGATCTCTTAAAGATCAATACAAATGGAGTTCTAGTAATCCACTGCACATGGTTTTACCACAATCTGTTTAAGTGCCCATGCTTCCTGTTCTATTTGGTCAGGAATATACATAATGCTGCAATGAACATCCTCTGTGCTTATCGCTGTCTCTCGAAGTCAAATTCCCAGATGCTGATGCTAGCTTGTAAAGCATGGGCAGTTCTGTGCCCTTTGTGCTTGTGGCCAAACTGCCCAGAAAGGTTGTGACAATTTACACTCCTGGCACCAGACAAGAAAGTGCTCACTGGTCATGCCTCAGCTGGGCTAGGGGAATAGGAAACCTCTGCCCACTTACATCTATGTAGGAAGCATTGATGTAGTCTGAACAGGGAGTTCCATCCACTTGGCTCAGAATCACCCTAGAATGGTCATCTGGAAAAAACCCAAACAAAGCCAAGATATTAGGACCAGGAATCACAGTGCTGTCTCTTCATCTGCAGTGTCAGCTCCTGGGAAGGGAAAAAGTAGCTTCACGGCCACACCGGGGGTGGCAGAGATGCTCTTCCTCAACGTTCCCATGGAGACCACTGGTGTCCCGAGAGAGAATGTACCTGCTTTGGTGAACACGGACTGTCTCAGCTGTGGGATGCCGACAAGGGTAGGATTTCAGTCCCCAGGACGGAGGCCGCTGGGTCATTACATAGACAAGAACAGCAGAATGTGCTGGGCCCCTGCAGTGCAAGGGCTGTATTTCATGAACCGTGCACTGGGCCCCAGTATTGCCAAGTGTGGATGCACTTAAAAGAGCCCCAGGACAGAAGAACTGGGTCCACTCTCTAAGGCTTCCCAGGGAAGTGAGCACCAGCCCCATGAGGACAAGTGGATGTGGGGGTCTAGGATTGGGGACTCTAATCCTCAGTTCCACCACCAGAGTCTGCCCCAGGGCTGGAAGGCGAGCGCACAGTGAGGAGTGCCTGGTAGATCCAGCCTGTTGCACAAGCGGTTTTCTGGGGTGGAAGGCTGACCGTGGAGTGCTGTGTGTGGGGTGTGTGTGCACGTCTGGATGTTTGTGGTGTGACTGGTGTAGTGTGTGAGCCTGATGTGTGTGGTGTGTATACTGGTGCAAGCATGTGTGTTGTGCGTTTGTGGTATCTGTATGTAAGTGTGGCATGTGCTGTGTGTATTTTTGTGGTATGAGTGGTGTAGCGTGTGTATGATGTGTGTGTGGTGTATATTTTGGTATAAGTGTGTTGTATGTGGTGTGTAGTGTGTGGTATAGTGTGTGTGGTATGTGTGTAGTGAGTGTGGTGTGTGTGTATGGTGTGTGTGGTGTGCATGTGGGTGTGTATGTGTGGTGTGGTGTGTATGGTGTATGTGTGTAGTATGTGTGTAGTGTGTGCTGTGTGAATGTCTGCATGTGGGTTTGGTGTGTATGTGTAGTGTGTGTGTTGTGTATGTGTGTAGTGTGTGGTATGTGTGTGGTGTGTATGTGTGTGGTATGTGTGTGGTGTGTATGTGTGTGGTGTGTGTGTGGTGTGTTTGTGTGGAGTGTGTATGTGTGGTGTGTGTGGTGTGTGTGTAGTGTGTGTGTACAGTGTATGTGTATGTGTAGTGTGTGTGTATACACACGTCAGGGCTCCATCATGACTTTTGTGGGTCGCAGTCACTTCTGCCTTCCCACCTTCCTCCATAGAACTATCAAGAAGGTTATCTTAGGACTGGGTTGGTCGCTAGTGAAAAGATGCACTCCAGAATGGGTTTTGCATATTTTGTATGTGATCTGAAGAGAAATGAAGACGTTTTCATGGGCCTCTAAAAGTGCTGTAGGCCTGGCCCTGCTCTTTCTGTGACCTTTCCCAGGAACGTCCGGCTGGGCCAGGCTGGGACAAGGCCTGTTCTGAGGACGTTTATGCTGCACTGGCCACAGAGTCTGGCACGTGGTAGAAGCTTAGAGCCTCCTTCCTCAGTGTTGAGTAACTCTAGATCCTCTCCCTGCTTTCTCTGCTTAGTCCTCGATCAGGGTGGGTTGTGTTTGTGGCGTTTGTGTGTGTTTATGGCGTTTGTGATGCGGAGCCGGATGGCCCCCAGGTCATGCCTTGTCTATCTCACCTTCACCTGGAAGGCTGCTGGGCGGGCCGCGGGCTAGTGGCCTGGGACCCCCGATGGCTAAGCCAGCTCTGTCTGGCTCCCTGCAGAGAAAGGGCAGGTACCGCTCTCAGAGACAGCCATAGCCCACACAGGGTGGCCAGGGAGTCAGACCCCAAACTTACAGTCCTGCAGACCTCACTGTGAGACCCTCCTGCTCAGGGAGTGGCAATGCCCAGGCAGAAATAGCTCTGCTGAACACATTACACTAGTTGAAAATAATTTGGAATGGTTTATGCTTTGAGAACAGCTATAGAAAAGCACAGGGTAAAATATAGCCTTCTGCTTAGATTTAGAATCTTGCAGTTTCTAAGAGCTTCCTGTCTTTTTATTCTAAAAAGTCACACTTCACATTCAAAACATTGGTTCCTAAAATTATCAGCTGTTGGCACTTTTCCAGAAAAGAGGCCTCGCTTGCCATCAGCCACAGTCTTTCTATAGGCAGAAGTCAAGCCTGCCTGACATGCAAAGCACCTTGACTTCTGACCCCAGAGCTCCCCAGGGCCACAGGCCTGCCCAGAGCCAAGGGCCACATTAGGACTCTGTTGAAAGATTGGGAAAGACAGGGAAGGTGCCAGGGGCTGGGGAAGTTGGGTCCCTTCTCCCCTCTCCCCCAGGTGACTCTCAGTCCCACCCTAAGTGATACTAGGGGATGTCACCCTGGGGGCGGATGAGCAGCCCCGAGAGCTCTCTGCCCGATGTCCCTTCAGCCTTAAGTCTTCCTGATAGCTAATGCCAGATGCCACCCCATTAATCCTTGACCAGGCCACAGCGTCTCCATGCCACTGTTCTGTAAACCCGTCTTTCCACCTGTGTGAAACACGGCAGAGTCCCCCAGCCCCAGGAGGCTGCCTGGGCCCTGGGGTTCCCATGGTGTGGTGCTCCTGCCAGGAGCAGGGGAAAGATCTTACGGGGGAAACTAGAAAAACTCATTCTGAATCTGACTACGATTTCAGGCTTGGAGGAAACGCTAACTGACTCCCGTAGCACAACCTAGAGAACGCGGCTCAGAGAAGACTTGAGAATGTGGCTCAGAGAAGACTTGCAGTGGGTGGGCCGGGCCTCTCCCAGGTGGGGGACTCCTAGGTGAGGTCCCTGCTCTGCCCTGGGCCATCACACCTTGAGGAGGGGACTGGGTGTACGTAATGCCCACACTTGGCCATGATTCTGCTTCCATGGAGGTGCCAAATAAATAGTCTTAATTAACAATATGATGTTACCTTTAAGGGATGAAGGTTTACTGATTGAGAAAAATGAGGAATTCAGGAATGTGCTTAGCACTGAGCGGTTTCTTAACTCGTATGGCTGGCAAATCAAGGCACAACTTAAAACCACTCAATTAAGGTAATAAATTAAGCATTGATACTAATTTCGAAATATCCCACATTTGACACAAATTATTCTAAAGATCTCAGACCTCCTCCTGCCACAGCCTTCCTTTCCTTTGAGCTGCTCAAGCCATGTAAGTTGCCTCCCCTCTTTCTGTGATATCTTCCACCCATTGGCAACAAATCCCCTCCAAAGCGTGCAGGATCTAGCCATGGTCTGAGCCACTGTCAAGGCCTCCTGACCCATCTTTCTGGTGTTGCCTTGGCCACCCCTACACATATGTGTTGACTGAAAGACTAGTTGACGGATTTCTCCCAGTTTTCATTGGATCATGGGTTCACAATGGGTTTTGTAAAAACCACATGTCAATCCTATGCACGTAAAATGAGACAGAGTTATTTCTAAAAAGTGCACAGTTTGGACAGACCACAGATCGGATAGACCGTAGCTGCTCTGACACACAGAACAGGTGAAGTCAATTCTAGTCCGAAAAATGCAACAGTGAGCAGCCTTCCGGGGCCCACATGGGCTGCCTTCCTCCATCCCACCGAGGCCCTGGCAGGGTGGGGTGACTCCCTCTGTGGACCAGGGGGAGGCCGCAGGTTCAGGATTTAGACCTGAACTTAGTGGAGCCCTTTGAGGATGCCATTTTGTTAGCCTCATGGGCAAAGCAGACGATGGGAGGGGCCCAGGTGGGGTGAAGGATCCCGAACTGCACCCCCCCAACCCCCGCCGCTGGGCCAGCTCTTTTTTTTTTTTTGAGATGGAGTTTTACTCTTGTTCCCCAGGCTGGAGTGCAATGGCGTGATCTTGGCTCATGGGAACCTCTGCCTCCTGGGTTCAAGAGATTCTCCTGCCTCAGCCTCCCAAGTAACTGGAATTGCAGGCGTCCACCACTATGCCTGGCTAATTTTTTGTATTTTTAGTAGAGATGGGGTTTTACCATCTTGGCCAGGCTGGTCTTGAACTCCTGACCTCAGGAGATCCACCTGCCTCGGCCTCCCAGAGTGCTAAGATTACAGGCATGAGCCACAGCACCTGGCCCAGGCCAGCTCTTACAAAGGCGGCTCAGAACCTACAGGGTTTGTCTTGGCACCAAGACAGGCTGTGAAAGCTGCCCCCAGGTCACCGAGACACGCCCCCGCACACATCCATCTGCTCCCTGGCCCTGCCACCTTCTGGCACCCATGCTTCCCAACCCACGCCCACTTGTACTGTTGGGGTTAAATCAGGTCGATTCAGAGCCTTCCTACAAAGCTGCGGCCCACCTACAAGTTTCATATTCTGTCATTTTTGTCCTTGGTCCAGGACCCCAGACAACTCTAGGGATTTGCAGTTTGCGGCCACAAGCACTGAGTCTGAGGGAAGGGAGTTGCCCAGGGCCACTCGCAGGCCTAGACTGGGTGCCAGGCCTGAGTTCCATAGGAGAGGCCCTGCCAGCTGGCACCCATGGCCACGAAACAGCACCTTACCTGCTGGGCCCCAAGCAGCCCAGGTCTCAACAGTAAGCACAGGCTTGGCAGCCAGACCCACCAGCAACCAAGGTGCCCAGGGCCTGTGCGGGGAGACTGCCACCTAGAGAGGAACATTCTGGAGTCCTAGGTGCAAACGCTGAGCAGTTAGACAGATTTGGGGCCTCAATCTTTGGCCTCTGAGCACAGGAATGGCCCGCAGTCATGGGGAGCTGCAAGGCAAAGCTGAGTTTAGTGCAAACACCATTGATCATGCAAAACATAAAATAAAATCTTACTGGGAAGGATGTTGGGATATCTGTTTTTTTCTCTGTTTTCTTCTTTATTTGCCAGTTCAAAAGTTCCTTGTATGTGTCCAGATGGCAATGACTGGAAGAAAATGTAGCATTAGTATGAAATGTGATGGTTTCAAGCACCATGCCCATGTCAGTTTCCCTACTGAACACAGGAATTGCGAAAACACGTGGAGCAAACTACCTGCTGTCCATAGTCCATCTCTGCCTCAGACCTTGTACCAGGCACGGGGCAGAGAATGAAGGAGACACAGACCCTGGCTTTCCCCAGGGTGCTCTCTCTTGTGAACAGCGGTGTGGTCAAAGTGACGGTCTCATCAGCCAGACCCTACACTGCATGAAGGTGGAGACTTGCCTTTGCGTTTCCATGGTATCTCAGGGCCCACAGGCCCGGGCCTAGAGCAGGCGCCTGTGATTTGGTAAGAACTGACTGCGACAGAGCTGTGAACTGGGAGATGGGGGAGCGAGGACAGGCACGCAGAGGATTTACAGTGGGATGCTGTGACTTTGGGGCTGAAGGATGAATAGAGTGGTTCTGGGAGGTGAGGGGTGGGAAACGGCCTTAGATACAGTCCTGATCTTGCTTAAGACTCCAGGCGTGCTCTGTGGACCAGAGCATGGGCATGGGCACGCCTGGGAGGGTGCTTTTTAGAAATGCAGACTCTCTGGCCGCACCCCAGACCCACAGAATCAGCAGGAATATTACCATGATCCCCAGGGCTTCAGTGCACACGTCTTTGGGAAGCACTACCCTAACTAACTCCTTTGTCCCAGTCAGGGAAGTCAGGTGTGAAAGGAATGCCGCCGAGCCCCTATCCCCTCTGAGCAACATAGCTGAGTGTGAACTCTAGTGGCCTGAATTCTAGTTCTTTCTGCCGCCTGGAGCCGCCACCTCTGATTCCTGGTCACCTCCAGCTGTCTTGCATCTGCTTGCTGCTCAGGTGAGCTCCCCACAATGCATAGTGTGAAGATCCTCTTGAAGCCCTGAGTCCTGTCCTTTGACATTACACCCAACCAGTGGCTGGACCCGGGGCCACTGGGATTCCAGTAACATGTATCAATATGCATCGAGCGCCTCAGTGTGCCAGGTACGGTGGAAGGAGCCGGGTCATCTGCCCCAGCCTTCGCAACTCACCTACTATTAGGTGATACTAGGATGGTCCCCGTTTTATGGGTGAGGAAACTGAAAGCCAAAGCGAGGTGTTGTAGATTTGCCCAGGGTCACCCAGCGAGCAAGGGGCAGGAGCCTGGAGCAGCGCCCAGACCACCAGGAGGATGCCCACTTCTTCAAATGTGGGAGAATGTGAGGGGTCCGCTGCAACCACCCAGGAGAGCGGAGCAGGCCTCACTGTGTAGCTTTGGATCTAAGTCATGCAGGCCTGGGCTTGCTCACAACGCGGGGCAGGGCCTGACCTGCCGCCCACAGGTGTCCCGAGCCTTCCTCTCCCGAGGGCAGGAAGCTTCTCCAATTGCAGACTCAGATCTGACCAGCCGGTGCCCATGGTGGGGCACCATAGGCCACCCTCTTGCCTCTGCTTTGGAGCCACCAAACCCCATGGCCACAGGATGAGGCCCTTCCAAAAAGCAGAGGCAAGAGGGTGGCTTATGTGGAGGGACCTGCCTGGCGGCACTGTGGCAAGGGTGATGGGTGGTTCTCGGCCTCATCCCCAGCCACAGCACCTACGCCGCCTGGGTAGTTCCTGATTCTTCATCAGAGCCATCTTCATACTGACCTTCTTGACCTAATCTAAGCCTGACATCTGTGGTAAAATTCTAAAGCCTTCTCTTTTTCTACGCGCGAAAGCTTTTTTTGGCCCCAGCACTGAAAATACACAGGAGGCGTGATACCGGATGGTGTGTACATGATACTGTGCATTTGTCAAATCCCACAGCACGCACAACACACAAACCCTGACGTGTGGACTTCTGCTAGTAACAACAGTGCAGTGTTGGTTCATCAGTTGCAGCAGTTGAAGCACACGAACGCAGGAAGCTAATCATAGGAGAAACTGCTCGCAGGGGAGGAAGGGACATATGGGAACTCTGTACTTTCTGTGCAATTACTCTGTACAGCTAAAACTGCTCTAAAATAAAGTCTGTGAAAAGATAAATTAGGCCAGGTGTGGTGGCTCACACCTGTAATCCCAGCACTCTGGAAGTCGAGGAGGGCAGATCACCTGACGTCAGGAGTTCAAGACCAGCCTGGCCAACATGGTGAAACCCCGTCTCTACTAAAAATACAAAAATTAGCTGGGCGTGGTGGTGGGCACCTGTAGTCTCAGCTACTTGGGAGGCTGAGGCAGGAAAATTGCTTGAACCTGGGAGGCAGAGATTGCCGTGAGCCGATCTCTGTACGGACCCCAATACCAAATCCTTTTCATCCCCACCAAGTTTGCCCGCACTTTGAATTGGTAATGCACACATGTCAAAACTCAACTGGATCGGCCACTTTGAGACTCCTGTGTCTCCCTTTAGTGTCTCCCTTTCATGACTTTGGGGAGAGGAGTTCAGATCAGAGGGCAAGAGAAAAGAAAGATGGGGTTGGGAGCATGTCCCTCTTAGGATCCGAGGGAGAGCTGGCCATGGCAGGCTTCAGTGCTCTCAGAGGACGGGTGCTGCATGAACATGGTCTCAGGACATGGCCAGCCCTTCACTGGACAGATGAGGAAAAAGCACAGCCTGGGCAACACAGTGGGACTCCATCCCTACAAAAAATAAGTAAAAAGCCAGTGGGCATGGTGGCACATGCCTATAGTCCCAGCTACTTGGGAGGCTGAGGTGGGAAGATCACTTGAGCTGGGAGGTTGAGGCTGCAGTGAGCTGTGATCAGGCCCCTGCACTCCAGCCTGGGAGACACAGTGAGACCCCATCTCAAACAAACAAACGAAACAGTGACAAAAAAGCAGCTCCCCCAGGGTTCCCCAGACACAGGATCAGGCTCCGTGATCCTGACTTCGGGTCCAGTGTTCTTCCCCTCCACCGCATCTCTACCCTGCCTGTCACTGAGCAGAGGGACTCCAATGTTCAGCCAAGGGCCACACCGTGGCAGAAGAGCATGAGGGACTTCCTCTGGGTGCAAAATTTAATGGGGTGCCCCCAAAATTCCAAAACCAGGGGAAATTATATTTAAATGCAATATTTTTAAAAGTCCAAATCAAGGCACAAAATCTATGATGAACAAAATATGAAAGTTTTAACTAATGGCAGGGTGAGTAGCTGTGTGGTGACAAGCCATATGTATCAGGGCCCAGGGCAACAGGGAAAAACCATCAGCCCAAGCCTATCTTCCTTTATGGTCATGCTATTTTCTTCACCAGGGGCTGCCTGCATCCATTTTGACATTTTATTTGTTACCTTTCCTGTGTTACCTTTCCTGATACTTTTGATATTTTAAGTGTTGTGTTAAAATATCATTTATCCCACTACTGAGCTTTTGGTGCTGCCTTAAATTTTGTGCCTGGGGTGAATGTCTCACCTACCCCACCCTATTCCCGGACTCCCTCCCTGGGAGTGGCCCCCACTTTTGAGCTGGTTCTGACTCAGACACCCCCATCAGCAAGCCCAGCCCCTGCCACTTGGGGAAACAAAAGTGCAAGGGGAAACAGGATAAGAAGGGTGGGGAAGGGGATCTGCTAGCTGAAAACTTGGATAGTTATTTTGAAAATGAGAAGGTCTGTTGTCAGGCTGAGAGATTGCAACACAATAGTGCTTGAAGCTGTCTTTCAATATGACCTCATTTCTCCAGAAAAGGGGACACATTTGGAAACAACGAAAAGGAAGCGAGATAAAGGCAGAGGAGTCTTGTGCTAAAAAAAACAAGCAATGTACAGTTTACATGTGCCACCACCTTCCCGTGCCTTCACACGCTGCTTCTGGGTTAAGTCCCATGTCTGCAGCAGAGTTCATGCCATCTTCAGATATAACAACTGCACAACACTTGTTTACAATATCCATCGGCTCGCCGGGCGCGGTGGCTCAAGCCTGTAATCCCAGCACTTTGGGAGGCCAAGGCGGGCGGATCACGAGGTCAGGAGATCGAGACCATCCTGGCTAACACGGTGAAACCCCGTCTCTACTAAAAAATACAAAAAACTAGCCGGGCGAGGTGGCGGGCGCCTGTAGTCCCAGCTACTGGGGAGGCTGAGGCAGGAGAATTGCGTGAACCCGGGAGGCGGAGCCTGCAGTGAGCTGAGATCCGGCCACTGCACTCCAGCCTGGGCGGCAGAGCGAGACTCCGTCTCAAAAAAAACAAAAAAACAAAAAACAAAACAAAAAAAAAAAACAATATCCATCGTCTCAGCCTCCCATTCCAACTTCAAGGTAAATAAGACAGGCCCATCTCCATTGCCCCTTCCTAGGTGGTGGAAGACAACTTCAAGGAGATTAACTGATGTGCCAGGGCCAGCATGCAACAGGCATAGCCAGGACCAGTCAGCAATTCTGCTGAAAACCTATCCTCTTTACGATCAACACTCAGCACAGCCACATGCAAGAAGGTGAAGATGCATAAAATTCAAAACATAACCAAGGATAAATACTGAATAGCAAAATCCAAGACAACACATCCTCATATCTGTTTGTCTACTTCTTTATCTGCCCATTCATCCATGAACCATCCATCCGTCTGCCCTCCCACTCATCCATCCATCATCCATTCATCCATCCATCTGCCCTCCCACTCATTCATCCATCCATTCATGCATCCATCCATTCATGCATCCATCCATTCATGCATCCATCCATTCATGCATCCATCCATCCATCCATCCATCCATCCATCTACCCTTCCATTCATCCATCCATCCATCCACCCTCCCACTCATCCATCCATCCATCCATGCATCCATCTATTCATCCATCTGCCCTCCCACTCATCCATCCATCATCCATCCATCCATCCATCATCCATCCATCCATCTGCCCTCCCACTCATCCATCCATCCATCCATCCATCCATCCATCTGCCCTCCCACTCATCCATCCATCCATCCATCCATCCATCCATCCGCCCTCCCACTCATCCATCCATCCATTCATCCATGCATGCATCCATCCATCCATCTGCCCTCCCACTCATCCATCCATCCATCCACCCACCCACCCATGTTGATACACAAGCAGATATAGCTTGTGTTCCCTCAAGGCAGCTCACAGCTGCTTCCTTAATGCTGAGATGGTGGTTCAGAAGAGGAACATCGCCTACTCCGATTAGATGCTCCAGCTCTCAGAAGCCATGAAAGGATGGTTTGGGGCTCTGTTGCTTTCACCATGATATTGTCATATTGTGCTGTGCTCAGGCCCTAGCCTTCTACATTATCGAGATAACAGTGTTTCTGTCACAGTTGATTTTAAAACTTGACACTCAGAGTGTGGGAGGTGGAAAGAGGCTTCACAAACCTCTAACTCAACTGTCTCATCTTATAAATGAGGAAATATGCATTGGCGAAGGGCATTGCGCCACAAACCAGGTTTCCTCCCACGCCCATTCATGGGACAGTGTCGTAACCAATGCAAGGGTTCTGAGTCTTTGGGATAATTCTTCCTGAACTCTAACACTGGATTTCACAGGTCTTGACCACAGGGCACCCAGCAGGGGGCCCCTCCCCACACTCACGTTGAACTCCTCCCGAAACTGCTTGCAGTCGTCGGCGGATCTGATACGGATCTCCTCCTCCAGGTGCTCCACAGGGATGGGAAAGTACTTCTTGGGCCCTGAGGGCGACCTGCTGAGCAGCATCACCCTTTGCTGCTCTATGGGATCAAAAGAAACATGGGGGCCATTGAGCCACATTCCTGGACAGGTGACTGAGTAACCAAGCTGACCAACGACATTCCTGAAGAAATGACCAGGCTGGAGCTGGAACGGTTCTCTCAAATCACATAGCTGGGCTAAGCTGGGTCCTGAGCAGCTTATTCCAAACACTCGACTCCTATGAGGCATCCACATCATTTACAAGTGACAGGCGTCCCTCTGCCCAGTGTCACCTGCTCTCCCTCATAGGAGACACCCTGTCCCCCTCCCTAGGCCACTCATCCACCCACCCTTCTGCCTCTCCTTCCCTCCAGCCCCTGTTCCTTCTAAAAAAGGATTCAAGATTGCCTCATTCTCCAGCTCAGCTTTCCAGGTTTGGAAATAAGAAAGAGTAATTATGGCTTCTGGGAGCAAACTCAGAACAGTCTCTCTCAGCCTTTTCTTCTTCATAACAAATATTCCTGGTTCCTCAAACCCCATAAGCTCCAAGGGAAAACCACCCTTGTCTGGGGAGGGTGACAAGGGGCATCGAGAAGGAGAAGTACACATTATAAGGGAGTTCTTGGACACATTCCTTCCCCAGGTCCGGAATGAGAGGCAAGAACAGTCATGGGCATGTGTTTCTCTTCCTGGAGGATGAGCTGATATTGACAACCCAGCATGATATCATGGGTCAGCACGATAACCCAGCTGTCACACTTGCAAAAGGGCCTGTCCCTACCTGCAGAGCCATTCTGAAGCCCAGTCAAAAACTTCGCCCAAAGCTCATTCCTCCAAGTGACAGACAGGATCAGAATGAATGACGCTGAGCTGCCTTGCTACTCACCAGCCGCACCCTCTTCCCTCCCGTTCCTGCCGTTGAAACGTGCAGGGCAGGGAACCGGGGGCTGGAACAAGGGCAGGAAGACAGCACCTGGGGCCACATTATCATCTAACCAGGGGCTCGGGTCCCACGAGCACCGGGAGGCTCCATTTCAGCTGGTCCTTGTTAGTGATATTCTTTTAATTATCTAAGGTCCGTTTGAAGAGTCTATTTTAGTCTGACAGCACGTGTGTTCCCCCAAACCATAGAACTGATTACAGTTACGTAGGAAGCTGACTCCAGGAAGTTGTAGTCACTGGGGTGTGAAGTAATATTTTTGTGGCCTCTGCCTTACACACGTTTCTCGGTCATCTCATCTCGATGTATGGAGAGAAAAACAATGTTCCGTTGTAAGTAGCAACAACAAGTGAGAAACTATACTTCTGACCGAGAAGTTGGAAATGCTCCCAGCTGACTCTGATGCTCTGTAAACATGAAGCACTTTAGTAGAGCAAGTCCCTTTTTCCAGCTTGATCCTAAAGCAGTACAAACCCAGTTGAATAGTTTATGAGCCAGACAGTCTTATCTGAGAACCATTGTAAGGCCTCACTGAAAAGTGTTACATGTCAACACCCTGTGAAAATGACAGGATATGAACAGTCTCTCTAAAAAAAGCCACAAACAAAAATGTCTCAAACGTCCGTGTCACGCCAGAGAGAAAATGATCCTCAAAGTTTTGAAATAGTGAAATTCTAAACGACAGCATCATACCAGGTAAAGTGAGATGAAAGTGGCAAGGCACACCTCAAAATTTACTTTGAATGTTAAAGAGAGAAAGCACGTCAGTGTCTGTTAAAAAAGAACACATTTTTCCCCCAAGCCCCAGCCAGAGAGGAGCTTCTGTACCTTGCTCCTCCAAGATTCCGTTGGGCATCTTCTTGTCGCTGGCGCTGACCACTGCTTTCCTCTGCTTCCTGAACCTTAGAGACACAGGACTTGTTAGGTTTCCACACTTCCAGGTTCCCTAAGAGCCAACAGCGCTCGGCACAGTGATACCCACCAGGTGAGCCGGGAAAAGCTACTCCTGTTGCTCATGGCTGAGCCGTGCTAAGGCCTGGCCTCTGTGTGTCTCCCAGGCCCGGCCACCCAGCCTCCCAGCTGCCCTCTGCTGCACGGCCCACGCCCGCAGCATCAGAAGGCTCATTTCCTCCTCTGAGCTGGTTGGGGCAAGTCAGTGCACCAGGACACTCCTACCTGAAGAAGTAGGCGGCGAGAAGGAGCACGAGGAGGAGCAGCAGCAGCGGCAGTAGCAGCCAGGCCAGCAGTGGCTGGGAGGCGCCTGGGTCCGGAGGGCCTGCAGGAGAAGCAGAAAGACCCTAACCCCTGACCTCACTTCACAGTTTGCACAAGAGTCCCGCTCCATGAGCTCTTCTTCCTGGACACCAGAACCCCACACTATAGTTTGCAAAGTCGACCCATCATCCTGAAAAGGCCCCACGAGATAACAGAGAAGTAGCTTTGGTTGTTGCTGTTGATTCAGAGAAAGAATCCAGGTCTGAGGAGTGGGTGAGGTGACTTGTCCAAGATCCCTGGGGCAGGCATGACAGGGGTGAGCTCCGCAGACCCCCACACGGCCTGGCTGCCTGGCTCTCCTGCTAAGAAGCTGGAGAAGGGTGAAGGGGCCGGTGTCCACTGCAGGGCCCTAAGACAGTGC
This sequence comes from Macaca fascicularis, assembly GCF_037993035.2. Taxonomy (NCBI): domain Eukaryota; kingdom Metazoa; phylum Chordata; class Mammalia; order Primates; family Cercopithecidae; genus Macaca; species Macaca fascicularis. Next base: position 137,015,593 of record NC_088383.1, on the reverse strand, counting down.
GGGAGGCTGAATTGGCATGGCTCAGCTCTCAGGGCCCCCTGGGCTGGGCAGGAGCTCTGGCATAGGGAGGCAGCCAGCCCCTGGGGCTGGGTAGAGGCCTGTGGCCCCAGCGCACTGTGACCCCACCTTCCAGAGCCTCCAGGTCCCGATTCCACGTGTCAGAGGCCGAGTGCCCAGCCACCACCTGCCTCTTACTCTGTCCTTTGTACCTGACAGGTTGACCTTCCTCACCTGGAAAGAGACCGCAGCTCCAGGCCCAGCTCAGCGGTTTTGTTGCTGCTCAGGACCTGCCCCTGGCTCACCAGCCCAAATTCCAAGGGGCCCTGGTGGCCTCGCTGCCATCTTTGGACCCCACCCACTCTCCCAACGTCGGACTTTGTTCCTGCTCCTCCCCAGCCGGCCACACAGCCCCCTCCTCACCAAAATGTTCCCACTCCTCGAGGACAATCTCAAAGGCCCCCACCTCCAAGAAGCCCACTGGACTCCTCTCTGGCGGACCCAGAGAGGCCCTGGATGCCTCAAAGCGCAAACCTTACTCTGCCCTGAGTGAACAGGCCCTCAGCATGACTGCCGTGGCGCCCAGGTTTCTGGGGAAGCCCCTGGAAGGCAACGATTGGTGTAGTAGCTGCCTCTGTTCAGGAGGCCAGAGATCAGGATCAGAAACCCAACCCAAGGGGCAGGCGAGAACATCCCCGGGTGGCGCGGGGAGGCCAGTGGGGGCGGGAGTGGGGACTCCCCGTGTCCTGCCTTCAGGGACGGCTACTGCTGAGTTCCAGCCCACTGGGGCCAAGCACAAGGGGTGCCCACAGTGCCTAGTTCTTCCCACTTTCCTAAAGAAGAAATTCATATTTTTATGTAAACATTTTCTGATTTTTAAATATTGGTAAGAAATTCAATTGAAATACAATTTTTTAAAATGGTGTGAACCAGGAAGAAAACAAACATGTCCTCTGGGCACCAACATGGTCCAGACAGGAGGCCGGGAGGCATCTGAGAAGGAAATTCCAGTCATAGTCTATTTTCATTTCATGTTGTCGTGGCTCCGATGGGGTGGGACAGAGGTCAAGGTGACCAGTCCCCAGGGTGGTCATCCTGAAGCAGCCTTCTTCCTGAATGACCGTCCAGCTATTGCCCAAAGCAAAGTGTGTGTGTATGTTCACACTGATTTTATACGTATGTACACTTGCAACTTTGTGTGTGTGTGTGTGTGTGTGTGCATGTTTGCTTACACAGAATCTGATCCTGAAAGTTGAAAACCTTAGGCTTGAATGTGACTCTGGAGCAGACAAAGAGAATGGCAACCTTGGCTACAGTGTGACCACCCAGCACCCTCTGCTCAGGAAGCTCATCCTGAGCTCCAGCCCAGAGCTGGGGTCTTCCAGGGACCACCTCAGTTCTGCCCCAGGGCACAGTTGCTCTCACTGCGGCCCCCATCTTATCTCCGTCCCTCTTCTCCTCTCCCACCTTCATGCCAAGCCCTCCTTCCCCCAGGGCCCCTAGAGGCGGAGCAAGTCCATGCTGGAAAGATGTGGCTCACTCAAGGACAGGTGCACAGACAATGGTTTAAGGTCCCAGCTCACTCTGGCCTAAAATTTTCAGTGTTCAGGAACCTGTTCTCTTTGCCAGAGTTAAACATAATTAAGATTTCAAAGCGTATCTTTCCTGACATTTTCTTCTATAAATTTACGTTCATAAATATGCAGGTTTGGGAAATAAATAGACCATACTACTCTTCTCGTTTCATCCAAAGCTTCACGGATTGTAAAAAGTATCGTTATTTTAAGTACCACTAAGAAAGAAAAAAAATGATACTGATTATAATTGTGAAGTGCTACCAATTTTAAGACACGTCCCCATATAGCCACATTAAATATGAAAGAAACAGATGAAATGCACCGCGGGGCAGTTCTCCAGCTTGCCTTTCTAGTACGGCTGTCTGTCTTGGAGAGTTTCCACGTCAGCCCAGATAAGCTTCCTCATTCTGTTTAATAGCTGCTTGGATTCCACTTTTTGGATAGACCAAAATAGGATGGACATTTAAGTTGTTTCCAACTTTTCTGCTATTACCTACAGTTCTGCAACACACACACACACACATATATATATATCTTTGTGTCTCGAAAGTGTTTCTGTAGGATAGCTTCTGTGTTAGCCTCTACGCCTGTTACATTTTAACACAATTGCCAAGTTGGCAGCCCCAAGTTTCCAACTTCTACACTCATCCATAGCAGGGGTCTCCAAACCCCCCAGGACACAGATGGGTACCAGTCTGTGGCCTGTTAGGAACTGGGCCACACAGCAAGAGGTGAGCAGCAGGTGAGCAAAGCATTACCGCCTGAGCGCTGCCGCCTGTCAGATCAGTGGTGGCACCGGATTCTCACAGGAGCCCGAGCCCTATAGTGAATGACAGGGATCTAGGTTGCTTGTTCCTTAAGAGAACCTGATGCCTGGTGATCTGTCACTGTCTCCCATCACCCCCAGAGGGGCCGTCTAGTTGCAGGAACACAAGTTCAGGGCTCCCACTGATTCTACATGATGGTGAGTTGTATAATTATTTCATTGTATGTTACAATGTAATCATAATAGAAATAAAGTACACAATTAATAAAATGCACTCGAATCATCCCTAAACCATGCCCTCCTCACCCCCACCCCCCACCAATTCCACAGAAAAACTGTCTTCCATTAAACTGGTCCCTGGTGTCACAAAGGTTGCGGAATGCTGCCCATAGTGGGCAATGGAGCAATTTCTCTTCTCTGGGATATTGCCGACCCTTTTCATTTCGGTCTATCTGATAGGTAAAATGATAATGTTATTTTAACTTGCATTTCTCTAATTTCTAGAGAGTTGAGCATCTTTTCATGATTAGTGAAACATAATTAGATATTTGTATTCTGCCTGGTCATATTCTTTACTCATGTTTCCATTGTGTTCTTCTACATATTATTTTATTATATAATTTGTAAACATTTACCTTCAATTCCTTCTGTAAAAGAATGTGTCTGGATGAGTACTGAATATAATTTGTTCAATGAACAAATGAAACAGCTTCCTGTTATTTTGGCACACTGTGGCAACGTGTTATCATCTGAAATGGTCCTTCATACTTCTTCTGGGGGTCAGATGAAGATTTAAAGGGCACTTCACGGGGTCAGGTTCCCTTCTACAATTCTAGGTCAAAGGAGCCCATCTGCGCCTTATAACCCGAGGCCCGTTTCCCTCTTGCTTGTGGACCAGCAGCCTTGCTCAGCACGCTGAGGCCCTGGCAGAGGCTGGACCAAGGTGTAAGTTTCACATTTAGTTCTGCTCTGGGTGCTGAGGTCACATGACAGTGTCCTTCTCCTGAAAGTAACACCCCATGTCTGTGGCAATATGGGAGCCAATAATTTTGTTTTCAAATAAACTGAAAAGCCTCAGATGTGGAGTGGACGTCATCCTGCTGGTGCCCACGGTGCCACCTGAGGGACTGTCTGCAGAGCCCGGGCAGATTCTTCCCCACTGTTGCGCAAACGGATGTTCTGCCGTTGTGACTCCTGGATGTGAGGGGACATCCAGGCAGTTTGTCAGATATTTCTAAGTGGCCAGTTGATTTGCATTGGGAAGAAAAGTCAGGATTGTGGGTTGAAATAACTCATTGAATCATCAGTGACCTGCCCCTGAAGGACTGGCTTGCAAAGAGGCAAGTTTATATTTGCTGGCAGCTTCTGGTCTCTCGTTTTTGGGGTTTTAGATGTCTCTGAGGTTTCAACATGAAGAGGAAAAAGACAGGTGGGCGCTTAGAACTGCTCTCCTCACTGGAGGTTCTGTTGCCAGAAATCTTCACTCTTTCTTCCTCCTGGGACCAATGGTACATTCGCAGGACATTTGTCCAGGGTTAGAAAATCATGTGGGGCCCTCGGTGTGACTTTGCTCACAAGCTCCCACCCCCACTTCCCTCTTGTCTTTTCTGCATAATGCCTAGACATCACAGTCCACTCATGAACGCTTCAGCAGGCATCTCGAAAGGCAAGGACTCTTCTTTTTAAAACTAAAACTAACCATGATGCCAATATCTGACCTAAGAATAATTCCTTTTTTTTTTTTTTTTTTTTGAGACAGAGTCTTGGTCTGTCACCAGGCTGGAGTGCAGCGGCGCAATCTCGGCTCACTGCAACCTCCACCTCCTGGGTTCAAGTGATTCTCCTGCCTCAGCCTCCTGAGTGGCTGGGAATACAGGCGTGCACCACCACACCCAGCTAGTTCTTGTATTTTTAGTAGAGATGGGGTTTCACCATGTTGGCCAAGATGGTCTCGATCTCTTGACCTCGTGATCCGCCCCCTCGGCCTCCCAAAGTGCTGGGATTACAGGCATGAACCACTGCACTTGGCCTAAGAATAATTCTTTAGTTCATATCATTAACTGTCACATCAGGGACATTAACTGTCACATCGCCTCGTCCATGTATGTTCATGGTTGGTTTTCTGCACAACGGGATTTTGGAGGATTTTTAACCCTATTGCTCTCCCGCCTCCAGCCAAGGCTGACCCTGACTCTCAGCTGGGGTCGTAGATGGGACACCTCTAGAACACTAAGCTTTGCTGAACAACCAAATGCTAAACTAGCTTATTTAGCCTTCCTGTTGTTAGAGGCACAAACTATGAAAAGCACACTAAGAAATTGAGCCACACCATTCTTCTCTTACCCTAAGCCCCTTTTCACCCTCTGAATGGTCCCAGGAGCTCAGGAGGAGGCAGTAAGGGAGGCAGCCAGGGAAAGGGAGAGGGGCATGGGTCCTTACCTGAGGTCGTGGTGGTCTCGTTGCTGTCGACAGTAGTCTCGTTGCCCCTGAGAGCCCTGGCGAGCGGCAAGCTAAAACCCACCAGCAGGAGTGGACACAAGGGCTCCATGGTGGACCTGCAGAGAGGCAGGGACAGGCTCAGAGGTCATCCAGCAGCAGCAGTGGGACCCTCCGGTGCCAGGCAGTGATGATGAGGATAAGAGCCAACTTCATTTCAGGGCTTCCTCTGAGCCAAGACGTTTGCCTGTCACTTTCACGGATCATCTCACTGAGCCTTCGCAACACCAGGGGGATACAGTCACTGACTATGGACATTCACTCAAAGGAGGGAACCAGGACTCAGAGGACCCGCTTGGTTGATGGTTAGTGAGGGCAGGTTGGGGACTGGAACCCAGGGCGATCTCATCCCAGACCCCTGCCCTCCCCGGAACCACTTAGGAGAAATCACTTCTGGGTGACCTAGCCTGGTGTCCTGGACCCTCTACCATCCACCCTCCACTCGCCCTGCTAACTCTACCCCTCCCATTCAAGCCTTGCTCTCTAGCCAGCTGTCCTCTTCACACCCAGCAAGACACTGCTTTTCAATCTGTTTCTTCGTCCTCCTTCACTCTGCCTGGGAAACGTCGATCCTCCAGGGCCTAGTTCAGGCAGCCTCATCGCCCGGCTGCAGCCAAGTTCTCTATTCCTCGCTGCTCCAGCACACTCAGTCTAGCTCCTGCATGCTTGGTCTGGCTCCAGCATGCTCTGCCTGGCTGCAGCTTGACCCTTGCCTCTGACCATGGCCGTGTCTGAACTCTCAGGTGAAGTGGAGGTAAGCTGCCTCTGTAAGGATGGGGCCATGGTCCACTCATCTTGACAGAGCCAATTGAGTACCCTGGGATGCAGGTGAATGTTTATTGGGGGTAGGGGGTAGGAATGCCCAGGGGCAGACCCAGACTGTAAAGTGGCTCAGCACAGAAAAAGGCTCTTTCATGCTGAGGACCCGTGGGCCATCACCTCAGATCTTCACCTGGCACTCCATTTTGCCAGAACATCAGAGCATCACTAAATGTGGCAGTGACTGCTTGGTGGTGTGGAAACCCGTCACTAGAGCCTCACTGGCAGGTGCAGGTGGGCAGTGGCACCTGCTGAATGGGATTTGCTGTTGACATTGCAGACATGCAGTGGAGGTGTGCCCCCCTCCACTCCCCACCCCCTGAACCCCATCCAAGGTCAGCCTGTCCCCACCAGCAGCCCTCTCCTGCCTGAGACCTCCCTCAGGGATGCAAATGGACCCCATTTCAGAACTGAGGCCAAGAAACATCCATTCCCCGGCTGCTCACATGTTAAACACTAATGCTTGTAATTAGAGAAGATATCTGAATGAGTGTGAAAAATCCTAATTGTGTTTCAGTAATCACCACTATTAAGATGAAACCATTATGAAGACATTATAACAATTAGCCCAGAACAACTACGATGGTGGCAATCAGCACTTTTACTTCTTTCCTCTTTTTTAATTTCCAAAATACACATTTTAGATTTGTAAAATGAGCCATATACACAAATAATTCCATGAGCACCTACTATGTGCTGGGTATTTTATATCTGTATTATCTGCACAATAACCCCACAGGGCTGAGAAACAGAGGTTCCCGAAGGATAAAGAACTGGCCCAAAGTCAGGCTGGAGGACATGGAGGAACCGTGATTTGAACCCAGGAACCCTGGAGACAGAAGCCCTCACCCCCGCTGCAAGCTGCCCTGGCCCTTCCACAACAGGCAGCTCGGCCCATGTAGGCACACACTGTTTTTAAAAATCTGTTACTGCACACTGCCACAATACTTTTAATATACTTGAGTAAATTACAGAGTAATTGATTGGGGAATATTAATTGGTTTAATACAACTCCAGAGATGCAGACTTCCTAGCTGAAACATTGTCTCATCTCATGCATTAATTTGATAACCCTCCTCTTCAAATGCTCAGTGATCTAAGAGGAGGCTGACATCCTTGAGAAAGACAAAGATCATTTTGTTCATCTATTAGAAACTGAGGTCCAGAAGTGCTCAGGGGAGCCGCAGGTGATTTTCCTGACACGAGCGGCAGTGGGCAACAACCTGCAGAATTCAAAGCCTGTCCGCCCGCTGGAGCCCGGCTCTGTCCCCGTTATATTTTAAAGCCAATGACAACTTGCTAGTCCCTGGCCATTCACTCTCAGTGGGCTTGCACGAGTGACCTGGTCCAAATGGTGCTTGAAACAGTGATTAAAACCATGCAGAATATTAAGGATTTGTATTTCATCCGTTTGTGTTGTGAGCCTACCAAATGCTGAGTATGTAGAGCAGAAATTACATGTGATTTCCAGGACTGATATGAGAAAAGGAGTTTATTTATGATAAAGCAGGTTGTATATTTACTCCCCTCAACCGTCAACCTGCTATCTATTTCATTATAAATCTGTCTTTTTATTCCATCTGATGTCTTTTTAATATTCCTCACTGGGCAAGTCCTTGGGTCAGGCAGCCAGGTAGGCCCTGGAGATGCAAAGAATATAGTCTTGTTTCAGCCCTAAAGTGGCTCATTGAGGAGGAAGGACAGGCAGAAGGATAGCCACCCTGATACCCCACTCCCATGCTCCGGAGACAAGGCCACGGTGCCAAGGAGCAAAGGTGAGGGAGCAATGATTCCTCTACGCAGTTAATGAAACCTTCCCCAGAAATGCAGCGTAGAGTGAGTCATCCAGGATGGAAGGCAGAGGGAGATGCAGGCAGGGGACAGAGGAGCGAAGGGAGCCCAGACAGGACCCACTGTCCAGGGAGTTCACGGTTCTCCGGTACGTGGGAGAAGATGAGTAAGGAGGAAAAGTCTGAAAAGGAATTGGGTAGGCCCTCAATGCCATGCTAGAGTTTGGCTTGGCCCTAGGGCTCGTTTTTCCATTAACAATCTACATTATTAGAGTCACCTGGGGGCACGAAGGAACGATGCACATTCCTGTGCCCAACTCCAGATGGAAGAAATCAGAGTATCTGGGGAATAATGGCTTTATATAGGCTGAAGTTCAAAAACCTTGGCTACGAGCCATGAGTCGCCATGAAAGTTTCCAGAGGGAGCCCTGGACGCCGCGCGTCAGCTCCTGACACAGGGTAGCCTTTGCGGCTGGAGAGTGGTCCAGAAGCCTGAGCATCACCTGGGAGCATGTGAGGAATGCAGAGTCTCAGGACCGTCCCAGACCTCCCACCTTTACGAAGGTTCCTGGGTGGTTCCTCTGCTCATCAACATTTGAGATGTATTGATCTAAGCAATGTGTGTTTAAGAAAGACCAAGCCAGGGGCAATGGGAATGGAAAGGAGGGAGGGAGTCGAGAAGGATTTCAAGGGTAGGGTCCATGGCAGTGGTGATCAGTGGGATGTGGGTGAAAAGTGAGGCAGCAAAGGTATTGGGGTTTCCATCTTGGGAGCTGGGGTGGGAGGGAGCATCATTCATCAGCTGAGACAAGGAGAATGGGGGCTCTAGGGTGGGGATAAGGATGATTTTTAGCGGGAGGCATAAAGCAATAATATAAGCTCCCAGTTACCGAGCTCCTATGAAGCGGGATAAGCTATCTGAGGTTCTGAGATCAATGACCTCATCAACCCTCACTGAAATCTTTTTTTTTTTTTTTTTTTTTTTTTTTTTTTTTTTTTTTTTTTTGAGACAGAGTCTCGCTCTGTCGCCCAGGCTGGAGTGCAGTGGCACGATCTCGGCTCACTGCAAGCTCTGCAAGCTTCGCGTCCTGGGTTCATGCCATTCTCCTGCCTCAGCCTCCTGAGTAGCTGGGAGTACAGGCGCCCACCACCACGCCTGGCTATTTTTTTTGTATTTTTATTAGAGACGGGGTTTCACTGTGTTAGTCAGGATGGTCTCGATCTCCTGACCTTGTGATCCGCCCGCCTCGGCCTCCCAAAGTGCTGGGATTACAGGCGTGAGCCACAACGCCCGGCCTCTTACTGAAATCTTACGAGCAATGTCCTGTTGTTACTGAAGATGAAGGGCTGCATTAGAGAGGACGGTGGAACATTCCTCAGGAGACTGCCTGTAGCAGTTGCATTTGGTGTCTAGGGGCCTCGTCAGAAGGAGAGGTGGGCTGCAAGTGCAGTATGTGGGGGAGGCACTCCTTGTGGGGGTTATTGGAGAGGAAGGCCAGGGTCAAGGCAGCAAGTTGCAGGAAGTCACTGCAACAGGGCCCGAGGAAGGGAGCTGGGCAAGAGACTGGGAAACAGTGGCTGGGCTGGGGGGAGGGCAGGAGGCAGGTCGAGGTGCACAACCAAGGGTAGGAAAGGGATTTTCCTGAGCCCCATCCACTTCCCCACATCCCTGCCCCCTCTCTTGGAGTGGTCCCCTCTCTCTCTTCACCCTTTACTTGACCCCACCAGATTTTGAGGTTGAGCTACCTGAGATGGAGTCTTTCCTGGGATCACACTGTCTGGCCCTGTGTAAGGTGATTTGGGTTTTGGACCTCTCAACCAGCCCAGGAGACCCCAGAGAGTAGGGGGCTGTCTCGTGTCCCCATTTCCCAGCTCCTGACTTCCTCCCTGGCCACCTCAATAATTGGGGCTTTCAGGGCATTTGAGGGCAAGGAGCCATCCCTGGGCTAGTGCCTCTGGGCAGGAGCTGCCCAGCTGACCCCTCTGGCCCCACCAAACCCGAAAGTGCCCTTTCCAGCTGGCCCAGGATGTCCAGCTGTGGACTGACCCACACTGCCCCCTGCAGCTCCAAGAGGGTAGTGTTTTCTCTCTGCAGCCCAAACCCATCACCTACATGGTCAAAACCTGCAGCTGTTTTGCTTTCAACTAAGAAACAGATGAGGGTTCTTCTCAAGGAAGCAGGAGACAATGATTTGGGAGCCATACTCAGGTTTCAAAGCCACTGCACTTAAAAAGAGCCCCTGGAATGGGTCGCACGTAATTTCTCATCCAAACCAGGACTTCTTGGAGAGCAAACGAGGGGGCTATAATGGTTCAAAATATATGCTTCTCTAAAACATTTATTGACAAATGATTTGATTTTATTAAGCTGGAAGACTATTAAGTAGTTCTTCTCACAAAATATTTTTAATCTGAAAACAAAATAACATATTAATTTTATATATATATTTAAGAAGAAATATTTCTGGAGGCCCAGGCAGACAGATTGCTATGAGCTCAGGAGTTTGAGACCAGCCTGAGCAATATGGCAAGACCCCATTTCTAGAAAAAATACGAAAAAATTAGCCAGGCGTGGTGATGCGAGCTTGTGGTCCCAGTTACTTGTGTGGCTGACGTGGGAGGATCACTTGAGCTTGGGAGGTTGCAATGAGCCAAGATCATGCCACTGCACTCCAGCCTGGGCAACAGAGCCAGACCTTGTTTCAATGACAACAACAACAACAAAAAAAAAAAAAAAAAAAAGAAAAGAAAAAACCTTTTGGTATTGATTATCTGAAAATAAAATGAGAGCATAAAATGATACTTATTCTCTTATCTGTTCCTAATATGTTTCCCTCAATATGTTTTTCAATATTGAGGGAAATGTTTTATTAATATTATTATTAATGTTTAATAATTAATATTTATGTTTTAATTTTTTAAATAAAATTGCCTGCATTATTTTCAGATTAGCAGTTTGTGAGCTCTCATCATTTAATTCACTTTATTGCTTCCTTGTTTTTGTAGAAATAAGTTTTAGTGTCTTCCTGTTCATAACTTCATTTGTTTGTGTGTTTGTTTGTTTGTTTGAGGCAGAGTCTCGCTCTGTTGCCCAGATTGGAGTGCAGTGCTACCATCACGGTTCACTGCAGTCTCAACCTCCTGGGCTCAAGGGATACTCCCATCTCAGCCTCTCAAGTAGCTGGGACTACAGGGGTGCACCACCATGACTGGCAAAACTTAAGACTTTTTTTTTGTAAAGATGGGGGGTCTCACTATGTTGCCCAGGTTAGTCTCAAACTCCTAGACTCAAGCAATCCTCCCGCCCTGACCTCCCAAAGTTCTGGGATTACAGGTGTGAGCCACCACCATGCCCAGCCATAACCTTTGTTTTCAGTAATTGTAACTCTATAAAATTTTCAAAAGCCAAGAGTTCTGTGTGTGTCAGGGGGCAGGGCGTGGTGGGGTTGGGTGCTCCATTTACTGAATCCTTCTGTAATATATTTCCAATTAGTTTGGAACTAAACTAAACTCACTTAGGGCCTTGTTTGCAGAAAGGTTCACCATCTTTTTAGGACACTTAGGTTTATTTACAAAATAATTCTTTGAAGCCTCGAACATTTCTAGAATCTGATTGATGATGAGCAGGAGAGAGAAAGTGCATACTACAAAGCTGCAGTGTCTTAAAAATTCAACATCAGCCTAATTACCATGAATTTGCAGTTTAGTTACTCTGTGTACGTGTAACTATTTATAAATTTTGACATCCACAGCTTCTATTTTAACTGATGAGATGTCCAATTTGGACACAATTATAAATGCTGTGAGGGTGGGCATGGTGGCTCATGCCTGTAATCCCAGCACTTTGGGAGGCTAAGGCAGGCAGATCACTCGAGGTCAGAAGTTCGAGACCATCCTGGTCAACATGGAGAAACCCCGTCTCTACTAAAAATACAAAAATTAGCTGGGTGAGGTGGCGCACACCTGTAATCCCAGCTGCTCAGGAGGTTGAGGCAGGAGAATCACTTGAACTCAGGAGGCGGAGGTTGTAATGAGCCAAGATTGTACCACTGCACTCCAGCCTGGGTGACAAAGCAATACTCCATCTCGAATAAATAAATAAGTAAATAAATGATGTGTACACCACGATCAATTCCAAGTACAATACATTTACTACAAATGCCGAGCTTTACCCACACTTATATAATATCATATTCCTAATTCCCCCACAAATAATTTTATCATGACGCTGATTCTTCCACTGCATTTCCTGTGACATTAGTAATTAAGTCAAGGCTTTGCCTTTGACAGGAGCAACATCCAAGTTGTATTGGGATTCCATGAAATGAATAAAAAAAAAAAATAAAACCACTATGGGAATGGACTGATTTTGTTTGAAAATCACTGCTTGAAAACGACACTGATGTAACACTGGCATCATCTGATGGTTCATGAAATTCTTCTACCCTTGGGAGCACTAACAACTATCACTTCACCTTCCAGGTTTCACAGTGAAACCTGGAATTGAAGATGAGCAAAATTAGCTGAGAATACTTCTTTGATCTAAGTGAAAAGTCATGCTTTGTGAGTAGTTGGCAAAGCACCTTCAATTTATCATCCTCAGGCGCAGGGGTCTTCAAGCAGCCACTTAGTGAATACTGATGATCTCTTAGCAGCTTTTTATTTCTTTCTTGCTTCTATGTGGTCAGCGATACCATTACAGCCCCCGAGGTAGTTAATAAATGTTTACAAGTATTTGGTATAAATTACAAATTATTCCAACATTATCATCAACTTTCTGGAAAAAAAAATCAGGGCTTGATACGTCTTTTCTGGTTATTCCTGACCTACAAGTTTAAGGCAAATTCAGAAAGTTCTACTGAAACATAATTTAAATAGAGTTGCAGATTCACATCATACAATAAATGCCCAAGCCCATCGAAGAAGAGAGTTCAGACTGTTTTTTACAAGTTGTATTGATTTCCTACAAATATTTCAAAATCCCCTACCCTGTAATTTCTCACGTTTCCCACAGATGCTGATGACCATGGCATCTCACAGGTCATGGTGTGGGCCGCAGCTCAACTGGCTGGTACCACAAGTGGCCAGCAGGAGCCCCAGCCTTGAAGCCTCCTCCCACCACACTGGGATGCCAATGGGAGTTGGTTCTAATCAACTTTTCTCCAAGGGCACTTTTTCTTTTCTAACCCGCCTGTTGTCCTTGAAAGGTAAGTGTTACTGACATTGTGTTAGGAAAGGGTGATGAAGAGAGAGAAGATGGTGGCTGTCATCTTCCAGATTTAGTCACCATTAGAGAGAGCCTGTTCCTGGCACAGGTGTCTCCATCCTATGAGGAGAGCATAGCAGAAGCTGGGAGGCACAAGTGGACAGCCTATAGAACCTTCCTGGATTCTGTTAACGCAAGTATTTCAACATTAAAAGTTTAATTTTCAGCCAGGCATGCTGGCTCATGCCTGTAAACCCAGCACTTTGGGAGGCCCAGGCGGGTGGATCACCTGAGGTCAGGGGTTCAAGACCACCGTGGCCAATATGCTGTAACCCCATCTCTTGTAAAAATACAAAAAATAGCCAGGCGTGGCGGTGGACGCCTGTAATCCCAGCTACTCAGGAGGCTGAGGCAGGATAATTGCTTGAACCCAGGAGGTGGAGGTTGCAGTGAGCTGAGATTGCACCACTGCACTCCAGCCTGGATGATGGAATGAGACTCCATTTCAAAAAAAAAAGTTTAAATTTCAATTGCTGTAAGATGAAAAATATGGAATAAATGTGAAAGTGGACAGGACACAGGGACAACAAGCAGAAAATAGGGCTGTCTCCGTTGAAGAGGGAAATACGGTCCCCTGGAGAGAATGCAGAGACACGGCGTGGTGTGGTGGGAACTGAGCCCTGGGGCCCTCCAAGATTTAGATCTCTGAGCCCTCTGTCATGAGACCTGCTCATATTTTTCCTTCTCTCAACAAAACACATCTTGATTTTCCCCTTACTCAGTCTCACCCACATTTTGCTGCCCTGAAGATTCACACCTGAGCCAGGCAAGGAATGCAGCTTTGCTCAGGTCTGACCGATGGCTGCACCTGCCCCTCATCTGGCAGAGTCACACTCACAGGTACTTTATGGTCCCTAGGCCATTGCTTACTCAGAAGAGATGTGCTTTATCAGAGGCTACCTGGCAGGGCCGTGGGAAAGATCAATATGGGAAACAGAACCACTGCCCGAAACACCCTGGGCCGGAAAACAGCAGGGCCCACACAACACGGCTCCATCCATCTGCCCTCGGGGCTCAGCAGTAACGGTGTGAAACAATGGTGCTGGGAATGTTGGAAACAGCACAGCCCTCCTGCTGTCTCCCACTGAGAAGAGGGCACCCAGTGCTGAGGCCTGCAGCCCCTCCACAGAGCCTCTGCTCAGCGGTGTGGCTGACAGAGGAGATGCTGGCCAGCTGTGTCCTAGGCCTCGCTGAGTGCAGCCCACCCTGGATCAGACCTCCAAAAGTGATGATGGCTGGACTAAGCTCTTGTGGGTAAGTTTATGCTACACTTTTGATTTCAAAGAAATCCATTCAGCTGCTAGTTGAGGGGGACTCTCTAGACTCATGAGTACCTGCTGGTTGGCTTATGTATTCACCCATGCATTCATTCAGCATTGGTTACTAAGAGTTGACTGCCAGGATCTGGAGAGACAACTAAACAAGACAAACACTGGCCTTGGCCCCTCCTCCCACCTCCCCACTTCCAAAGCTTGCGATTCAGCCAGAGAGAGAAAAGCCTTCAATAAATAGAATGCAACTGCGATGTGTTAGGCGGGGGAAGCACACAATGTGGTAGAGGCGCCCTGCAGGGTGCCTGCCCCTGTCCAGAGGGGTCTGGAGGGCTGCCTGGGGAGAAGGGGAGTTAGCCAGTCCAAGGGGGCTGGGGAGGTGAGGGAGGCCTACAGGCGACAGAGAGCACAGGGCCCTGGGACCCCACAGAACCTGAATAGGACACGGGCAACCAGGACTCTCCCCTGGCAACGCCAACGCTCAGTGTTCAGAGATGTCCAGGAAGACCTTTCTGGCAGGATTATCCATGCATGTGGCACCCCTCAAGGCAGGGCCAACTCTCATGCAGGTCTCTACCCTGGTGCCGTCTCAGAGCTGCCACAAAGGAGGCGCCACACGGGTGTTTTTGAAGGAATCACCATGAAGAAATAAGGTGTCAGGGACTGGCACGCGGATTCTCTCCAGCACGTCAACTCATGGCACTTTCGGAAGGGCCCAGGCCACGGAGCCTGGAGACCCAGCTGGTTTGACATCTGTCTCTGCCTCTCTTTCTCATTAACTCTCATCCTCTCTCTCTCTCTCTCTCTCTCTCCTCCCTCCACCCCCAGAGGAGGGCCTTTTCCAGAACACTTAACCTCTCTGCACCTGCTTCCCAATTAGTGAAACAAGAGAATCCCATGAGATCACAAATGAGTGAGTCGTGTAAACTGTAACTCATCAGGCAAGGGCTGGTTATTATAATGGCGTGGCCCCATTGTTCGCCAGGGCAGCAGCCGTGCTGTGGGAAACTGCAAACTCAGCAAAGCGAACGGCGGTGTTTGCTGAGTGGACACGGTCTCTGCCACCACATCTTCCTGGGAGGGCCTCGGAGGGGTGAGGGAAGCCCACGTGGGGAGCCTCTGCCGTTTCCACAAAGGAGCCTGCAATTCCGGAGCCTGCATCTCCACTGGGGTCTGTGCCTGTGTGTGCCCCCCTGGGTTTTTCTTTGAGGTTTTTCATTCTCCTGTGATGGTTGGTGGGGGGATGGAGATAAGTGTCCTGTCCCCGCCCCCAGAAAAGCAATCTCTCCACAAAACTCACAAGCAGCCTGGGCGGATCTGACTGCTGAGGCATTGATGCCTAAGAGCTGTCTGTGCAGGCAGGTGGGTGGAGGAAGCTGGCGGTCCCTAAGGCCTCAGCCCTGGTGATGCCCACTGTGGGCGCCTTAGGCAGGCCTGGGCTTACAGTCCGTCTCAGCTCAACTTGGACACATGCCATCTTTTCCTCATCCTCCTCTTCTTGAAAGGCTTGTTATTCAGCTGGAAAATAGACATTTTTCAGCAGATTTTCTCTATTCAGAAATAGACTAAAGCTTCCGCTGGAGTCTGGCATTATCCCAGAGAAAGGAGACCCACGGGCCTTCAGCAGTGCACCGCCCGCAGGGAAGTCATCCAGTCTGGGCATCCTGACTCGGTTCTCCCGCGGCGTCCTTCTCATCTGCTGTAACCGAGGTCAGGGAGAAGGCCCTGGGTGGTGTCTGGCCTGAGAGGGTCAGTTGTGCTGCCTGCTTCAGATGCCCCATAGGCTGGCGACTCTTCTGGTCTTTGGTGCTGACGCCCACAGGCCTGGCTCACAGTGGGTGCTGGGTCAGGGCAAGTGGAGAACAACAGTGCCGGGAGCCAGGACCCACCCATGTGTTAGAGAAAGGCAGCAGCTTGGAAACCTGTAGGCGGGTCTCCCGTCCACTGAGTCACCAAGAACTAGGAGCCTGCAGCCGGTTGGGAGGATTCTGGAGGTGCTCTGCCCCCAGCTGGGGCCCTGAGCCCCCACGAGGCTTCCGCGTGGGGCATCTGATGACTCACATGGACCACGGCACAGCAGCCCAGTGGGCTCAGAGTTAGGAGCTGGAGGATGAAAGCCACCCACTCTTACCTGCCTCTGAGGAGTCTGCAATCAAGAGGGAGGATGTCCCCACATGGTAAATAACCACAGGACGGGGCATGTGGGGCAAAAGGCAACTGAAACGTGGAGACAAATCCCAGCGGGAGGCCTCTGGGGGGACCCTGAGCAGAGACAGAGCAGGATAGCGCTCTGAGAGGAGGACAGCCGAGGCCAGAGGGGATAGCATTCAGGACAGGGGCCAGACATCTGGGGTGGCCAGGGCTGGCCTGGGGCAGCATGGAAGCAAGTGGCCACGGGTGGGGACTGGGCCTCATCCCAGAGGGTCTCAAGGCCTCCCCAGGGATGGAGGCTTCTTGCTGGGGACAGATTCCCGCTCCTGGCCTTGGCTTTGTGCTCTGGGAATGAAGGCTGCACAACCCAAGAGCCAAGGAGCCCTGGGTCCCAGTGGGCTGCTCCGCTGTGCCTGAGGGAGTGGGGTCTCAGGGACAGAATGGGGCCACCCCTTCTGCTGGGCGCTGAGGGCGACCCTCCTGCAGCAGGGCGGTGGCCCTGGCAGCCTGTCCACATGAGGGGCTGAGCCAGGGCCAGGTGTTCTGTGTACCATCTCACCTTTGCCCTGTTTTTCCTAAGAAATGCAGATTATGTGACCTTCAGAGGCAGCTGGAGAAAGAAAAGATGGAGGAGATCACGGCCCAGCAATTCCCAGCCTGCGGTAGGCAGCAGGTTCAATGATACACTTGAGGTCCTAATCCCTGAGTGTGGCTGCGTGTGACCCGAGTCCCTTCTGCCTGCCAGGAGTGAGGCCACCTGAGATCGCAGAAGGGACTGGGCAGGAGACAGGTGCAGGGTAATCCAGATCCCATATTTAACCGACGGTGAGGAGGCCTCCTTACTTCTCCCTGAGCCTGGCAAACATGGCTAACCTCCTTTGGAGAAGTTCTGTGAATCACGTGTCTGACGCAGGCTGGTGAAGTACAGTGTTCTCCGGAAATCCAGCGGTCTGCACCATCAGTGTCCTGGGCTCACTGCCTCTGGAGACTCCCACACCCCCAGCCAAAGTCAGGACCCTCCCCTGAAACCTCTGCCATGACCTGTCCTGCCTTAGGGAGGTGGAGACCCTCAGCGTGCAGGTGTCCCACCTCACTGTGCCTCTCAGCTTCTTTGTTTCTGCCCAAAATACAGGCTCCTGAGTGGCCTCCTGTGGGTGTCCTGGGACTGTCACCTGCCCTCTCTCAGCCAGGTGGGCTCAAACGGCAGGGGCAGCATCTCTGGTCCAGACTGGAGTCTGTCTCAGTTCATTTATCCAGGATCTTTAGGCAAAAAGAGAAACACCAAGGATTATCCCCTTTCAGGCGAGCTTAGCCTGCTTTTTCGGGCTCTTCAAGGCCTATCCATCCATGCACGGAGAAATAACATGCATGCTGGTGTGGAAATGACGCCCGGATACCTTTCCAAAGGCTCCATGGCCCACTCTTCCAGTCTCCATCCTGGTCATGCAGGTGCTGACCCACATGTTTCTGGGTTAGGAAGGAAAGCAAAGGTCAGGAGGCGAAGGCTGACCCCTTTATCTTCTGATAAACCCGAGAGCAGAACAGCCTCAACAAGGATAATTACAACAGGGAAATGGCATTCCTGGCCAGTGGACAAGCACCTCCTTTAAACTACACCTCAGAGCCCCACTTTGACTTGCATCCTATGGGGTGCTGGTCAGTGGGGGCTGAATTCTGGGATGCTGGGCATCCCTCCACCATGCAGGCCCCACAAAGGCAGCCGAGGAGGGACAGTGCTCGGAAGCAGACAGCCACACAGACCACTGGGCTCCATCAGGCCTCTCACCGCAGGAAGCACAGGCTGGCGAGGCCAGAGTTAATTCCTCAGAATAACTGCTAATAATACAAATCAACCTTTTTGGACACTGAGTACATACCAGGCCCTGTGCTAAGTGCTTCTAACCTAAGCATCACCTCATTGCCTGCTAATACCCCCTCTAGGAAATAGGGACTATCATAAGTCCTGCCCACAGGCATGAAAACCACAGCTGTGGGTTGACCCTCTCTGCGTCTGTATCTAATACTGCACCTGTTTTCTATGAAATCAGGACAATATGACTCATAGGGCAAGATGATTATTTGTTATACATGGAGAAAAACAAAAGCTCAAATAAAAAAAGTATGTTTTCTGAAGGAGAAACACAATTCAGACATTTTCCAAGCTTTAAGTATGAATATACTTACATGGATGAAAGATTTAAAGAATAACAATAAAAAACCCTTAACCGTAAAATTTGTCGACTCAGCAAGTTTCAGACGTAGCCACGGCGAGCTGGCCTCTTTGGAGACGGTTTTGCTTGTTAAAGAGAAAAGGATGCAAAGGGCTTGCTTTTTATCTCCGTTGGTGAAGGTTGGAATTGAATGCTTTTGAACAAAAGTAATTGCCTGTGTCTAAATGTAAAATCACTGAAACATTACTAAAAGACTGGCAAAGAAGTCCAAGTGTTAAGAGAGAAAAAGTGGGAGAGGAAACAGGCAGAGAGAAATAAGGATGAGAGACTTGGTAGTGTCCCTGGTCTGGCTCTCACTGCAGGGACCTGAATGGACCCACAGTGTCCTCCAGGGGTCTGGGGAGTGGACCAGCTGTGCTCTGGACAAGCCCGAGCTGACTCACTAGAAGTGGGTGTTGTTCTGTATCTTCCTTCACTGAAGACAGATAGGAGAAAGGCCAGGTGTCAGCCAGGTGGAAAGGAGGAAGGGATAAAGATGTACTGCTTTGTGCTGGCCGGCAAGGCTGCAGAGGGCCTCTTGCTGGACCCTCCCCTAACAGTCCCCCAGACAGGCAGCGCCCCTCTGCCTTGGAACACAGATGGATGAGGACAGGGAGGTCAGAGATGGTGAAGCATCTGCCCACTGCACCTGGCTGGCCAACCAGAGAGGCGCTGGGGGTTTGAGGGAGGAAGTGCTGTGTTCTTTCTTCTGCAGCCTGGGGCCCACCTGGGCCATGCAGGGTCAGGCCACACAGCCACCCACCATGCATGCATGCCTGGCCTGCCAGGGATGAGTTGTTTTGGGGTTTCCAGAGATACATGGGAGACTCTCGGGAGGCTGGAAACTGAATTCTGAGCACACCCTGGGAGATTGTACCCCCGGAAGTACCTGGCTCTGGTGGCCAAAGAAAGGCAGCCATGGACACAAAGATGTGTCTCCCTCCCCTTATACACATGTCCCCTGCCCCTATACACACAGGCCAGGTGTGTTCAGAGGCATCTGAGGTCCCTGGGGAACAGACAGTGCCCTGGGAAAGAGGGTGACCCAGGAGGCTGCTGGGAGCTGGGGAGTGGCCGCTTCCCTGGGTCCCCTGGAGCAGATTCTGGTGGAAAAGTCCAGCCCCACATGCAGGGCTCTGCAGGCAGCGCTGCCCGCGGACCCGAATCCAGTGCAGGCATGGAGGCCCCAGGGTTCAGGGAGTTCCTGTGGGGATGAAGAATGGCACTGAGCTCCCTCCACGTGAGGCTGCGTGGAGAGGCTGCAGGGTCTGGGAGGAGCTCAGGATGAGGGCACAGGGTCCAGCTCCGACGCCCAGGCCTACTCCTGACTGTGTGGGTGACTATGGAGGTGATGTCTGCAGTTTACTCGTCTATAAGTGGGGCAATAAAATCTATCGCTATTTCCATACTCAAACGACCACGTCCTGACCTCACCTCCCCAGTGGGAGGCTTGGAATCTGCAGATGGGGTTTCCTTGAGTGAAGAAGAAGCTCCAGCAAAGCTAAGACAGAGAAGCCTAAGCCATGGGTCCTCACTAGGGAGTCACAGCACTGACCCCATTCCCTGATGCTGGCAGAGTAACAGAGTGGTAATTTATCGTAAAAGAATTTTAAAAATCCATGATGTCTAAGAGTTAATAATGCTTCATAATTCATTTCAGTGCTTTTTCCTTTTTCTTTTTCTTTTTTTTTGAGACATGATCTCATTCTGTCACCCAGGCTGGAGTGCAGTGGCATGATCATGACTCACTGCAGCCTCAAACTCCTGGGCTCAAGCCATCCTCCCACCTCAGCCTCCTGAGTAGCTGGAACTACAGTTATGCACCATCATCCTTGCCTAATTTCATTTGTACTTTTTGTAGAGATGGGGTCTTGCTATATTGCCCAGGCTGGTCCCAAACTCCTGGCCTCAAGTGATCCTCCCGTCTTGGCCTCCCAAAGCGCTGGAAATATAGGTGTGAGCCACTGCTCAATGCTTTCTTATGTAAATGCTGCAGAAGCCTCAAGTGCACACCTGTGGATTATACACTAAACTTTATTTGATCAAAGAATTTTTTAAAAAGCAAAAGAAATGATGCTGAGGGGGTGGGACTAGCACAGGCACAGGGTCTGCCCGAGGACTCAGCAGCACTCTACCCAGGCCAAGGACCGGTAAGAACGCCGGCGGGTCAGGAAGTCTGTTAAGGGATAATTTCAATTTCCTATGCGCCGAACTCTAATTCTCCAATTTGCATAATTCCAATTATGCACAGTGTCCTCTTGAAAATGAATAAAAAGTAAAGAGCTTATTCTGTGAGAATTAAGTCTATCTTGATTCCAATAAAAACGACAGACCCACAGACAGCTGGAGACACAAGGAAGCTTCTCGAAAGCACATTTTCTCAGACCCTAAAGCCATACTCGAATTCATTTAATCAACAACCAACAAGCCCACTGGCTAATTACCCATTTAAAGCATGTGAACTTTACAATAGCTGGGGCCAAATAAGACAGAATGAACTATATATAGCCTGACTTTTATTGGATACATTTCCACCCTAAAGAGGAAAATTATCCTTCTTGTCTTGAAAGAACAAAGCAAGGAAGCCCCTGAAAACCTTAAAGTGATAAATCTTCATTCCTGAATGGGGGTCACATAAAACCAAAGATGAAAGACAAAGGTTTCCTTACCAAATCTAAAATTTGAGAACAATGTACAATGTCTCACAATTCTTCATGAGATTTGAAGATTACCAATAATTAATTTTTCCCATCCTTGTAGCAGCTGATTGTCATTTCAAATAACATATACCACCAATACCACCAAAGATACTGATTGAATCCTTTACTCACTAAAAATTACCGCCTAAGCAGTGACAAGATAATTGTGTTTGGGATAGTCTTTGGATCTTACCAAGACCAAATTATTATAACAGAGTAGACTATGATCACGAAAGCGTGCCCTAAGACAGCAAGGTTAACCTCCACAGACAAAAGTAAACTACAATTAACAGACACCGAGGACACTGCCCTCAACACTTTTGCAGACTTGTTACTTTTTCCACTAGAAACTGCCGTGGCTCTAATGGAAAGCACCATCAATTTATAGAGAGCAGTTCCCCCCTTATCTGTGTGGGATATGGTCTAAGAGCCCCTGAAGCCACAGATAGACTATACTCTGCTTTTTCCTACACATACGTACCTACGTAGAGTTTATTCTCTAAGTTGGGCGCTGTTTAGGAGGTTAACAACAATAATAAAATAGAACAATTTTAACAATATGCCGTCATGGAAATCATGTAAACTTGGTCTCTCTCTTCTCTCTCAAAGTATCTTGTACTCTACTCACCTATTTTAGAACACAGTTACTATGCTGTTTTCTATATGTACTGTGTATATATACTATGCTTTTTCCTACACATACTATGTATATGTACTATCCTTTTTCCTCTACATACCATGTATATATACTATCCTTTTTCCTATATAATGTACATATACTATGCTTTTTCCTATACTTACATACCTACATAAAGTTTATTTTATGAATTAGGCACAGTAAGAGATTAACAACAACAATAAAATAGAACAATTCTAACAATATCCTGTTACCGAAGTCACGTGAACGTGGTCTCTCTCTTCTCTCTCAATATATCTTGTACTCTACTCACCTATTTCAGAACATAGTTACTGTGCTGTTTTCTGTATGTACTATGTATATATACTATGCTTTTTCCTATACATACTATATATATGTACTATCCTTTTTCCTCTACATATTATGTACATATACTATCCTTTTTCCTATACATACTATGCATATATACTATCCTTTTTCCTATATAATGTATATATACTATGCTTTTTCCCATACATACATACCTACATAAAGTTTATTTTATGAATCAGGCACAGTAAGAGATTAACAACAACAATAAAATAGAACAATTCTAACAATATCCTGTTACCGAAGTCACGTGAACGTGGTCTCTCTCAAAATATCTTGTTCACTCTATTCATGTATTTTAGGCCACGGCTGACCGTGGGTAATTGAAATTGTGGAAGTGAAACTACGGATGGGGGCCACTATCGCAAATGCAGATGGCGCTCTCTACTCCCCGGGAGAGGCGCTCAGAGTCATTTTCATTGTCTTCATGATTGTCTTTTCACATTAATGAAGACGTTCAGCTGCCACAGCCTGTCAAGATCACTATAATTCCAAGGGTGACTTTGGAGCAGCGATGGTGGTTTCTTTCCAGTCGACCGTCATCTCCCGGCCCTTGTTCACAGGACTCCACTCTGGCATCACACCCACCTCCAGCGCCCCTCCCAGGCTCCTGTGCCTGCCTGGGGAGCCCTGCTAGCTGTCTCCGCTGGTCATGATGGCTGGCTGTCCACTGCTCCACGTGCCTCCCTGTCTGCTTTTCTCTCTGAACTTGAACATGAGCTCCCGTGAGTCAGGGCCCTCTCATGGTCTTGCACCTTCTGGAGGGGCCTCCGGAGGGACAGGGCAGAGTCCAGAGCGGCAGCACCCTGTGGAACTGTGCGAGAGTGGCCAGGAGGAGTGCAGGGAGGTGTGTGCCTCCCTCTCACTGGGGCAGTCAGCACGGGGCAGGCCAGGCCCTGGGCCATGGATTCCGAAGCTGCCGGGCACCTCCTGTTCTGAACCCGAGCTTCATAAAACGCCTGGAGAATGCCCAGTGGGGCCTTGGGATTCCCCCTGCAGGGACAGGAAGGTTGTGAGAGGCACAGCTCCCACTTTCACAAGGCCTGGGGGCAGCCCTGGCCCTGCCCTGTTTCCTCGCTGGGCATCGTCTCAGGCCCTGCCTGAGTGCTTCTCAGGGAGCAGGGTGCTGGGTGCACCTGGGGACTCAGTGCTGCCGACTCAGGAGGGGCCTGGGTGGTGCTGTGAGATTCTCCAGGGCTTCCGAACATGGTAAAGGCATTTTCAATGTGATGATCAGGTCAAGACCACCTCTTCTACCTTGTGACTTTCATTTGACTTTATCTGGGCTGTGTCGGAAAATCAATTTGTCACGTCCTTCAAACAGGATCCATGAATAAACCAATACCTCCGTTACCGCGTCCAGGGGAGACGCAGTGATAGGACAATAAACTATTGATGATCAATAACTGATGCATCCTCTAGGATCAGTCCTGAACACTGGGGCCGACTGTACTGGAAATCAAAGCCTTGAACAGGAATGTAGACTTGCCATCAGAGTCAAAGAGGCTGACCCTCCAGCCAAAAGCAGCCTCACGGGGAGCACGTGGTAAGAGATACAGCAAAAAACTTAGAACAGCAAGATTATTTTTTCTGTGCCTGTTGGCCTTTCTTCCCTCCTTCATAGCAGGCACCTGTGGTCCTGTGACTGGCTGTGGTGAGACTCTGGGGCACGGTCTCACTGCAGGCGCTGTCTCTGAGTGACTGGCAAGTGAGTGGAACAGGAGGTGGGAAATTTCATGACCATTCATTGGCTTGGGGGCATTCCATGCTTTGGAGGCCAAGGACAGTAGTTTCACCGTCTCACCAGGGCTCTGATTGTGCTAATTCTGGGAACAGACTGTGTTTTCTGAAACCTCATGCCCTGGGGAGCATGGCGGTGCCCCGAGGGCCTGGATGCCGAAGGCAACCTGAGGCTGCACAGTTGTACTTCAGAATCCATTAAATCCCACCTGGCTCATTTCAGCGCATATCCCCAAACATGCGGGGGTTTGCTGAGTGCTAAGGAGGCTCACAGGAGGTCCGGGAGCACACCCCTGCCCCCAGGAGGTCACAGTCCCTTCAGAGGCCTGTGTGGCACCTGGAGAATGAATGCCCTCTGCCACTTCAGATGCAGGGTCTAGCCTGATGTGCAAAATGCTCTCTCATTGAGTTTACTACCATCCCACCTGAAAAAAAGACACTTGGCTGGGTGCAGTGGCTCACGCCTGTAATCCCAGCACTTTGGGAGGCTGAGGCAGGCGGATCACGAGGTCAGGAGATCGAGACCATCCTGGCTAACATGGTGAAACCCCGTTTCTACTAAAAATACAAAAATATTAGCCGGGCGAGGTGGCAGGCGCTTGTAGTCCCAGCTGCTCGGGAGGCTGAGGCAGGAGAATGGCGTGAAACTGGGAGGCGGAGCTTGCAGTGAGCCGAGATTGCACCACTGCACTCCAGCCTGGGCGACAGAGCAAGACTCCGTCAAAAAAAAAAAAAAAAAAGGGGGGGGAAAAAAAGACACTCTACCCACAGGGCTGAGCTACGGCTGAACCACCCCTATCAAATCACGCCGCTTCCTCTAAATTCCATCACCCACAATGGCCCCACGCTGGAAACCCACTGCCCGCTCAGGATGCAGCAGGATGGCAGTACTGTGAGCTCATCTGGGTTAGAGCTTGTCTTAGGTGGGCTCTGGATTATCCCGCCGCTGGGACACCAGGAGGGCAGTGAGCAGTAAGGACCAGCATCTCCCAGCGGGGCTGCCCAGGGAAACCAGAAGCTACCAGCCATTTCCTTAATGTCAAAACCGAGCCGTTTTTCTTTTTCTTTTTTAAAAATATAAACCGAGAAGAGAAAACGTCCAGGGTTATCTAGTTACTCTTGTTCTAAAACCCAAATACCGAGCCACAGTAAGACTCAGCAGTTGTTTGGTTTTTTGTTGAAATATCCTTAAACAGGTTTCTGTTACTGGAAACCAAATAACAGCCATTCAGTGAAAAACTGATTATATTTCTAACCTGATCATATACCTGAACTCAGCATCATAATATTAATAAGCAAATCAAAGTCAAGTAAAAAATGGATTTGTGTTAGTGCAAGATGTACCACTTGAGAGAAAAAAGTTAGAGCTGTTCGAATGGACAATGCTGATCTCATTTACATCCATATGTACAACATTGAGCTGCTTAAATTCTGACACTTTAATAAGAAGGTCCACCGTGGAAAAGTGTGGGATTATTAATTATTCTTGCTTTGAGCACAATTACTCTGCCTCCGATCTGACAATCACGCCACAGCCCTGTGCCCTGCGTGCATGTGCACACATATACACACACGCACGCACACACACACGCGCGCGCGCACACAGCCTCCACCCTCTGGCAAAGCCTTTGAGGAGTCCAAGGAACAAATGTCGACCAACCTGAGGGACTCTGGGCATTTCTCTGAGAACGTAATAACATCACTTTACAGGGACCATTGCTCTGGGCTTGGGCAAAGCCAGGCCGTCCATCCCAGCCATCCTCGCTGCCCAGATGAGGGGCAGGGGTCCTCTGGGAGAGGCACCA